>NC_089016.1:19638432-20295262 GCF_963932015.1 Anas acuta
GGTCCACTTGCCTGGTAGACATACAAGTTCTTCCTTGAAGGGATACCTTTCCCTCACAGCTGAGAGGAGACGCCTCCAGAGGCTGTGAGATTGTGCTCCATCTGCAATTGCTTTGTCAATGCCGGCGTCTCGAGCAAGGGATCCCAGCCGCTTGGCTTCCCTGCCGTCTAATTCCACACAATTGGCTCCAGAGTCCCAGCACCAGAGCAGCCAGGTGACAAGCTGCTCACCTATACAACGACCAAAATCTTTTTGCACATCTCGTAGCTCGCGCTCGTTTAGACTTCGAGTAGTTACTGTTGATTTTTCGGCATCCTCATCTTCTCCTCCTGAATCCTTGATGGCCCAGCGTTGTCGTCATCTCCGTCGTCTCTATACCTAGATTTGGCAGAAGACTCTCTGCGTTCTAAATGACCTGAATCTCTATACCATTTTTCACCTTCTCTACAGGGGCAGCTTGCACTGCTACTGCTCGTTTCTCTGACTTTGTTACAGGGTCTGCCACAGGGGTTGGAATACCCTCTGCAGGGTCAACTTGCACTGCTACAGCTCATTTCTCTGACCCCGTTACAGGGTCTGCCACAGGGGTTGGAATACCCTCTGCAGGGTCAACTTGCACTGCTACAGCTCGTTTCTCTGACACAGCCACAGGAGCTGGAGCGGCTGCAGGAACTGGAGTTGGAGCAGTTGCAGGAGCTGGGACTGGAGCGACTGCAGGAGCTGGGACTGGAGCGGCTGCAGGAGCTGGAGTTGGAGCAGTTGCAGGAGGTGAAACTGGATTGACTGCAGGAGCTGGGACTGGAGCAGCTGCAGGAGCTGGGACTGGAGCGGCTGCAGGAGCTGGAGTTGGAGCAGTTGCAGGAGCTGGAACTGGAGCGGCTGCAGGAGCTGGAACTGGAGCAGCTGCAGGAGCTGGGACTGGAGCAGCTGCAGGAGCTGGAACTGGAGCGGCTGCAAGAGCTGGAACTGGAGCAGCTGCAGGAGCTGGAACTGTAGCAGCTGCAGAAGTTGGGACTGGAGCGGCTGCAGGAGCTGGGACTGGAGCGGCTGCAGGGACCGGAGCTGGAGCGGCTGCAGGGACCGGAGCTGGAGCGGCTGCAGAATCCACCGTAGGGGTCACAGTGGCCGTTGGATCTGTCACAGGGCTTGGAGTGGCCGCAGGGTCTGTCACTAAGTTGATAGCAGTATCAATGGCAGCTCGATAGGCATGAGCCAGGCCCCAGCACGTTATAATGATTTGTGTTACTTTGGAACTGCCAGAATCATGACACCTTTTTTTCAAACATTCTGCCAGTTTTTGAGGATTTTGCATTTGTTCAGGGGTGAATTTCCAAAACACCGGGGGTGCCAACTGCTCTAGATGCCTGCCCATATCCTCCCATACTCCCTGCCACCCACAACTATACTGCCTCCGGGCAGATCTCCGAATGAGCTTCCTAAGTAGTTGTTTAACTTTAAGCAGAATCTGAAGTGCATTCAGGAGGCAGAACAACAACACTATGGTGGTCTGAGTATCCCAAGAATATTCAATATCTTGGAGAGCTATTGTGACAAGCTCAGGGGATAAGAGGGTGGTGAAGGAGGAAGGCAGAGTGATCCAGGAGGATACAGGGGTGGTGAAGGAGAAAGGGAGAGTGATCAAGTAAGAAAAAATATCTTCCCCTTTCCCCTCCACAGATTGACTCCCTAATGGAAAAAAAACAATAGGTATAATTGCTAATAGTTTCCAAGATACAGTTTCCAAAGTACAGAGTCGACGATGTTACTGAGTACAAATACCAAGTTAGAGTCATGACCAGATATCTTATCGTCTCATAAGCCATTGCTACAACACTCAGTACCATAATGATCTGAAACCAGGGCCCGGAGTGGATAAACAACACGACAGAGAGCAAATACGGAAAATAATGTACTATAATACTCAATTTGGAAAACAGGCACAGCAGAGTTGAGATTAAAGCAATCAGCATCATGACAACTGACTATTAAGCAGGTCTAATACTTATACCAATTTTAGTTTAACACACTCTGATCAGATCTGCCGTTATCTCAACCTTTCGAGCCCCACGTTGGGCGCCAAAAAGGCTGTCGTGGTTTAACCCAGCCGGCAGCTAAACACCACGCAGCCGTTCGCTCACCCTCCCCCTTCCCCCTCTGGGATGGGGAGAGAAATGGAAAGTGAAGCCCGTGAGTTGAGATAAAGACAGTATAATAAGACAGGAAAATAATAATAACAAAAATAATAATAACAATAATAATAATAATACAATGGTGATAATAGGAAAGTAATAATAATATGTAGAAACAAGTGATGCACAATGCAATTGCTCACCACTCGCTGACCGATGCCCAGCCTCACCCCGAGCAGTCCGGCCCCCTCCCCCCGGCTAGCCACCCCTATATATTGTTTAGCATGACGTCGTATGGTATGGAATGCCCCTTTGGCTAGTTTGGGTCACCTGTCCTGGGTCTGTCCCCTCCCAGCTCTTACTGCACCCCCAGCCTGCCCGTTGGCAGGACAGAGCAAAAGGCTGAGATGTCCTTGGCTTGGTATAAGCACTGCTCTGCAACAATTAAAGCATCGGGGTGTTATCAGCACTCTTCTCATCCTAAGCCAAAACACAGCATTCCACCAGCTACTAGGAAGAAAATTAATTCTGTTCTAACTGAAACCAGGACACATGCTTAACACCAGAGCTAACCTGGTTTATCATTTTAGATCTGAAGGATGCCTTCTTTTGCTTCCCTCTCTGTGAAGCCAGACATAAAATCTTTGTATTTGAGTGGGAAAGCCCTAAGAGTGGGTGCAAAACACAGCTCACATGGACAAGGTTGCCTCAGGACTTTAAGAACTCGCCCACCTTGTTCAGAGAATTTGCAAAGGACTTGGAGACTTGGGAAGACCCACCAGAAGAAGGAAGGCTGTTGCAGTATGTAGATGACCTCCTAAAAGCCACCCAGACAGAAGAAGCACGTGTGGCCTGGATGGTAAGCCTCCTAAACTTTCTGGGACTCCAGGGGTACAGGGTATCAAGGAGGCTCAAGTGGTAAAGCAGAAGGTGACCTACCTGGGTTATGAGGTTAGTGCCAGACAAAAGACCTTGGGGCAAGATCGTAAAGAAGCAATATGTCAAACCCCGAAACCTGAGACAATAAAAGAACTGTGAACCTTTTTGGGAATGAAGGGGTGGTGCAGACTGTGGATCTATAATTATGGATTGCTTGTAAAACCACTGTATGCACTCATTGCAAATGGGAACAGGGACCTCCAGTGGACAAAAGAGGCCACGCGAGCCTTTGACCAACTAAAGAAGGCTCTCATGTCAGCTCCAGCTCTGGGACTTCCAGATGTGAATAAACCATTCTTCCTCTTCTCCCCTGAGAAACAGGGGACTGCCCTGGGAATATTAGCACAGGACCTGGGCCCATATGCTTATTTTTCTAAGCAGCTGGATGCTGCCGCCAAGGATGGCCGGGATGCCTCAGAGCTGTTGCAGTAGTGGTGCTAAATATCCGGGAAGCATGCAAGTTCACCTTGGGCCAGAAAATAACTGTGCTAGTGTCTCACACAGTGTCCACAGTGCTGGAAGTGAAAGGTGATCACTGGCTTTCCCCACAAAGTTTCCTGAAATACCAAGCTATCACAGTAGATGATGTAGAAATAGTGGTAACTAACATTGTCAACCCAGCTTCTTTCCTCAGCGGAAACCAAGGGGAGCCAGTACACCACGACTGCCTGGAGACCATTGAAGCTGCCTACTCCAGCCGTAAACTCCTTTTGATGATGTGGAAATCTGGTTCACTGATGGGATCAGCTACGTCATCAGTGGAAAATGACATGCTGGGTATGCAGTTACCACTTGCAAAGAGGTAATAGAATCTGGACCTTTGCCAACAGATACCTCTGCACAAAAGGCCGAGATAATTGCTCTGACCCGTGCCTTACAAAAATAGCAAAAGGAAAAAAATAAACATCTATACAGACTCAAGATATGCATTTGGGGTTGTACATGCACATGGAGCCATCTGGAAAGAAAGAGGACTGTTAAATTCACAAGGGAAAGATATCAAATATGGGAAAGAGATAATGCACTTATTGGAAGCGGTCCAACTACCTGAAAAGGTAGCAGTCATGCATATTAAGGCACACCAGAAGGTGAGCTCAGAATTGGAGGAAGGAAATGATCTGGTGGACAGAGAGGCAAAAGAAGCAGCAGAAGGTGAGGTAGCAACTGAGGGAGCCCTAATCCCAGAGGGGCAGATTCCCCTTGAAGCCAGTATATAACAAAAAGGACAGAAAATTAATCGAAAGTCAAAAGGGAGAGCATAACCAAGAGGGATGGGCTATTACTGAAGAAGGGAAAGGGAAATTAGTAATCCCCTCTAATTTTCTATGGTCAATAGTAAGGGAAGAACACTGGAAAACTCATTGGGGAATAAATTCCCTATATAACTATCTGATTGGGAAAATTACGGCTAGGAATTTGTATGCTACTGTCACACAATTAACCCAACAATGTGACCTCTGCTTCCAGACCAACTCCAAAAATACCCCCAAACTGAAATTGGGCCAACTTGAGAAAGGCCATGGGCCTGGACAACAATGGCAGATTCACTTTTCTGAACTTCCAAGAAAAGGGGGGTATCGATATTTGTTGGTATTAATGGATACCTTTTCATGTTGGCCAGAGGCAGTACCCACTAGAACTGCCAAAGCACAAGAAGTAACTAAGGTATTGCTACAAGAAATAATACCATGCTTCGGAGTTCCAGCCACCACGTCCTCAGACCGGGGACCACACTTTATTTCAAAAGTAGTGCAGCAAATTGGTTGGCATTTGGGCAATAGATTGGGAACTCCACACTCCATACCACCCTTAATCAAGTGGTCAAGTGGAGAAAATGAACCATTTGATCAAACAACAAATTGTAAGGTTAGAGCAAGAAGCTAACTTGCCCTGGCCCCAAGCTCTCCTGCTAGCATTGCTGCGGATTAAAAATTAAGTCCATTTGAAATGCTTTATGGGAGACCATATGGAATTCAGAAAGGAATGTCTATCCAGGTTGGGGAAGAGATGTTGTCTACCTATTTGGTAGCTTTGGGTAAACAACTCAGAAAAATGGAGAAATAAGTGGTTGGAACTTAGAGTAGAGAGCTGGATGGACCGGTGCATGGCCTGGGGATTATGTATATGTCAAGTCTCTTGCAGAGAAAACTTTGAAACCACAGTGGGAAGGACCATACCAGGTGCTCCTTACTACCTTCACTGCAATTAAGATCATTAGGGAAGGAAGTGAAGGCATTTTCCCGGTTGAAGTCCGAAAGGCTGTTTGGGACAATGCCAGTGATTTTGAGAGGAAGTTCCAATCCTGGTGGACTCTGGTAAATTTTACTTATGATCCCACTGTTAACATGGCTACTGCCTTTGTGCTTATTATACGTAATGCCACAGTTTATGTTATCCACCCCATCATTGCACTAGGATTAAACCATGAGGAGACAGTGTTCTATCCTTCAGAGCACAGAACATGGGCATGGATGGGGAATGGGAAATGGCAGTCTGTAAATCTGAAATCATGTGTTACCCGGGAACAACAAGGATTTATCTGTGAAAGCAGCACAATGGGAAAGGTGACTCCAGCCCAGACAGACCCAACACACATATGGGTCTGATTTATCTCACAGATAAATCCTTGTTGTTCCCGGGTAACACATGATTTCAGATTTACAGACTGCCATTTCCCATTCCCCATCCATGCCCATGTTCTGTGCTCTGAAGGATAGAACACTGTCTCCTCATGGTTTAATCCTAGTGCAATGATGGGGTGGATAACATAAACTGTGGCATTACGTATAATAAGCACAAAGGCAGTAGCCATGTTAACAGTGGGATCATAAGTAAAATTTACCAGAGTCCACCAGGATTGGAACTTCCTCTCAAAATCACTGGCATTGTCCCAAACAGCCTTTCGGACTTCAACCGGGAAAATGCCTTCACTTCCTTCCCTAATGATCTTAATTGCAGTGAAGGTAGTAAGGAGCACCTGGTATGGTCCTTCCCACTGTGGTTTCAAAGTTTTCTCTGCAAGAGACTTGACATATACATAATCCCCAGGCCATGCACCGGTCCATCCAGCTCTCTACTCTAAGTTCCAACCACTTATTTCTCCATTTTTCTGAGTTGTTTACCCAAAGCTACCAAATAGGTAGACAACATCTCTTCCCCAACCTGGATAGACATTCCTTTCTGAATTCCATATGGTCTCCCATAAAGCATTTCAAATGGACTTAATTTTTAATCCGCAGCAATGCTAGCAGGAGAGCTTGGGGCCAGGGCAAGTTAGCTTCTTGCTCTAACCTTACAATTTGTTGTTTGATCAAATGGTTCATTTTCTCCACTTGACCACTTGATTAAGGGTGGTATGGAGTGTGGAGTTCCCAATCTATTGCCCAAATGCCAACCAATTTGCTGCACTACTTTTGAAATAAAGTGTGGTCCCCGGTCTGAGGACGTGGTGGCTGGAACTCCGAAGCATGGTATTATTTCTTGTAGCAATACCTTAGTTACTTCTTGTGCTTTGGCAGTTCTAGTGGGTACTGCCTCTGGCCAACATGAAAAGGTATCCATTAATACCAACAAATATCGATACCCCCCTTTTCTTGGAAGTTCAGAAAAGTGAATCTGCCATTGTTGTCCAGGCCCATGGCCTTTCTCAAGTTGGCCCAATTTCAGTTTGGGGGTATTTTTGGAGTTGGTCTGGAAGCAGAGGTCACATTGTTGGGTTAATTGTGTGACAGTAGCATACAAATTCCTAGCCGTAATTTTCCCAATCAGATAGTTATATAGGGAATTTATTCCCCAATGAGTTTTCCAGTGTTCTTCCCTTACTATTGACCATAGAAAATTAGAGGGGATTACTAATTTCCCTTTCCCTTCTTCAGTAATAGCCCATCCCTCTTGGTTATGCTCTCCCTTTTGACTTTCGATTAATTTTCTGTCCTTTTTGTTATATACTGGCTTCAAGGGGAATCTGCCCCTCTGGGATTAGGGCTCCCTCAGTTGCTACCTCACCTTCTGCTGCTTCTTTTGCCTCTCTGTCCACCAGATCATTTCCTTCCTCCAATTCTGAGCTCACCTTCTGGTGTGCCTTAATATGCATGACTGCTACCTTTTCAGGTAGTTGGACCGCTTCCAATAAGTGCATTATCTCTTTCCCATATTTGATATCTTTCCCTTGTGAATTTAACAGTCCTCTTTCTTTCCAGATGGCTCCATGTGCATGTACAACCCCAAATGCATATCTTGAGTCTGTATAGATGTTTATTTTTTTTCCTTTTGCTATTTTTGTAAGGCACGGGTCAGAGCAATTATCTCGGCCTTTTGTGCAGAGGTATCTGTTGGCAAAGGTCCAGATTCTATTACCTCTTTGCAAGTGGTAACTGCATACCCAGCATGTCATTTTCCACTGATGACGTAGCTGATCCCATCAGTGAACCAGATTTCCACATCATCAAAAGGAGTTTACGGCTGGAGTAGGCAGCTTCAATGGTCTCCAGGCAGTCGTGGTGTACTGGCTCCCCTTGGTTTCCGCTGAGGAAAGAAGCTGGGTTGACAATGTTAGTTACCACTATTTCTACATCATCTACTGTGATAGCTTGGTATTTCAGGAAACTTTGTGGGGAAAGCCAGTGATCACCTTTCACTTCCAGCACTGTGGACACTGTGTGAGACACTAGCACAGTTATTTTCTGGCCCAAGGTGAACTTGCATGCTTCCCGGATATTTAGCACCACTACTGCAACAGCTCTGAGGCATCCCGGCCATCCCTTGGCGGCAGCATCCAGCTGCTTAGAAAAATAAGCATATGGGCCCAGGTCCTGTGCTAATATTCCCAGGGCAGTCCCCTGTTTCTCAGGGGAGAAGAGGAAGAATGGTTTATTCACATCTGGAAGTCCCAGAGCTGGAGCTGACATGAGAGCCTTCTTTAGTTGGTCAAAGGCTCGCGTGGCCTCTTTTGTCCACTGGAGGTCCCTGTTCCCATTTGCAATGAGTGCATACAGTGGTTTTACAAGCAATCCATAATTATAGATCCACAGTCTGCACCACCCCTTCATTCCCAAAAAGGTTCACAGTTCTTTTATTGTCTCAGGTTTCGGGGTTTGACATATTGCTTCTTTACGATCTTGCCCCAAGGTCTTTTGTCTGGCACTAACCTCATAACCCAGGTAGGTCACCTTCTGCTTTACCACTTGAGCCTTCCTTGATACCCTGTACCCCTGGAGTCCCAGAAAGTTTAGGAGGCTTACCATCCAGGCCACACGTGCTTCTTCTGTCTGGGTGGCTTTTAGGAGGTCATCTACATACTGCAACAGCCTTCCTTCTTCTGGTGGGTCTTCCCAAGTCTCCAAGTCCTTTGCAAATTCTCTGAACAAGGTGGGCGAGTTCTTAAAGTCCTGAGGCAACCTTGTCCATGTGAGCTGTGTTTTGCACCCACTCTTAGGGCTTTCCCACTCAAATACAAAGATTTTATGTCTGGCTTCACAGAGAGGGAAGCAAAAGAAGGCATCCTTCAGATCTAAAATGATAAACCAGGTTAGCTCTGGTGTTAAGCATGTGTCCTGGTTTCAGTTAGAACAGAATTAATTTTCTTCCTAGTAGCTGGTGGAATGCTGTGTTTTGGCTTAGGATGAGAAGAGTGCTGATAACACCCCGATGCTTTAATTGTTGCAGAGCAGTGCTTATACCAAGCCAAGGACATCTCAGCCTTTTGCTCTGTCCTGCCAACGGGCAGGCTGGGGGTGCAGTAAGAGCTGGGAGGGGACAGACCCAGGACAGGTGACCCAAACTAGCCAAAGGGGCATTCCATACCATACGACGTCATGCTAAACAATATATAGGGGTGGCTAGCCGGGGGGAGGGGGCCGGACTGCTCGGGGTGAGGCTGGGCATCGGTCAGCGAGTGGTGAGCAATTGCATTGTGCATCACTTGTTTCTACATATTATTATTACTTTCCTATTATCACCATTGTATTATTATTATTATTGTTATTATTATTTTTGTTATTATTATTTTCCTGTCTTATTATACTGTCTTTATCTCAACTCACGGGCTTCACTTTCCATTTCTCTCCCCCATCCCAGAGGGGGAAGGGGGAGGGTGAGCGAACGGCTGCGTGGTGTTTAGCTGCCGGCTGGGTTAAACCACGACAGCCTTTTTGGCGCCCAACGTGGGGCTCGAAAGGTTGAGATAACGGCAGATCTGATCAGAGTGTGTTAAACTAAAATTGGTATAAGTATTAGACCTGCTTAATAGTCAGTTGTCATGATGCTGATTGCTTTAATCTCAACTCTGCTGTGCCTGTTTTCCAAATTGAGTATTATAGTACATTATTTTCCGTATTTGCTCTCTGTCGTGTTGTTTATCCACTCCGGGCCCTGGTTTCAGATCATTATGGTACTGAGTGTTGTAGCAATGGCTTATGAGACGATAAGATATCTGGTCATGACTCTAACTTGGTATTTGTACTCAGTAACATCGTCGACTCTGTACTTTGGAAACTGTATCTTGGAAACTATTAGCAATTATACCTATTGTTTTTTTTCCATTAGGGAGTCAATCTGTGGAGGGGAAAGGGGAAGATATTTTTTCTTACTTGATCACTCTCCCTTTCTCCTTCACCACCCCTGTATCCTCCTGGATCACTCTGCCTTCCTCCTTCACCACCCTCTTATCCCCTGAGCTTGTCACAATAGCTCTCCAAGATATTGAATATTCTTGGGATACTCAGACCACCATAGTGTTGTTGTTCTGCCTCCTGAATGCACTTCAGATTCTGCTTAAAGTTAAACAACTACTTAGGAAGCTCATTCGGAGATCTGCCCGGAGGCAGTATAGTTGTGGGTGGCAGGGAGTATGGGAGGATATGGGCAGGCATCTAGAGCAGTTGGCACCCCCGGTGTTTTGGAAATTCACCCCTGAACAAATGCAAAATCCTCAAAAACTGGCAGAATGTTTGAAAAAAAGGTGTCATGATTCTGGCAGTTCCAAAGTAACACAAATCATTATAACGTGCTGGGGCCTGGCTCATGCCTATCGAGCTGCCATTGATACTGCTATCAACTTAGTGACAGACCCTGCGGCCACTCCAAGCCCTGTGACAGATCCAACGGCCACTGTGACCCCTACGGTGGATTCTGCAGCCGCTCCAGCTCCGGTCCCTGCAGCCGCTCCAGCTCCGGTCCCTGCAGCCGCTCCAGTCCCAGCTCCTGCAGCCGCTCCAGTCCCAACTTCTGCAGCTGCTACAGTTCCAGCTCCTGCAGCTGCTCCAGTTCCAGCTCTTGCAGCCGCTCCAGTTCCAGCTCCTGCAGCTGCTCCAGTCCCAGCTCCTGCAGCTGCTCCAGTTCCAGCTCCTGCAGCCGCTCCAGTTCCAGCTCCTGCAACTGCTCCAACTCCAGCTCCTGCAGCCGCTCCAGTCCCAGCTCCTGCAGCTGCTCCAGTCCCAGCTCCTGCAGTCAATCCAGTTTCACCTCCTGCAACTGCTCCAACTCCAGCTCCTGCAGCCGCTCCAGTCCCAGCTCCTGCAGTCGCTCCAGTCCCAGCTCCTGCAACTGCTCCAACTCCAGTTCCTGCAGCCGCTCCAGCTCCTGTGGCTGTGTCAGAGAAACGAGCTGTAGCAGTGCAAGTTGACCCTGCAGAGGGTATTCCAACCCCTGTGGCAGACCCTGTAACGGGGTCAGAGAAATGAGCTGTAGCAGTGCAAGTTGACCCTGCAGAGGGTATTCCAACCCCTGTGGCAGACCCTGTAACAAAGTCAGAGAAACGAGCAGTAGCAGTGCAAGCTGCCCCTGTAGAGAAGGTGAAAAATGGTATAGAGATTCAGGTCATTTAGAACGCAGAGAGTCTTCTGCCAAATCTAGGTATAGAGACGACGGAGATGACGACGACGCTGGGCCATCAAGGATTCAGGAGGAGGAAGATGAGGATGCCGAAAAATCAACAGTAACTACTCGAAGTCTAAACGAGCGCGAGCTACGAGATGTGCAAAAAGATTTTGGTCGTTGTATAGGTGAGCAGCTTGTCACCTGGCTGCTCTGGTGCTGGGACTCTGGAGCCAATTGTGTGGAATTAGACGGCAGGGAAGCCAAGCGGCTGGGATCCCTTGCTCGAGACGCCGGCATTGACAAAGCAATTGCAGATGGAGCACAATCTCACAGCCTCTGGAGGCGTCTCCTCTCAGCTGTGAGGGAAAGGTATCCCTTCAAGGAAGAACTTGTATGTCTACCAGGCAAGTGGACCACTATGGAGAAGGGAATCCAGTACCTGAGGGAATTAGCCGTACGGGAAGTGATTTATGAGGATCCAGACCTCAGACAAACATCCAAAGATCCAGATGAAGTCAGGTGTACACGACCTATGTGGCGGAAGTTTGTACGGAGTGCACCATCATCATATGCCAGCTCATTGGCAATAATGGCCTGGAAAGAGGATGAGGAACCCACAGTGGATGAAGTGGCTAAACAACTCCGGCAGTACGAAGAAAGTCTCTCCTCTTCCTTACAGGCCTGCGTCTCAGCTGTGGAGAAACTTTCTGAAAAGGTTCACCAACTTGAAGAGAATCTATCTTCCTCCCCACCTGAACCAACCAGTGTCCACCGACCGAAAGAGAACACTTGGGAGAAACTTTCTGAAAAGGTCCACCAACTTGAAGAGAGATTATTCTCCTCTGTACCTGTACAGAGCAGTGTCTCAGCTATCAGGGGTAGGCGTTCACCCACACAAGGAAGACGATATGGTGGATACTCACCCTGTGCCACCCTGTGGTTTTACTTACGAGACCATGGAGAGGACATGAGAAAGTGGGATGGAAAATCTACCGCGACCCTAGAGGCACGGGTACGTGAGTTGCAAAAGAAAACAATCAGGAAAAAGGGATTCTCTGAAAAGTTTGCTGCTCCAACTTCCAGCAGACAGTCCTTCAAACGCAGAAACGAAGAAGATTCTGACCAGGATTAGGGGGGCCCTGCCTCCAGCCAGGGGGAGGAAAGGGACAATCGAGTTTATTGGACTGTGTGGATTCGATGGCCTGGCACGTCACACGCACAGAAGTATAAGGCTTTAGTAGACACCGGTGCACAATGTACTATAATGCCATCGAGCTATAAAGGACCAGAGCCCATCTATATTTGTGGAGTGACAGGGGGATCTCAGCAGTTGACTGTATTGGAGGCTGAAGTGAGTCTGACTGGGAATGAGTGGCAAAAGCACCGCATTGTGACTGGCCCGGATGCTCCATGTATCCTTGGCATAGACTATCTTAGAAGAGGATATTGCAAGGACCCAAAAGGGTTCCGGTGGGCTTTTGGTATAGCTGCCTTAGAGACAGAGGGCATTAAACAATTATCTACCTTTCCTGGTCTCTCAGAGGACCCCTCTGTTGTGGGGTTGCTGAGGGTCGAAGAACAGCAAGTGCCAATCGCTACCACAACTGTGCACTGGCGGCAATATCGCACTAACCGAGACTCCCTGATTCCCATCCATAAGCTAATTCGTCAACTGGAGAGCCAAGGAGTGATCAGCAAGACTCATTCACCTTTCAATAGTCCCATATGGCCAGTGCGAAAGTCTAATGGTGAGTGGAGACTAACAGTGGACTATCGTGGCCTGAACGAAGTGACGCCACCACTGAGTGCTGCAGTGCCGGACATGCTGGAACTTCAGTACGAACTGGAATCGAAGGCAGCCAAGTGGTACGCCACAATTGATATCGCTAATGCATTTTTCTCCATCCCTCTAGCAGCAGAGTGCAGGCCACAATTTCCCTTCACTTGGAGGGGAGTCCAATATACTTGGAATCGGCTGCCCCAGGGGTGGAAACACAGCCCTACCATTTGCCATGGGCTGATCCAGTCTGCGCTAGAGCAGGGGAAAGCTCCTGAACACCTGCAGTACATCGATGACATCATTGTGTGGGGTGACACAGCAGAGGAAGTTTTTGAGAAAGGGAAGAAAATAGTCCAAATCCTTCTGAAGGCCGGTTTTGCCATAAAACAAAATAAAGTCAAAGGACCTGCACGAGAGATCCAGTTTTGAGGAATAAAATGGCAAGATGGACGTCGTCAAATCCCAATGGATGCGATCAACAAAATAACAGCTATGTCTCCACCAACGAGCAAAAAAGAAACACAGACTTTCCTAGGTGTTGTGGGGTTTTGGAGAATGCACATCCCAAATTACAGTCTGATTGTAAACCCGCTCTACCAAGTAACCCGTAAGAAGAATGAGTTTGAATGGGGCCCTGAGCAACGACAAGCCTTTGAACAAATCAAGCAGGAAATAGTCCATGCAGTAGCCCTTGTATTAGTTCGAACAGGACCAGATGTAAAGAATGTGCTCTACACTGCAGCCGGGGAGAACGGCCCCACCTGGAGCCTCTGGCAGAAAGAACCTGGGGAAACTCGAGGTCGGCCTTTGGGGTTTTGGAGTCGGGGATACAGAGGATCTGAGGCCTGCTATACTCCAACTGAAAAGGAGATATTGGCGGCATATGAAGGAGTTCGATCTGCTTCGGAGGTGGTCGGTACTGAAGCGCAGCTCCTCCTAGCACCCTGACTGCCAGTACTAGGCTGGATGTTCAAGGGAAGGGTCCCCTCTACGCATCATGCAACTGATGCTACCTGGAGCAAGTGGGTTGCACTGATTACTCAGCGGGCTCGAATAGGAAACCCCAGTCGCCCAGGAATATTGGAAGTGATCATGGACTGGCCAGAAGGCAAATACTTTGGGATATCATCAGAGGAGGAGGTGGGTCGTGCTGAAGAAGCCCCACTGTACAACCAGTTACCAGAGAATGAAAAGAAATATGCCCTGTTCACTGATGGGTCCTGTCATATTGTGGGGAAGCATCGGAGATGGAAGGCTGCTGTATGGAGTCCTATGCGACGAGTTGTAGAAGCTGCTGAGGGAGAAGGTGAATCGAGTCAGTTTGCAGAAGTGAAAGCCATTCAGCTGGCTTTAGACATTGCTGAACGAGAAAAAAGGCCAGTTCTCTATCTCTCTACGGATTCATGGATGGTAGCAAATGCCCTGTGGGGATGGTTACAGCAATGGAAGCAAAACAACTGGCAGCGTAGGGGCAAACCCATCTGGGCTGCTGCATTGTGGCAAGATATTGCTGCTCGGGTAGAGAACCTGGCTGTGAAAGTACGCCACGTAGATGCTCATGTGCCCAAGAATCGGGCTACTGAAGAACATCAAAACAACCAGCAGGTGGATCAGGCTGCTAAGATTGAAGTAGCTCAGGTGGACCTGGATTGGCAGCATAAAGGTGAATTATTTATAGCCCGATGGGCCCATGACACCTCAGGCCATCAAGGTAGAGATGCAACATACAGGTGGGCTCGTGATCGAGGGGTGGACCTGACCATGGACGCTATAGCACAGGTCATTCATGACTGTGAAACATGTGCTGCAATCAAGCAAGCCAAACGGTCAAAGCCTCTTTGGTATGGAGGACGATGGCTGAAATATAAATACGGAGAGGCCTGGCAGATTGATTACATCACACTCCCTCAAACTCCCAATGGCAAGCGCCACGTACTTACAATGGGGGAAGCAACCACCGGATGGCTGGAAACATATCCTGTGCCTCATGCCACTGCCCAGAACACCATCCTGGGCCTTGAAAAGCAAGTCCTATGGCGACATGGCACCCCAGAAAGAATAGAGTCAGACAATGGGACTCACTTCCGAAACAACCTTATAGACACTTGGGCCAAAGAACATGGTATTGAATGGGTGTATCACATCCCCTATCATGCACCAGCCTCCGGGAAAGTTGAACGATACAATGGCCTGTTAAAGACTACCTTGAAAGCAATGGGCGCTGGGACATTCAAAAACTGGGATACGCATTTGGCAAAGGCCACCTGGTTAGTCAATACTAGGGGATCTACCAACCGAGCAGAACCTGCCCAATCAAACCTGTTACGTACTGTAGATGGGGATAAAGTTCCTGTAGTGCATGTAAAAAATATGCTGGGTAAAACAGTCTGGGCTACTCCTGCCTCAGGAAAAGGCAAACCTATTCGTGGGATTGTTTTCGCTCAGGGACCTGGATACACTTGATGGGTGATGCAAAAGAACGGAGAGGTCCGGTGTGTACCTCAAGGAGATTTAATACTGGGTGAGAATAGCCCATGAACTGAATTGTACCATGTTAATTAGTATATTATACTGTATGTTATCACTACCATGACTACTATAGGTGACTAATTAGAATGTATGGAAAAGAGTGTAACCTGAGCATGACATAAATGGTATGGAATAAGGGGTGGATAGATGTCCTGGTTTCAGTTAGAACAGAATTTTCTTCCTAGTAGCTGGTGGAATGCTGTGTTTTGGCTTGGGATGAGAAGAGTGCTGATAACACCCCGATGTTTTAATTGTTGCAGAGCAGTGCTTATACTAAGCCAAGGACATCTCAGCCTTTTGCTCTGTCCTGCCAACGAGCAGGCTGGGGGTGCAGTAAGAGCTGGGAGGGGACAGACCCAGGACAGGTGACCCAAACTAGCCAAAGGGGTATTCCATCCCATCTGACATCATGCTAAACAATATCTAGGGGTGGCTAGCCGGGGGAGGGGGCCGGACTGTGTTGCCGACGGAAGGAAGACAGACGCTGAATGTGAGGAATGTTTTAACAATTCCAATTCGTGTCCATAAATTCGTGTCCATAAAGAACAATTCTGTTTGAATCCTGTCTGCCTCTGGGCCCTGCACTGGCAGTTTAATTCTTGAACCACAGATGCAGTGTGCCCCAGTCTCCCCCTCATTCTAGTCAATTTATCACATCTTCAGAAAACACTCCTTAAATTTATGAACCTGTTTGCTTTTGTTATTCCTGACTTCTATTTCTAACAGTTACAGCCTTTTTTCCTGTCTTCTTCGAGATTAACTTAACACTGCTATAGATGTGTCTGTGAATGGCTGGGGAAGAATGTTTTAATTACTCGTGAAGCGTCAAATAAGAAAGCTGTTTGTGTTTGATGTCTGGGGGTTTCAGAACAACTGATAACAACTAGTGACTGTTATGAGATCCTTGGTATCTGGCCAGGGGGGCCAAGAGATTAAGAGGAAGAAAAAAGAAGCTGAAGGACGGTTGGGAGACAAGACCTGTAGAGAGTGTTCCATAAACTTGGAATGGTGCCAAGTGAGTACAAAGGGGGAGAGGAAGACTATGAGCCTTCAGCATGAAAGACCCCTAGAGACCCCCAGAGGAGACTGATGCGCATGCTCCAGTAGGAGGGACTGGACCCCGGAAGCTAATTATAATAATCTATTTTTTTAGAAGTAGTAATGAATATGTATTAGTCTAGGTGCATAAAAATCAGCTGCTTGATGTAACTGGTGTGCGTCCTGGTGGAGCAGAGACTCCCGGTGCACCCAGCACTGTTTGCTTACCTCTATTCCTTTATATTCTTTTAATAAATCCTATTTTTTTTATTTAATCCTAAATTGAATCCTGAGCCATTTATAACAATTTGGGGGCTCGTCCGGGAGGGCTATAGTTCCTGAATTCTGATTTAATCTAGGAGAGGCGCCCCACCATTTGGTGGCTCCTGTTTGAGTCAGATCGGGACTAATGCCATCCTGAACCTGAATAAAGGTAAGCAAAGAATTTAATTTTTTTTGAGCTCCCTTGTTGCCGGCTGTTTTTTGCCCGTAATTCTGCGCGCGAAGATCCGGACGAAGACGACAGAGTCGTTTGGATACCGTTCGGTTGGATTCCGGTGTTCGGAATCGAACCGGATGAAGACGACAGTCGTTTGGATACCGTCTGGTTCTATCCCAGACGAAGACAGCAGAGACGCTGGTGGATACCGTCCGATTGGAGTCTGGACGAAGACGACTGATTCGTAAGATACCGTCCGGTTGGGTAAGAGTACGGTTGCCAGTTTTTGTGTGTGAGAGTGTAACTGAGACTTCTAAAGTCAGCGTGGAGGTCTTTTTGTTTTCTCACTGGTTCTAATCTCCTGTCGGGGGGGCTGGACTGGTGAGAAGAGGGATACGTGGGTGGGTGATAGGTCCTAAACCCCCTGCAAGACACTCTCACTGGGCAACCAAGGGCTGTGGGAATTGCCACTAGTAAAATTCCCGGATGGGTCAGATAAAATTGAAGACCAAGGACCAGAAAGGGAGCAAATTACCAGATATATGACCAAAAAGTCCATTATGAATAATGATTAGAAATTGGAACAATAGGGGCCCCAGAAAATTAAAGAGTAAATTGAAAATGATCCAGTATTATATGATAGAATGACCAAAGGAACCCTTAAGACCCCCTGTATTTTGATCCACGGAGGACGGGGTCTGTCAGGCTTTGAACATTAATAGTAGAATACCTGTGGATCCAGAAAAGAGCAAGCTGAAACATTGGAATTAGAAATTAGAGAGCAATTGATTAAGAATGAATATGTGCTACATTTGTGCCTGTGCTGCACTTATACCACCAGATAACAGGAGCCTCTCGGGCCCCGAGAACCAGATCAAAAACAACCTCATGGTTCATGAGGTTCATGGTCATGAGACCCTAATATATGGGCCCGGTGTATCTTGTGTATCTTGTGTATCCTATTTTTGCTCTTAAATGTTTTGACTGTGACAAGAAAAAGGCAGGAGCATGACATGACATGCTTCCTGCAACATATGAGGCCCGCACAGGCCGAGACCTGGACTCGCTGAGACCTGAACAGGCCGAGAGACCGGAGCGGCGCCGAGAGACTGGAGCGGTGCTGGGAGACCAGAGACACTACGGAGGGACTACCGCTGGACGGAGAGAGCCCTGAGAGATGCTGCAGAGCCACGGACGGCTCTGAGAGACACAGAATAGACCTGACAGAAGCTGCAAAACGCGGGGAAATTGAAGTAATTGCGGAACATCCGAGATCGAGTTGCTACGGGAGACCAGAGGCGTCAGTGGACACCGGTAGCTGACCCTCACCGTGAGGCGAGTTGGCACAGAGCAGAGGGGCGGACATCAGGACCCTGCAGCCTGTCTGACATAACCATGGAGGCAGCGGCAGGGGCTGTGCTGCTTCACTCTAGCATTCTTTTTATAAAAGGTTTATCTTGCAATGCAAAAAAGACTATTAGTCCCCAGATCGGTGTTATAACTATTGCTAATGACGACTTAGCTCTATTGCAGGGCAGGAGTGCAGAGACGCAGATTACACTGCCAAATGACCACCGGCAGGCTCTTTCACAAACCTAAGGTTGCAGCTGGCACTGCCTGCAGCCGTATAGCAGATGTTACACTCTCTTTCCTAACTAGTAATCATGTGTCATCCATTTGTGATGAATGGCCAGTGACAAAAAGAAAAGGGGGGAGACAAAGACAGAAACGGTACCAGGAGGATGCCACTGACACTAACAGCATGGGTAATAGGAGTAGTATAAGTGACACAGGTGACGGTGCGGGGTGCTCTGCCTGCTGCTCGCCTTCGCCTGACTGTGCACTGCTGCCAACGGTGCTGGAGTAAAATGTGAAGACTGCTCAGATGGCAGTGATGAGAGTGCTTGTGTGAAGAAGATGTGTACTGAATCTGACTTTGTGTGCATAGGTATCAATAAAGTGTGTAACCAGCAGAGAGACAGATGAGCCCCTGAAGGAATGCAACATAAATGAATGTGACTGTCCAGCTGGGAAACTGTGGAGATAGTGATGAATGCCAAAACCCTGGTATCTGTAGTCAAATCTGTATCAACCTGAAAGGCTATCAGATGAATCCTGCTACAGGAACCTGGAAAGGGCCATACAGCAAAGCAAATTAGATAACTGTTATTTAACTTGTCAGAAGATAAAAAAGAAAGTGTTTCAACAAGCAGCCACGGGAGGGAAGAATCACTGAACCCTCGATGTGAGGGACTGTACCTTGTTTTACTGACTACTGAAACAGCTGTGAGAACCGCAGAAAGGGACCCATGCATCCAGAATAAAAGGACCAGTAACTACTGAAACTCGGAGGGCTGAGTCCGCTCCTGGGAAACTGAAACTCAAGCTAAGGAAGAACTAATATTCTGGCAACGAGGCTCTGCATGAATTAAGGATGCCAAATAAAGGGGACAAGCCTGAAGGGAGGAAAGGGAGAAGGCAAGACCGGGGCTGGACCCTCCACTGCGGTGTGTATGGTCTACCGAGGGAGGCAACCCCTATGGGTATTGACTGCCGAGTGAGAGGGCCTCAACCGGACTTCTCCCACACTAAGGTCAGGCTGTCCTGAGAAAATAACATAAGAACCTTTTTTTAACCTATATAAAATTGTGATTCGTTTTCCAGGAGCTGGATCACCCTGACAGGCTGAACGGTAACACAAGCCTGAATCAACCCTGAAGGTGTTTGCCTATTATGATCCAGATACGTGAGCAGAAGACAGATCCTGGGACTATAGGACCCCAGTATATATACTTAATAGAATAATTAGGTTATTAGCTGTAATAGAAATAGTTATAAATGATGAGAACTGCTTTGTATCAAAATTGCCTAGCTTTGGATTATTTACTAGCACAAGAAGGAGAAGTCTGTGGAAAATTTAGCTTTAGTAATTGCTGTTTAAAGATTGATAAAAAGGGTGTTTCTTCCTAGTAGCTGATAGAATGTTA
Organism: Anas acuta; assembly: GCF_963932015.1. Taxonomy (NCBI): domain Eukaryota; kingdom Metazoa; phylum Chordata; class Aves; order Anseriformes; family Anatidae; genus Anas; species Anas acuta. The sequence goes on from NC_089016.1 coordinate 19,658,089, forward strand.
TGTTCTGGTTTAGGATGAGAAGAATGTTAATAATATGCTGATGTTTTAGTTGTTTTTAATTGTTACAGAGCAGTGCTTACACCAAGCCAAGGACCAAGCCAAATTCAGCTTCTCACTGTCCTGCCAGCAGGCAGGCTGGGAGGAGGGCCGGACTGCTCGGGGTTAGGTTGGGCATCGGACAGCAGGTGGTGAGCAATTGCATTGTGCATCACTTGTTTCGTACACATTATTACTAGTAGTACTATTATCATCATTATTATTATTATTATTATTGTTATTATCTTCTTGTTTTTATCTCAACTCACAGGCTTCACTTTCCCATTTCTCTCTCCCATCCCAGAGGAGGAGGGGGGGAGGTGAGCGAGCAAACACAAACCTGGAAGGATATGGAATGGGATTTATTTTCATGGTGGACCATGGGTTAAAAGAGTGTTATTTTTATTGTGATGTGGTGTAAAGATGTTATTGTCTATACCTTGTATGATACCTTGTCTTACATTATTAATACACCGGGTGATAAATAGTACATTGGTAATAACTTCATTAAAAAAGGAAGGGAATATGTCAATTATGATGCTTAAGAATTGGACCCTCCAAGAACAAACTGATGAAATCCAATTATTAATAACAGAAGAGACACGAATTGGGGATATTAAAAAGAAGATAAGGGATTGTGAGGAATGTTTTAACAATTCCAATTCGTGTCCATAAATTCGTGTCCATAAAGAACAATTGTTTGAATCCTGTCTGCCTCTGGGCCCTGCACTGGCAGTTTAATTCTTGAACCACAGATGCAGTGTGCCCCAGTCTCCCCCTCATTCTAGTCAATTTATCACGTCTTCAGAAAACACTCCTTAAATTTATGAACCTGTTTGCTTTTGTTATTCCTGACTTCTATTTCTAACAGTTACAGCCTTTTTTCCTGTCTTCTTCGAGATTAACTTAACACTGCTATAGATGTGTCTGTGAATGGCTGGGGAAGAATGTTTTAATTACTCGTGAAGCGTCAAATAAGAAAGCTGTTTGTGTTTGATGTCTGGGAGTTTCAGAACAACTGATAACAACTAGTGACTGTTATGAGATCCTTGGTATCTGGCCAGGGGGGCCAAGAGATTAAGAGGAAGAAAAAAGAAGCTGAAGGACGGTTGGGAGACAAGACCTGTGGAGAGTGTACAGAGAGTGTTCCATAAACTTGGAATAGTGCCGAGTAAGTACAAAGGGGGAGAGGAAGACTACGAGCCTTCAGCATGAAAGACCCCTAGAGACCCCCAGAGGAGACTGATGCGCATGCTCCAGTAGGAGGGACTGGACCCCGGAAGCTAATTATAATAATCTATTTTTTTAGAAGTAGTAATGAATATGTATTAGTCTAGGTGCATAAAAATCAGCTGCTTGATGTAACTGGTGTGCGTCCTGGTGGAGCAGAGACTCCCGGTGCACCCAGCGCTGTTTGCTTACCTCTATTCCTTTATATTCTTTTAATAAATCCTATTTTTTTTATTTAATCCTAAATTGAATCCTGAGCCATTTATAACACTCAATATGAGTGAACAGTGAACTTCAACTTTAATGGATAGCTCAGTCGTCTTTTATCTAGTTCGAACATAATCAACTCATACATATTGCAGAAACTAAGGTCAGGATTGGCTAACACTTCCTGGGCTTTTCAGTCTGTTCCTCCTTCTTTTAGCTACCTGTCCCGCCTTAGGGACTTTCCCGATCGCCCAAGGGCATCGTGTCCTTGAGCCTGATTGGCTCTCAGCCAGCTGCGTATGTGCCCAGGCTCATAGGAGTTGAGTACGGTACTTCACTAGCCCATTGCTTCTTAACTGCTCAACATCCACATGTCCTACTTCACTTAACTATTCCTCCACAGGACTGCTCGGGGTTAGGCTGGGCATCGGTCAGCGGGTGGTGAGCAATTGCATTGTGCATCACTTGTTTGTACATATTATTAGTGGTAGTACTATTATCACCATTGTATTATTATTATTATTATTATTATTATTATTATTGTTATTATTGTTATTATTGTTATTATTGTTATTATTGTTATCCTGTCTTATTAAACTGTCTTTATCTCAATTCACGGGCTTCACTTTCCATTTCTCTCCCCCGTCCCAGAGAGGGAGGGGGAGGGTGAGCGAACGGCTGCGTGGTGTTTAGCTGCCGGCCGGGTTAAACCACTACACCACCTATGTCCCCAACCTACTTTTCTTGGCTTGCCATCAGGGCATGGAACAGCGCACAGTATGGCTGGTTCAAGGCTATGCGTGCTGGCTGGCCAGTTGCCTGCCACTTCTCTACTACCAAGGAAGCCAAACAGTGGTGATAAGGGCTGAGCTCTCTCTGCCTTTCTCCATTGTAGAGTGCTAACAAGGCTTTTCTCTTTTCTCTTTTCTCTTTTCTCTTTTCTCTTTTCTCTTTTCTCTTTTCTCTTTTCTCTTTTCTCTTTTCTCTTTTCTCTTTTCTCTTTTCCCTTTTCTCTTTTCCCTTTTCCCTTTCCCTTTCCTTTCCTTTCCTTTCCTTTCCTTTCCTTTCCTTTCCTTTCCTTTCCTTTCCTTTCCTTTCCTTTCCTTTCCTTTCCTTTCCTTTCCTTTCCTTTCCTTTCCTTTCCTTTCCTTTCCTTTCCTTTCCTTTCCTTTCTTCTTGTGTAGCCCCCTTTTATTATGAAACTTCACAGGTGTTATATCTTCAGAAGCTCTGGATCTCTGTCCAATTTGGTTGAAATAGGCCAAATGGTTGAAAAGCTTAAATTGGGGGACTTCTGAGCAAAATAAATAAATAAATTAGGGAGGAAAAAAAACACATGGTGTTTGCATAAACCTCTTTTCTTTAGGAAAGGAACTTGCAAGCAGCCGGAGAAATAAAGCAAATAGAAGAAGATAACATCAGGGCTGCAAATCACAGTACCCAGAAGTTACTTGAGAAGCATGGTTACCATGGAGAAGCTGTGCAAGATGTGCATCTGAACTAAAACACAGCTCTAGAAAGTGCTCCCAGCCACATACCTGCAACTGCAGAAACAGTACCTCATTTTGGGAAAAGCAAAGAAACAGCAAAACACAGTCTCTGATGCCAAAGCTGGATATTGCTAAATTTACCAGTAAATCACTAAGCCAGGTAGCTCAGCATATTTTGGATATTAGCAGTTAGGTACAGATTGTTATCAGTCCCATTTGGATTTAAACCTGCAGTGGAAGAGTATCAGCATCTCTAGGAAGGGTAGCTAATGTGTCTCACAGGGATCAACACCCTCACAAATGATGTTCTTGTGCAGAGGCACAGAAACAGCACAGTGGTATTTCACAGTCACCGTTTCACCTGTGTTAGAAAGAACAAGGGAAATAATCTAAGATCTAAAGAAAACATGATGAAGCATAAACTGGCTGCACTATGCTTCAGAAACTATATGTTGACTTCCCAAAGGCTGTGACCAAATCCCCTAAAAGGTAAAAGATAAAACAGCAATATCAGATAAGTTCAAAGACACACAAGATTTCTAAATGACCAGACACTATCAGATATCACTATGTGAAGATGAACATGAAGTGCAACACCAGGAAGGCAGGGCTTGGAGACAGAGCAGATAGCAGATAGTTTCCCTGTTGAGGTCATTATTACCATCAAAATGATCTGTTAAACCGTAAAAAAGAGAGAGAGAGAGAGAGAGAGAAAAAAAAAAGAAAGAAAGAAAGAAAGAAAGAAAGAAAGAAAGAAAGAAAGAAAGAAAGAAAGAAAGAAAGAAAGAAAGAAAGAAAGAAAGAAAGAAAGAAAGAAAGAAAGAAAGAAAAAGAAAGAAAGAAACTTTGAGCAGAGTTTGGATACAAAAAAGATCAGCCAGGTAATAATATAAGATGAAAATGATCAGAAAATGACCATCATTCCACGGCGAAACACTGCTAGGTGCTCCCAGATTTCTTAAACTCATTCAATTGAAACTCTAGCATATACTTCAATAAGTGCTTTGTCTCTTACATCAGCGTTACTTACAGTTATTACTGCTGGTCCCCTGCTTACTGTAAATGCTATTTGAGCAAATTATTTTCACTCTAAACTTTTGTGAAGGTAGCTCTGATCTTCCACAAGTCAGCCTAAGATTATGAAAGAGAGAATGGCATACAGAGAAGCTGGATATGGAAACTGTGAAAGCGACCGATTCCCTTTCATGCTACATTACTTCTTGGCCAAATTACATGAAAGCAGCCTTTCCATATCATTGCAGGACTGCCTGCTACAGGGACTAACATTGTGAGACTTGCAAAAACTTCCCCCATGGAGAAAGAAACAACTCTGCTAAGACTGAGATTGCATCTCCTTCAGCTTCAGAGAGTTCAGTATGGGCCTAAACCAATTGCCCTTATATTACATGAAGTTTGCAAGCACTTCTTGTGACAGCATTGTGAGAAACACTCTGTAGCCAATAACTTAGGCTCAGGTGAGGATCTCAGTGAAGTAGTAATTTATTCACGATTGCAATGGCAGGCACCCCACAAGCAGGAGAGCGCCTCTACTAGCTCCAAAACACAGTTTATATACTTTTTGATGACAGGACCCTCCCCTGTTTCCCCACTGAGTGGGTAATCCAGGTTCACAGTCTATCTGATGCTTCACAGACAATGCATAGCCTTCAGTTGCCGGTCTGTTAAATTTCAATTTCCTTTTGTCATTTTTACTGTTTGAAGTGGTAATGTTTCTTCACTTACCTGACTTGACTTGACACCATGATTTTCACCTAATTGTTCTAAGGAGTCTGGCTGTCTGCATTTTACAAGGTCGCCTGCTAAGCTTTCTTATCATTGCAAGCATATCTCAATACCACATTCCTTTCCTCTAAACAATGTAACTGCAAAAAAAACATTTCTACTCCCACAATTGCCCCCTATTCTTCTTTATAAACTGTTGATTTTTGCAAAACTTTTCTCTAAGGTGTAATTTGGTAGATATCTTCCTCTTCACTTTCTTTGCTTTCCATCTCCTCTAATATCATCATCTTATCTGAGTAAGGTGGTGGCTCCATGGTCAATTGTTTCCATAGTGCAATTTCAATTAACCGCTTGACAAGTCCCCTTACACAGGGGACAATGCAACAACCAATGGCTGTCAAAACTCCTGCTACTACGATCAAGGATGTAAATATGCACAATACCATCCCTTTCAATTTACCAAACCAAGATTCCAACCATCTGGTGATGGAAGTGTCTGCGCCTGAGTTTTCTGCCAATTCGTTGGCGAGGGTGGTAAGCCTTTGCAATGCTCTAGTTATTGTGCCATCTGGTGCAGTATTGTTAGGGATAAAAGTACAACAGTGGTTGCCCAGCATCATGCACACACCGCCTTTCTCCGCAAGCACCATTTCTAATGCTATTCTGTTTTCCCAAGACATTTTGCTGGTGGCATCTAGTTGTTCAGCGATTCCTCTTATTGCATCCCTTGTATAATTCATGCAAAACTTTTCTCTAAGGTGTAATTTGGTAGATTTCTTCTTCTTCTTCGCTTTCTTTGCTTTCCATCTCCTCATTATCACCTTATCTGAGTAAGGTGGTGGCTCCATGGTCGTTTGTTTCAATAGTGCGGTTTCAGTTAACCACTGTACTAGTCCGCTTACACAGGGGATAATGCAGCAAGCAATGGCTGTCAAAACTCCTACAACTACAATCAAGGATGTAAATATGCCTACTTTTTCTGCCAATTCACTGGCAAGGGTGGTAAGCCCTTGCAATGCTCTAGTTACTGAGCCATCTGGGACACTATTGTTGGGTATAAGAGTGCAACAATGGTTGCTCAGTATCACACACACACACCTCCTTCCTCTGCGAGCATCATATCTAATGATGTTCTGCTTTCCCAAGCCATTTTGCTGGTGGCATCTAGTTGTTCAGCAATTCCTCTCATCGCATCCCTGGTATATTTGATGAATCTCTGCTGATTATAATAGAAATAATTAATCCAATCCCCATTTTTACTGATTGTTACCCACCAGAACAGTGACTCAAACCCTGCAGCAATTTGATTTCTGGCTCTATGTTCATCCGGAACTCCTCTAGGTACCCCAATAGAATCTATGTATACTCTATCATCAAATGATATTCCTAAGCCTCTTTTAGTTCTTCTGGGCATTTGTGATGTTTCTCTTTCAAATGCCAGGGTGAAGGGTATAGCTAATTGAACAAGTGCACAAGTGCCTCCCGAATTAGATGGTAGTGTTATAAATGGCTCAGGATTCAAATTAGGATTAAATAAAAAAATAGGATTTATTAAAAGAATATAAAGGAATAAAGGTAAGCAAACAGTGCTGGGTGCACCGGGAGTCTCCGCTCCACCAGGACGCACACCAGTTACATCAAGCAGCTGATTTTTATGCACCTAGACTAATACATATTCATTACTACTTCTAAAAAAAATAGATTATTATAATTAGCTTCCAGGGTCCAGTCCCTCCTACTGGAGCATGCGCATCAGTCTCCTCTGGGGGTCTCTAGGGGTCTTTCATGCTGAAGGCTCGTAGTCTTCCTCTCCCCCTTTGTACTCACTTGGCACCATTCCAAGTTTATGGAACACTTTCTGCAGTTCTTGTCTCCCAACCGTCCTTCAGCTTCTTTTTTCTTCCTCTTAATCTCTTGGCCCCCCTGGCCAGATACCAAGGATCCTCATAGTATCCCATAACAGTCACTAGTTATTATCAGTTGTTCTGAATCTCCCAGACATCAAACACAAACAGCTTTCTTATTTGACGCTTCACGAGTAATTAAAACATTCTTCCCCAGCCATTCACAGACACATCTATAACAGTGTTAAGTTAATCTTGAAGAAGACAGGAAAAAAGGCTGTAACTGTTAGAAATAGAAGTCCGGAATAACAAAAGCAAACAGGTTCATAAATTTAAGGAGTGTTTTCTGAAGATGTGATAAATTGACTAGAATGACGGGGAGACTGGGACACACTGCATCTGTGGTTCAAGAACTAAATTGCCAGTGCAGGGCCCAGAGGCAGACAGGATTCAAACAGAATTGTTCTTTATGGACACGAATTGTTAACACATTCCTCACAATCCCTTATCTTCTTTTTAATATCAACAATTCGTGTCTCTTCTGTTGTTAACTGGATTTCATCAGTCCGTTCTTGGAGGGTCCAATTCTTAAGCATCATAATTGACATATTCCCTTCCTTTTTAATGAAGTTATTACCAATGTACTATTTATCACCCGGTGTATTAATTATGTAAGACAAGGTATCATACAAGGTATAAACAATAACATCTTTACACCACATCACAATAAAAATAACACTCTTTTAACCCATGGTCCACCAGGCAGCCATGAAAATAAATCCCATTCCATATCCTTCCAGGTTTGTGTTTGCACGCTCACCTCCCCCCCCTCCTTCTCTGGGATGGGAGAGAGAAATGGGAAAGTGAAGCCTGTGAGTTGAGATAAAAACAAGAAGATAATAACAATAATAATAATAACAATAATGATGATAATAGTACTACTAGTAATAATGTGTACGAAACAAGTGATGCACAATGCAATTGCTCACCACCTGCTGTCCGATGCCCAACCTAACCCCGAGCAGTCCGGCCCTCCTCCCAGCCTGCCTGCTGGCAGGACAGTGAGAAGCTGAATTTGGCTTGGTCCTTGGCTTGGTGTAAGCACTGCTCTGTAACAATTAAAAACAACTAAAACATCAGCATATTATTAACATTCTTCTCATCCTAAACCAGAACATAACATTCTATCAGCTACTAGGAAGAAACACCCTTTTTATCAATCTTTAAACAGCAATTACTAAAGCTAAATTTTCCACAGACTTCTCCTTCTTGTACTAGTAAATAATCCAAAGCTAGGCAATTTTGATACAAAGCAGTTCTCATCATTTATAACTATTTCTATTACAGCTAATAACCTAATTATTCTATTAAGTATATATACTGGGGTCCTATAGTCCCAGGATCTGTCTTCTGCTCACGTATCTGGATCATAATAGGCAAACACCTTCAGGGTTGATTCAGGCTTGTGTTACCGTTCAGCCTGTCAGGGTGATCCAGCTCCTGGAAAACGAATCACAATTTTATATAGGTTAAAAAAAGGTTCTTATGTTATTTTCTCAGGACAGCCTGACCTTAGTGTGGGAGAAGTCCGGTTGAGGCCCTCTCACTCGGCAGTCAATACCCATAGGGGTTGCCTCCCTCGGTAGACCATACACACCGCAGTGGAGGGTCCAGCCCCGGTCTTGCCTTCTCCCTTTCCTCCCTTCAGGCTTGTCCCCTTTATTTGGCATCCTTAATTCATGCAGAGCCTCGTTGCCAGAATATTAGTTCTTCCTTAGCTTGAGTTTCAGTTTCCCAGGAGCGGACTCAGCCCTCCGAGTTTCAGTAGTTACTGGTCCTTTTATTCTGGATGCATGGGTCCCTTTCTGCGGTTCTCACAGCTGTTTCAGTAGTCAGTAAAACAAGGTACAGTCCCTCACATCGAGGGTTCAGTGATTCTTCCCTCCCGTGGCTGCTTGTTGAAACACTTTCTTTTTTATCTTCTGACAAGTTAAATAACAGTTATCTAATTTGCTTTGCTGTATGGCCCTTTCCAGGTTCCTGTAGCAGGATTCATCTGATAGCCTTTCAGGTTGATACAGATTTGACTACAGATACCAGGGTTTTGGCATTCATCACTATCTCCACAGTTTCCCAGCTGGACAGTCACATTCATTTATGTTGCATTCCTTCAGGGGCTCATCACTCTAGTCCTTGCAGTCTCTCTGCTGGTTACACACTTTATTGATATCTTATGCATTCTCCACTTCTGCACTTGAATTTGTCAGGTCCAGAGCACTGAATAACATTGTTACAGTTTGCTTCATCAGTGCCATCCAGACAGTCTCTCACACCACTGCACTGCCTACTCCCATGGACACAGTTCCCATCTTCACATCTGAACTGGTCCAGGAAGGGCAGTTAATTTCATCACTTCCATCCTTGCAATCAGGATCTCTGTCACATCACCACTTCTTGTAGATACATTCACCTGAGCCGCACTGCACCTCACTCACAGAACACTTCACTGGAGGTGCAGGCTGGCAGCCACACTGCTCCAAAGATTCATCGGAGTGGTCAGAGCAGTCACCTTGACCATTGCAGACAAAGCTTTTGGAAATACATTTTCCACTACTGCATGTGAACTCTGCTGCACTACAAGTCACATTGCCATAATTCTCTTCATCTTCTCCACTGTCACAGTCTCTTTCACCATCACATTTCCATGACACTGTTCTCATATGACACAGCTCAGCACTTTCGTCAGACCCATCTTCACAGTCTGGATCCCCATCACGCTGCCATCTGTTTGGCACACACTGACCACTGTTGCACACAAAGTCAGATACAGCACACATCTTTTTCACATATCTTCTTCACACAAGCACTCTCATCACTGCCATCTGAGCAGTCTTCACATTTTACTCTAGCACCGTCGGCAGCAGTGCACAGTCAGGCGAGGGCGAGCAGCAGGCAGAGTGCCCTGCACCGTCACCTGTGTCACTTATACTACTCCTATTACCCATGCTGTTAGTGTCAGTGGCATCCTCCTTTTCTTTTTGCCACTGACCATTCACCACAAATGGATGAGACACATGATTACTAGTTAGGAAAGAGAGTGTAACGTCTGCTATACGGCTGCAGGCAGTGCCAGCTGCAACCTTAGGTTTGTGAACGAGCCTGCCGGTGGTCGTTTGTCAGTGTAATCTGTGTCTCTGCACTCCTGCCCTGCAATAGAGCTAAGTCGTCATTAGCAATAGTTATAACACCGATCTGGGGACTAATAGTCTTTTTTGCATTGCAAGATAAACCTTTTATAAAAAGAATGCTAGAGTGAAGCAGCACAGCCGCTGCTGCCGCTGCCTCCATGGTTATGTCAGACAGGCTGCAGGGTCCTGATGTCCGCCCGTCTGGTCTGTGCCGACTCGCCACACGGTGAGGACCAGCTACCGGTGTCCACTGACGCCTCTGGTCTCCCGTAGCAACTCGATCTCGGATGTTCCGCAATTACTTCAATTTCCCCGCGTTTTGCAGCTTCTGTCAGGTCTATTCTGTGTCTCTCAGAGCCGTCCGTGGCTCTGCAGCATCTCTCAGGGCTCTCTCCGTCCAGCGGTAGTCCCTCCGTAGTGTCTCTGGTCTCCCAGCACCGCTCCAGTCTCTCGGCGCCGCTCCGGTCTCTCGGCCTGTTCAGGTCTCAGCGAGTCCAGGTCTCGGCCTGTGCGGGCCTCATATGTTGCAGGAAGCATGTCATGTCATGCTCCTGCCTTTTTCTTGTCACAGTCAAAACATTTAAGAGCAAAAATAGGATACACAAGATACACAAGATACACCGGGCCCATATATTAGGCACCACCACTCTAAACTTGGATAAAACAGCACTTCTTTTCAGTCTGTCAAGCTCTTCATTCGTCTCTGCCCACTCCCCTTGCGGAGAGTACGGAACAATGGATCGGAACTCTGCACTCGCTTTGCAGCAACACTGCGTCTCACTCACACAGCACAATCGCACACGGAGGCCTCCAGCACATCTCATTCATACCACAGGAATGTAATTTAGAATGATAACCAACCAAACAAGTATTGTCTCTGACTGTGTTCTTCATGAAGTGACTTGTAACACTTTGTTTCAAACCCTTACATTTACACAAATACTTTCAACACAAAATACATACATAAAAACACACACAATTCTTAACACTCCAGTTAGTATCCCTCAGAAGCCGAAAACATACCATTTGTCTGCAGTTTCAGGAGATCTTTGCTCCTGCGGTGAGCAGCTGAGAGTGGAGTCCCCTCCGAGCAAAAACACTCAGGGTGCACCTAGGGGCGTCCACGCTGCAGCCAATCCCACAGCCGAGCAGAGTGTCTCCTGCCTGGCTCACCAAAATGACTCACAAAAAGCTGACTCCACAATCAGTAAGATTGTGAAGTAGGTATGTTTACTCAGTTCCGTGCAGCACGGGGCGGGTAGTCCCACCAAAGTTGTGCACGCCTAATGTGGCAAATTGGTTTAGTAAAGAGTTACATATACATAAACATTCCTATACATATACATAACCTGTCCCTTTGTGAACACTCCTCCTTATTTTAGACCCCTTGGTTAAAGTCTGAACCATGAGGTTGTTTTTGATCTGGTTCTCGGGGCCCGAGAGGCTCCTGTTATCTGGTGGTATAAGTGCAGCACAGGCACAAATGTAGCACATATTCATTCTTAATCAATTGCTCTCTAATTTCTAATTCCAATGTTTCAGCTTGCTCTTTTCTGGATCCATGGGTATTCTACTATTAATGTTCAAAGCCTGACAGACCCTGTCCTCCGTGGATCAAAATACAGGGGGTCTTAAGGGTTCTTTTGGTCATTCTATCATATAATACTGGATCATTTTCAATTTACTCTTTAATTTTCTGGGGCCCCTATTGTTCCAATTTCTAATCATTATTCATAATGGACTTTTTGGTCATATATCTGGTAATTTGCTCCCTTTCTGGTCCTTGGTCTTCAATTTTATCTGACCCATCCGGGAATTTTACTAGTGGCAATTCCCACAGCCCTTGGTTGCCCAGTGAGAGTGTCTTGCAGGGGGTTTAGGACCTATCACCCACCCACGTATCCCTCTTCTCACCAGTCCAGCCCCCCCGACAGGAGATTAGAACCAGTGAGAAAACAAAAAGACCTCCACGCTGACTTTAGAAGTCTCAGTTACACTCTCACACACAAAAACTGGCAACCGTACCTTTACCCAACCGGACGGTATCTTACGAATCAGTCGTCTTCGTCCAGACTCCAATCGGACGGTATCCACCAGCGTCTCTGCTGTCTTCGTCTGGGATCGAACCAGACGGTATCCAAACGACTGTCGTCTTCATCCGGTTCGATTCCGGACACCGGAATCCAACCGAACGGTATCCAAACGACTCTGTCGTCTTCGTCCGGATCTTCGCGCGCAGAATTACGGGCAAAAAACAGCCAGCAACAAGGGAGCTCAAAAAAAAAATAATTAAATTCTTTGCTTACCTTTATTCAGGTTCAGGATGGCATTAGTCCCGATCTGACTCAAACAGGAGCCACCAAATGGTGGGGCGCCTCTCCTAGATTAAATCAGAATTAAGGAACTATAGCCCTCCCGGATGAGCCCCCAAATTGTTATAAATGGCTCAGGATTCAAATTAGGATTAAATAAAAAAATAGGATTTATTAAAAGAATATAAAGGAATAAAGGTAAGCAAACAGTGCTGGGTGCACCGGGAGTCTCCGCTCCACCAGGACGCACACCAGTTACATCAAGCAGCTGATTTTTATGCACCTAGACTAATACATATTCATTACTACTTCTAAAAAAATAGATTATTATAATTAGCTTCCAGGGTCCAGTCCCTCCTACTGGAGCATGCGCATCAGTCTCCTCTGGGGGTCTCTAGGGGTCTTTCATGCTGAAGGCTCGTAGTCTTCCTCTCCCCCTTTGTACTCACTTGGCACCATTCCAAGTTTATGGAACACTTTCTGCAGTTCTTGTCTCCCAACCGTCCTTCAGCTTCTTTTTTCTTCCTCTTAATCTCTTGGCCCCCCTGGCCAGATACCAAGGATCCTCATAGTATCCCATAACAGTCACTAGTTATTATCAGTTGTTCTGAAACTCCCAGACATCAAACACAAACAGCTTTCTTATTTGACGCTTCACGAGTAATTAAAACATTCTTCCCCAGCGGAAGAATGTGTCTTCACAGACACATCTATAGCAGTGTTAAGTTAATCTCGAAGAAGACAGGAAAAAGGGCTGTAACTGTTAGAAATAGAAGTCCGGAATAACAAAAGCAAACAGGTTCATAAATTTAAGGAGTGTTTTCTGAAGACATGATAAATTGACTAGAATGAGGGGGAGACTGGGACACACTGCATCTGTGGTTCAAGAACTAAATTGCCAGTGCAGGGCCCAGAGGCAGACAGGATTCAAACAGAATTGTTCTTTATGGACACGAATTGTTAACACATTCCTCACAGTAGGGTGGACCGTAAGATCTTCCCTCCACAGTACCACCAGAGATCTGCCCTGGGGATCTCAAGTCTTGAGCAGTTTCCCATCAAGTCCTCGGCAGCACAAGGCAAATTCTCCCAGATGCCAGGTAGCACTCACACCCTGCCGTGAGAGGCAAGCTGTATGGTTACCTATAGCTGAAGAGAATGCAGGGGGAACCGCGATATTGTTATCATGCAAGAAACAGCAAAGAGAGACTTACAGGCCTCGTTTCCCCAGGCAGTCTTTTCTTGGTACAATGCAATCATATATCGCATCCCTTGGGAGTCTTTGGTCCACCCCCATGGGAAGGGCACTATCTGGACAATCGGTCATCCCGAGGCACAAGCATAGCAGTAGCTACGGTTGAGACTCTGGACGGTATATTTGACCCATTCTATCCAGGCATTCACATCCCCATACCTTGTTTGAACTGCCACATTTCAGAGGGCCTCCTGTTTTCTCTCCTGTTTTCTCCTTGAGTTTCTCCTTTTCTCTGATGGCAATAGAGGATTGTTTCCATACAGCTATTCTCAATCTGGCTGTTGGGTCTCTCTCAGTTATTTGTTCTCTCTGCTCAGTTGTCGTTGGGCACTTAAATCTCCACAAGCTAACACCTCACAAGCATCAAACGTGACAGATTGTGGTACATAACCCTCTGTCACAGTCACCCATATTTTGATGGGGTATCCCGTTTTTGCTATTATCTGGTCATGCCTTTTCCAAGTTGCCAATTGACCGAGGCCTTCTCTGAGGCCTAGAATCACTAAAAACAAAATTAGTAATCAATTTTTCCCTGTCATTATTTTTAAACCTTAGGTTTCCAAATAATTATCAATACAAAGAATAAGATGTACACTACTACTATAACAGGTCCTGAGAGATGACAAAGAAGAGGACAACCCTAGAATACAGTTCTTAAGAAAACTCTCTTGTTTTGAATTGTGGTATCTCATCCCTTCTGCCCTAATAGGGCAATCTGAACAGCATCTCATATGGTGAAATTCCTATATCCTTTCTTGGTGCTGTTTAAACCTGTAGGAGTAAGCATTTTACCCAAGGAAGTTGGGTTTCTAGCACTAATGTAGTTAATTGCTTCTTTAATGTCTGATTCATTCGCTCCACCTTCCCAGAAGAGGAGGGGTGCCAGGGGCTGTGAAAATCCCACTCAATCTCTAAGGCCTGCTTTAACCCTTGCAGTAAAGCTTTACACCCATCCAGTCACGTGGTCAATTAGGACAAACAAGTAACTCAGTAAAGTTTACCTGTATACTTTGGAAAGGTCAAACCCCTGGCTCCTGTCCCCCTCTAGATGGGTTACAGAAGACCTTTTTATTTACCTTTTGACATATGGTACATCCTCTACATATGTGCTTCCCTAAAGTGTATATTCCTACACAGACATACTTTCTTAGCACTACATCACACATTGCTTGCACCTCCCAATGACTCTTCTGATGTAAAACAGTTAATATTTGCCTCATTATCACTTTATTCAGCATTTCTCTCCCATCAGGGAGTATCCATTTTCCTTCAGACTTCATGGCTCTTGATTCCTTAAAAAAAATCTTTTTTTTTTAAACTTTTTAGTTCTTTCTTAATTTTCAACAATTCCCTGAATCCTCTCTGCATTTATTCTGTTTTCCTTCAGACATTAGATGCCTTAAATACCTGACTTCTCTTTCTCCATATTGTAATTTATTTTTCAATACTCCCAAGCCCTGCTTTCCCAGAAAGTTGAATAGCTTGTTAGTAGCTTTCTTCACAACTCTTTTCTCCTGTCCTGACAATAGAAAACGATCCACAAATTTGTTAACATTAATACCTCCTTGGGAGGTTGTAATTGCTCCAAAATCTTTTTTTTTTTTTTTTTTTTTTAAACTTACCCAAATAGATAGGTGGCCCTGTAAACCCTTGAGGTAAAATTGTCCACCTATATTATTGCTTCCACCCCCATTTCAGGGTCTTTCCAGTCAGAGGTGAATATACATGTATGTTTGCTCTCAGGGCCTGAGAGCACTCCATTAATAACACTGTTATTTCAGTCTAACAATTTACTATTTGAATGCCCAATTTAATCATCAATTCCCTTCCCAACAAGTTAGTCCCTGCCTTGGGTACATACAATAATTACCCAGTGATCATTTTATCCCCTAGTCTCAGCTTGGTATCCCCCAAAAGTGGCAATGTTATCCCAGCTCCCTCTGCCCCCATCACTTTTTAGGGTTTCATTAGTTAATTTAATCCCTGATACTTTACAAGTCAGTAATGACCTAGCTGTTCCCCAGTGTATTGGGTTTGATGGCAAAGTTTGGGGGGTGTGAGAGGTGTGGGGGTGGGAAACTGCAGTGGCAGCCCCCCTGAGAAAAACCCAGAAGCCTCCCCGTGGCAGATAAGGGACAATTTCATCTGGCCCCAAAGGGGCCCACTGCTGCCCAAAGCTAAGCCATGAGCAACACAGTCCGTGCCTCTGTGAGAGCACATCCACGAAAACAAACAAAGAAAGAAACAAACAAAAACCTGCTGCTCAACAGCAGTTGGGAGTGCGAGAAACCCCCCCGCAGACACCAAAGTCAGTGCAGAAGGAGGGGAAGGAGGTGCTCCAGGCGCTGGAGCCGAAGCCCCCCTGCGGCCAATGGAGAGGGCCCTGGTGAACCAGGCTGTTCCCCCCTCCCGTCCCCCTCCCCGATGCTTGGGAAACTGACCAAACACCACAGCAAATATGCAAATATACCAAAACTTCTAGACTGTTACTTAGATAATGCCTACATTCCCTTTCCCTGCTCATTCAACTTCAAACAGCTCTGTCAAATACTACATGCCACACCTTTAACACCTTCAGCAACCCTTTTAACACTTACTTTATCTTTCTCCAGCCTGTACTTTTCTCATGCCAACACCAAAGGTTCAGTCAGGGGCCAACTTAATTCCATACCTTTCTCCCTCCAGGATGCTGAAACAACATATCAGTATACTACATTTCATCCTATTTTCCTTCTCTCCTCAAAAACAACATTAATTGCAAGATAGTGTTATAGTCGACTGATCCATAAAGTGGCCATTTAGCTTACATAGTGGCCACCACTGATTGCAATACTTAGTGAAAGTTCTCTTCCTTTCTGTGCCCCAGTTCTTGTTGCAAGAAGAACGGCTGAAAACATGACAGACACTAGTATGGTCAGACTCAATTGGGCTATGTGGGAACACTGTCATGGGAACTTCTCATAGTCGTCCTGGTAGCGTGGTTTGCTCAGCTGCAGCAAGTCATGGGATCTTTGCTGTTTCAAAAATCCCTCAACAAGTTCTAATAATATCCTTTGAATGTGCCAATATGCACCCAAGGAGGCTTTCTTTAAAACGTCTTTGTTTTGGATATTACTCATTTCCTTGATTTCCCATTTCCTTGTATTTATTTATATTAGTTACTGTCCCTTGTTTCAATTTCCACACAAACCTTTTTACTGCAGGTTTTTACTATCTTTTCCTAATCTTCTTCCCAAATGTCCCAGTTCTCTGGGATTAAACTCTTCTTCCCACATACAAATTTTACTATTTCAGATTATTAATGAGTCCCGTTCCAATCACAAATCCGAGGGACTTCGGGAAAACATCCGAAGCACTCAGCCTTCTGTCTTCTAGACAAACATTACCACCTTTTCCACAAAATTTACATTTCAACAGGACTGAATTTCAAACCGAATGCCAATTTTTCTCATGCACTTTGTTAGTAAGCCCATACAAAGCAAGGATTCACTCCTGTGTATCCGTCAATATGGGGGTTTAAAAAGGTATTGAGGCCTAAATAAATTCGCTCTCCCCCTTCTTAACAAATTCCCAGGGCTCAAGCCCGAACCACCAAAGAAATGACTCTCTCTGTTCTACTGCTTTGATAATCAGTCAGCCCCCTCCCCCTCTCCAGTACTTGGGAAACTGACCAAACACCAAAGCAAATACACCAACATTTCTAAACTGTTAGTTACTTAGATAATGCTCCCGCCTTTTTTCTTGTCACACTCAAAGCATTTAAGAGCAAAAAATAGGATCACAAGATACACCGCCAGGCCCATATATTGGGCACCACGACTCAAAACTTGGATAAAACAGCACTTCTTTTAGGTCTGTCACACACTTCGTCTCCGGCCGATCCCCTCGCGGAGAATATGGAATTGTGGATCGGAACTCCGCACTCGCTTCGCAGCAACGCTGCATCTCACTCACACAGCACAATCATGCAATCACACAGAGAGGCCCCTTGCAATTCCCGCTCAAACCATCATGTTTTATATGGAGTGGTAATTCGTGTCAGAAAAATGGTTGATATTAATAAAGAAGGGGGAGATTTGCGAATGTGGCAATGGGGGTCGGAAAGCCTCGTGGTTGGTGATAACATCAAACTCTTAAACGATGAGGTCATCAGGAATGTAAAGAGTTTAGCGGAAATAAAGAAGGGTGATTGAGGTGAAGCCCTGCCATTTGGGATTGGTTGTTTTCCCCTCTGTTAAGGCAGGGAAGTTGCGGGGGGGGGGGGGGGGGGGTGTTGCTGGTTAGAACTGTTAACATTTATTGTTTAGTGTGGTTTCCAGTGTTAAGGAAATGCAGGAAAAGCAATCACATTTTGTTGCTTTTGGGAACCTTGTGGTGGGCAGAGCATGTGCAGAAGAAGAGGGAGACAGTCGAAGCCGCTCCTGCAGTCTAGAACAAAAGGTTGCTAATGGTGATGGGGAAACCGTGAGCCTTTCACCCACAACGACCACCACAAAGAGAATTATAATATGAAGCGGGGATAGGATATCCATATGTATAGGCGTACTCGGGTTTCTTGTAAATATGTAACAGCAATGTCCTATATATATTTGGAAAGTTCGATGGTTGGATGTGCGTGTTGGTAGAGCATAGACTCCCCACGCACCCAGCGCTGTTTACTTGCCTTTTATAAATATTCTTTTATGTTACTAAATTCAGAGTTGAGACTTCATTTATAACAATCAGAATATACCACTTAAAACAATAACCAAACTTGTTTGTATCGTCTCCAGCCATGTTCCTCGTGGAGTAATTCACTTCACAACAATACTTTGTTTCAAACACATACACTTACACAAATGCTTTCAACATGAGATACCCAGACATCTACAAATAAGAATTACAATTATTAACACTCCAATTAATATCCCTGCAGCAGATGAAAATATTACCCAGA
This sequence comes from Anas acuta, assembly GCF_963932015.1. Lineage (NCBI taxonomy): Eukaryota > Metazoa > Chordata > Aves > Anseriformes > Anatidae > Anas > Anas acuta. The sequence goes on from NC_089016.1 coordinate 19,676,330, forward strand.
TAACCTTGTCACAATTGTGAGAGGCCCGCTTACCCTTCTCCTGCTTCTTATACAGTCATTAGCAGGTCCGTCCTGGCTCCCAAAACTGGGATGCAGCTGTAACCTCGGATTTGCTCGATCTGCTCCCAAGATCGCTAGTGGCTGTTCCATCGGTCAGCAAATCCCCGTTGATTCTATCGGTCACCAAATCTCCCTTGACCGCTCTATCGATCAGCCTGTAGGGTACCCTCCTCCCATATGAGGACTATGCTGCATGCCAGATGTCTGCACGATTTACCAGCTGCCCAGGGCATACGTACGACTTACAGGCCCTTCCTGATCTATAAAACATACCATTTGTCCACAGCTTCAGGAGGTCCTTGTCTGCTCCCGTGGTGAGTGGCTGAGAGTGGAGTCCCCTCCGAGGAAAATACTCGGGGTGCACCTAGAGGCATCCGCTCTGCAGTCAATCCTGCAGCCAAGCAGAGCATCTCCTGCCTGGCTCGCCAAACTGACTTGCAGAAAACGGACTCCAAAATCAGTAAGATTTTAAAGTAGGTATGTTTATTCAGCGCTGGGCAGCACTGGGGTAGACCCACCAACATCGTGGGCACCTGACGCGGCAACTTGCCTTGGTTCTATGCAGTAAAGAGTTACATATGCATGAAGTTTCACAATACGCCTATACATATGCATAACCTGTCCCCGCTTCATATTAAAATTAGTTCAAAGGAGTCATTTCCATAAACTCCTTCCATCTGCGCTTGCGCAGTGTCTCCTGGTGATGGTTGTCGGGGGTCGTGGGGATGAAGACTGATGACTCTTCCTTGTCACCGCTAGTTGACCTCTTGTCTTTGCGCACTCAGTTGCTCCTTGGCTCTTGTCCATCTGCAGGACCAGTTTCTGCCAGTTTCTTAAGATAGGCTCACACTCTTATTAGGAGACTGACCTTGGTAAAGAGGCCCAAGGCTTCTTGCTTTAATTAATTTGCACCATCCTAGTTTCAGATGAAGCTGAAACCATCAACAGTTTTAAGAAAATTTTGGGGAAAGACCTATAGAATGAAAGGAAGTACAGATGTATAAATACTTTAATGGACAGAGAACAATGGTGATGAGAATATCTATATACTAAACTGTGTGGGACCTGAGTCTAAGACAAAAATGTTATGGAATAAGGGGTGGATGTTGTGTTGGGTCTGTCTGGGCTGGAGTCACCTTTCCCTGCAGCAGCCCACACAGTGCTGTGCTCTGCACTCATAGCTGGAACAGCACTGGTATCACTCCAGTGTTGTGTCTATTGCTGCATAGTGCTGGCACAGCATCAGGACTCCCTCCAAGCCCCCAAGAGCCAGCAGGCTGGGGGTGGGCGAGTGATGGGGAGGGGACATCGCCAGGGCAGCTGACCTAAACCAACCAAAGGGATATTCCATAACACATGATGTCACACTCAGCAATAAAAAGGAGGGCTCTCATGGGTGAGGGGCTGTTCCTCCTGAACAACTGCTATGCGTTTTGAGGCCCTGCTTCCCAGGACGTGGCCGAACATCGCTCATTGATGGGAAGAAGAGAATTATTTTATTTTATTTTTTTCCTTTTCTCTGTGCTTCCACGCGGCCTTATTGTTTCTTTTGTTTCTTTTCTTCCCGTTCCCTTTCCCTTTAATTAAACCTTTCTCATCTCAAACCTCGAGTTCTCTGTGTTGTATTTTCTCCCCCTTCCTCTTTGAGGAGAGGGGGAGTGAGAGAACGGTCGTGGTGGAGATTGGCTGCCCACCCGAGTAAAACCACCACACATGCACAGATGTCCTGGGTCTGTCCCCTCCCAGCTCTTACTGCACCCCCAGCCTGCCTGTTGGCAGGACAGAGCAAAAGGCTGAGATGTCCTTGGCTTAGTATAAGCACTGCTCTGCAACAATTAAAACATCGGGGTGTTATCAGCACTCTTCTCATCCCAAGCCAAAACACAGCATTCCACCAGCTACTAGGAAGAAAATTCTGTTCTAACTGAAACCAGGACAACAGACAACTGTCGAAATTTCTAAATATATATAGAACATTGCTTTTACATATTCACAAGAAATCCAAGTACACCTATAAATATGTACAATCAGAAAAGGTATCAATTGAAACATAAACATGGGAAAGTTTTCCGAGTTCTGTCAGGTGTTTAACAAACAATCCTTTAAGTCTATTACTAAGGACTTGGGGGAGCATAGTTGGAGTTTGTAATCCTGGTTGAAGTGCTCCCCATATCTTCATTAATTTTTCTCAGCTCATATAACAGCCTCCATTTTCCATTCCTTTTCTTGATTACAAACACCAGAGAATTCCAGGGCTAGTCATGGGAACAATATGTCTCGCTTTAGGTTGTTAAGCAACTCAGCCTTCGGGCCTTATGTATCCTATTCTTATCGAAGAAAAAACATATCCATCTCCTTTTCAAGGCCAATAGGGCCTAGGTCAAAAGGCACGTTCAGGTCAGCAGGGGGCGTAACAGCAAAAGCCTTTGATGGCTGTAGCAGCAGAGGGGCCGATGGCGTACCAGTCAGATCAGTAAAGGAGCCTGCTGCTCCCTCACTGTCTGGCAAACCACACGTTTCCGACTGTGGTCCCACATGGCTCTTTAAAGCCTCAGAGATTGCTCGCCAGGTGCCGAGCAATCCCACTGCAACCTTGTCGTTTTTAGTTGCAGAGTCCCACACCTTGACCTCAATTTGGTCCCATATTTCAGGCTCATAAACTGTCCGATTGTTAATAAGGAGAATTAGCTGTAAGGTTACCTGGAATTCTCTGGTGTTTGTATTCAAGAAAAGGAATGGAAAATGGAGGCTGTTATAAATCATGGAAGATATGGGAGCACTTCAACCAGGCCAGTTATGCTCCCCCAGTCATGGACATTGATAGTAATAGACTTAAAGGATTGTTTGTTACCTTTCCTGATTGTACATATGTATAGGCATACTCGGGTTTGGTATGTAAAAGCAATGTTCTGTATATTTAGAAAGTTTGATGTTTGTGTGTGTGTGTTGGTAGAGTGTAGACTCCCCGCGCACCCAGCGCTGTTTACTTGCCTTTTATAAATATTCCTTTTATAAATATTACTAAATTCAGATTGAGTTGAGACTTCATTTATAACAACTCCAATTAATATCCCTGCAGCAGATGAAAATATTACCCAGATAACCTTGTCACAATTGTGAGAGGCCCGCTTACCCTTCTCCTGCTTCTTATACAGTCATTAGCAGGTCCGTCCTGGCTCCCAAAACTGGGATGCAGCTGTAACCTTGGATTTGCTCGATCTGCTCCCAAGATCGCTAGCGGCTGTTCCATCGGTCAGCAAATCCCCCTTGACCACTCCATTGGTCAGCCTGTAGGGTACCCTCCTCCCTTACGGGGACTACGCTGCAGGCCAAACGTCTCTGCACCATTTACCAGCTGTCCCAGCCACGCGTACGACTTACAGGCTCTTCCTGTACTGTTACACATACCATTTGTCCACAGCACAGCAGGTCGTTGTCTGCCCCTGCAGTGAACAGCTGAGGAGCGGAGTTCCTCCAGGGAATTGTGGCTGGCACGCACTAGGACGTCCGTGGCGTGGCCACTCCTCTGGGCAGGCAGAGAGCCTCATTCTCCTCTTCATTATTGATTCAAAGATCGAAGCCGAAATTTCTAAGTGACGAAGTATCCTTTATTGTCAGCGCTGGATGCACGGGGGATCCTTCCACCTAACATGCATGTTCGAAGTAACAAACTATCTGTCCTGGTTTCAGTTAGAACAGAATTAATTTTCTTCCTAGTAGCTGGTGGAATGCTGTGTTTTGGCTTAGGATGAGAAGAGTGCTGATAACACCCCGATGTTTTAATTGTTGCAGAGCAGTGATTATACTAAGCCAAGGACATCTCAGCCTTTTGCTCTGTCCTGCCAACGGGCAGGCTGGGGGTGCAGTAAGAGCTGGGAGGGGACAGACCCAGGACAGGTGACCCAAACTAGCCAAAGGGGTATTCCATACCATCTGACGTCATGCTAAACAATATATAGGGGTGGCTAGCTGGGGGGAGGGGGGCCGGACTGCTCGGGGTTAGGCTGGGCATCGGTCAGCGGGTGGTGAGCAATTGCATTGTGCATCATTTGTTTGTACATATTATTAGTAGTAGTACTATTATCACCATTGTATTATTATTATTTTATTATTATTGTTATTATTATTTTCCTGTCTTATTAAACTGTCTTTATCTCAACTCACGGGCTTCACTTTCCATTTCTCTCCCCCGTCCCAGAGAGGGAGGGGGGAGGGTGAGCGAACGGCTGCGTGGTGTTTAGCTGCCGGCCGGGTTAAACCACGACAGTATCTCATACTTATACAGCAAAACAATGAATATTCTATTACTGCCTATACATATTCATTACCTAAACCCACCTACTCTTGCTTCGTATGCTAATTAGCTTATCAGTCCTTGTGCTTGCGTAAAGCCTCCCAAGAACTGTGGGCTGGGGTCTTCAGGACGTGGGCAGTGGTCTTTGGGAGGAAGACCGTAGGTCTTCCTCATGATGTATTTTTCACCTTTTGCTAAAGAATGCCAAGTTGGCTGAATCAGTTGTTTTCCAAGCTGCAGGAATGCCGAGTTGGCTCAAGTTAGCTCAAGTTTCAGCATAACTGAAAGTTGACAGATAATGGGATGTTTCAATTAACAAGATGCTTCAACATAACAGAAGGTCGACAGATAACAAGATGTTGTATATTTTGTTCTCATTATATTTTAACTACAAGATTTATTCTAACTTAAAGTGAGTTTATACAATATAATTCCCCTGTTTCTGGAAAATCTAGTAAATTCTTTTACTTAATATGAAAATTTTTCTTCCCAGTCTTTATGATATGTACCCCTCAATACCTTGCCATGCACATTTGTCAAGGAGACTAACATGGACATTCATTGTAACAATTTCCAATTCCAAAGAAGTAATACAAAAGACAATATTAAACTTATACCAACTAATATCAATAAAACAATAATTGGGTGACTCAATGTGTTCAAAATCCCAGGAGCAGTTGGTGACCATCCAAAGAGTGTATCCCAATAGGTTTAGGTAATAACTTATGATACATTGTGGTGTTAGTCTTGATCAACTGATGGGATACCACTAGTGCCAAATATAGAAAATCACACCCGACGATTCTAACAAAGTTACAAATACAAAAGTTAGAATGATTTTTGCTACAGAGTTATGTTCTCTTGATCTACTTCTACAAAATCACAAGCAGTTCTTAAACACACACAGATGAATTTCAAAGTGGCAAACACCTTGCTCCGTGTCAAGACATACATCCTGAGCCTCAATTGTATTGCTTTCACAAATAAATCCTTGTTGTTCCCAGGTAACACATGATTCTAGATTTACAGACTGCCATTTCCCATTCTCCATCCGTGCCCATGTTCTATGCTCCGAAGGATAGAGCACTGTCTTCTCATGGTTTAATCCTAGTGCAATGATCAGGTGGATAACATAAACTGTGGCATCACATATAGTAAGCACAAAGGCAGTAGCCATGCAAACAATGGGATCATAGGTAAAATTTACCAGAGTCCACCAAGACTGGAACTTCTCAAAATCATTGGCATTGTCCCAAACAATCTTTCGGACTTCAGCTGGAAAAATGCCTTCACTTCCTTCCCTAATGATCAAGGCAGACGTTGCCTGCAACCATAACTGTGCTTACATACAACCAAGAGCTAAAGATACATTATCTTGAACCATACTAAGTGCATCTATTATTAGTTTGTGGTCTTAGTCTTCAGCCTTTTCCCATCTTGGTAACACCTTTGAAACTTGCCATTGGCTAGTTCCCAATGCCAATAAGGATGATTGTAGGGGTTGTTTTAGTTTTGTCAAATCACTTGTTGCTGTGGCTAGCTTATTCATTAATATTTTTGAATCAAATCCATTTAAAACTCCTAACCCTGTTCTTAGCATTCCAGTTAAGTCTCTTCGTGTCCTGCCCCTGAGGTGTGCTTGCTTTTGTGACCATATTGTCCGGTCTTCAAATGATGTCTTTAGGAAAGGAGAGCAGGCTGGTTGAACTGCCGAGATGTTAATTTGTATTAGCAATTCAACATGCTTGAGAGACCATTCTGGATTAAATAACAATTGTTGTTGGCCCGTGTTCCTTACTACATATGGGCCTGTTTCATAAATTTTGGGTTCCAGTTTGGTTGGGGGTGGGGCATAGGTTGTAAAGGGTCCCACTGCTGTAGGAAGTGCAGCATATATTGTAAAATTTAATGAGGCCCTCACCCTCCTTGATTTTGAACTTTTGGCTGATTACTACATTCTGTGTTAATGTAAAATTATACCAGCAATCTAATTTACCTGGGCGGATACAACCTTCTTGTTGGCCATTTTTGGAAATCGGTTTTACTAAAATCCCCGTTACTTCCTCGTGGGTCATTCCATTAATCATTCGGCACCCTATTTTAATTTCGTCCCCTATGGTTCTTTGGTGTGTCCACTCTTCCCCTAATTTTCGCCATTCTGATAGTGTATATAAATGGTTACCATTTGTTCTCCGGATGATCATAACTGCTAACTTTCCATTAATGCTCTAATCCTCTGTTGTTACGGCTTCGGTCCAAGGCCACTCCCCATTCTCTATTATCGTAGAGGCACCTTCTTGAATCACAATTACAACTATAAGCCATAGAAACAAAACAATTCTATCAACAAAATTTCTGCCAACTATATTGCCAAATACTCCCTACCGTAATGTCCTCATTTTGTTCAACTAAGCTTTAGTTTCAGTTCATCATCACCTGGCGTTACTTTCCAGGGGGCTTCTGGAGCTTTCTTCACTCGGGAATAGTGGATCTAAGCAGCTTGTTCTCTAATCTTGATAGCAGTATGAGTTGTCAGCAACACTTGATACAGTCCATTCCATTTTTCCTCTAGGGGTTGTCCTGAAAAAGTCTTTATATATATAATCCCTGGATTTAAAGGGGTGGATTGGTTGATCCAACCCTCTAGCCCTGGTCCCTAAAACAAATTTAGGTACTTTATTTAATTGTTTCTGAAGTTCAGTTATGTAAGCATATAAATATTCCGATCCCAACTGCGTTAGATCCTCTCCACTAAATAGAAATTGATATGGCCTTCCATATAAGATTTCAAAGGGACTAAAATTCTCTTTTGTTCTAGGTTTAACTCTGATTCTAAGTAATGCTAAAGGGAGGGATTGAGGCCATGACAAATTAGCTTATTGTGGATTTTAGCTATTTGTTCTTTAATTAAATGGTTCATTTTTTCTACCTGTCCACTTGCCTGCGGTCTATAAGGAGTATGTAGTTGCCAATCTATCTTTAGAACCTTTCTTATCTGTTGTACTACTTGCGCACAAAAACGTGAACCTCTCTCAGAAGACATTGCTACTGGAATCCCAAAGCATGGTATTATTTCATTTAACAAGACTTTAACCACTTCTCTTGCTTTGTTTGTTTGACAGGGAAAGGCTTCGGGCCATCCTGAAAACGTGTCAGTCAGAACCAGTAAATAACGATACCCCCCTTTTCTAGGGAGTTCTGAAAAATCAATTTGCCACTGTTGCCTCGAATAATTTCACAGAATCACAGAATTTCTAGGTTGGAAGAGACCTCAAGATCATCGAGTCCAACCTCTGACCTAACGCTAACAGTCCCCACTAAACCCTATCCCTAAGCTCTACATCTAAACGTCTTTTAAAGACTTCCAGGGATGGTGACTCCACCACTTCCCTGGGCAGCCTGTTCCAATGTCTAACAACCCTTTTGGTAAAGAAGATCTTCCTAACATCCAACCTAAAACTCCCCTGGCACAACTTAAGCCCATTCCCCCTCGTCCTGTCACCAGGCACGTGGGAGAATAGACCAACCCCCACCTCGCTACAGCCTCCTTTGAGGTACCTGTAGAGAGCGATAAGGTCACCCCTGAGCCTCCTCTTCTCCAGGCTGAACAAGCCCAGCTCCCTCAGCCGCTCCTCGTAGGACTTGTTCTCCAGGCCCCTCACCATCTTGGTTGCCCTTCTCTGGACCCGCTCAAGCACCTCAATGTCCTTCTTGTAGGGAGGGGCCCAGAACTGAACACAGTACTCGAGGTGCGGCCTCACCAGAGCCGAGTACAGGGGGACAATCACCTCCCTAGCCCTGCTGGTCACACTGTTTCTGATACAAGCCAGGATGCTGTTGGCCTTCTTGGCCACCTGAGCACACTGCTGGCTCATATTCAGCCGACTGTCCACCATCACTCCCAGGTCCTTCTCTGCCTGGCAGCTCTCCAACCACTCATCTCTCAGCCTGTAGCTCTGCTTGGGGTTGTTGCGCCCCAGGTGGAGGACCCAGCACTTGGCCTTGTTGAACTTCATGCAGTTGACCTCAGACCATCGGTGCAGCCTATCCAGATCCTCCTGCAGAGCCTTCCTACCCTCGAGCAGATCGACACACGCACCTAACTTGGTGTCATCTGCAAACTTAATGAGGGTGCACTCAATGCCCTCGTCCAGATCATCGATGAAGATATTAAAGAGGACCGGCCCCAGCACCGAGCCCTGGGGAACGCCACTAGTGACTGGCCTCCAACTGGATTTGACTCCATTCACCACAACTCTTTGGGCCCGGCTATCCAGCCAGTTTCTAACCCAACGAAGCGTGCGCCAGTCCAAGCCAAGAGCAGCCAGTTTCTTGAGGAGAATGCTGTGGGAGACGGTGTCAAAAGCCTTGCTGGAGTCAAGGTAGACCACATCCACAGCCTTTCCCTCGTCCACCCAGTGCGTCACTTTGTCATAGAAGGAGATCAGGTTCGTCAAGCAGGACCTGCCTTCCATAAACCCATGCTGACTGGGCCTGATCGCCTGCTTGCCCTTCAAGTGCCGCATGATGACTCCCAAGAGGATCTGCTCCATGAGCTTCCCTGGTACTGAGGTCAAACTGACAGGCCTGTAGTTCCCCGGGTATGTCCTCCGGCCCTTCTTGTAGATGGGCGTCACATTTGCTAGCCGCCAGTCAGCTGGGACCTCCCCTGATAGCCAGGACTGCTGATAAATGATGGATAGGGGCTTGGCCAGCTCCTCTGCCAGTTCCCTCAGTACCCTTGGGTGGATCCCATCTGGCCCCATCGACTTGTGCAAATCCAAGTGCCGTAGCAGGTCACCAACCAGTTCTTCGTGAGGGCCACATCCTGCTCACCATCCCCTTCCACCAGCTCAGGGGACTGGGTATCCAGAGAACAACCGGTATTGCTGCTAAAGACTGAGGCAAAGAAGGCATTGAGCACCTCCGCCTTTTCCTCATCTCTTGTAACTAAGTTTCCCCCCGCATCCAGTAAAGGATGGAGATCCTCCTTAGTCCTCCTTTTTGTGTTGATGTATTTATAAAAGCGTTTTTTGTTATCTTTAACGGCAGTAGCCAGATTGAGCTCCAGATGAGCTTTGGCCTTCCTAATTTTGTCCCTGCACAGCCTCGCTACATCCTTATAGTCCTCCCTAGTGGCCTGCCCACTTTTCCAAAGATTATAAACCCTCTTTTTTCTCCTAAGCTCAAGCCACAGTTCTCTGTTCAGCCAGGCTGGTCTTCTTCCCCGCTGGCTCATCTTTGGGCACATGGGAACAGACCGCTCCTTCGCCATTAGGATTTGCCTCTTGAAGAGCGCCCAGCCTTCCTGGACCCCTCTGCCCTTCAGAACCGCCTCCCAAGGGATTCCACCAACTAGTGTCCTGAGCAGCCCAAAGTCAGCCCTCCGGAAGTCCAATACAGTGGTTTTACTGGTTCCCTTCCTGGCCTCGCCAAGAATAGTGAACTCCACCATTTCATGGTCACTCTGCCCAAGACAGCTCCCGACAATCACATCCTCCACCAGTCCTCCTCTGTTTGTGAAGAGAAGGTCTAGCGGGGCACCACCCCTGGTAGGTTCACTAATCAGCTGCGTCAGGAAGCTATCTTCCACTTTCTCCAGAACCCTCCTAGACTGCTTTCTCTGGGCTGTGTTGTGCTTCCAGGATATGTCAGGGAAGTTGAGGTCCCCCACGAGTACAAGCGCTGAAGATTTCGCAACTTCTGTCAGCTGCCTGTAGAATTCCTCATCCGTCTCCTCATCCTGGTTCGGCGGTCTATAGCAGACCCCGACCAGGACACTAGCCTTGTTGTCCCTGCCGATCCTAACCCAAAGGGACTCGACCTTGTCATTCCTAGCCTCGAGTTCCACAACATCGAAAGACTCTCTAATATAGAGAGCCACACCGCCACCCCTTCTGTGCTGCCTGTCCCTTCTGAAGAGCTTATAGCCAGGCATCGCAGCACTCCAGTCATGAGACTGGTCCCACCACATTTCCGTGATGGCAACCAAGTCGTAGCCTGCCCGCTGCATGATGGCTTCCAGCTCCTCCTGTTTGTTACCCATGCTGCGTGCATTGGTGTAGATGCACTTCAGCTGGGCCTTTACCTTATCCTCCGGCCTTGCCATTGCTCCCCCTGGCACAGCCCCACCAATCCTTGCTTCACCCCCATCCCCCTTCTTACCTAGTTTAAAGCCCTATCAATGAGCCCCGCCAGCTCCTGGCCAAGGATCCTTTTTCCCCTAAAGGATAGGGACCCGTCTACGGCCATCAGGCCAGGTGCTGAGTAAACTGCCCCCTGGGCGAAAAACCCAAGATTTCTGCGTTGGCACCAGCCCCGGAGCCACGTGTTTAACAGGTGGGCTTTCCGTGTCCTCTCCGTACCCCTCCCTGCCACCGTAGGGATGGACGAAAACACTACCTGCACTCCCGCTCCGTCCACTAACCGTCCCAGCCCCCTAAAGTCTCTTTTGATTGCCTTCAGGCTTCTATCTTCAATGTTGTCAAAGCCTTGCTGAAGTCAAGGTAGACCACATCCACAGCCTTTCCCTCATCCATCCAGCGCGTCACTTTGTCATAGAAGGAGATCAGGTTCGTCAAGCAGGACCTGCCTTTCATAAACCCATGCTGACTCGGCCTGATCGCCTGTTTGCCCTGCAAGTGCTGCGTGATGACTCTCAAGAGAATCTGCTCCATGAGCTTCCCTGGCACTGAGGTCAAACTGACAGGCCTGTAGTTTCCCAGGTCTGCCCTCTGGCCCTTCTTGTAGATGGGCGTCACGTTTGCTAGCTGCCAGTCAACTGGGACCTCCCCTGATAGCCAGGACTGTTGATAAATGATGGTAAGCGGCTTGGCCAGCTCCTCTGCCAGTTCTCTCAGTACCCTTGGGTGGATCCCATCCGGCCCCATTGACTTGTGCACATCCTTTACCGATTATTCCAAATTTTATTCTATTCTTGGTATTGGGGTTATTATGTAAACAAATGCTACATTCTTGAGTTAATTGTTTTATCGTTATATATAAAATTTCGTCCCACTAATGTCTGACTCAGGCTCTTATGCAATGTGTTAGCTCCTGTCGTGGTTCTGCTCGAGTGGGCAGCCGAGCTCCGCCACAGCTGCTTTCTCACTCCCCCTCCTCAAAGAGGAATGGGGAGAAAACACGATGAAAAGGGCTCAAAGGTTGAGATAAGGACAAGCAGATCATGCAGTAATTATTGTAACGGGCAAAACAGACTCTGCATAGGGAGACAGTAAGATTTATTGCCTATTACTAACAAGCTAGAGAAGTGAGAAACAAAGGAAAGAAAACAAAAGCACCTTCCCCCCCATCCAACCTCTTCCACCTCCTCCCCCACCCGAGCAGGGCAGGGGAACGGGGGAATGGGGGTTATGGTCAGTCTACAGCGCTTCTTCTCTGCCGCTCCTTCTCGGTCACTCTCATCCCCTGTGCTGTGGGGTCCATCCCACGGGATGCAGTCCTTGATGAACTGATGCGGTGTGGGCTTCCCACAGGCAGCAGCTCTTCCAGAGCTGCTCCAGATATGGGTCCGTACCACGGGGTCCATCCCTCAGGAGCAAACTGCTCCAACCTGGCTCCCCTACGGGCAGCAGCTCCTGCCAGGTCACCTGCTCCTGCGTGGCCTCCTCTCCACGGGCTACAGGTCCGGCCCGGAATCTGCTCCGGCAGGGGTCTTCCACAGGCGGCAGCCTCCGTCGGTGCAGGGCCACCTGCTCCACCATGGTCTCCTCCACGGGCTGCAGCGTGGAACCCTGCTCCACCGTGGTACTCATTGGGCTGCAGGGGGCTGCTTTACCACGGTCCTCACCACAGGCTGCAGGGGACTTCTGCTCTGGCGCCTGGAGCACCTCTCCCCCTCCTTCTTCACTGACCTTAGTGCCTGCAAGGCTGTTCCTCACTCCTCTCACTCTCCCAGTTGCTTTGTGGCGCAGCGTTTTTTCCCCTGTCTTAAATCTGCTCTCACAGAGGCACAAAACAACATTGCTTATTGGCTCAGCTCTGGTCATCAGTGGGGCCCTTACCAAACATGGGGCAGCTTCTAGATCCTTCTCACAGAAACCACCCCTATGGCCCCCTGCTACCAAAACCTTGCCACGTAAACCCACTACAGCTGCCCAGTGTGTTTTATTGTGTTCTGTAAGAACTATGAGCCATGTCAAATTAGAGGGTATTATTATGCGGTTATCTTTTAAATATACCCATTCATCTGGTTTCATTTTACCTTTCAAATCTTCAATTAATTTTAAGTCTTCTTTTGTATAATTTGGCTTTTGGTTCATGTACATAGTTTGGATTTTACCGTCTGGTATCAAAGACAATGCCTTCACCTCAGTTATTTCAGCTGCCTGTTTAGCCTCTTGATCTGCCAATCGATTTCCAATTTCAAAATCAACGTTTCCCTTTTGGTGTCCTCGACAATGCATGATAACTACCTTTTCTGGTTGTTTTACAGCCTCTAACAATTTTAAAATTTCTTCAGCATGTTTTATCTGTTTTCCCTGAGCGGTCAGCAATCCATGTTCTTTCCAAATGGCTCCATGAGCATGCACCACGCCAAATGCATATTTAGAATCTGTCCAAATATTTATTTTCCTTCCTGCTGCTAGTTCCAGTGCTCACGTAAGAGCAATTATCTCTGCTTTCTGGGTGGACGTCCCGGGGGTAATGGTTTGGACTCTATTACCTATTGAGTGGTTGTAACAGTGTATCCTGCCTTATGTTGTCCTTGTTTCACAAAGCTGCTTCCATCAAGTATACCAAGATTCATCAGCATCTTCTAAAGGTTCTTCCTTAAGATCGGGTCGACTAGAATACACAGTCTCCATCGTTTCTATACAATCATGGGTTATGGGTTCATCCAGAGTTCCGCTAAGGAAAGAAGCTGGATTTAGGACGTTAGTGACCACAATTTCCACATCATCTTGTTCTACTAATAATGCTTGATATTTTAAAAATCTCTGTGGTGAAAGCCAATGGTTTCCTTTTTGTTCCAAAACTGCTGAGACCGTATGGGAAACTAACACTGTCATTCTCTGTCCCATTGTCTCGTTTATAGGGACCCAGTCTTTGTGCTAGTACTCCCAAAGCTATCCCTTGTCTCTCATGAGAGAACAACCAAAAGGGTTTCGAGAGATCTGGTAATCCCAAAGCTGGAGCTTGCATCAGTTCTTGTTCAAGTTGTTTAAAGGCTTTTCGTGCTTCTCCAGTCCAGACTAACTTTGACTGATTACTCTTTATCAATTCATATAGAGGTTTTACCATTAGTCCATAATTATAAATCCAAAGGCGACACCAACCTGTCATTCCTAAAAAGGTTCGTAGCTCCTTTACCGTTTGGGGTTCTGGAGTCCGGCAAATGACTTCCTTACGTTCAGTTCCTAGTTCTCGTTGTCCTCCCGAAATTTCAAATCCCAAATAGGTCACGCGTTGTTGAACCAGCTGGGCTTTCTGTTGAGAGACTCTATATCCATTTAAACCCTGAAAATTAAGGAGACTTATAGTCCATTGAATACAACTCTCTTTAGTCTCGGTAGCTATTAAGAGATCATCTACATATTGTAACAAAGCACCTTCAGTGTCTGGAGGTATCCAAGTCTCGAGTTCCTTTGCTAATTGGTTTCCAAAAATGGTGGGGCTATTCTTGAATCCTTGAGGTAGTACTGTCCATGTAAGCTGTGTCTTTCTGCCTGAGTCAGGGTTTTCCCATTCAAAGGCAAATAGGTTTTGGCTTTCTGTGGCTAAGGCTAGGCAGAAGAAGACATCTTTTAAATCCAGTACGGTAAACCAGACTTGACTATTCTTTAATTTAGTCAGCAAAGTATAAGGGTTTGCCACTACTGGATGTATATCCTCGGTGATTTCATTTATGGCCCTCAGATCCTGAACTAGCCTATAGCTTTTTCCATCTGCCTTTTTAATTGGCAATATGGGTGTATTGTATTCTGATTCGCATTCAACCAATAATCCATACCGTAAAAATTTATCAATTATCTCTTTAATTCCTTTCCTATCTTCTATCCTCAAAGGATATTGCTTAACCTTAACGAGTGAGTTTCTCCCCTGGCTTTAATTTAATAATTATTAAGGTCACATTTTTAGCTCTTCCAGGGACTTCGTTAGCCCAAACTCCTGGATATACTTGATCTGTGATCTCTAAAGGTATTTTACTTTTAAGGTCAGTTTGTATTAGTGCCAAGCTTAACACATTTATTAGTTGTTCTTCTCCTATCCTTAATTCCATTTTCCCCTTTTTCAAAGACAATTTCTGCTTCTAATTGTTCTAACAAATCTTAACCAAATATAGATTTTAGAGATCCAAGTAGGTATAAAAACCTATGTGTTCCCATTTGTTTCCCTAACTTGTACTTCAAAGGTTCACAAAAATAAGCCTTTTCAGGTTGATCGGTTGCACCTTTTACCCTAACATAATCATTCCATAAAGGCATTAATGCTTGATTTAGAACCGAATATGTTGCCCCCATATCAACAAGAAATTTCACTTCCGTTCCTCCCCTAGCTTCATTATAACCAGTGGAGGATCCGCTAGGGTAGATTCCCCAGGTCCCCGTTATTCCTGTTGAAATCAGAGGCCTATGATTACCCTAGGAAAAGGTTAGTCAATTTGTTCTCCGAAGACAGGTCCTAATCGTTTTTGTTTTTTTTTTTTTTTTCTCTTTTTTTTTTTCCATTACATTTCAGAGTTGGTCCAAAAATTCCATAGGGGTTTCTTTTAGACCTTGTTGGAAGCATATTCTCAATTCCCAATTCATCCAGATTTTAGTATTTACTTAACTGTTCATAATTTTCGTAATAATTAGGGTCTCAGTGGGGGTTGGTCAGGGGAATGTAATTGTCCAGTTCCCTGAGCAATCCCATTGGCAATCTGAGCTCACACATGAACTCAGGTTGTTTTAAGAGTTAACTGCTTTTCTGTTTCCATGACAACTCTCTCGGACCCATCATGATCCCTTTGCCCCAGAGGGCTAACACCCATGATTTTAAGGTCTCTGCCTAGAGCAGAGGCAGAACTATTAACATTCCTACATCCTCTTTCCCTGCTCATTCAACTTCAAACACCTTTAACACCTTCAACAACCCTTTTAACACTTCCTTTATCTTTCTCCAGCCTGTACTTTTCTCATGCCAACATCAAAGGCTCAGTCAGGGGCCAACTTAATTCTGTACCTTTTCCCACCAAGATGCTGAAACATCAGTATACAACATTCCATCCTATTTTCCTTCTCAAAAACAACATTAACTGTAGCAAAGTATTAAAGTTTCAAGTTCCATTTAGGGGCCACTTTTCTCCACATTCCAGCTTATAAAGCGGCCACCACTAATTACAATATTTTATCAATGTTTTCCTGTTCATACTTCCACCAGCAGATCCTCCAATATCCTTCCAATGACTCAAAACACATCCTAACGCACTTTTCTTTAAAATCCCACCAGTTTGCCTTCCTCCCATTTTCCCAGTTCACACTTTCAGAATACACTTATCACTTACAAAATGCAGCACGCAGGTATCTTTCTATAGCAACGCCACGAACCTACTATTATTACCAATAATATAGCCAAAATCACAGTAACAATAATCAGAGTCAAATTCCACATGCAATAAGTCAGAAAACCGAAATAAGTAACTCTGTAACAAATGAACCTTATTAGCAAACTTGCCAGGTTCCAAAGGGCAATTGAATGCCAACAAAATCAAACGTATACTTAAGGTGCTAGCTACAAAAGCATACACCACCCTGCAGAACTTTTATCTTCCGACTTATGGGCAGTTTCAAATGACTGGTCTACCAAACAAACAAACCAAAACTGTGATAAATTAGTAGGGGTTTGTTCATTGTCCTTGAGAATTTAAAGAATCTACTGAGGAGATAAGGTTTCACAACTCACAGCATTGTAACATGGGGACAAATGGGGAAGGGGGGTTGGGTAAACATCCTTGTTAAAACAAAGATTCTGTAAGATACCACCCACCCACCGCAAGACATCCTGTTTTGCCCCCACCTGAACACAAGCACAAGGCATGATCACCGGAGGAAGAATAACGACCCCCAACAACAGACTGCACAGCCTCAGAACAAGTCTCGACAAGTCGACAAGTCAACAGGTCTCGACAAGTCGACAAGTCTCGACAAGCCGGAACTTCAATGCTATAAAACAGCTACACTGGAAAGGGGAGTTGCGTGCCGTGGCAGAGCGGAGAATCCCCAGCCGCCCAGCGCTGTTTTGCTTGTGTCTGCTTACTTGATTAATAAAATAATTTCAATAGAACAGAAAATTGTGTGGTCTAACTTATAACAAAACCAAAATAAAGAATACTGTCACTTACAGAGATGGGATCTTTGTCTGCCTTCACAGTGACCCGTTGAGTCAAGGAGTCCCTCCTGGAAATCCTGGGGGTACCCTAGGGAGTCCTATTCCCAGCAGGTCCTGCAGTCCGGCAGAGAGGCTGTCCCATCTGGGGTGCCAGATTGATTCAAAGAAGCCGAAATTTCTAAGTGACGAAGTATCCTTTATTGTCAGTGCTGGATGCACGGGGGATCCTTCCACCTAACGTGCACATTCGAAGTAACAAACTATCTCATATTTATGCAGCAAAACAATGAATATTTTATTAAAGCCTATACACATTCTTTAACTAAACACGCCTACTCTCGCTTTGTATGCTAATTAGCTTATTAGTCTGCTATAAATGAAGTCTCAACTCAATCTGAATTTAGTAATATTTATACTTTTAAAAGGTATAAAATGTATAAAAGCTATAAAAGCTATAAAAGGTATAAAAGGTATAAAAGGCAAGTAAACAGTGCTGGGTGTGCAGGGAGTCTACACTCCACCAACAAGCACACACGAACATCAAACATTCTAAATATACAGAACATTGCTTTACGTACTAAACCTGAGTATGCCTATACATATGTATAATCAGAAAAGGTAAAAAACAATCCTTTAAGTTCCATGACTTAAGAGTCTCCATTTACCATTCCTTTTGAACAATATGTCTTGCTTTAAGTTGTCAAGCAACTTGGTCTTCAGGCCTTATGTATCTCATTCTTCCTGGATCGAAGAAAAGCATATCCATCTCCTTTTCAAGGCCAATAGGCCTGGGTCAAAAGGCACGTTCAGGTCAGCAGGGGGCGTAACAG
This sequence comes from Anas acuta, assembly GCF_963932015.1. Taxonomy (NCBI): domain Eukaryota; kingdom Metazoa; phylum Chordata; class Aves; order Anseriformes; family Anatidae; genus Anas; species Anas acuta. Next base: position 19,693,847 of record NC_089016.1, read on the forward strand.
CAAAGGCCTTCGACGGCAGTAGCGGTGGGGGGGCCCATGGCATAGCAGTCGGATCAGTAAAGGAGCCCGCAGCTCCCTCACTATCTGGCAAGCCACATGCTTCTGACTGTGGTCCCACATGGCTCTTTAAGGCCTCAGAGACTGCTCACCAGGTGCTGAGCAATCCCACTGCAACCTTGTCATTTTTAGTTGCAGAGTCCCACACCTTGACCTCAGTTTGGTCTCATATTTCAGGCTCATAAACTGTCCAGTTGTTAATATGGAGAATAAGCTGTAAGGTTACCAGGACAGTCTTTGTTCCTAAGGACGTATGATTCCCCATAATGCGCAACTGCTTACCAGCGAGGGGCAGTTGTGTGCACAGGTCTGCTTCTCTCAGCTTGAGCTTCTCTCCAGCTCCAGCGTGCCTATTCCCAGCAACTTTCTGCACGAGCTTCTCTGAGCAGTTTGCTGAGTTTGGCCGAACCTATCTTCATGAGGCAATCAGTGTGCCTGTTCCCATCCTGGTCTCCGTTCTGCTAGCCTGTTCCTCTTCACTCCTTTTTCCTGCTTCTTTATTGATCATAACTTCATCACATCATGTTGCCTTCCTTTTTTATCTTGAGGGCAGGCTCCCCTCTTATACCCTTCTCTCCACAGCAGTTCTTTTCAAAACAACTTTTCATTGGTCAAACAGTTTGAATGTAACAGCAACAGCAAACACCCAGAAACATCCATGCCTTAACAGCTGGAGAACAAGAGAACCATCTCGAGAACAAGAAACCGGAGACTGCATGGAGTCTCCTGAATCACCCTTCTTTGTTCCCTCTAAACTCTTTTACATTCCTGATGGCCTCATCATTAAGAGTCTAATGTTATCTCAACCACGGGGCTTTCCAACCCCCATGGCAACACTCCCAAATCTTCCCCTTCTTTATTAATATCAACCATTTTCTCAACATGAATTACCACTCCATATATAACAAGTCCTTGCGCTTGCGCAAAGCCTCCCAAGAACTATGGGCCGGGGTCTTCGGGACGTGGGCAGTGGTCTTTTGGAGGAAGACTGTAGGTCTTCCTCCTCATGTACTTTTCACCTTTTGCTAAAGAAGACCAAGTTGGCTGAATCAGTTGTTTTCCAAGCTTCAGGAATGCCGAGTTGGCTCAAGTTATCTCAAGTTTCAGCCTAACTGAGGGTCGACAGATAAGGGGATGACTCAACATAACAGAAGATCGACAGATAACAAGATGTCATCTATTTTGTTCTCATTAATTTTTAACCACAAGATTTATTCTTTCCTAAAGTGAGTTTATACAATATCAAGGGGAAAAAAAAACAGCTTATAGGCCTTTTGAGAAAGTACAAGTTGGTTTCACTGAATTGCCCAAAGTAGAGAGGATAAAATATCTATTGGTAATAGTAGATCATTTAACACAATGGGTAGAAGCCTATCCCGTAGCACCAGCTACAGCACAAATGGTGGTAAATTTCTATTAGAACACCTTATACCTAGTTATGGGATAATCCAGTACATTGATTCTGATCAGGGCACACACTTTACTTCTAAAATAATAAAATTATTATGTCAATCATTAGGTATTCAGTGGGAATACCATACTCCGTGGCACTCACAAAGCTCAGGGAAAGTAGAAAGACTGAATCAAACAATAAAACAACAATTGGCTAAATTAACCAAATCAAATGCCCTGGACAAAATGCTTACCCTTGGCACTTTTAAACATAGGAACTAAACCACACAGTGAGACTGGATTATCACCATATGAAATGTTATATGGTATGCCTTATTCTCAAGGGATGCCTCTAGGGAACAATGTAGTTGAGGATTGTAGCATCCAGAAATATATAATTACTATTGGAAGGAGATTACAAGAGCTAAGAGAAATTGGAATGATGGCTCAAACACCACCTTTAGGATTTTCTATTCATAAGATACAACCAGGAGACAAGGTCTTAATAAAAAAACCTGGAGGGAAGAATCACTGAACCCCCGATGGGAGGGACTGTACCTTGTTTTACTTACTACTGAAACAGCTGTGAGAACCGCAGAAAGGGGTTGGACCCACACATCCAGAATGAAAGGACCAGTAACTACTGAAACTTGGAGGGTTGAGTCTGCTCCTGGGAAACTGAAACTCAAGCTAAGGAAGAACTAATATTCTGGCAACGAGGCTCTGCATGAATTAAGGATGCCAAATAAAGAGGACAAGCCTGAAGGGAGGAAAGGGAGAAGGCAAGACCGGGGCAGGACCCTCCACTGCGGTGTGTATGGTCTACCGAGGGAGGCAACCCCTATGGGTATTGACTGCCGAGTGAGAGGGCCTCGACCGGACTTCTCCCACACTAAGGTCAGGTTGTCCCGAGAAAATAACATAAGAACCTTTTTTTTAAACCCATATAAAATTGTGATTCGACCCTGAAAGCGGGCCCAACCCCTTGACTGAAGGCATTTGCCTATTACAATCCAGCTACGTGGGCAGAAGACGGATCCTGGGGCTATAGGACCCCAATATATGTACTTAATAGAATAATTAGGTTACAAGCTGTAATAGAAATAGTTATAAATAAAACTGGAGATGCACTTGGATTAATTGCAAAGCAAAATACAACAAAAAAAAATACAATATAACTGGTTTGAGTCTTCTTTTCCCCTCCAGTGGGATAGGATATTGCTATAGGATATATATAGGATAGGAGGGTTAATATACACAGCATCTTTCATGAGAGCTGTATTCCAGCTGCATATGACATTTCTGCAGTGAATAGAAAGAAATGGGAAAGGAAGACGGAAGCAAGAAGCCTGGGAGATCTAAAGTTTTGCTATGGGTGTGCTGCGTAGCTCAGGATCTTTGTAGTTCTGCTTATTTTCCTACAACAACAAAAAATGTTACCTATCTGCTTCAGATGGTAGACAGGCATAATGTTTGTGAAAGTGCTCAGAGCTTTGGGCCCTGGGATTCATCCCGGCAGACAATTTTTCCATTAGGAGGCAGCCAAATGCTCCAGGGAAGCCTACACTGCTGGAAATAGCAACTGCATTCCAGATTTACCCAAGTCTCTTGATGATGCATCCTAAGAGCAGCTTTCCTCCTCACCACAAGAAAAAGCTCAGAAAGTTTAGGCAAGGCCAAGGACCAGAGGTGAGGCACATCACAGAGGTTTGAAATCCCCCCTCTGGTGGGGGTGACTCTCCGTGGCTCTCGCCATGGGAAACAGAATAGACCCAGCCTTTTAATTGTGCCCCGGCACGGAGAAGGAGGCTCAGCAGCAGCTGGCTGCGGAGGCCCAGAAGGAGCAGAAAGAGAGGAATAAAGAGGAGATGCATAGTTGGAGGCAGCAGGGGCAGAGGCAGGCTGCTCCAGTGGAGGACAAAAAAAGTAGAGGCAAACCAGTGGAAATTTTACTCCCAGCAGTTTCCAGTGGGATTTAGGAGCCCCTTAAGGCTGGGGCAGCTTCCCACTTCTGTAGTGAGGCACTGGGGAGCCCTGTGGTCCCTCGAGTCCCAGCAAAGGACAAAGTCTGGGGGAAAAAGGAGCAGGTTGCTCCTGCATACTGCCTCTCCCTTTCATGAGGAACGAGAGCAGTGCTGGTGTCTCCCAGGGTGGAGACTTGCTTAAGGCTGGCAGATGTGGGTTTGGGAAGGGTGTTGGGAGCACCCTGGTGCTCTGTGGTTATTGGTGTGCGGCGAGGCAGGGGCTGCGGGGTCGGACCCACCTCCTAATGAAACTCCATCTTTTGCCTGCCTCCCCCCCCCAAAGCTACAAGGTATGTTTCAGTCTGGCAAAGCTTCACAAGTCCCAGATACACTTATGCCTTATGTGGAAATGAGGCACTGGAGGGGAGAGGAGGACTCGTTCGGTGCTCCAGTGAGGGGAAAGCTGTCGTGGTTTCGCTCGAGTGGGCAGCTGAGCTCCAACACAGCCACTCTCTCACTCCCCCTCCTCAAAGAGGAACGGGGAGAAAATATGTGTAAAGGGCTCAAAGGTTGAGACAAGGATGAGAAAATCACTCAGTAATTATTGTAACGGGCAAAACAGACTCGGAATAAGGAGACAGTAAGATTTATTGCCTATTACTAACAAGTGAGAGAAGTGAGAAACAAAGGAAAGAAAACAAAAGCACCTTCCCCCCCATCCACCCTCTTCCACCTCCTCCCCCACCCGAGCAGGGCAGGGGAACGGGGGAATGGGGGTTATGGTCAGTCTACAGCGCTTCTTCTCTGCCGCTCCTTCTCGGTCACTCTTGTCCCCTGTGCTGTGGGGTCCCACCCACGGGATACAGTCCTTGATGAACTGATCCGGCATGGGCTTCCCACAGGCAGCAGCTCTTCCAGAACTGCTCCAGATATGGGTCCGTACCACGGGGTCCATCCCTCGGGAGCAAACTGCTCCAACCTGGCTCCCCCACGGGCAGCAGCTCCTGCCAGGTCACCTGCTCCTGCGTGGTCTCCTCTCCACAGGCTACAGGTCCGGCCCGGAATCTGCTCCAGCAGGGGTCTTCCACAGGCGGCAGCCTCTATCGGTGCAGGGCCACCTGCTCCACCGTGGTCTCCTCCACGGGCTGCAGCGTGGAACCCTGCTCCACCGTGGTACTCCATGGGCTGCAGGGGGACATCCTGCTTCACCATGGTCCTCACCACAGGCCGCAGGGGACTTCTGCTCCAGCGCCTGGAGCACCTCTCCCCCTCCTTCTATACTGACCTTGATGCCTGCAAGGCAGTTCCTCACTCCCTTCACTCTCCCAGCTGCTGTGTGGTGCAGCGTTTTTTTTTCCTGTCTTAAATCTTTTCTCACAGAGGTGCAAACAGCATCGCTTATTGGCTCGGCTCTGGAAAACAATGGGGCCCTTCCCTAACATGGGGCAGCTTCCAGATCCTTCTCACAGAAACTACCCATATGGCCCCCTGCTACCAAAACTTTGCCACATAAACCCACTACAAAAGCTGCCAGCGGAAAGCCCCAAACATTGATAAGGGCAGACGGGCACTGAGTCCCAGGGGTGTGCACCTGGGCAGCTGTGCCACCAGGCCCACCCCTGGTGAGCAACGTGCCCGGTCAGTAAACCAGGCAATGTTTTGTCTGCTTGCCTTTATTTTTTGCTGTCTCCGGTCAGCAAAACAACTCGATAGCATTAGGAGATCTGCATCTCCAGACCTAATCAGCTGGCCTGGAGCCTGCTTCCTGCAGGTAGGCAGTCTGTGCTCAGTAGTTTCTCCCCAGCTCATCTTGCTCCCTCTGACGGTGCCTCCAGCTCCTCCTGATGGTCCTAGCTAGGGTACCAGACCCCAGCAGCACACATGGGGATCTCCAAACCCAGTGTTCAGGGTCCTGGCATAGTCCCAGCCTTGCCCCGATGCCCTGCAAGCGAGCCAGGGCCTGGGGACATGGGTGCCACCCTGGTTGGAGTGGTGGCATCACACTCCTGCACACCTCCCAGTCCAGGCAGAGGAGGCTGCCTCTTCCTGCCCTGGTCCTGGAGTGACAAGTTCCTCATTGGATGCAGACTTGCTGTGGCTTTATCCCCAGGTCGGACCATGCCCAAAATGCTGGTCGGGGTCCCTGCTGGCAGCTGGGGGATGGGTGTAGCAGCAGAGATTTCCCTTCTGGGGACAGCCATCATCAAACACTGCTCTTGGAAGAGCAGTCACCGCAGAGCTGTGTTTTTCAGCTCTCATGGCTGTGCAGCTCCCCTAAAATTTCCTGGTGACGGTGTCTGCAAAGTGAATAAAAGCTTGAAGGCTGTTTTGCTTATGTTGCCTTCAGAAATCCCTTTTACTTGGTCCTCAGACAGAGGTTGCAGGTTGGTGTCACAAACCACAGCCAGAGCAGGGCTGGGCAGGCTCTCCAAGCTGAAACAGTTTTGGTCTAGAAACCATCTAACAGTGTCTTACAAAACCTCCAGGATTTCACGGGCTGGACTCCAACAGAAATGCCACAGGCAGCACTGCCAGCCCCAAGTATTCAAACCCCACAAGTCAGCCCCCTCTTCCCGGCTCTCCAAGGCTCCTTTCCTTTCTGGGTCTGCTGAACTGCCAGGGTAAGCTCGGTTCATATTTTCCAGGTCCCTCCCCACATTTCCCCTCCCCTTGTAGGAGGGCCAGCACCGAGCTGCTGCTCAGAGGAAGGGAGATTTCCAAAAGGAGGAGGAGATGCGATGCTCGGAGCAGGGCCCTAAGTAACGTGGTTGTGCAACTGTCCTGGTTTCAGTTAGGACAGAGTTAATTTTCCTCCTAGTAGCTGGTAGGGTGCTATGTTTTGGATGAGGATGAGAAGAGTGCTGTTAACACGACAATGTTTTAATTGTTGCAGAGCAGTGCTTACACCAAGCCAAGGACCTTTCAGCTTCTTGCTCTGTCCTGCCAACGAGCAGGCTGGGGGTGCAGCAAGAGCTGGGAGGGGACAGACCCAGGACAGCTGACCCAAACTGGCCAAAGGGGTATTCCATCCCATCTGATGTCATGCTGAACAACAGATAGGGGTGGCTAGCCGGGGGGAGGGGGCCAGACTGCTCGGGGTTAGGCTGGGCATCGGTCAGCGGGTGGTGAGCAATTGCATTGTGCATCACTTGTTTTGTACACATTATTATTAGTAGTACTATTATCATCATTATTGTTATTATTATTTTCCTGTCTTAATAAACTGTCTTTATCTCAATTCACAGGCTTCACTTTCCCATTTCTCTCCCCCATCCCAGAGAGGGAGGGGGGAGGGTGAGCAAACGGCTGTGTGGTGTTTAGCTGCCAGCCGGGTTAAACTACAACATGATGTATGTGTGAGATTTGGCAGTGCGTCAGCTTGGCTCCTTATTTAATTGCCTGCAGATCCTACCTTGTCATTGACACCAGAGGTCAAGGTACCGGCAGTAGTTCCATGATTTGTGGATGCATACTGTGGGAAAGGAATTTGCAGGTGGCTCCGTGCAGTTTCACACATCCCTGAATTAGAGATAATGAGGAAAGAAGCGGTAGAAAGAAAAACTTGAGCAAGGTTGAGATAAAATAACTCGGCTGAGGTGTTAAAGATGAGCTTTGGGCAGTGGCCAATTGCTGGCTGGCTCGAGGTGTGTGTCTGAGAATCTGTCAATTGTATGACAGATTTGGGCATATGAACAGCGCATGTGGCTACGGGGAAAGTATATGTAGTGGTGAAAAAAGGCAATAAACGTCTCCTGTTCAAGAGCCATCAGGAGTCCGTGTCTTGCATCCCTTCCTATACTTCCTATACTTATCCTATAAAGCAGGTCTTTGCCCCCACATGCACCCTCCTTCTTCACCCAGCTGCACTCCCCTTTGCTCATCTGCTTCGCCTGACTCTGCTTTTCCTTTCCTTTGTGAGGTACCTTTTGCAGTGCCTCTGCTCGGGAACTGGGCATACCATTAAAATCGGTGTGTGTAAATAAATGTGGCCCAGGAAAGGTGTTCTTCCTTTTCCAGATGAAATGAAGCATAAGGGAAGGCAACTGGCTTTCTCAGGTGCAATAATCGCACCATGCCTGCAGCTGGGGCATTGCCAGCCTATGGTCATAATGCATACTATAAAAACAGGGACTGTTTTGCTCTTCCTTTATGGGGCATGATGTGAGGTTTTTAACTCCTTATGGGATGAAAAGGGAAAGGGAAAAAGAAGCTCTTTTCTTCCTCAGGCCTCCCTGAAGGCTGGGGTTAGTGGCTGAGGATCTCCCCAGAACCCCAGGTTGCTCCAAGAGGCCTTTGTACCCGTTGTGCTGCAGTTTACCTGCTGGTAGCACAACAGGTAGCTGCTGGTAGCTCCAAAGGGCCAGGAGCGAGGCCAGCAGCACTCAGCACGGAGCTGCTGCTGGGAGCCACTGGGAGAAGCTGCAGACAGAGAGGCTGAGGAAGGAGAGGTTATGGAAAGAGAGGCTGTGGAAGAGGAGTCTGGGGGCTGTGCCCGGCCGCAGGGAGGCGAGCTGCAGCCGGCAGTCTCTGGCACCCCTCCGCGGCCGGCCGTGCAATCACCGGCTGACGGAACGCTGGTTTGGAAGGACCTTAAAGCCTTGTGCAGGTCTACGTTCTGCTTGCTCAAGGTTCCCAGGCCTTGAGGGAGGCTCAGTCTGTGCTGTGGCTGCACATGTCGAGGCCAGTTCTGCCTCCAGGGACGGGATGGAGCAAAGGGAGCGGGGGCAACTAGACCCCTCCACAAGCAGGCTCATCAAACTGGGCTTTTGGGGGAAGAAACCACAATGCCTGATGGGCCTCTGTGGTGTGTAGAACATGTGGCTTTCCCCTGTGCATCCGTCCCCAGACCCTCCCGTCTTTGCCTATGCATCCATGTCTCTGCTTTCTGGCAGTTCTTTAATATTGCCAGTGGTTGGAACAAGCTGGATGGCATCCACAGAAAGTCAAGCAGCAAGCTAAAACAAACTCCAAACTATCCTACAGGGTACCTCTGACTTTCCATCCTCAGCCCTGGCTGCAGGAATGTACTGGGCTGCACTTGCAGGAGGGGTGATCAGAAGAAAGTGGCTTGGGAGCTGCATCCAAATGAGCCCTGCAATTCCTGGCTGCTGAGAGCAGGGCCAGCCCTCGCTGTGCTGCTCCTGGCGTCATCTCCCCAAGCAGTCTCCATCCCCTGATCCAGCACGTGGGGCTGTAAGAGTGGGATCTGGCCCAGCAGAGCTTGCTGCACCACCCAGAGCTTCATCACCTCTGTCTCAGCCAGGCAGGCACCAGGCTTGGGGCAGATCTATGCTTGCATCCCCGCAGGGAATTAAACACCTTCCTCATGTGCTGCTGGTGCTTGAGCTGGAGAGGTGGGCTACTGTCACCTCTAACCCCCGAGAAAGGCATGAAGGCAGTTGGGAGGTTGGGAAAAGCACACTCCCGGTGCTTTAGCCTTCACACCATTTCCTTTCCCAAACCTTTCCACAGAGCAGAGCTGCTGCTGTCGCTCCTGCTGAGTGTGGGCAAGGGCGCAGAGGGGTGCACAGCCCGTTGGTGCAGGCTGTGGGGGGGGGGAGCAAGGGGTACAGCTAGCTGTACAGGGGGTGCAGGCAGGACTGCATCCTAGCCCAGTATGGATGCTGGGGGTGCAGGCAGCCCCCGCAGCCACCAGGTGACGCCGCAGCGCTGCCTGCAGCCGCTGTCGGGGCCAGGGATGGGGATGGGGATGGGGATGGGGATGGGGAGAGCGGGGCTTTGGGGGGCTGCTGGGATGCAGGAGCTTGGGATGGGGAGCAGCAGGGTTCAGAAGCAGCGCACACAGCCCTCCTTCCAGCCCCTTACAAATGCTGAGGGTGGGGTAAGGCCGTGTGCCAGCTCTGCTCACCCCCCCAGCTCCCCAGGCAGCCCTGGGACCCCAAACCTTCCCGACCACCTCACCCCAAAATTGCCAAACGTTAAAAAACGAGGCTTGTCTTTCAGTCCTGGGGGCTTGGGGCATGCACTGTGATGTCAAAACCTGGTGATGACCTGAGGCGTACAAGCGCAGGTGTGTGCTGCACAAAGGTACTGCTCGCATGGTGGCATTGCCAAATGTGCTCCTGCAGCAGGATCCTGCAGTAGGATCAGTGCATCTTCAGGTTTGCCCTAAACAGAGGGGGGAAGCGTGCATGTGGCTGTGCTAGTGCAGTGCCATGAGGCTGGGTTGGGCAGCGTGGGGCTCACCTGTAGCAATTTTTATTTCTCGGGACCTGCATTAAGCTCTGCCAAGACAGTGGTGGCAGTATGACAGCAGACCCCCCATGACACCAAGAACGCTGTATTTTAAGATGCTTCTGAAAACATCTGCTCCAGGTGGGAGCTAGCTATTCAGCTCCACATCCATTCACCTCCTTTGGCAGTGTTATATATGGAGTGGTAATTCGTGTCGAGAAAATGGTTGATATTAATAAAGAAGGGGAAGATTTGGGAATGTGGCCATGGGGGTTGGAAAGCCCCGTGGTTGAGATAACATTAGACTCTTAACGACGAGGCCATCAGGAATGTAAAAGAGTTTAGAGGGAACAAAGAAGGGTGATTCAGGAGACTCCATGCAGTCTCAGGGTTTCTTGTTCTCCAGCTGGTTTCTTGTTCTCCAGCCATTAAGGCATGGATGTTTCTGGGTGTTTGCTGTTGTTGTTACATTCAAAGTTGTTTGACCAATGAAAAGTTGTTTTGAAAAGAACTGCTGTGGAGAGAAGGGTATAAGAGGGGAGCCTGCCCTCAAGATAAAAAAAAAAAAAAAAAAAAAGGCAACACGATGAAGCTACAATAAAGAAGCAGGAAGAAGAAGTGAAGAGGAACAGGCTGGCAGAATGGAGACCAGGACAGTGTTATAAATGAAGTCTCAAGTCAATCTGAATGTTGTAATATTTATAAAACAAAGAGTACAAATACTTAAGAGTATCTCATTCTACATAAGGCCTGAAATCCAAGTTGCATGACAACTTAAAGCGAGACATATTGTTCAAAAGGAATGGTAAATGGAGACTCTTAAGACATGGAACTTAAAGGATTGTTTGTTACCTTTCCTGATTGTACGTATGTATAGGCATACTCGGGTTTAGTATGTAAAGCAATGTTCTGTATATTTAGAATGTTTGATGTTCGTGTGTGCGTGTTGGTGGAGCGTAGACTCCCCGCACACCCAGCGCTGTTTACTTGCCTTTTATACCTTTTAGAAATATTTGTTTTATAAATATTACAACATTCAGATTGACTTGAGACTTCATTTATAACAAGTAGGTCTTGCCTCTCTTCTCAGCCTAGCTCCCATGCTGCTGGATTAATAATGAAACCCCGGTAGGGTTATGGATAAAACCACGCCATTCCAGGCTGCTCCCCTTGCCGAAAAGAGACTGAAAGCATAACCCCGGTGCTAAACTAACTCTGTGCTCCCCACTTCCAGCTGCCCTCGGGTGTGTGCAAGGTTGTCATGGCAACCACACAGCCAAAAATACAGCAGAGCGGGGCGGAAGGAGATCTTTTTAATCCAATTTAACGCCCAAATCGGAGCAAGGTTGCGCATCATTCCTAGCTTTAGGGTCCTCCTGCTGGCCCTCGGGAGCTTCCCCCAGGCGGGCCGGAGCCCACCGCCGCCAGGCCGGCAGCTCCCAAACTACAACTCCCGGCAGGGCCAGCGGGGGCCGGGCCGGGCGGGGAGAGGGGCGGGGCGAGGGGCGGTGCCCGGCCGCCTCCCGGAGCCGTGCCGAGCCGGCCCCTGTCTGCTCGCGGCTGGGCGGCGCCCCCTACCCCGCCGCAGCGCCCACGGTAAGACAGGGACCAGGCACCGGGCGGGGGCGGGGGAGGGGCCGGAGCCGCGGGGCCGGGGCCGGGGCCCTGGGCGGGGAGGGGTCGCGGTCCCCTCGGGGCACTGCCGGCTCCCGCTGCCGGGGTGGTGTGCGTGCGGGGGTGGTGTGTGGCCCTAATGGAGCCTGGCTCCCGTGGGCAGCGTTTGGGGCCGGGTGGTGGTTAGGGCGGTCTCCACCTGCTGCTTACCCTCCCTGCTGTTCCTATGTGCCCCACCTCCTCCTCCACCCCCCTATGACACCACATACCCACCGTGGCACTGCATCCACCCCAACGCTTGCCCTGCCCTAGCCCTTGCCCTTGCCTGCAGCCGGGTGCCAAGGTGATGGGTGGGTGGCAGTAGTATCCACAACAGGACAAGGATTTGGACCTAAAGCTTCCCTTTGGGCCAGGTGGTGGTGTGTGTGGCCTTGGTGGCCATGGGATCAAATGTGCTTGTAGGGTGCTTGTGCTCTCCAGCCCGGCTGCGGGTCCATGCTTGGCACCTGAGAGCTCACACACTGGCAGTTTTCTTGTGAGCCGTGCTGTAAGCCTGGAGGCATGGCTGCTGAGCGACCCTGGGGTCCCAGCACCTCAAAAATCAGTGCCTCTAGTCGTTTCTCTGGAAAATGAGGCTGAGAGGCATTCTTGGAGGATGCAGGTGTGCCCTACAAGAGGAGGGATGCAGTACAAAACCTTCCTTGCCCCTTTTGCATCCAAGCTCGCCACAGCATGGCATGTGTCATGCCAGCCTGGGGAGACACATACAGTGGTATTTCTGGCTGCTGGCTTGCTTCCAGCATGTAATCTGATGTGAGGGCAAGCTGTGGGTGTCCCTGGCCCTGGAATGGTGCAAATCTGGGGCTGAGCTTCTGTGCCCATAGGTGGCATTGCATGTGCAGCTGTCCCTTGGATGGCTTTGTCAGGGTGGAAAGCAGAAACAGTTGCTCCTCTGAAATAGTAGGCTCTGTTCGTTTGTCTTTTTGTGCTGCCTTTGCTTCCACATGCTGTTCCTCCTCCACTGCTTGGAGGGGTGCGAACTGCTGCCGGGAGTCACAGCCACCACTGGGACTGCTGTAGTAAAAGCCAGCCTTGTTTACAGCAACAAAAGGTATGAGAGGAGACACAAGGTACTGAGCTTCCAGACTCTTCCTCTGGTGGTTTAATGCTCCTTCCATCTACAAACCTAAGAAAGCTTTCTGATGGTGGGTGCCGTTTGTACTCCTCATCTAAGGAGGGGGAGTGAGAGAGCGGTTGTGGTGTTTAGTTGCCTAGCACAGTAAAACCACCACACCATTAGAGCATCCAGCACAGCAGGGGATGTCATGCATGTTGGAGAGGGAAGCATCGCGCTCTGCTTATGTTTTTTGTGATCTTGGCATGCAAATGTTCACACTTTGTCCCCACCACATGGAAAAAAAAAACACATTGTGTGGTGTAGGTTCATGTTCTTTTTCCTTATAACGACCATAAAGGCTTAATTCTGCACTTAGCTGATCCTGAGGTCCAAAAGCAAAACCTTGCACTGGGTTTTATTCCCTCAAGTCCAGAGTAAAATTTGTAGCCTGTGTTTTCTTTGGCAGAGATGCACGTGTTTTCTGTTTTGGGTGGCTTGGGCTGTGTTTGTATTTAAAGCTCTTTCCCTCTGAGCTCTGGGCCTTCCTTCTACAGAGCTTGCACTGGAGCACTCTGAGAATTGACTGTGTCACAGTTAAAGTACTGTGGGACTAATAATTTTGTCCAGCTCTGAGGAAATATTTTTTATCACTTAAAAAATCTCAAATTGCTTTTAAAGGGAGGCAAAGGAGCAGAAGTTAGATGGTGAAGGTGATGTGGTAAATGATGAGTTTCAGGTGAGCAGCCCCCAGGGGCTCCCCAGCTGACAGGGCTGCAGGAGGCTGGCAAAATCATTTGTGGAGATGAACTGAACACCAGCCCTGCCTCTGCAGACGGATCTGTGAGAGGAGTGAGCTGTCTGAGGCGTTCGGCTTGCTCTCACATGCTTGTTCCTGTAGCTGAGTCAGCCTTGCGCACAACTGGGCTGGGAATTGTCTGTGGAGGGTTCCTGAGAGCTGTGAAAGATCATGTTCAAAGTGTGGAAACGTTCTCCACAGTGAGCCTTCAGTAAGGTCCTGCGTGTTTGTGAGGAATTGTACCTAAACGTACAGCAAGGCCTGTGGCTTCTGTGAAAGCTGGGGCTGGGATCCTATATTTCAGGAACTGTTTTGGGCACACTTAGCATATTGTTGGAATATTTCTGCTAAATTGCAGAGCAGTGGAATACTGCAAATTGCATCATTGTTCTTCAGTTTAGCAGAAGCATTCAGATGTTTACATTACCTATGATGTTGTTAAGTTTCAGAGTTAACAGTCTGCTGGTGTGTTTGGAGTAGCTCTTTTTCAGGCTGGGGAAAGGACAACTGTTCCCATCTGGAAAATCTGTGCAGTGTTGAAGCTTATGGGCAAGTAGTGTCCATAAATGCTTCAGGATGTCCTTGTGAAACTCCTTGGAGAAAGTACAGTTCTGCTACTGGAGTGCAATTAGTGCTTTGAGTCATCAGAAGGGAAGGGCTAGTGTAGCTAGCCAGTAATTTTATGTTTACTTGAGAGAGTGGCTGTTTAATTTACACTTCATATAAGTTATATAAATGTATGTATCTATAGTCAATTATAAAATGGATGCCTTGCTAATGATTGTAAGAGAAATACATTTTCTGGTCAGTTCAGACTGAAACAGGGATGCCATTGGGTGTTCTTAAAGCTTTTGAGCATCTATCTTCCAGCTTCCATGCTGGAAAGAGAGGCTTTGTTTCTTCCACATCTGCCTTGGGCTGTCCCATGTTTGGTCTGGCTTTGCTGGCTATGACTTGTGGAAAACAGACTCCACAATCAGTAAGACTGTAAAGTAGGTATGTTTATTCAGCGCTGGGCAGCATGGGGGGTAGTCCCGCCAGTCGTGCGCACCTGATGCGGCAACTTGCCTTGGTTATATGCAGCAAAGAGTTACATATGCATGAAGTTTCACAATACGCCTATACATATTCATTTGACCGTGAGCCAGCAGTGTGCCCTTGTGGCCAAGAGGGCTAATGGGATCCTGGCGTGTATTAAAAGGAGAGTGGCCAGCAGGTCAAGGGAAGTGATCCTCCCCCTCTACTCTGCCCTGGTCAGGCCTCACCTGGAGTATTGTGTCCAGTTCTGGGCTCCCCGGTACAAGAAAGACGGGGATCTCCTAGAAAGAATCCAGTGGAAGGCCACAAAGATGATACGGGGCCTGGAGCATCTTCCTTATGAAGAAAGGCTGAGAGACCTGGGCCTGTTCAGCCTGGAGAAGAGAAGACTGAGAGGGGATCTCCTCAGTGTATATAAATATCTGAGGGGTGGGGGACAGAAGGATGTAGCCAACCTCTTCTCAGTGGTTTGTGGGGATAGGACGAGGGGCAACGGCTGCAAGTTAGAGCACAGGAAGTTCTGTACTGACATGCGAAAACTTCACGGTGAGGGTGATGGAGCATTGGAACAGGCTGCCTAGGGAGGTTGTAGAGTCTCCTTCTCTGGAGATATTCAAGGCCTGTCTGGAGGCCTACCTGGGCAGCCTGCTCTGAGGAACCTGCTTTGGCAGGGGGGTTGGACCCAATGATCTTTCGAGGTCCCTTCCAACCCCTACAGTTCTGTGATTCTGTGATAACCTGTCCCCGCTTCATATTACAATTAGTTCCAAGGAGTCATTTCCATAAACTCCTTCCATCTGTGCTTGCACAGTGTATTCTGGTGGTGGTTGTTGGGGATCGTGGGGATGAAGATTGATGACTCTTCCTCATCACTGCTAGTTGACCTCTTGTCTCTGCGCAGACTCGGTTGCTCCTTGGCTCTTGTCCATCCGCGGGACCAGTTTCTGCCAGTTTCTTAAGATAGGCTCACGCTCTTATTAGGAGGCTGACCTTGGTAAGGGGCCCAAGGCTTCTTGCTTTAGTTAATTTGCACAATGCACCATAGTTAGCAAAGACGCTAAGTAGCAGCCTAGTTCAATGCCATCAGTGCTCTATCTCTACTTGATAAGATTCTCCTCACTCCCTCTCTCAGCTCTGCATAGCTACTGTTGCTGTGCTCCAACTGAGAGATCCCGAAAAGATAGCTAGTAATGGAGATGGCATCTCTGTAATGGATGTGAGATGTTTTGCTTTTCCACATTAGCTTTCAGGGCCTCCTTTGAGGTAGTCCATGGAGCTCCAAGGCTTTAGAGACCACAGATGGATGAGGAGTAGTCTCGTGCTTCAGGAAAGCCATTGCTTCTGTCTCTTCACTCCTACAAGGCAGCCCACAGCCTCCTCTTTCCCCAGGCACTTAGCAGTCATGGCAAAAGAAGGAAAAAAAACAAACAAACAACAAATTGGTTTGTCCTGTGGCAGGAGAAGCTGTGCTGACTCAATTACACTGCTACCTCTGTGGGACCAAATCCTGCCTCACCTGTTGGCAAGCAGCCTGCTGCAGGAGCATTTAATAGCGTGCAGCAATTTCTAGGAGGGCGTCTGCCCTGTGGCCACAAGCTGACTTGGCTTGGGTTCCTCCTGCCACCCATCAGATGCTGTCACTGTGGTGGCAGGATGCAGAGGGATGTGGGTGGCAGGACCTGCCCTGGGATGTGCTGGGGACAGGGAGTGGCTCGGCTGAGGATGTGCCCTAGTGCCCAACTATTTTAATTGGCCTTTATGCAAAAGGAAAAAAAAAAAAAAAAAAAAAAACAACTTTCCTCTTCTTTCTGGAGTGGCCTAGCTCCCCTGGATGGGTTTGCGCAGCCTGTGTCGAAGCATTGTCTTCCCAACACCGGAGCAGAAGGCACGTCTCCCACAGGTTTCCCCAACCTACCACAGGGAGCTGCTAGCTGGGCGTACCATGCCTTGTAACTCATTCCAAAAACTCTGCTTTCGAACTTGGGAAGTCCTGGAGGAGCTGTGAAGGGCTACTCAGCATAGCCAGGGCAGTTGGTGGGGAGGTGAGTGGCTTGGCTGGGGTCTGCACAGTGGGGACATCGTTGTCATGTCTGTGTCCTGGTTTCAGTTAGGACAGAGTTAATTTTCTTCCTAGTAGCTGGCAGAATGCTATGTTCTGGCTTAGGACGAGAAGAGTGCTGATAACATGCTGATGTTTTAATTGTTGCAGAGCAGTGCTTACACCAAACCAAGGATGCTTCAGCTTCTCACTGTCCTGCCAATGGGCAGGCTGGGGGTGCAGTAAGAGCTGGGAAGGGACAGACCCAGGACAGCTGACCCAAACTGGCCAAAGGGGTATTCCATCCCATCTGATGTCATGCTGAACAACAGATAGGGGTGGCTAGCGGGGGGAGGGGGCCGGACTGCTCGGGGTTAGGCTGGGCATCGGTCAGCGGATGGTGAGCAATTGCATTGTGCATTACTTGTTTTGTACACATTAGTAGTAGTAGTACTATTATCATCATTATTGTTATTATTTATTTTCCTGTCCTAATAAACTGTCTTTATCTCAACCCACAGGCTTCACTTTCCCATTTCTCTCCCCCATCCCAGAGAGGGAGGGGGAAGGGTGAGCGAATGGCTGTGTGGTGTTTAGCTGCCAGCCGGGTTAAACCACAACAGTCTGGGCCACCAGTGAGCAATTTTAGGAGGTGCTGTGGTCTGTGGAAACACATCTGAGTGCTTTCCAGTGCAGGAATCATCTTAAGATTAATTTTAAAGGATTTCTTGTCTCGCAGAGAAGTGTGTCCTCTGGTCACCAGTGGGGCCATGCTGTAGTGTAGGTGCAGCCAAGCCTGTTGCCCTGTTAACGGGGCTTGCTTTTGTGTGCAGGCATCTCCATCACACGGCCAGAGGCAAATCCCGAGGGCACCGGGCTCCTGGGCTGCAGGAGCCAGAGCAGGAGGGTGGTGTGGCGTCCCCCTGCAGCTGGAAGGGGACTCAAATACCATACCCACCTTGCCGTTCCAAATACCATCTTTGGTGTTTGTACAAGAGGGGAAAAAAAAGCAGGAACTGTTGTGGCGGGGCTGCAGTTGTCAGCTGGAGGCTAATAATAGGAAATGTTTGGTGCTTAATGCCTGGTAAGCTTTGTCTGGCCAGAGAAGCTGGGGTGAAAGCCTGTGGGAGCTGCGGGGTGCCCCAAGAAATGCAGCTTCTTGCTGGGCGATCAGCTTGGAGACATCTTATATTGCAGCTCTCTGGCTTGGGAAGCTATGCTGGCAGTTCTAAAAGCTGCAGCAATCATTTCTGTAGCTGGAGGCTTTACGGTTGTACATAGAGGCTTGTGGTGCTTTTTGAAATGGCTTTTTTTTCCCCCTACATGTGCACACATCATTGTTGTAAGCTACTAAGTTAATTAGATGTAGTTTTCAGGGGCTGTTAGGTTGGGTGAGAACAGTTGGCTTTGAAAGCTTGTCAGAGGTTCTCCTGTACTTTTTGGCTGGAAGATAAAGGAGTGATTAATGTGTTTGAGCTCAGGAGTGGATTCATTTAAAGGTCTGGTCCTGTAGGCCCAGCTGAGATCCTTAAGGGCAGTTTTCCTGACATTGTTCTACCTTTGGTGCAATCATTCTGGTTTCATTTGATCTGCAATCGAGCTCACCTCTCGGTTTAGAGGAGAGGGCGGTGGCACATGCGACTCTGGACCTGCTAATGCTGTAAACATGCGCTCCTGTACTGCAGCTGGGTGGCAGTCACAGTTCTGCTGCCCTGCCTGCTTGTGGGGAACCCACAGGGTCTGGGGCTGGGGAGAAGCCCTGTCCCTGTTTAACATTTGGGCTGCCAGGTCCACCGAGCTGTGAGGCCACAGTGCCGATGCCCAAGAGGGAGCAGCTGCTGCAGAAACCTGCGTGGGATCCCGGTGCATGGTGCTGCATGATGCCCCCCCCTTCTTTCAGGACCAGCTCTGATCCTGGTGGCAGCTCTGAAATTAATGGCACATTTCTAGAAAGCTCTACTAGCGAGCAGCCAGCTTGCCATCCCTTCCCTGCAGCCCTGCTCCAGCTGTCCCCACGCTGCTCGTGTTTTCCTGCCTCTGTGGCTGCTCTTGGCAGCATCTGTGGTGGGCAGGACACCGACAGTTAAGTGTAGTGCTTGGCTGGCAGGTGGGGAAGCAGACAAAGGATTTGGGGGGCGGTGAGAACGAGGGGGTGTCCCCTCCCTTCCACCCTCCCACCACGCGTTCAGCAGCTGTGGCTGGTCCCCCTGGCAGCATGGCGGTGCCGCAGCCTGCAGCCACCCTGTGCTGATGGCTTTGTTCTCTCTCACGCTGCCTCACTGCCGTCTTTTGTGCTGTGGGAAGGGGCCAGCAGTGGGGGATTTTAATGCCAAGGTTGCTGACCCGTCTCCATCTGACTGCCTCCGCTCACCCAGTGCTTGTGGGGATGGGGTTAATCCTGCACCTGGATGAGTGTTTTGGGGGATATCGGCCAGCTGTCTGCCGGAGGTTTGGGGAGGGTTGGAGCATGTGCCATCTCAGGCAGCAGGATGGTAGCCTGGCTAAGCGTATCCATTTAATTGAACCATAAATCCTGCAGCAGACCAATAGTACAGGAATTTATTAAAACCCCAGGGTGCTGGTTGCCCTCCCTCCCTGCTTTTTGAGTGCCGGCAGAGCACACAGCATCTTTCTAGGAATCAGCTCCCTCCCGGCTGCACTCAGCTGAAGGAGGATGTTTATGTGGCTTTTTTAAGCACAAATTTGCGTTACATGGGGTGAGAGATTGATTTATCAAGTGGCAACAGCCACTTCAGATTGAAGCTTCTGTTTCTGTGCTTTTTGTTTTTATTATTTTGTTTACAGAGATGAGGTCTGTGCAGTCAGACTGGCCATCACTCGAAACTTTTTAACCCAGGGATTAATTTCAGCCAGATCAGACAGAGGAGCGCAGATTTCACAGATAAGATCTTCTATGCTTTAAGGAAAAGGGTGGAAGAGGGAAATCCAAATTTCTTCCTGACCACAAAGAGAGGCTGCAGCAGTCGTGAGCTCAAATACTGTCTGGGTGCGAGTGGGTCAGTTAATTTGCTGATACCTACTAGGGATTTGGGGTTTGTGTTGCTGCAACCAACCCAAATACGTGCTGCTTCTTGCAGGGATGAGGGCTAGAAGGTCCCAGAGGGAGCTTTGCATCTGGGGTGACGGGGGAGAGGGAATGGTCTGGGTGTGCATGTTGTAGGCACAGTGGGGAGTGTGGGGAATGTGGGTCACAAATCAGTATGAAACTGGGCCCTGTTATAGGGCTGCCTGCGGATGTTTGTTTTTCTTGGGTGTCCCAAAACTCTGGAGCTGAGCTGGGGCCAGGTGGAATGTTGGCTTTCAGGAGTGCCTTAGGCAGTACCCTCGCAAGCATTTTGTTATTCAAATAATACAAATTGAACAAAAGGAAGAAGGAGCTGGCTGTGGAGGTGCTGCCAGGGATGGTGATCACGCACTGCAGGAGCAGCAGTGCTGGGGCTTGGTTTATTGATGGCTTTGTAAGCCCTGCTACCCCACAGGTTATTCTTTGCTTTGAGCCTCACATTTGCCTGGACCCCTCTGTCCTGGTGCCATTCTCTCCTCCTGGCCATCTCAGGCTGACCTCCAGCTCAGCATTTTATGTGGAGTATGAAGAAGGGGCTGGAGCTGTCAGCTGGCAGTGGGGATCTTCCATGCTGTGTAGGACCTCTGGTGTTCTGGGAGTGCTTTAGGGGCACCAAAACTAACAATAACAAGAAAAATCTACTCCAAGGAGTACATAGTCCTGAGGATGGCCCCAAATCTTTGCATTCAATAGGGTTTTCTTGGTTATCTCTCTTTGTATCGTCTGGCATCTGAGTAGGTGGTTGGGAGGTGCTGTGACTGATGTTCTGCAGAGCAGAAGTTGCAAGTCCTTGGTGGGACTGAAGGTGCAGGAAGGCATCTGACCATGCTTCCCCATCTGTGTTTGTGGTGCTGGTGAGGAATAGGAACATCCCTGGTGTAGGGTTCAGGCTGTGCAGCTGCAGGACCCCTGGACTTGGGGTGGGTTGAGACTTGTGCAGATAAAGATGGGTACAAAGCCCTGGGAAGGGGATCAACTGGAGAGCAGCAGGAGCTGGTCCTGTGCCTTCAGGAGAGGCTCAGCTGGGAAGTGATGAAGCATCCCCATACAGCACTGTGCTAGAGGGGTTTGGTTGTGCCCTGGGTTTCCTTATATTTGTCAACCTGTACTTATTGCCCGTGCTCTGACCATGCAGCCGCGCTGTTCTCTCCCAGGGCTTGGTGCTCGCTTGTGACCACCTGGCTTGCAGTACAAAGCTGGTGGCAGGTTTATCTCCAGTCTGCTGCCTCTCTGCTGTGACATCCTGCAGTCCCAACAGGCTCCCCAGCCTTGAGCTGAGCCTTGCCATGTACCTTCTGGGACAATCAGGTGTTTTACTGCTGTTTCTAATGGTGATAGTTAATGCCTGTGGTGTGCTACTGCCTAGAAGCTTGTGGAGAGTGTTTCATGGCCAGGGAATGGACAAAGTCTGTCCCCAAAACCTTGGTTGGGCTTGCTGTGGTTTCCATTTGAGGTGGAGGTCCAGACTGGCAGCATTCTGACATCATTGAGGGCCCGTGACCTTGTTTGGATGTAGGGCTTGGAGCTGCTAACAGAAGTGATTTGTGAACACCCAGTTCCTAGCAGAGCTGAGGAGGATGCTCTGTCCTGCTCGTGACGACTCTTCTTCCAGCTACAACCTGAGGCTGCCTTTTTTGTCTCTCCCCTTCTGCTGTCACTACTGGCACTCTTTATGGGGATTCTATTCCTTTTTTGTCAGCTTGGAGAACTATTTTCTTTACGCTTGCCTCAATTTAGGGCTTGGGGAGGGGGGATATGACTCAGCCTTTCCTCTGCTCCTGTTTGCACAGTCATCCCTCACCAGCTCCACTGAGGCTTTCTACACACACCTCACATTACAAACGCTTCATTTTCACAGAATCATCTAGGTTGGAAGAGACCTAACCTGCTGATTCTAATCCATAGGGACTCAACCTTATCATTCCCAGTCTCAGCCTCGAGTTCCACAACATCAAAAACTCTCTAATATAGAGAGCCACACCACCCCCCATTCTGTGCTGCCTGTCCCTTCTGAAGAGCCTATAGCTAGACATTGCAGCACTCCAGTCATGAGAGTGGTCCCACCACGTCTCCGTGATGGCAACCAAGTCGTAGCCTGCCTGCTACACAATGGCTTCCAGCTCCTCCTGTTTGTTACCCATGCTGTGTGCATTAGTGTAGATGCACTTCAGCTGGGCCATTACCTTCTCTCCCAGCCTTGCCATTGTTTCCCTCTGGCACACCTCCAGCAAGCCTTGTTTCAGCCCTGTCCCCCTTCCTACCTAGTTAAAAGCCCTCTCAATGAGCCCTGCCAGCTCCTGGCCTAGGATCTGTTTTCCCCTTAGAGATAGGGACCTGTCTGCAGCCATCAGGCCGGGTGCCGAGTAAAGCGCCCCATGGTCAAAAAACCACAAAATTTCTGTGTTGGCACCAGCCGCCTCTGAGCCACATGTTTATCAGGTGGGCTTTCCGTGTCCTCTCTGTACCCCTCCCTGCCACCACAGGGATGGACAAAAACACCACCTGTACTCCTGCTCCATCCACTCCCGTCCCAGTCCCATAAAGTCCCATTTGATAGCCTTCAGGCTTCTCTCTTCAATATTATCACTGCCAGCTGTCATGGTTCTGCTCGAGTGGGCAGCCGAGCTCCACCACAGCCGCTCTGTCACTCCCCCTCCTCAAAGAGGAACAGGGAGAAAATACGATGAAAAGGGCTCAAAGGTTGAGATAAGGACGAGAAGATCACACAGTAATTATTGTAACGGGCAAAACAGACTCTGCATAGGGAGATAGTAAGATTTATTGCTTATTACTAACAAGCTAGAGAAGTGAGAAACAAAGGAAAGAAACCAAAAGCACCTTCCCCCCCCATCCCACAGGCTTCCCACAGGCAGCAGCTCTTCCAGAACTGCTCCAGATATGGGTCCGTACCACGGGGTCCATCCCTCAGGAGCAAACTGCTCCAACCTGGCTCCCCTACGGGCAGCAGCTCCTGCCAGGTCACCTGCTCCTGCGTGGCCTCCTCTCCACGGGCTACAGGTCCGGCCCGGAATCTGCTCGGGCAGGAGTCTTCCACAGGCGGTAGCCTCCACCGGTGCAGGGCCACCTGCTCCACCGTGGTCTCCTCCACGGGCTGCAGCGTGGAACCCTGCTCCACCATGGTACTCCATGGGCTGCAGGGGGACATCCTGCTTCACCATGGTCCTCACCACAGGCCGCAGGGGACTTCTGCTCTGGCGCCTGGAGCACCTCTCCCCCTCCTTCTTCACTGACCTTGGTGCCTGCAAGGCTGTTCCTCGCTCCTCTCACTCTCCCAGCTGCTGTGTGGCGCAGCGTTTTTTCCCCTGTCTTAAATATGCTCTCACAGAAGCGCAAAACAACATCGTTTATTGGCTCGGCTCTGGTCAGCAGTGGGGTCCTTACCTAACATGGGGCAGCTTCTAGATCCTTCTCACAGAAACCACCCCTATGGCCCCCTGCTACCAAAACCTTGCCACGTAAATCCACTACAGGAGAATGAACAGTGCAGTGCTTGAATGTCATCTCCCAGGACCATAAAACTATTTGGGTTGGAGAAGACTTCAGGAGGTCTCTAGTTCAGCCACTCGTCCAAAGCATGACCTTGCGTTTCTCCAGAGCATGGCCTTTGCTGAATTTGGATATTAATTAACCTTTTGCTGTATTGGTCAGGCAAGCATGCTCTGACCAAGAAGCCCAGTAGGAAGGGAGTAAGGTCAGAAGGGAAACTTAAAAGACAAATGCAAAAAACTCAGAGCTGCAAGTTATCTTGGAGCACCAGGCAGTGCCGCAAGGTCAGGCAGTGCCTGTGCTGTTGTGCCTCTCCACTGACACCGACGGTGACAGCAGCCCATCAGCAGTGGCTCCAGCCTATCACAGAGATGTTGTGGGGACAATGACAACTCTGTAGGGCTGCTGGTCCCTCTTGTTACATGACTCACATCAGCTCTGTGCAGACTTAAGTGCATAACAGTTATGTGCTGCGACTTTTTAGTCTCTTGTTTTATTGTGAGCATTAGCTGTCGACCAACTCGCTTTGCTGTCAGTTCCTGGCCACCTGCTCTAGGGAGCTCTGTGTGCAGTGATGATCCTAAACCAAGCATAGGTGGTAATTCATCACCTGTAAATGTGGGGCGCTTCTACTCCTGCCGAGCTCTGCTTTCCTTTAGGGAGACAGAGGTCCTGTAAATGACTCGTCTTTGGAGCTTTCTGCTAGAGACACAGCGATGTCTCAAATACGAGATTTGGGCTTGTTTGCTGCACTTTGTGACTTCGGCTAAACCTGTTCCCTTTCAGTCCGTCTCTCCTGTTGCTCGTGTGCAAAGCGCTGGCGGGTGCAGGGGTGAGCACCCCAGGTATGGGGTGCAAGTTGGAATGTCCTGGGGCAGCGACCCAGCAAGACCTTCCCTTGGTTCCATACCCTCCAGCATCACCCCCCAAAAAAGGCAAAAAGTCCTCTCGTTCTGCTTTGGCCCTGGGGACAGGCCACCCTCTGGCCCTGCCAGTTGAGTCCCACTCCAAAGCGATGCCACTGGTACTGGCCATCCCCTTCCCTATGCACAGGCACCTCCATGTGCTGCCGTGTCCTCCAGGATGTGCTGTGGTCACCTGTGCTTCCATCTCAGGGCTTGACAATTTCTTTAGTACTTACTATTTAATAATTGATGCTTTCCATTTAATAATTGGCACTAATTAGCTAAGGGGTGAGAAGCATGTCCTCCGCCGGGGCTCGGTGTTCTCTGGGGCTCTTCTTTCTTTTTCTTTTTTTTTATTTTTTAATATTTTTTTCTTTCTTAACATGCCACATGATTTTGTTTGGGAGCTAATCTGTGTTATTGATCTACATAATTAGCCTTTTTGACAGTCTGGGCACATTTGGGAATAATTCCTTGGGCAGATGAAATCCTTAGGCCAGAACTGCTGTAAATGAAGCTACAATTGTTCTGAAGTGACAGATGAGAAATAGTTCAAGAGCTGGAAATTACACAAGCTGGGAACAAATTTTTCTTCTTCCCTTCTGGATGGCATGTGGCTCACTCAGATTTTGCTTGGTAATTTTACACTCCTCTCCAACCAGGCTGTAAATACCAGTTGCCGTAGCAGGGGAGGGCGAGGGATGAAATCTCTGTGTCCTGCCATGCAACAGGAGCTCCTGGTTCCTCACCCCACCACCCACAGGGAGGGAGGAGCATGAGCCTTGCTGCAAGACTCTGGTCCTAAATCCTGCTTAGTTCATGTGGAAACACACCCCTTTCCATCCCAGGTACAAAAGCCTGGTGGTTTCATTTCTTTAAGGAGTGAAGTGGCATTCAGCCACAGAGAAATAGGAATGTGTTTGTTCCCAGGATGTTCAAAGCCATATGCAAACACCACAGGGCTTTGCGGTTGCACTAGAAATAGCTAATAGCTGGTTGATGCAATTTTGCATGCATTCC
This sequence comes from Anas acuta, assembly GCF_963932015.1. Lineage (NCBI taxonomy): Eukaryota > Metazoa > Chordata > Aves > Anseriformes > Anatidae > Anas > Anas acuta. Next base: position 19,718,575 of record NC_089016.1, read on the forward strand.
CCAGAAGAGGCTGTTGGAGTAGCAGGGCACAGGGTGCAGGAGGGCTCCGTTTGTGTGGTTCCCCTCCTGTGGCTGTTGCAGGGCTGCATCAATAGGCTCGTGGTGCAGGGCCTGCTGCAGCTCCTGGCTGAGGCTCCTCCTGGCCCCATCATGCAGCAAGTTCCCCAGTTTTTGCCTCATGTGCAAAATACTTAATTTTGATGGCCTCTCTCTGATGGTCCTTTGGTGTGGCTACCTGCCTTCCCCAAGTCAGGGGAGCCAGGGCAGTGTTCCCCTGTGGCTTTTGCTGGTGTTTAACCGCCTGTCAGCCAGGATGCTTGGAGCCTGTTCCTGGGGCTGGGGTGTTTGGGGGAGCTAAACATGTTTGCCATTACAAGAGATTTGTACTCAGACTTTGTCATGTTTATTTCGCAGCTGTAGTGAGTGATCTCCAGTAACTGTCAATCCTCCCCGTGCTGCTTCCATTTTTAATTTGTGAAGGCTCCCCAGAGGCTGGGAGATGTGGAGATGCTGTGTGATTAACGAGGAGCTTGCAGCTGCGCGAGCTGCTGCTTGCAGCCCAAGTAGTTCACGCTGGGGTCAGTACCTTGGGGGGGACCTCCTGGGGGACCTGCCATGTGTGGGTTCATCCTGCAGCCGTGCTGGTCCTCCACGTGAGTGTGCACGCACAAAAAATGACATTTCATGGGAGCATCAGGTTTGACATGTGAGCAGTGATTGTGTTGTGCAGTAGCCTGCTTGCATGGTCAGATGTGTGGTCCTTGTGAGCTGGAAGCTCCTCTGTTGGTTGTGTGATGGAAGAGGAGCACAGTGGCTTGGGGAAGAAGGTGGTGTTTGAGTAGCTGGTGGGCTGCTTACTCCATCCTGCTTCAGACCCTAGGAAAGAGTCAGAGAGAAGACTGGGGGGGTTGGCATCGCCTGCTGGATGCAGGAGCAGTGGCTCCTGGCTCCCATGTGTGCTCTGGGAGTTGTGTAAACCCTGGTCTCTCTTGAGGAAGTGTCCATGGCTGCTGTCATCGGGGCAGAGGGGTCCTTGTGCAGTTCCCATTTCAGGTGACCACAAGAGGACCTCTCCATGCTTTTCATTTCTGGCCCTACTGGCGGCATGTTTTTTTCAGCAGTTGCCTTGTTCTGCACCAGAGGAGGTGACATCTCGGTGACATGAAGGAGGTGGCCTATTATCAGAAAGCAAAGCTGGCAGGCTTTCAAAGGAGATCAGTATTCTGGGACAGATGCACTGGGTAGATGCACATGGTGACCACAGGAGCATCCATTCGAACGCCCTCAGAGCTGACCTTACTGGTGATGCTACATTTAAGGCTTCATTGGCTTCTCTTCAGTAGATGCATGCCCTTCAGATGGTCTGGGTGCCAGCTGCTGGCTTCCTTATGACTTCACTCACTGGCTAAGGGACAAATGCAGGATTATATCACAGAATCACAGAATTGTCTAGGTTGGAAGAGATCTCAAGATCATCGAGTCCAACCTCTGACCTAACACTAACAAGTCCTCCACTAAACCATATCCCTAAGCTCTACACCTAAACGTCTTTTAAAGACCTCCAGGGATGGTGACTCAACCACTTCCCTGGGCAGCCCATTCCAATACCTCACAACCCTTTCGGTAAAGAAGTTCTTCCTAATATCCAACCTAAAACACCCCAGGTGCAACTTAAGCCCATTCCCCCTCGTCCTGTCACCAGGCATGTGGGAGAATAGACCAACCCCCACCTCGCTACAGCCTCTTTTAATGTACTTATAGAGAGCAATAAGAATCATAGAATCATAGAATATCCTGAGTTGGAAGGGACCCTTAAGGATCATCAAGTCCAACTCTTGACACCGCACAGGTCTACCCAAAAGTTCAGACCATGTGACTAAGTGCACAGTCCAATCTCTTCTTAAATTCAGACAGGCTCGGTGCAGTGACCACTTCCCTGGGGAGCCTGTTCCAGTGTGCAACCACCCTCTCTGTGAAGAACCCCCTCCTGATGTCAAGCCTAAATTTCCCCTGCCTCAGCTTAACCCCGTTCCCGCAGGTCCTGTCACTGGTGTTAATGGAGAAAAGGTCTCCTGCCTCTCGACACCCCCTTACGAGGAAGTTGTAGACTGCGATGAGGTCTCCCCTCAGCCTCCTCTTCTCCAGGCTGAACAGGCCCAGTGCCCTCAGCCGTTCCTCGTACGTCTTCCCCTCCAGGCCTTTCACCATCTTCGTAGCCCTCCTCTGGACACTCTCCAACAGTTTCATGTCCTTTTTATACTGTGGTGCCCAGAACTGCACACAGTACTCGAGGTGAGGCCGCACCAGCGCAGAGTAGAGCGGGACAATCACCTCCCTTGACCTACTAGCGATGCCGTGCTTGATGCACCCCAGGACACGGTTGGCCCTCCTGGCTGCCAGGGCACACTGCTGGCTCATATTCAACTTGCTGTCTACCACGACCCACAGATCCCTTTCTTCTAGGCTGCTCTCCAGCGTCTCATCGCCCAGTCTGTACGTGCAGCCAGGGTTTCCCCGTCCCAGGTGCAGGACCCGGCACTTGCTCTTATTGAACTTCATGCGGTTGGCGATCGCCCAGCTCTCCAACCTATCCAGATCCCTCTGCAAGGCCTTTCCACCCTCATTCGAGTCCACAACTCCTCCAAGTTTGGTGTCATCAGCAAACTTGCTCAAAATGCCTTCTATTCCTACATCCAGATCGTTTATAAAAATATTGAAAAGTACCGGCCCTAAAATGGAGCCTTGAGGGACCCCACTGGTGACCGCCCGCCAGCCTGACGCAGCCCCATTCACCATAACCCTTTGGGCCCTGCCCGTTAGCCAATTGCTCACCCATCGTATGATGTTTTTATTTAGCTGTATGGTGGACATTTTGTCCAGTAGGATCCTATGGGAGACCGTGTCAAAAGCCTTGCTGAAGTCCAAAAAAATCACATCAGCTGGTTTCCCTTGGTCCGCCATACGGGTGATCTTATCATAAAAGGAAATCAGGTTAGTTAGGCAGGACCTACCCTTCACAAACCCATGCTGGCTGGGACCAATGACTGCTTTGTCCCCCAGGTGCGCCTCAATAAGTTCGAGAACCATCTTCTCCATGATTTTACCAGGCACTGACGTGAGACTGACAGGCCTGTAATTGCTAGGGTCTTCTTTCTTACCCTTCTTGAAAATCGGCACAACATTTGCCAGCTTCCAGTCTACCGGGACCTCTCCAAATTCCCAGGATCGTTGAAAAATAATTGAGAGAGGTTCCGCGATGATGTCAGCCAGCTCTTTCAGCACCCTGGGATGAATCCCATCCGGACCCATGGACTTGTAGGGATCCAGGTGGAGTAGCAAATCCCGTACACGTTCAGGGTCGGTTGGGAGTTTGTCATCCCCACCGTCCCGGTCCTCCAGCTCAGGGCACCCTGGGTCCCGAAGCCCATCATCGGCATTGAAGACAGAGGCAAAGAAGGCGTTAAGCGTCTCTGCTTTGCCTATGTCATTGTCTGTGAGGAGACCTTCCCTATCAAGGAGCGGCCCTATGTATTCTTTAGTTCTCCTTTTTCCATTCACATATCTAAAAAAACCCTTTTTATTTTCTCTCACAGACACAGCCGGCTTCAACTGTAGGTGTGCTTTGGCCACACGAATTTTCTCCCTACAAACACGAACAGCATCCCTGTATTCTTTCCATGACACCTGGCCCTCCTTTCAGTAGCGAAACACTCTCTGTTTCCGCCTAATCTCCATTAGAATGTCAAAAAATAAGGCCACCCCTGAGCCTCCTCTTCTCCAGGCTGAACAAGCCCAGCTCCCTCAGCCGCTCCAGACCCCTCACCAGCTTTGTTGCCCTTCTCTGGACTCTTTTGAGCCACCTCAATGTCCTTCTTGTAGTAAGAGGCCTAAAACTGAACACAGTACTCGAGGTGCGGCCTCACCGGAGCCGAGTACAGGGGGACGATCACCTCCCTAGCCCTGCTGGCCACAATGCTTCTTATGCAAGCCAGGATGCTGTTGGCCTTCTTGGCCACCTGAGCACACTGCTGGCTCATATTCAGCCGACTATCAACCATCACTTCCAGGTCCTTCTCTGCCTGGCAGCTCTCCAACCACTCATCTCCCAGCCTGTAGCTCTGCTTGGGGTTATTGCGCCCCAGGTGCAGGACCTGGCACTTGGCCTTGCTGAACTTCATGCAGTTGACCTCAGCCCATCGGTGCAGCCTATCCAGATCCTCCTGCAGAGCCTTCCTACCCTCGATCAGATCGACACATGCACCTAACTTGGTGTCATCTGCAAACTTACTGAGGGTGCACTCAATGCCCTCATCCAGATCATTGATGAAGATATTAAAGAGGACCGGCCCCAGTACCGAGCCCTGGGGAACTCCACTAGTGACTGGCCTCCAACTGGATTTGACTCCATTCACCACTCTTTGGGCCCGGCTATCCAGCCAGTTTCTAACCCAACGAAGCATACGCCAGTCCAAGACAAAAGCAGCCAGTTTCTTGAGGAGAATGCTGTGGGAAAAGCCTTGCTGAAGTCAAGGTAGACCACATCCACAGCCTTTCCCTCATCCACCCAGCGCGTCACTTTGTCATAGAAGGAGATCAGGTTCGTCAAGCAGGACCTGCCTTTCATAAACCCATGCTGACTGGGCCTGATCGCCTGGTTGCTCTGCAAGTGCCGCACGATGACACTCAAGAGAATCTGCTCCATGAGCTTCCCTGGCACTGAGGTCAAACTGACAGGCCTAGAGTTTCCTGGGTCTGCCCTCTGGCCCTTCTTGTAGATGGGCGTCACGTTTGTTAGCCGCCAGTCAGCTGGGACCTCCCCTGATAGCCAGGACTGTTGATAAATGATGGTAAGCGGCTTGGCCAGCTCCTCTGCCAGTTCCCTCAGTACCCTCGGGTGGATCCCATCCGGCCCCATCGACTTGTACACATCCAAGTGCCGTAGCAGGTCGCCAACCAGTTCTTCGTGGATAGTGAGGGCCACATCCTGCTCCCCATCCCCTTCCACCAGCTCAGGGGACTGGGTATCCAGAGAACAACCGGTATTGCTGCTAAAGACTGAGGCAAAGAAGCCTCAAAGAAGCCTTATGCTGAAGTTCTTCATTTCCTCTGTGGATCAGAGGAGATAAAAGGGGTTTGAACTCAGTCCCTGGTATCTCCTGCAGAGGCGTGCAAGTACTCAGGTGTGCATCCATTCGCACGTGTTGGCTTTGGAGAGGGGCAGGGGTTATTGCTGGGAATGCATAGGGCTCTGGTTTTGTTTTGCAGCAGAGCTCCTAATTCCTTGGTGATATGTGCCCTGAATGAGACTGTCCTACTCTCCCAGTAGGGTTTGTAACATAAGCCCCCTGGGTAATGGCTTCTTATTGTGCTATCAGTAGTCTACATGTGAGCTTTTAGGAGAAGGCTGTGCTTCTGGAGCAGGAACTGGAGGGAGGGGTTAGTGTCAGGACAGTTAGGTAGCTGAACCAAGCATTGAGATCCAGTCTTTAATTTGGTACCTGCATCTATTTGTGTTTGCACAGCTTTTTCTTCCTTTGCTCTGTATTTTGACTCTCACCAGTAAGAATACATTTAAATACATTTAAAATCTGCACAGAGAGCACCTAGTGATCCATACTGCTGCTGCTCAGAAGGTTTGCATCCTGGTTGGGCTACCTGCCAGTCTGCACCCTGAGCACACCTTAAGGTACAAGCCCCCTAAAGTCCTTGTTTTCTGCAGAGCAGCATCCCTGTGGAGGCAGAGCCGCTGCCATCTGTCCCTGGGGGGCAATGTGGTCTCTACACTGAGCACAGCATCGCCTGTGGCTTCCTCCAGGGCTGCCAGCCAGCCACACTGTGGTGCTCTGCAGGATGTTTTCCCTTTTTCTAATGCATTTTTAACAAGCGGAGGTTTTAAAATTAGATTCTGGTGTGATCACTGTTTCACCTCCACATCCAAACCTCCTCCCTGGACTGTTAGCAGGCGCACTGCTGACTCAGCACCTTGCTTACTGCCACGGTCCTAGAGAAGCTTTGCAGTTCCTGTCCTTTTCATGTCCCCAGCCACAACGCGAACCTCATCATCCTTCCGCTTCCAGTGCAGCCAATGTCACGGGCCTTTTAAATTAAGCTTTGTTAATTTATTGGGCATGTTTCTAGAGGTTTTCTACAGCTTTGGTTGTGAGGAGGATAGGCAAATGTTGTTGTGGCCCTTATGTGTAGGATCACAAGATGGGCCTCTTGCTCATGGAGGAAGAAGAGGGCTCATGAAGGAAGAAGGGGGCATCTGTGCTGGTGGGAGAGGCAGGTGCTGCTCAGCAGGTGACCAAGAACTCAATTTCCATCCTTTTTCCTTCTCAGGCACCCTCCGTTCCCACTGTCCCAGCTGCAGTGATGGAAAACTCGTCAGTGGCATCCGCCTCCTCAGAGGCAGGGAGCAGCCGCTCACAGGAGATCGAGGAGCTGGAGCGCTTCATTGACAGCTACGTGCTGGAGTACCAGGTGCAGGGGCTGCTGACCAACAAGATGGAGGGGGACAGGGAGAGTGAGAAGATGCAGTCCAACATCTTGCAGGTTGGTGAGGAGCATGGGCTGAGGAGGACTGCAGGGCTGGGCAATGCCAAAGCAGCTTTCCTAGTGTAGAAATGCAGTGAAATGCTGGATTTGGGGCAGCTTTCTGCTTCAGCCAGGTGTGAGCACTCCCCAGCTGTGTTTTGTATTTATCATGAAGTGGTCTCAGGGTGTGCCTTGAGGTTTTTTTTTTGGTTTCTCCAGGGTTCCTTTGTCAAGTGAAGGACACTGGTGAGAGGCTGCCCTGCACACAGGGGCCGGCAGGGTGCACATGTCTGGAAGCAATGGGTGCTGTTTGGATGACATCTCCACTCTGTCCCTTAGGAACGGGTGCATGTGAGTGGAGTCTGTCTCAAACAACGCATTGCTTCACCCACAAAATCCCACCAGCTTTAGGAAGAGCTGCGGAGACCCAGCAGGGAGTATCCAAATATTGAGAAGTGTTCCCACATCCCTACATGCCTGTGCTGCTTTTCTCTGTGTGCACAGGGATGTTAGTGAAGAGACAGAGATACTAAAGGCATTAAAAGCCCCATGTGCCCCCTAACACTGTGTCATGCCACTGCACATTTTAATATGTACAATAACCTGTTTGCTTGCTTCCTGAGTGTTGTGTCAGAGAAGCAAACTGCTCTGCTACAGAGGATGTGAATACCCAGCAAAGAGAGTGATCGCTTAGGGGAGATGAGATTTGGTGGTGTCATTAGGATCTAAAAAAACCCAAAACTTTAAAAATTGGCTTTTTGGCTCCCACACGAGGAGAAATTTAAACCTCCTGAACTGATGCTGTTGTCCTGAGGGAAATCCTCCGTATCGTGGAGCCAGCGCTCCTGGAGATGGGATGGCCAAATGGCATGGGACTCACGCAGCAGGGAGCTGAAGGACTCTGCTCTGTGCCCTTGGGTTTGTGAGGCTGCAGTGAACTCAGGTCCATGCAGTGGGGTGCTGGGCATGCTGCTCTCCTGCCATGCAGAATGGTAGAAGAACAGGTGCAGGCTATAAACTGTGTGTACACTGGGCCTGGGTAAGAAAGACTTGAAGCCAGGGTAGACTCTCCCTTGTTAGGGGACTTAGCTAATGAAGCAATACCCATTAACCCATTAGGCCTTGCCAGGGCTTTCCAGAAGGGACGGGAGGTGTTTAATAATGGATGGGGTGAGGAGTCCTGCAGGAGGGCTCAGTCCCTTCCCTTTGCCCAGGAGATGGGCAGCAATCCTCAATCACCGGCGCTGCGTGGGTAACAAGGTTCCCTCTGCCCCATGGCTGCAGGGGGGTCAGGGCACCTCTTCCCAAGCCGGGCTTGCTGTGGGATGTGCTTTATTTATTAGTATGTGTTGAGGGATTTTTGAAACAGCAAGGAGGCCATCACTTGCTGCAGCTGAGCAAACCAAGCTTCCAGGATGACTACGAGGAGTTACCATAATGATGTTCTTCTATCGCCCGATGGAGGAATTAAAAATATTGTTGCAAGCAGCTGGCACTTCCTTCAAGGACAAGATCTATGTGACTGCTAATCACAAGGGGGTTGTTTTCTTGCAGTTGTTTGTCTGAGTGCTTTCGACCAATAATCTTGTGTTAGAAGCTGTACGCCCCTGCTAGATTGCTATAAGAGTCAGGCTATTCGGGTAAAAAAGGGAGCATGATCTGACCATATTGGTGTGTGTCATGACTTCGGCCGTTCTTCCTGCGACAAATGGCGCCTGAACCGGGACCCGGGACATTGGTGATCAAGCCGGACCTCAAAACTTCTACGGGAGAACGGAGGAGTCAGTGAAGATGGGGCACGAGTAGCTCTGTGAGTCCAGAGTGGCGGGAGGTAGGAGATCGCTTATGGGATAAAGTCATCTCAAGTGGAAAGCTGGATAAAGAAGTGAGTGGGATGTGGCGGACAGTGATTAATGCGCTGTGTGGTATGAAAGCCGAGCAGCAGGAGGTGATGGCGGCAGCGCAAGCTCTAGCAGTACCGCCTGGGACTGACAGAACGCCTGGTGCAAAGCGCTGCCAGCCCTGCTGCCTGCCCTGCTGTCAGCTCTGGGCATCCGCCCGCCTGCCCCGCCGCCGGCTGCTGCGTTTCTCCGGTTTGAGCACCTACCTGCACGCATTGGGCGCTGCCATGTTCCGCCTGCTGTTGCGACCGGGCCTGCCGCCCCATGGGCCCCCGCTCGCCGCCGCCACCGCTGCTTTCCCCTCACCACCCCCCACCCTCGGGCTGCCCCCCCCACTCAGCCCGCCGGCCCCTCTGTTGGCGTTGCGGACCGCCGCCGGCAGCTTGGCCAAGGATGTGGGTGGATCCCCTGAAAAGGCAGCCACAGATCTCAGCAGTGAAAACAAGAAACTCAATAAATCCCAGGAGCTGAAAAAAGTTTTCAAAGAGTGTGGTGCTGTAGGGGTTTCATTCCATGTTGGAATTTCATTAGTATTTCTAGGAATCTTCTACCTGACTGTATCAATTGGAGTGGGAATGACCGTAATGTATTGCTGTTAGGACAATCAAGTACATCTTTGACCGGATTGTTTGTTTTGCCAAGGATAATTGATGCCGATTATAATGGACAAAAAAAAAAAAAAAGGACGCGGAACAGAGATGCGGTGAGACACAGGACGTGGAGAGACGCGGGACGCAGTATTGTATCAGGCTCGCAGCATGTGAGCAGGACCAGTGTGGGTGCCAAGCCAATTTGTGAAGGCTGCCTGTTGTGGTTTAACACGGCTGGCAGCTAAACACCACACAGCTGTTCTCTCACCCTCCCCCCTCCCTCTCTGGGATGGGGGAGAGAAATGGGAAAGTGAAGCCCGTGAATTGAGATAAAGACAGTTTATTAAGACAGGAAAATAATAATAACAATAATAATAACAATAATAATAACAATTATTATGATAATAGTACTACTACTAATAATAATGTGTACAAAGAAGTGATGCACAATGCAATTGCTCACCACCTGCTGACCAATGCCCAGCCTAACCCCGAGCAGTCCGGCCCCCTCCCCCCGGCTAGCCACCCCTATCTGTTGTTCAGCATGACGTCAGATGGTATGGAATACCCCTTTGGCCAGTTTGGGTCAGCTGTCCTAGGTCTGTCCCCTCCCAGCTCTTGCTGCACCCCCAGCCTGCCCACTGGCAAGATGGAGCAAGAAGCTGAGATGTCCTTGGCTTAGTATAAGCACTGCTCTGCAACAATTAAAACATCGGGGTGTTATCAGCACTCTTCTCATCCTAAGCCAAAACATAACACCCTACCAGCTACTAGGAGGAAAATTAGCTGTGTCCTAACTGAAACCAGGACACTTCCCAAGATGTCTCAAGGGAGGGGAAAGTTGTTGATGGTGATTGATTCTAATACTGCCAGCAGGGATTACGCTCATAACCAAGATCAAGCCTCAATGAAATCAACGAAATCTTTGGGTGACATGGGCTAATCAGACTGGTATGTCAGAATTTTGTCTGTCCATGGCATCGTCCACAGATCCGTTCAGGACTTGCCTCATAGGTATACCTGTGTATGACCCTTCTGAGTTTGGCCAATATGCTACCAACAATCACTGCAATGCCTCATCTGTAGCTGTGTGCTCAGTGAAATTGATAAATTCGCTTACTGTCTCATTGCCCTGGGATCCACAAGAGTTACAGTTACGTGGGTCTCAGAGGATTGGGAACACATCACAGAATTGGACTCAAACATGTTTTGTGTTCGGTAATTTACAGCAAAGATTAAATCCTTTCAAAAAACACAATCCAACAGGGTGGACAAATGTGACTTCAGAAGGGCCATACGGGTACAGAAATACAAATAACACCTGTGGTTACAATGACACTGCTAGGCAGGGTTTAGGGGCCTATGGCGCGGAGACAAGGGGTAACAACTATAGCGTTTGGAATAATCATACAGCTATGGCCTTACCTCCTGATGTTTTTCTGATTTGCGGGGATAGGGCCTGGCAAGGTATCCCTGCAAATGCTATCGGATGTCCATGTTACTTAGGTAAACTCATTGTATTTGCTCCTAGCTTGTCACAGTTGCCTAAGATCACCAGACATAAATGGGCATTGCTCACACCGGATTGCAATGATAATGTTGAATTGCTTGGTGTTGCAGCTAGAGCAGCACTGGCAATTTTCGTGCCAGGAGCAGCAGCTGTGGCTGCACTTAATAATTTGGAAAAATTGGTATGCTGGGCTGAGAAGCAAGCCCATGCCAGGACAGAGATACTTGAGGAGATGTTACCAGATCAAAATAGTCTGCGACATGCGCTCTTACAGGATCAAGCTGCTATTGACTTCTTGCTTTTGGCTCAGGGGCATGGGTGTGAGGACTTTGAGGGAATGTGCTATTTGAACCTTTTTGATCATAGTGAGTCAATTCACAAATCCATTACTTTCCTGAAAGAGCACATGAGAAAGATTCAATATGATATCAATCCTTTCGATCAATGGCTCACTGATTTGTTTGAAACGATGCCTAGATGGTTACTGGGATTAGTCAAAGAGGGATTAAGGATTCTGTTTGTTGTGGTGTCAATCATCATTGCATGTTGTATTGTAATAAATGTGGTTAAAAGGTTACTTGCAAAACTGTTACATCAGGCTTGGTTTGCTCAAAAAGAATAAGGGGGAATTGTTGAGGATTTTTTGAAACAAAAGCAAGGAGGCCATGGCTTGTTGCAGCTGAGCAAGCCAAGCTATCAGGATGACTATGAGGAGTTGCCATAACGATTTTCTTCTATCGCCCGACTGAGGAATTAAAAATATTGTTGCCAGCAGCTGGCTTCAAGGACAAGGTCTACGTGACTGCTAATCACAAGGGGGTTGTTTTCTTGCAGGTGGGGTTGTTTTCTTGTAGTTGTTTGTCTGAGTGCTTTTGACCAATAATCTTGTGTGAGATACTATCCACCCCTGTTAAGTTTGCTATAAGAATCAGGCTATTTGGGTAAAAAAGGGAGCATGATCTGACCATATTTGTGTGTGTCATGACTTCAGCCGTTCTTCCTACAAGTATGATGTATGGGCATGAAGAAATTACCTGTAAAGGGAACCTTCTAAAGAATAGGTTTTGCTGAAGAGAGGTCTTTTGTGAATTGATGATCAAATCCATTATAAGTGGGGAAAAATATATTTAAAAATCAGGTGATCCCAAGCACTTCAATGATGCATGTTTTTATTACCCCAGGCTGGAAAATGGCTGTGTTTGAAGTGATGCTTTGGAGGGGCATCAGGTCAAACAGGCAAGCACTGCTTTATTTAACGTGTCAAGTTGAAAAACACTATTGAATTAGAAATAAATTAATAGTCAAAGTTTTTTAACCACTTTGCAATTCAGAGGAGGTTTAACTCTGAACAGCAGGAAAATTCTCATCCTGATTTGCTCTTTCCTTTAAAGGAAAAGGTAAATGAAATCGGGAACTCACTTAAAAGCTATTACCCAGACTGAGCGTGAGATAGGAGCATGGTTGGTAAATGGGATTTGGTCTGCCCCTCTGTCCTGGAGTCTGCATCCTCAGGACAAAAGATGCTAATTCTCGTGAGGACCCATTTACAGTTTTTGCATTAAGATTCTTCCCTGGCTGTCACAACCAAATCCATCTTGTTTTTGTGGAAATGGGGCTTTGACTTTTCTCCATGTCCTGCCTGCATGAAAGGCACTGCATTTTTTTTATTTTTTTTTGTCAGTTCTAGGGATACTGCCTTTAAAGATAGTCAGATTTTATTTTAGAGGAAAAATAGTAACAGAAGATCTGAACGTTGAACCTTTTAATTAGACCACTTTTAAAGGCATCTCAAGTTAAGCAGCTAGATGTGTTTGTACCTCAGATGATGAGTATCTACTTGGAAATAGGATTTCTGTGTGGCTCCAGTGAAATTTCCCACCTGCCCAATACTCCAGACTTGTGTAAGAAATGAGCAGGAATCATTTATTTCTGTTTTTCTCTTCGTGATTGCTCCTTATCAAAGCAAGCCATAAACACACACGTATCCTGCCCCTTGCTGGAGTAACTGTGTTGGAGCCGGTGCGGGGTGCATTGGTTTGCCAGCCTGATTGAAGGCAGCAGGCTCCCTTTCAATGAGAGCTGGAGGAAAAAGGATGGCTTTATGGCTAAGGTGCTGGACTGAGACCAAGAAAACTGTTTTAACTGCAAGGCTCTTCTGGAGACTTAATATTTAACTTGGGGCAAGTTATTCAGTGTCTCCGCAGTGCACTTCCTCATGCCTGCGGTAACACTTCCTCTGCCGGAGAGGGGACCCGTCTGGTGCCACATCCTAAATAGCTGATCCCCATGCCCAGTGAGTCTGGCAGAAGGCTCTGACGTGCTGCCAGGAGCAGCACATGGGGGAAGCAGCCCATGAAAGGGGTAGTGCGAGGCAGAGGTGGGGTGTGACAGCCTGCTGGGCGCCTGGCATGGCCCTTCCAACACAGGGATCACTTTATGTGGCTTTTAGACTCCTTGTCCTATTCCATGGCTTCATCTGTGCCTGCCAAGAAGCTCTCAATTAGTTGCTGTTTGGAGGGAATCCTTTTTAAATTTTATTTATTTTCCATGATATGAGTACACCCGTGCAGCGACAGTCCCAGGATGAAAGACCTCAGAAATGGGAATGGTCAAAAAGGTTAGGTCTCAGCTGTGGCAGGGAAATCAAAATGACTTTAGGATTAAACAGTATCGTTTAAATAGTATTGTTCCTGTTTGTATAGAGAAAGTTGCTTTATTATTTGTTTTGACAATATGCTGTAGCTCATCTCTTCTTTGGGAGGTGGATATCAAATGGCCCCAAACTGAAATTCTTCGATGCATTGCTGCAGCTGTGGTATAATGTTTTAGCTGAACCTGCAGCACTATTTTCTGTTTCATTTAAAAATAAAAACATCACTTTTTTTTTTTTTTTTTTTTTTTACCCCCCCCAATCCTCTGTAAAGGTGCAGCTGAGGTAGGCTGGCTGCGTTGGCCCCAAGCCACCGAGTTTGGAGCCTGCAGGGAAAAGCAGAGGGTGTTTTTCTTGCAGAGCACCCTTTGGCTGCCCTCGGCATTGCGGCCAGTGTGCTGGGATGGTTCTCGCGGCTTTCAGTGATGACAGCTTCTCCTGGAGTTTCCTGCAATTGTTCATGAATCTTTCCTCTGCTTGCCATCCGTGGGTGGAGCATTTCCCAGCCAAAGCTTTTGAGATCATCCCTCGTGTAAAATGGAGCCCTGTTTCTCTGGAAAAAGAGATGGTGCCGCGGAGGGAAGGCTGGGGCTGCTCCTGGCAGAGCAAGGGGCATGAGTCACGCTGCCTTTTGCCAACAGTCCCTCCTAAAAACACGCTTACCCACAGTTGTACAGGGATGCCCTTGGCCCAGACGGTGTTTGCTGCATTATGTGGGCTGACAGCAGTTTCCCCTGTCCAGCTATTATTTTACACAATGCCTTTCTATCCCTTTTACAGTGGACGGCAGATTGTAGTGAGCAGCTTGATGACCGCTGTTCCCCATCCAGAGGGAAGGGCTCATCGTCTCCTGAACACAATCAGGTAGGGCTGTGTCTAGCTCTTCCTCCCCAAGCATTGCCTCTCTTCTTCTACTGTGTCTCCCAGTGCTAAGCCTGTCCGTGCTGCCAACTCAGCATCACAGTGCTTCCTCCTCTTGGAGGAGGAGGGAAGTGGGAAGATTTTATATAAATACTTTATTTGCATTCCCTTTGTGGGGCAAATAGGAAATTTTGATACATTTCTGAAAGCAATTCATTAAGTGAAAGGCTTTTGCTATGGTATGTATTGAGGGATCCAGCAGGGCTGTAGGACATGAAAGGCCTGGCAGCAGCTCCATCCCAGGCTCCACTCACAGAAAGGGCACTAACAAAAAACAGCTTCTCTGAGGGTTTGTCCCATTTCTCCAGACGGAGGGAGAGGGAAGGCTGAAACTCCTTCCTGGCAAGGCCCATCCCTCTCTGCTGTGGCTATCTCCTGTCATCACCAAGCAAAAGCCTGTGTTGTTGGCAGCAGGTGGGACTGCGATTTATTTTACTGCTGCTTTGTGTGAGTGTCTGTGTCCTGCCACACTTCCCAGGAACTTGTTGTGTGGTTGGGAGCCTTGGAGGCTCCTCCAGTTGATGCCCATGTCGTGTGCCTCCTGCGCGGTGAAGTGAGCACAGTGTTTAGGTCATACCATAGGCAACAGCTGAACTCTCCTGCACCCTCTGCTCTTGCCCTCTGGTGCCCTCCCTGAGGGGCTGCTGGTGGAGCAGGTGACTGGGTTGCCCTTTCCTGTTAAGCCAGCAGAAACAGCAGCACGTCTGTGGCAGGTGGAGATGGTGGGCTTCCATTCCAGGGTGCTGGTTGGAAAGGACTAGCCTTAGGAGCATCCCCAGGACGGTGCTCACAAGTTCACAGTGCGTGATATTGGGTGTCCTGCACTGTTTGGGAGTGTGGAGCTGTGAAGTGCTTTGCAGGCGTTGTATGCTCTTGTTGCTGAGCGTGGCACATCCTGCCAAGGGATATCTAGACCCAAGCCTTGCTAATAACAAAACCTTGAGAAGTTCCCACACCTCCACAAGATCAAAGCTAATCTCCTGTGAAACCTTGTCTCCGTGACTCAGCTTCTGAGTGCTGTGCTGCTGTCCTCCTGGGAGATGCTTCGTGCTGTGTGAGCTCAAGCTGGAGGCAGTGGACATCTCACCTGTTTGCACCTGGGGAGGTGTCTGACTGCTGTGCTGGGGTGGGATCGGAGAAGATCACCTTAAGCCCCGTAGGTCACTCTGTGTGGCTCACCTGAACCTCAGAGGCCCCTCTGGTGATGAGCACTTGGTCAACTGTATGAAGTCACAGCTGGAAAGCTGGAAAGGCTGCTACAGTGCCAAATGTGTATTATAGGCAGGAAAATTTGTGTGTCGTCACCTTGTTTTGGCAGGTAGGAGGCTAGCAGTGTGGCTAGCTGTTATGTGCCAGTCATCCTCAGGTGCAGTGAGCACCAAAATGTGATTTTCTAGGGTTTTTTTGGCCTTTGACTTGGCTTTCCCACTGGATTTTGTTGTGGCTGCCATACTGAGGAGCTGCTGGGATGAGTGACTACAGACAGACACAGCAGTTGTCTTTGTCTCAGTTCCAACAAAGAAAGAGAAGGCAAAAGGCAGGGAGTGACTTTGGGGCGCTGCCAGTGAAAACCAGGTTGGTGTAGCCCTGCCTCAGAGAAAAATAAATTAAATTTCCAAGTGAGGTGATGTGCTGGTTTCAGTTAGGACAGAGTTAATTTTCCTCCTAGTAGGTGGTAGGGTGGTATGTTTTGGCTTAGAATGAGAAGAGTGCTGATAACATGCTGATGTTTTAATTGCTGCAGAGCAGTGCTTACACCAAGCCAAGGATGCTTCAGCTTCTCGCTCTGTCCTCCCAGTGGGCAGGCTGGGGGTGCAGCAGGAGCTGGGAGGGGACAGACCCAGGACAGCTGACCCAAACTGGCCAAAGGGGTATTCCATCCCATCTGATGTCATGCTGAACAACAGATAGGGGTGGCTAGCTGGGGGGAGGGGGCCAGACTGCTTGGTGTTAAGCTGGGCATCGGTCATTGGGTGGTGAGCAATTGCATTGTGCATCACTTGTTTCGTACACATTATTATTAGTAGTACTATTATCATCATTATTGTTATTATTATTATTGTTATTATTATTTTCCTGTCTTAATAAACTGTCTTTATCTCAGCTCACGGGCTTCACTTTCCCGTTTCTCTCCCCCATCCCAGAGAGGGAGGGGGGAGGGTGAGCGAATGGCTGTGTGGTGTTTAGCTGCCGGCCGGGTTAAACCACAACAGTCCTTTTTGGCGCCCAACGTGGGGCTTGAAGGGTTGAGATAATGACAGATCTGACCAGAGTGTGTTAAACTAAAATTGGTATAAGTATTAGAGTATATGGCTTATGATAGGATGAAATTTCTGGTCATGACTCCAACCTGGTATTTGTAGTCAGCACTGTCGTCGACTCTATACTTTGGAAACCATATCTAGGAAACTATTAACAATTACTCCTATTGCCTTTTTTCGTCAGGGAGCCAATCTGCGGAGGGGAAAGGGGAAGATATTTTTTCTTACTTGTTCACTCTCCCTTTCTCCTTCACCTCCCTCTTATCCTCCGAGCTTCTTGCAATAGTTCTCCAAAATATTGAATATCCTTGGGATACTCAGACCAGCATGGTCTTGTTGTTATGTCTCCTAAATGCGCTTCAGGTTTTGTTTAAGGTTAAACAACTACTTAGGAATCTCATCCAGAGATCTGTCTTGAGGCAGGATAGTTGTGAGTGGCAGGGACTGCGGGAGGATATGGGCAGGTTTCTAGAGCAGTGGGCACCTCCAGTGTTTTGGAAATTCACCTCTGAACAAATGCAAAATCCTAAAAAACTGGTAGAGTGCTTGAAAAAAAGGGTGTAATGACTCTGACAGTTCCAAAGTGACACAAATCACTGTAACGTGCTGGGGTCTGGCCCATGCCTATCGGGCTGTAACTGATGCTACTGTCAACCGAGCGACAGACCCTGCGGCCACTCCAAGTCCTGTGACAGACCCAACAGCCACTCCAACCCCTATGATGGACTCTGCAGCCGCTCCAGCTCCTCTGTCTGGGTCAGAGAAATGAGCTGTAGCAGTGCAAGTTGCCCCTGTAGAGAAGGTGAAAAAATGGTATAGAGATTCAGGTCGTTTAGAACGCAGAGAGTCTTCTGTTAAGTCTAGGTATAGAGAAGACGAGGCTGGGACATCAGGGATTCAGGAGGAGGAAGATGAGGATGCCGAAAAATCAACAATAACTACCCGAAACCTATACCAGCGTGAGCTACAAGTTGTGCGAAAAGATTTTGGTCGCTGCATACGTGAGCAGCTTGTCACCTGGCTGCTCTGGTGCTGGGACACCAGAGCCAATTGTGTGGAATTAGAGGGCAGGGAAGCCAGGCGGCTGGAATCCCTTGCTAGGGACACAAGAATCGACAAAGCAATTGCAGATGGAGCACAATCTCACAGCCTCTGGAGGTGTCACCTGTCAGCTGTGAGGGAAAGGTATCCCTTCAAGGAAGAACTTTTATGTCTACCAGGCAAGTGGACCACTATGGAGAAGGGAATCCAGTACCTGAGGGAATTAGCCGTACGGGAAGTGATTTATCAGGATCCAGACCTCAGACAAACATCCAAAGATCCAGATGAAGTCAAGTGTACACGACCCATGTGGCGGAAGTTTGTACGGACTGCACCATCATCATATGCCAGCTCATTGGCAATAATGGCCTGGAAAGAGGATGAGGAACCCACAGTGGCTAAACAACTCCAGCAGTACTAAGAAAGTCTCTCCTCGTCCTTACAGGCCTGTGTCTCGGCTGTGGAGAAACTTTCTGAAGAGTTCCACCAACTTAAAGAGAATCTATCTTCCTCCCCACCTGAACAAACCAGTGTCCACCAACTAAAAGAGAATACTTTGGAGAAACTTTCTGAAAAGGTTCACCAACTTGAAGAGAGATTATTTTCCTCCCCACCTGTACAAACCAGTGTCTCAGCTATCAGGGGTAGGCGTTCATTCACACAAGGAAGACGATATGGTGGATACTCACCCCGTGCTACCCTGTGGTTTTACTTACGAGACCATGGAGAGGACATGAGAAAATGGGATGGAAAATCTACCGTGACCCTAGAGGCACAGGTACGTGAGTTGCAAAAGAAAACAATCGGAAAAAAGGGCCAGTCACAATATGGTGCTTTTGCCACTCATTCCCAGTCAGACTCACTTCAGCATCCAATACAGTTAACTGCTGAGATCCCCCTGTCACTCCATAAATACAGATGGGCTCTGGCCCTTTATAGCTTGATGGCATTACAGTACATTGTGCACCGCTGTCTACTAAAGCCTTATACTTCTGTGCGTCTGATGTGCCAGGCCACTGAATCCACACAGTCCAATAAACTCGATTGTCCTTTCCTCCCCCTGGCTGGAGGCAGGGCCCCCCTAATCCTGGTCAGAATCTTCTTCGTTTCTGCGTTTGAAGGGCTGTGTGCTGGAAGTTGGAGCAGCAAGACGCACAGACGCACAATGTACTGTAATGCCATCAAGCTATAAAGGGCCAGAGCCCATCTGTATTTGTGGAGTGACAGGGGGATCTCAGCAGTTAACTGTATTGGATGCTGAAGTGAGTCTGACTGGGAATGAGTGGCAAAAGCACCATATTGTGACTGGCCCGGATGCTCCGTGCATCCTTGCATTGACTATCTCAGGAGAGGATATTTAAAGGACCCAAAAGGGTTCCAGTGGGCTTTTGGCATAGCTGCCTTAGAGACAGAGGACATTAAACAGTTGTCTACCTTGCCTGGTCTCTCAGAGGACCCCTCTGTTGTGGGGTTGCTGAGGGTCGAAGAACAGCAGGTGCCAATCGCTACCACAACTGTGCACCGGCGGCAATATCGCACCAACCGAGACTCCCTGATTTCCATCCATAAGCTAGTTCGTCAATTGGAGAGCCAAGGAGTGATCAGCAAGACTCATTCACCTTTTAACAGTCCCATATGGCCAGTGCGAAAGTCTAATGGCGAGTGGAGACTAACAGTGGACTATCGTGGCCTGAACGAAGTCACGCCACCACTGAGTGCTGAAGTGCCGGACATGCTGGAACTCCAGTACGAACTGGAATCGAAGGCAGCCAAGTGATACGCCACAATTGATATCGCTAATGCATTTTTCTCCATCCCTCTAGCAGCAGAGTGCAGGCCACAATTTGCCTTCACTTGGAGGGGTCTCCAGTACACCTGGAATCGGCTGCCCCAGGGGTGGAAACACAGCCCTACCATTTGCCATGGACTGATCCAGTCTGCGCTAGAGCAGGGGGAAGCTCCTGAACACCTGCAGTACATCGATGACATTATTGTGTGGGGTGACACAGCAGAGGAAGTTTTCAAGAAAAGAAAGAAAATAGTCCAAATCCTTCTGAATGCTGGTTTTGCCATAAAACAAAATAAAGTCAAAGGACCTGCACGAGAGATCCAGTTTTTAGGAATAAAATGGAAAATGGACGCCGTTAAATCCCAATGGATGTGATCAACAAAATAACAGCTATGTCTCCACCAACTAGCAAAAAAGAAACACAGACTTTCCTAGGTGTTGTGGGGTTTTGGAGAATGCACATCCCAAATTACAGTCTGATTGTAAACCCGCTCTACCAAGTAACCCGTAAGAAGAATGATTTTGAATGGGGCCCTGAGCAACGACAAGCCTTTGAACAAATCAAGCAGGAAATAGTCCATGCAGTAGCCCTTGGGCCAGTCCGAACAGGACCAGATGTAAAGAATGTGCTCTACACTGCAGCCGGGGAGAACGGCCCCACCTGGAGCCTCTGGCAGAAAGAACCTGAGGAAATTCAAGGTTTTGGAGTCGGGGATACAGAGGATCTGAGGCCCGGTACACTCCAACCGAAAAGGAGATATTGGCAGCATATTGTTATAAATGGCTCAGGATTCAAATTAGGATTAAATAAAAAAATAGGATTTATTAAAAGAATATAAAGGAATAGAGGTAAGCAAACAGCGCTGGGTGCACCGGGAGTCTCTGCTCCACCAGGACGCACACCAGTTACATCAAGCAGCTGATTTTTATGCACCTAGACTAATACATATTCATTACTACTTCTAAAAAAATAGATTATTATAATTAGCTTCCGGGGTCCAGTTCCTCCTACTGGAGCATGCGCATCAGTCTCCTCTGGGGGTCTCTAGGGGTCTTTCATGCTGAAGGCTCGTAGTCTTCCTCTCACCCTTTGTACTTACTCGGCACTATTCCAAGTTTATGGAACACTTTCTGCAGTTCTTGTCTCCCAACCGTCCTTCAGCTTCTTTTTTCTTCCTCTTAATCTCTTGGCCCCCCTGGCCAGATACCAAGGATCCTCATAGTATCCCATAACAGTCACTAGTTGTTATCAGTTGTTCTAAAACTCCCAGACATCAAACACAAACAGCTTTCTTATTTGACGCTTCACGAGTAATTAAAACATTCTTCCCCAGCCATTCACAGACACATCTATAGCAGTGTTAAGTTAATCTCGAAGAAGACAGGAAAAAAGGCCGTAACTGTTAGAAATAGAAGTCCAGAATAACAAAAGCAAACAGGTTCATAAATTTAAGGAGTGTTTTCTGAAGACGTGATAAATTGACTAGAATGAGGGGGAGACTGGGACACACTGCATCTGTGGTTCAAGAACTAAATTGCCAGTGCAGGGCCCAGAGGCAGACAGGATTCAAACAGAATTATTCTTTATGGACACGAATTTATGGACACGAATTTATGGACACGAATTGGAATTGTTAAAACATTCCTCACAATATGAAGGAGTTCGATCTGCTTCAGAAGTGGTCGGTACTGAAGTGCAGCTTCTCCTGGCACCCCGACTGCCGGTACTAGGCTTGATGTTCAAAGGAAGGGTCCCCTCTACACATCATGCAGCTGATGCTACCTGGAGCAAGTGGGTTGCACTGATTACTCAGCAGGCTCGAATAGGAAACCCCAGTCGCCCAGGAATCTTGGAAGTGATTATGGACTGGACAGAAGGCAAATCTGAAGGTGACTCGAGTCAGTTTGCAGAAGTGAAGGCCATTCAGCTGGCTGTAGACATTGCTGAACGAGATAGGTGGCCAGTTCTCTATCTCTACACTGATTCATAGATGGTAGCAAATGCCCTGTGGGGATGGTTACAGCAATGGAAGCAAAACAACTGGCAGCGCAGGGGCAAACCCATCTGGGCTGCTGCATTGTGGCAAGATATTGCTGCTCGGGTAGAGAACCTGGCTGTAAAGGTACGCCACGTAGATGCTCATGTGCCCAAGAATCGGGCTACTGAAGAACATCAGAACAACCAGCAGGTGGATCAGGCTGATTGAAGTAGCTCAGGTGGACCTGGATTGGCAGCATAAAGGTGAATTATTTATAGCCCGATGGGCCCATGACACCTCAGGCCATCAAGGTAGAGATGCAACATACAGGTGGGCTCGTGATCGAGGGGTGGACCTGACCATGGACGCTATAGCACAGGTTATTCATGACTGTGAAACGTGCTGCAATCAATCAAGCCAAACGGTCAAAGCCTCTTTGGTATGGAGGACGATGGCTGAAATATAAATATGGGGAGCCCTGGCAGATTGATTACATCACACTCCCTCAAACCCGCAACGGCAAGCGCCATGTGCTCACAATGCTGTAAGCTACCACCGGATGGCTGGAAACATATCCTGTGCCCCATGCCACCGCCCGGAACACCATCCTGGGCCTTGAAAAGCAAGTCCTATGGCGCCATGGCACCCCAGAAAGAATAGAGTCAGACAATGGGACTCATTTCCAAAACAACCTTATAGACACTTGGGCCAAAGAACATGGTATTGAGTGGGTGTATCACATCCCCTATCATGCACCAGCCTCCGGGAAAGATGAACGATACAATGGACTGTTAAATACTACATTGAAAGCAATGGGCGCTGGGACATTCAAAAACTGGGATACACATTTGTCAGGGGCCACCTGGTTAGTCAATACTAGGGGATCTGCCAACCGAGCAGGACCTGCCCAATCAAACCTGTTACGTACTGTAGATGGGGATAAAGTTCCTGTAGTGCATGTAAGAAATATGCTGGGTAAAACAGTCTGGGCTACTCCTGCCTCATGAAAAGGCAAAGGCATTCGTGGAATTGCTTTTACTCAGGGATCTGGATGCACTTAGTGGGTAATGCAAAAGAACGGAGAGGTCCGGTGTGTACCTCAAGGAGATTTAATACTGGGTGAGAATAGCCCATGAATTGAATTGTATCATGTTAATTATTATATAATACTGTATGTCATCACTACCATGATTACGATATACCCTAGATGAAAATGGTGATTAATTAGAATGTATGGGAAAGAGCGTAACCTGAGCGTGACGTAAATGGTATGGAATAAGGGGTGGCTAGATGTCCTGGTTTCAGTTAGGACAGAGTTAATTTTCTTCCTAGTAGCTGGTAGAATGCTATGTATTGGCTTAGGATGAGAAGAGTGCTGATAACATGCTGATGTTTTAATTGTTGCAGAGCAGTGCTTATACCAAGCCAAGGACCTTTCAGCTTCTTGCTCTGTCCTGACAGTGGGCAGGCTGGGGGTGCAAGAAGAGCTGGGAGGAGGGCTGGACTGCTTGGGGTTAGGCTAGGCATTGGTCAGCGGGTGGTGAGCAATTGCATTGTGCATCACTTGTTTGTACACATTATTATTAGTAGTACTATTATCATCATTATTGTTATTATTATTATTGTTATTATTATTTTCCTGTCTTAATAAACTGTCTTTATCTCAGCTCACGGGCTTCACTTTCCCATTTCTCTCCCCCATCCCAGAGAGGGAGGGGGGAGGGTGAGCGAATGGCTGTATGGTGTTTAGCTGCCGGCCGGGTTAAACCACTACAGGTGACCAGCACACAATCAAAGAGCAGCCCTGAGAAAACCTGTCTCGTAATCGTTATCTGTCTGTGACTGCTGGCTGATACTCCCTCTGTATGGTGAGTACGGCCATGCTTGGTTCTGGTCTGAGAGGAGGACTGCTGAGAGAGGAATCATTTAGCTGATGTATAGGTGTAACTTTCTCTGGGACTTGTGTTTGGGATCTGCCTTGTGAGTCAGCAGCACCCCTTAAAAGGGAATAGCCATGTATTGTTTGGTGATTGATTTCTGCTCTCCATGCTCTTCAGGTTTTGCCACATCCATGTTCATCTGGGACATATGTATACTGAGAATATATTGGAGGGAGAGGTCACCGTGACCTTTGGGTCTGTGTGCTTTCCATTCCCATCTGCGATTGACTGCTGGTGGAAACAAGATATAAGGCTAGATGGACCTTTGCTCTGTCATTTCCTATATATTTATGGTATTTCTTCTGGCAGACTGGTTCCACTTTTCAGCTGTACAAGCTCAGTAGCTGCTTTAAGGGTGAACTTCATTGTCCAAAACATTTGTGTCATGGCAGCGCATCAGTGGTGTGTGGAGAAAGAAGGGAGAAGAATAAGCCAGAAACCCCCAAGGTTCAGCATCTCCACCCAAGGCAAGACCTTGCATGCTCCTGGCCTGTGGTGCTGCTCAGTTCAGGCTGTCAGCATCCTGCTGCAGGCTGGGGTCGGGCTAGGTGTGCTCTGCAAAAACAGGTTAATTGCAGAGGGGGCTGCAATGAGCGCAGCTCACACCAGGAGGGAACTAAGGGGCTGTATCTGTGTTTGCCTACAGCATGCTGTCCTTGGCTGGTGGTAAAGGACCAAAAATGGAGGATTTCTACCGTAGTGCTAATTTTCTGCCCCTCTGAACATCAAATTATTTTAGAGATATTCTGAAGCAACTCGTGCTGTTAGGCTGCTGTCTCAGACTGGAAGGTTTTGGGGCGGGGGAGCCTGTGGGGTACACATAGCTTTAGGGCCACTCCTTGGTGCCCTGCTTGGCCATCAGAAGGGCTAGGAGTGAAATGCTTCTCACCTTTGCTGCCTGCTTCAGAAGAACTGGTGCTGCTTACAGAGAATGGAGGAAGGCATCCTCAAGGTTTGGTGTCACCGGTGGCTTGGGTTGGAGGACGTCTTATCACCCTGGGTCAAAATTTGTGTCAAACAGGTAGAGTGGGAGGAGAGGACAGCCGGCTTTCCCTCGGTGCTTGTGCTGTGCAGGTCTGTGTCCTCTGCTCCCTCCCTTGCATGCCTTGTGTACAGACCCCTGCCATATCCCTACACGTCCCTGTAGGGCAAAGGACAGCAGGGCTGGGCAGCACTCACACCTACCCTACTCTGCCAGTCAGCCCATTGCCCTTCAGCACAGATGCCAGCTGGGGTTTACCCACTGAAGGGAGAGCTTCCCATGCTCTAGTTCTGTGAAATTTGCAGTAGCTGAGTTATCTCTGAGGTCTCTGTTCTTCTTCCAAATCTGGCTGAAGAGACCAACAAGCGCCGAAGCCCTTGGCAGGGAAGGGGTGGTGTGAGCTATTTCCTGCAAGGCTCAGGCAGGGCTTGCTGCTGGGTTTCTGTGGCCTGACCAAAGTTCTCGGTGCCATCCTGAGTGCTACCAGTGCTCCATCTCGTTTCCATCCACATGAGCAAAAAAGCTATCTTACACATTATCCTTGGCTAACATGTCTTATGATGTTGTCCAGAGGAGCACAAGTAAACACACAAACCGGGCACTTTCCTGGGGAGTCCAGGAAGATCTTGTAGGCTTGATCTCCTGCGCCTAACACATCAGGAGCCCTGGGCCCTTTGGTCCTGTGTTGTGGCACAGGTGTAGGCAAAACTTTATTTTTCCTGCTGGGAGGAGCTCCGAGTGTCTGCTGTGCCTTCACCAAAGCAGTGAGCAGGTTACCATACCTTGTGAGGTAATGTGCCTGGGGGAAGGAGGACGGAGCAGAGGATGCTAATGGATTTGCACCAGCATAGGGCTTCCTGGGGGAGAGGCTGCAGCTGCAGTGTGCTTGGGAGCCTGGATTTTTGGGCTTGAGCTCCCGAAGTGCCTGTGCTGAGGTCTCTGGTTCACCCAGCTCAGCTGTGGTGCAGAGGACTCGCATAGCAGAGGGCAGTAGAGCATGTGGCTGTGACCACTACCCCCAGCATCTCCTTATCAGATATCAAGCAATTGAGAAACACTCCACCTCAAGGCAAATTCCTTGGAAAATGAATTGTTTCCTTATCTCTGTTGGTGTAACTACTTGTTTTTTTCTATGTGGTTGTTTTTTCTGCGTGGTATTTTTATAAGGATGAAGTTTCTGTTCTTTTAGTTTGTTTTTGTTTTATACCTTTATGCAATGCATTGAGAATAAAGAAGCTAGAAATTTGTTCCAACTAAAAGATTTGCAGTGTATTTTATAGCTTTTTCTTAAAAGCTGTGTTTAAACATATTAAAATCATTATTTCTATTATAAATACTTATTTTTCCTATAGAAAAATTGGAATGGATGTTCGTTCCTGAATAGGTCTAGAAGAGCAGGGAGATGTTGTCTGAAATACTTGGAGTCCAATGACAAAATTCTGCCCAACTGGAAGATTTAGCTGTAGCACAACTGCTGGGTGGCATCTCAGACCTGGAACTTGAAACTCTTATGTCATGAGAAGTCCCTTTCCTGTGGCCTGCCTTAGGCTGAGAGTACTGTACATTGAATGTAGGGAATTTTGTGTAAATTGTAACAGGAATCCCTCCAGGAATGCACCGTTGTCTTCAGACCACTTAAAGCTCGTGGCATTGCCAGCAGAGTGAACTTTGCCCATCCTTATCTCCACATGGGAGGTTGCTGCGTTTCCATTTATTGCCTGCTTATCAGGAAAAGCTATCCCCCCCTTTTTTTCCTGCAAATGAGATTTTCAAACTCACACTGAAGCACCAGAAAGAAATAACTCTTGATCTGGCAGAGGGATTGGGATTAATTAGTTCATGCCTCAAAGAGCTGCAAAGGTGAAAACTGCAGTGTAAGTGAAACATATGATTAATGCTAATTAAAATGTAAATGTTAAATTTAAAAGCGAGCTTCCAAAGGAGGGTGTCTGGCAGTGCTGATGTGCAGAAGCCTCGCTGTTCCCAAGGGGGTGCAGAACTTGGCCAGAGGGATTTGCATGGATGAAAGCAGCCGCTGGGAATCGCTCTCTGGAGAGGGCAATGTTTGCCTCCAGGCCCCAGAGCTTGGCACAGAGGTCCCCTCTCCTGGCAGTGAGTGCAGACCTAGTAAGGTAGCTGGGGCCCAGGGAAGAGCTGGGAACAGGAGTTCAAGGGCCTTTGGGGTGTGGGAAGAGATAAGGAGAATCTTGCTCTTCTGGAGATGCATGGCAAGGAATAATGGGGCTAGATTTGGGAGGGTTGGATTGGCAGGAGACAAAGACAAGGGAGGGAATTCTGTGCTGTTACAGCCATTTCTTGAGGTTTTGTCAGAACTGCAGGTAAATTTCCTCATGCACCTTGCTGTGTTAGTTTAACAAAAACGTATGGAGATGACTTGGTGGCCATGCTGCTGGCTGGAGGGTGAGCAGTATGGCATCTCGCCATGCAGCAGGAGGGTTTTGCTGTGCCTGGTGATGCTGGTGGAGGGTTTTTGCTGCTCAGTGGTTGGTTTTTAAGGAAAGATCTTTACCTGCATGCTCCTCCAGCATCACCTGTGAGGTTTGGTGTGAGCTTCTCTGCTCGCATAGAAAAGAGGTCTGCAGAGAGGGCTCATTTCAGCACAGAAAACTATTAGACAACACAAAGCTGCTGGAAGTGCGTGGGAGAGTTGCTGGTGGAGGAGCTTTTGCTTTGGTAGCAGTAGAGAGCTGTTCAGCTTTGGCAATTAGTCAGAAATTCAGGTAAAATTCTGATCTTGGCTGTGCCAGTGAGTTTGAACATGATGAATTTAGGCTGCACTTGATTGGTCTGTCTTCGACCCTGGGAAGTTTCAACAATTTTAAGTGCAGATTTTATTTTAAAATAGTTTATTTTTAAATGTAAATATTAAGAGGGCCAGATAGAGGGCAGAAAGCACAGAAGATGGGGAATGTGAACAGGGAAAGGTCCCAGGTCATGGGTTAGAGCCAGGAGACAAACTCATTTAGTAAGAGCAGTATCCCTGTTTCTACCCAATTCGTTCGTGATATTTCTGCAGGCTTGTCTGGCGCCTTCAGATGTCGGTGCATGATGGCATCAATCTCCCTGTTTCTTACTGGGGTTTTATTGTGGCCAGCCGCATTTCTGGCATTTGAATAGCTTCAAGTTGTCTGCAGGCAACCATGACCAAAAGTTGAGTAAATACAACCAAATGGCAGTGTTTATTTTCAACGTTTCTTTTAAAGTGAAGGGTGCATATGCTGGCTCGCTCCCATGGCAGCATTTGGCACAGACATTTTTCAGATGTAGGTGAACAAGATGCTCAATATGTAGGATAGAGTAAATTGGTAGTTGAGCCTTTGAGCAGCTAGGTGGTGAAGAGTCATCTCTCCCAGTTGCCTTTTCAGTTGGTGCATGTATTTTTTCTGTGTCAAATGTGAATTCTCACTTCTCAGGATGCCTGCAAGGCTTGCTCATTCTCACAGCTTCCCAAAGTGGCCACCTCCCCGTGTCTCTCAGTTTATACTAATAGTTTTATTTTTCCTGCCTCCCTGCCAATTTAACAACTCCCTTAACTTCATGTCACTCGGTGTTTCTCAGCCATTGGGATATTTGGATTGCCAAATTGTGGTGAGGAGGAAAAGTGCTTTCTGCCGTTAGGGCAACATCTCATGGGAATAACCACAATTTCTCAATTTTCATCTATATACAGCCTGGAAACTAGCTGACCTCTCCCCCTCTTTCAGAGTTGATACTGCTTGTAGGCTGTAGCAACCAGAAGATGTTTGAGCTTGATTGGGACTTGCCGTGTTCGACACTGGAGAACATGCAGTGGGGCAGTGAGGAAACAGTGCATTTTGCCTCCCGTCCCTCACCTTGGGTCAGTCCTCTGGGATCAGTGATCTGGACTGTGTGTCCTACACTGTGGGTGAGTCCTGCTGCCTCCTAAAGGCTGAGGTGGCCCTGCCGTAGTGGTGGCAGTGCCAGCAGAGACTCACATAACCCCAGCGAGTGTCTGAGACACCAAATGCCTGCTCTTACATTGGAAACACGGACTGCCACTTTCATTTCCCACATTTTCAGAGAAGTCAAAAAGAGTAGAATATTCCGCGCTCTGTGATTTCGGGTGTTTTAACCACTGCAGGTCACTTCAAAAGTCTTTTGCAAGCCTCTGAGGAAGGCTGTAGGAGCATATATAAGCAGTTCTAGTGGGTTGCTGAATATGTATAATTAATTGTCATGAAGCCATAGGAAGTAAGTAGTATTTTTCCCTGTGCATACACTAGTGAACTAGAGCACTAGAGCCAAAACTTATTACCATTTCAGCTTCCCACAATGCCATCTCTTTGCAAGGTGTAAGTATGAGAAAATTTCATCCAGATACTTTAAAGGACTCAAAGAAACCCCCAAACAGGGCCATTAGGCATGGGCATGTTTCTTTAGGTGCTTGTGCACATGGCCTGGGGGCTCAAGCTCTGCCAGCTCAGCAGTTTTTATGGGTGCAGGACGGCATTGCCCTTGACTAAAGCCAGCTGTTTGTTGTTTCCAGGAAGAGTGGGATCACAGCAGCAGTGGGAGCGCAGGATCCCAGCTGGGGTCGGGCTCCAGGCGCGGGTCTGGATCCAGGTCTGGCAGCTGCAGCAGAAGCAGCCAGTTCAGGCAACCAACCAAGGTATTCCTGGTGGCCACGGTGAGAGCCAACTGTGGGGTGCTCCAGTCGCATCCTGTGCTTGCCGTTCATCGCTGGTGTCCTCCCGATGGTGTGGTTTGTGTATGTGCCTACATGTAAGGTGTGAGTACCTGGCCGTGGGGGAGTTTACCTGCCAGACCTACTTGCTTTGTGCATAGCCCGTGACCTGGCTGCTGAGGGATGTAGCTGTCTGTCCTTCAGCCCCGAGGGCTGTTCAAACATGACAAGCACCTTACTGTTGGGAAAGAAGTCTCGAGCCAGCTGGCTTAGTGCAGAGGAAATGTGCTTTTCCCCTTGTGTCGTTGTTTAACCCGGCCGGCAGCTAAACACCATGCAGCCGTTCGCTCACCCTCCCCCCTCCCTCTCTGGAACGGGGGAGAGAAATGGAAAGTGAAGCCCGTGAGTTGAGATAAAGACAGTTTAATAAGACAGGAAAATAATAATAACAATAATAATAATAATAATACAACGATGATAATAGTACTACTAATAATAATGTGTACAAACAAGTGATGCACAATGCAATTGCTCACCACCTGCTGACCGATGCCCAGCCTAACCCCGAGCAGTCCGGCCCCCTCCCCCCAGCTAGCCACCCCTATATATTGTTTAGCATGACGTCAAATGGTATGGAATACCCCTTTGGCTAGTTTGGGTCACCTGTCCTGGGTCTGTCCCCTCCCAGCTCTTACTGCACCCCCAGCCTGCCCGTTGGCAGGACAGAGCAAGAAGCTGAGATGTCCTTGGCTTGGTATAAGCACTGCTCTGCAACAATTAAAACATCAGGGTGTTATCAGCACTCTTCTCATCCTAAGCCAAAACATAGCATTCTACCAGCTACTAGGAAGAAAATTAACTCTGTTCTAACTGAAACCAGGACAACTTGTAATCGTGGAGTACTTTTATTTGGGGAAATGAAGAGATGCCTGTAATTATTTTTGGTGAGTCTTCTAAAGAATGTTGGTGTGAAAGGTGTTCATCTGGTTCATGTTAATATGGAACAATGCTAGGGCCGCATGATATGATGAAATGTGTTTGCTTACCTCTATTCGTTTAATAAATTGTAAACTTTGATTGTAATCTTATTTGGGACTTAGTCATTTATTACATTGGTATATGACTGAATGCCACATGGGCAGTGACAAATGATGACCTTGAGTCCAGCTGCTTTCCATGAGAGCTGTCAGCAGGGCTAGATGGGGAGTTACCTTCCTGCCATGCAAAATCCGTGGGGAATTTGATTTTGATTTGGTTTTAGGGCCACTCCCTGCTTGAACTCTGAGCAGGGACCTACTTCTGCACACACAAACATTGGGTGTACCAGAAGTGGAGGACAGGCTTGGGAGGTTTGGGCTAGTGTTCCTGATCCATCCATCCATGTCAAGCATCCTGGGGAAACTGAGAAAGCAGTCTGAAATCGTGAGTGGTGTTACAGAGATCAGGGCTGGGATGGAGGAAAGCACAGCCTCCTCAACTTGCAGAAGCAGGTTGTTCTTGAAAAGCCATGGGCCTTTCTGGGGGGAATGAAGCTTGCCGTATCCCTGTGTCTTTGACCAGGGATAGCATTGCTCAAAATGTCTGTATTTTTCTCAGTTTTGATAAACTGGTGTTTTTCAACAAAAAGCCTTCAAGCAGAGCCTTTTTGGGCAGCTCGATGTCTGTCTGTGGGCTCTATGCATCCAGGAGTCATAGGTAGCTGAAAAGGAGGAAACGTGGGGGAATCTGTGCAACTTCAAAAGTAGCATGACACAGGATAATCCCTGAATGTATACCACAGACAGCACTGAGACTTGGCTGACCACTTGGTGCTGTTCTACATTAATGCAAAGCATGGGGATGAGGTACGCTGTTGCAATTGTGGGATGATGAGCATGGTTTTGTATTTGTCATGGTTTGCTGCAGAATTGTAACGAGGAGTGGCGAGAGAAACCAGTGTTACACTGAGCTAGCTTTTGAAAAGCTGCTGCATGCATTTCAATGCTGACATTGCGGGAATTTGCTGAAGTTGCATGCTTAAGTGAACAGTCGGAGTCCACGCAGCTGGTGGCATGCTCTGTCCCTGCTTGTGCATGCACTCCCAGGGACTGGGCAGTGATGGGTGTGGGTTTTAGGCACCTGGGCGTGTTCACTGGGTCTGCAGGACGCAGATTATGAAAATGCATTTAAACCATACTGGGGGTAGGAGCTGCCATACTGGGGGTAGGAGCTGCCTTACTGAAGCTAGGGTGCATCTGAGCATTTGTGACGTTCTCACCACCATCTCTCACAATCATCCTTCCTAGTGACTTAATTAATTTTCAGCAATCTTTTTTTGCAGTGAAAATTATTATCTAAAGCTGAGGGTTGGGTCATGGGAAGCTTCAAGTTAAAACTGCTCACTGTTATAATTGCAGTCCTGGGGGAACTGACAGCAAGTAACTTCTTTTCTTTTCCTAAATACTCCCCCAGCCCCCCCCCCCAGTCTTGAGAATTGGCTTTTTTAAAGCCTTTATATAGAGTCTCAGCACCGGGCTTGGAGCTGGGTAGCAAGTGCCCTGCCTGCAGAGGGTGTGGGTGCTGCTCACTCCCTCAGCAGCTCTCTTGGGCTTTGTTCCTTCAGGATAAAGGTGGTCATCGCAGGTGGCAAGGGTGTTTGTCTTGAAATGACTGTAGTGACTCATGACTTAATGACAAATTGTGTTATCATTTGGCCCCGGCGTAGTCTCTGTGGAGTCAGGCTGACACTTGGAGCATCTCCCAGAGGAGATGGGGTTGTGGTGTAAAACTTAGTAATAAGTAATAAATCTTACTATGTCCCTACTCTGAGTCTGTTTTGCCCGTCACAATAATTGTTGAGTGATCTCCCCATCCTTATCTCAACCCTTGAGCCCTTTGTGTCATATTTTCTCCCCCTCCTCAAAGAGGAAGGGGAGTAAGAGAGTGGCCGTGGTGGAACCCAGCTGTCCACCCAAGTAAAACCACCACAGGGAGGGCTAGGAGCTGCAGCCCAGTTGGGGTGGTAGCATCCAGCCACTGCCCAAAAGCTTGCACCCATCTGACCTCATGCACCACTTCGCAGGAAGCATTCCCACCAGCTGCTGTGAATCGGGGCTGAACCAGCCACATCCAAACAAGTTTGAAGCAGAACTCTGGAGGCTAATTGTTAAGTGCTTTGTTTCAGGGTTCAGAAAGGGACACTGAGCTGAATTTGGGTGACAGTTTTATGACACAACCTGTTGCATTAGGAACCCATTCTCATGTTATCCTAAATTTTGGCTGTTTAAAGTTATTGTGGTTGATTTATCTCATCCTCATTGCAACTAGTTACACACTCACACGCTTTTTCCCTGAGCCACAATACTGAACTCCTAGGGCATCCTATTGTAGGTAGTTCATTAACAAGTACTTAAAATATCCAATGTCTGTAGAAATGGGAAGAGAAATGAATCTGTCTGCAGGAAGAGGTATTTCTTCTTTGGGTGAAGACCAAAGAAGAAATAAAGACCAAAGATGCTATAAAGATGTGGACATCTGTGTTTTCATTATGCTGCATGACAATGCCTTTAAGTATTTAGAATTAATTTCTCTCTCTGGTGAGAGAATTTTTGCTTACGTTTGCTTAAAATAAAATCTCTGCTTCCATAATTGTCCGTGGGAGTTTTATACTTTACTTGTAGTTTATTTCTGTGCAGACATGTTGACCTGTAGATCGCTGGAGGTTAAAAATCATAATCCATACACCCCTTAAAGGAAACCAAAAAGAAGGGGGGAGGAGCAATGCGCCTGTTTGAGTATCTGTTTGTTTGTTGTGTTGGGAATGGCTCTGTAATCTGTCTGTGGTGTGCAATGACAATGTGTGTCCATGTTGGGAAAAGGCTGCTTGCTTCATGGCAAATTGGGGTTTGGGACTTAACTGAGAAGCATTTAGATTTTTGTTTTTTTTTCAGTGTCTCGGTTATTAATATTTGAGTATGGCAGTTCCTCAGGAAAGCTGTATGTGGACAGAAGAAATATTTTTGCATACTAATCTTTGATAATTGTTGTCTGCATGACAGTTTATCATAATTTTATGTGTGTGTGAACTCGGTAAATATAGTTTGCCTGTTGGAAACATCAGCCTTGAGGAGAGCCATCAGAAATACTACAGCAGGGTAGTGCTTATATTCATTCATGCTTGTGATGGCTGACAGCTTTGAAGATGCTCTCAGTACCTGACAGTGTAACTGCGGCTGGTTGGGCCCTCGTTGCAAGGGTGTTGTGGGTATGAGGAGACGAACCTGCTTTTTTGTACCTGTGCCAAGGCTGAAAGCAGCCTGGAATTGCTTTGGCAGAGTCTGGCTGTGTGGTGTCCCCTGGAAATCATAGGATGGGGGAGCATTTGGAAGCCGCGTTCTCCAGCACTACTTTTTGCCAGAGCTGAACCATTTGGGCTGGAATACTTCAATAAGGGCAGCCTGCTTTTTTTGAGGAGGATATGTGGAGGCTGGTGAGTGTAAAGGGGCTGTGAAGGACGAGAAGCAGTCTGGGGTCTTTTCTTTAGATGCTTTTCCTTTTGCATTGCTCTTTTTCTAAAAAGCAGCTGCACTGCAAAATTAGAGGTGCTTTGTGGTTTATTGGAGGTTTCTCATAATTTCCATCTGATTATACTGTAAGGCTTTTGCTTCTCAGGTGGGATAAAAAAAAAGTTCCTGCAAGCTCAGCATGATGTTTTCTGATGGTTTGTGTAGCAGCTTCCTAGCAATTCCTCCTATCCTAACGCCTACAACCTACATGCACCTTGTGCCCTCCCTTCTGTAACACCAGGTCTTGGGGACCCAGGCAACTGGAGTCTGCAGCGCTGTCAGGAGTTTCAGCACAGTGCTATATCATACCTTGAGACTTTGATAGAGCAAGGCCAGGTTGTGTCACCATGACTCCTTGAAGAAGCAGTCACTGCTGTGGTGAAATCCAGAGGTGTTGGGAGGTTCCTTGGGCAGCTCTGCCTCGTGCATCACTGATGGTTGGCTTTCCATGTGCTTGTTGGTGATAACCCCTGGAGATATTGAAGAGCCACCTGAACTGGCTTCTAGGTGGCCCTTTTTGACCTTGGTTGGACCAGATGACGTTGGAGGTCCCCTTCCCAGCTCAAGCAGCCTGGAGTTCTGTGATGCTGAGCATCTTTGTGGCCAGCATGTCAACCTGCCCACTGGGTCTTGGAGGTCTTGTACCCACATTGACTGTGGACAGGGGATAGAAGGATGGGGCCAAAGTCAACCAATGCATTGTGTGCTTTGTGTCGTCCACAGCTTTGTGTCCCAAAGGCCAAAACCATGTGTCACTCCCTGTCTTCCAAGTGCACTCTTGTGGCGAGCAAGGGGGCTGTGTTGGGCTGACGTGGAGGTGGCAAGGCTGGGCACAGAGCTGTGCCACCTCCTGGCTGGCATAGGAGATGCTGGGCAGGGCTAGGCACCTTCTGCCAAGTAACTGCCTTTCCCTCCTTCCTAGAATGGCAACAAGGAGGGGTCCCTTGACATGCTGGGCACTGACATCTGGGCTGCCAACACCTTCGACTCCTTCAGGTAAGCTGATCTGAAAGCGCTCTGAGAGGAGGGTTTGCGCACGTGCCTGTCCTGGGTGTGCCCAGCTGGGCACTGGCCTCACGTCGCTCCTCCTCGCCTTTACTGGATGCGGGGGGAAACCTAGTTACAAAAAGATGAGGAAAAGGCTGAGGTGCTTAATGCCTTCTTTGCCTCAGTCTTTAGCAGCAATACCGGTTGTTCTCTGGATACCCAGTCCCCTGAGCTGGTGGAAGGGGATGGGGAGCAGAATGTGGCCCTCACTATCCACGAAGAACTGGTTGGCGACCTGATACAGCACTTGGATGTGTACAAGTCGATGGGGCCGGATGGGATCCACCCGAGGGTACTGAGGGAACTGGCAGAGGAGCTGGCCAAGCCGCTTACCATCATTTATCAACAGTCCTGGCTATCAGGGGAGGTCCCAGTCGACTGGCGGCTAGCAAACGTGACGCCCATCTACAAGAAGGGTCGGAGGGCAGACCCAGGGAACTCTAGGCCTGTCAGTTTGACCTCAGTGCCAGGGAAGCTCATGGAGCAGATTCTCTTGAGTGTCATCATGCGGCACTTGCAGGGCAACCAGGCGATCAGGCCCAGTCAGCATGGGTTTATGAAAGGCAGGTCCTGCTTGACGAACCTGATCTCCTTCTATGACAAAGTGACGTGCTGGGTGGATGAGGGAAAGGCTGTGGATGTGGTCTACCTTGACTTCAGCAAGGCTTTTGACACCGTCTCCCACAGCATTCTCCACAAGAAACTGGCTGCTTTTGTCTT
Organism: Anas acuta; assembly: GCF_963932015.1. NCBI lineage: Eukaryota > Metazoa > Chordata > Aves > Anseriformes > Anatidae > Anas > Anas acuta. Next base: position 19,753,650 of record NC_089016.1, read on the forward strand.
GGACTGGCGCACGCTTCGTTGGGTTAGAAACTGGCTGGATAGCCGGGCCCAAAGAGTCGTGGTGAATGGAGTCAAGTCCAGTTGGAGGCCAGTCACTAGTGGAGTTCCCCAGGGCTCGGTACTGGGGCCGGTCCTCTTTAATATCTTCATCGATGATCTGGATGAGGGCATTGAGTGCACCCTCAGTAAGTTTGCAGATTACAACAAGTTAGGTGCATGTGCCCATCTGCTCGAGGGTAGGAAGGCTCTGCAGGAGGATCTGGATAGGCTGCACCGATGGGCTGAGGTCAACTGCATGAAGTTCAGCAAGGCCAAGTGCCGGGTCCTGCACCTGGGGCGCAATAACGCCAAGCAGAGCTACAGGCTGGGAGATGAGTGGTTGGAAAGCTGCCAGGCAGAGAAGGACCTGGGAGTGATGGTTGATAGTCGGCTGAATATGAGCCAGCAGTGTGCTCAGGTGGCCAAGAAGGCCAACAGCATCCTGGCCTGTATAAGCAGCAGTGTGGCCAGCAGGGCTAGGGAAGTGCAGGTCTAGGGCTGAGCTGCAGTCAGAGAACTGTGCCTGTGGTTTCAGCAAGCCTTGGTTTCAACCTCGCTGGTGCCGCATAGGCTCTGTTGGGAGGTTAAATGTTGAGGACAGTGTATTGCGTTCATATGCATGTGCATATACACACAGGGCTCCTGTTTTAGGAAAGGAGATTCTGAAAAGCACCAAGCCTCCTGACAACTCCAAAATAAATTGCTGCCAAGAAGCCAGTAGTGATGGTGCATCGATCCAGATGTTTCCCCTACAGGATGCACGTGTGTGTGATGCAATGACTACTTTTTCTCCAGCCTGTTTCTTCTCCAGATCTGTCTCCACAGCCAGTTTTCAGTAGTTCTGGTTAAATGACCTTTGGTGCTCAAGTGCTGGGGAATGGCAGGGTGAGGCCTTCAGTTAAACAGTCCTGTTTGAATAGCTTAATTTGTCAGTGTCTTAATTTTTCACTTTCCAGTGCCCCAGTCCCCCGAGGAGCTAAGGTGCTTAGCATGCTTCCACTGAAGGCACCTCTGAGCTCTTCTCGTCCTTCAGAGGGAAGGATGGAGACACCTCCTGTGCTAGGGCAATGCTGCCCTTTTGCATGCTGAGCAAAGCCTTTGACACGGTCTCCCACAGTATTCTCCCGGGGAAACTGTCTGCCCGTGGCCTGGACAGGTATACTCTTCTCTGGGTAAAGAACTGGCTGGAGGGCCATGCCCAGCGGGTAGTGGTTAATGAAGTTAAGTCCAGCTGGCATCCCATTACAAGTGGTGTCCCCCAGGGGTCAGTACTGGGGCCTATCTTGTTAAAAATCTTTATTGATGACCTAGATGAGGGGATTGAGTCAGTAAGTTTGCAGACAACACCAAGTTGGGAGGTAGTGTTGATCTGCCTGAGGGTAGGGTGGCCCTTCAGAGGATAGGCTGGACTGCTGGGCTGAAGTGAATGGGATGAGGTTTAACAAGGCCAAGTGCTAGGTCCTGCACTTTGGCCACAATAACTCCGTGCAGCACTATAGGCTTGGGGCAGAGTGGCTAGAAGACTTGTGAAGAGGAAAGGGACCTGGGAGTGTTAATCGATGCTTGGCTGAACATGAGCCGGCAGTGTGCCCAGGTGGCCAAGAAGGCCAACAGCATCCTGGCTTGTATCAGGAACAGTGTAGCCAGCAGGACCAGGGAGGTGATCATCCCCCTGCACTCAGCTCTGGTGAGGCTGCACCTCGAGTACTGTGTTCAGTTTTGGGCCCCTCGCTACAAGAAGGACATCGAGGTGCTCGAGCAAGTCCAGAGAAGGGCGACGAAGCTGGTGAGGGGCCTGGAGAACAAGTCTTACGAGGAGCGGCTGAGGGAGCTGGGCTTGTTCAGCCTGGAGAAAAGGAGGCTCAGGGGAGACCTTATTGCTCTCTACAGGTACCTCAAAGGAGGCTGTAGTGAGGTGGGGGTTGGTCTGTTCTCCCACGTGCCTGGTGACAGGACGAGGGGGAATGGGCTTAAGTTGCGCCTGGGGAGGTTTAGGTTAGATATTAGGAAGATCTTCTTTACCAAAAGGGTTGTGAGGCACTGGAACAGCCTGCCCAGGGAAGTGGTGGAGTCACCATCCCTGGAGGTCTTTAAAAGACGTTTAGATGTAGAGCTTAGGGATATGGTTTAGTGGGGACTGTTAGTGTTAGAACAGAGGTTGGACTTGATGATCTTGAGGTCTCTTCCAACCTAGAGATTCTGTGATTCTGTGATTAGTCCATGATGCTAAGCACCAACAACATACTCAAAGCATTGTTTCTGCTTAGGAGAGGTTTGCAGTCCAAACATCTGAAAAAGGTACTGATATGATTATTTGCAGGCATCTTAGAGCTGCACCGGTGAAATAGAGGCAGCTGTGAGCTCCTGCTCCAGGACTCTCTTCCATGAAGTGGCGGTATGATCACTCCTTGCTCTGCAGCTGCTGAGAAGAGCTGCTGCTTCAGCATGGGTAAACCAAGTGTGCTGCCCAGCTCGAGCAGTGAAACACGCTTTCTGTCTGGTTGTATGCATTTGTGTGCTGTGCCTGAAGCACTGCAGGAGTTGTGTTCCCATGTGTTCCCACCTGGGACTTGCTCCAGGCCCCTAGAGCATCTACACTGCATGGACTGGACCAGCATCTGCTGCAATAAAAAGTGCTAGCTGCACTTGCTATAAAAAGCAAGTGCAGTTAGCAAGGCGTATGCTGCATCATTAGTCTACATCAAAACTATGGGCTTAGCGTAACAGCAGCGTAAAGGTCGGAGGCCTGTGGCAGCATGCTCTGCAGCAGGGAGTGCAGCCTCCAAAGTACCAGCTTTCGTCGTCTACAGGCTCATGTGAGCCATCTGCTCTTCAGTGAGGTTGTGTTTAATTAGTAGGGCACTGATTTTCTTTCTCTCCTTGTTTTTCCTCTCCTAGTGGTGCAACATGGGACTTGCAGCCTGAAAAACTAGATTTCACGCAGTTTCACAGGAAGCTCAGAAACACCACCAAACATCCAGTGCCTCACATAGACAGAGAAGGGTGAGTGCTGTGCATGTGCATAGTTATCCCAAGATAAGTGATATGATGCTCTCCAGCAAGATGTATAACCTCTCCTTTGCAGTGGGAATGCTGGCTTGATGGCATAGCCCACACAGAGGACCTGGAAAAGATGTGTTGGACCACATATAGGGGCTGAGAACTTCATGATCAGTCTCTTTGGCTCCTCTATCAACCAGCTCTGGGTTAGAGCAGAGCTGTTTGCTGTATTTTGTATTGTTTGAAAGAGTTCAGCTTTTAAACTATGTGGGCTCCAGGCTATGTCTCCTAGATTTAAGCATCTCTGAATATTGGGGGAAAGATCCTGGTTACAATTCCAATGAGTGAAAGCGCTTCTGTTGTTCTCCCCAGCAAGACTTGAGGGAAGAGCAGAGCATCAATATGGTCCATCTAGATTGAAATGTTCATTCCCTTCCTGCTAGGCATGTAACTATGAGAACATTAAGTAGTTCATCTTGGTGGTTACAGCCTCCTGGGGCTATCACAGTGTTGCTGGATTCTTCTTTGGCTATGCGTTGGTCATGTACATAGACACCAAGAGATTCACTGATGCTGATGAGAGACAGACATTTCTCTGCAGATTCTGCCACTTGAGAAACACTCTCCTTGTTACTCAGTCCTGGTGCTTAACGCACTGGCAGTGCTGTTAACAGATATGGGCAGTGTTACCCGTTCTGTTATCCCAAGTTATAACAAGGCTTCAACTCATTGCTGATGGAACTCATTGCACATCTCAGCTAAAGAAAGAATAGAGGAAGTGCCATATCCACGTTTTATCTAATATTTTTTCTGATATTTTTTCCTAGTAATTAGTCATTTCTTGCCCATAGAGGATGATAAAAATAAAAATGGATCTAAAAGATGGGGTTGAGAAGGCTACAAATGACTTCTCAGTGCCATTTTAGGCATAGGGATAGAAATCTTTCAGCAAAGTTTATCTGTTGGTAAATTGGTTTTGCCAAAGTATGAGCCAGTCTGGGTTCACAATCCTACCTCAGCCCAGGTTCAGCATCTGCAGGAGGCTCCCATACCTGTTTGTGACAGGCAAACTCACGTGACCGTATAAGGCTTTTTTCTGCCCTGTAAATATTTATGATTTGCAATTTTCAGAATATTTGAAACAACATGAGTAACACTGAATTTCAGAGTCTCTAAGTGCCTCAGTAGGTAACAGCTCATGTTTGCCTCTATAGATGGTTTTGAAGCATAGGATGAGGGGCCCTCTGTAAAATAAGATGTAATGGGCTCCATGGTTCACGGCACTTCCCAGGTGGTCCTGCCAGAGACACCAGCTATGTACAACAGCAATTTCATTTGTGATGGAAAGTCAAGCCACCTGTTGAACACCTGATTTTTCATAAAGCAATTAAGGCGTTAGTTAAATGCTAGTCCTCCACTACCTTCAGTTTAGTCCCCTATTGCTCCTCCACAATCTCACAAGTCTGGGGCCTGCCCCACTGGGCTGTGGAGGTTTCCATTCAGCTTGTGTCGTGGTTTAACCCGGCCGGCAGCTAAACACCACGCAGCCATTCGCTCACCCTCCCCCTCCCTCTCTGGGACGGGGGAGAGAAATGGAAAGTGAAGCCCGTGAGTTGAGATAAAGACAGTTTAATAAGACAGGAAAATAACAATAATAATAATAATAATAATAATAATAATAATAATAATAATACAATGGTGATAATAGTACTACTACTAATAATACTAATAATGTGTACAAACAAGTGATGCACAATGCAATTGCTCACCACCCGCTGACCGATGCCCAGCCTAACCCTGAGCAGTCCGGCCCCCTCCCCCCAGCTAGCCACCCCTATATATTGTTTAGCATGACGTCAGATGGGATGGAATACCCCTTTGGCTAGTTTGGGTCACCTGTCCTGGGTCTGTCCCCTCCCAGCTCTTACTGCACCCCCAGCCTGCCCGTTGGCAGGACAGAGCAAGAAGCTGAGATGTCCTTGGCTTAGTATAAGCACTGCTCTGCAACAATTAAAACATCGGGGTGTTATCAGCACTCTTCTCATCCCAAGCCAAAACACAGCATTCTACCAGCTACTAGGAAGAAAATTCTGTTCTAACTGAAACCAGGACAGTTTGCTATTTTTCAGGTTTGATGTTTTAGCATGTTCCATTCTTTCATTTTACATTTACTGTAATTCCACCAATATCGGTTGTCCTTGGACTTAAAGACACTGAATGTTTGCACCTGCAGCTGTCAAAGTTTCTGCCTTCTGTAAGTTGTTGAACAATATCTTGTCACTAATTGACCACAAAATACATCAACATTTGTCTGTAATAAATCACTCAAATTCTTTATAAATGCAGATGAACAATGTTTACTGCTCTTTTCTTATTGCTTTCATTTTCTCTGCATTCAGCTAGTAGCAGGCCTTATGTGATCGATTTTTTTTTAATTTCTTCATACAAGCAAAACTTGCTAATTATCCTTACCCTGTCAACTATGTACTTGGTCTGTTAATACTTGGCTTCTCACCCTGATTTTTTTTTGTGTTTCAAAACATATGTTTACATTCATATTGGTTTCTGTTTACCGCTTTTCTCCTGTTTGAGATCTATGTTTGTGCTTGCTTACCACCACCTTTCCCAGCAGGGGAACAGGAGCTCCTGCAGAGACTGGCAAATGAGCAGCAGTTCAAAAGAAGCATTTTTCATTAGGTTTTTCTGTCCCCATTTTTTCTTCCCAGTGGGCTGTTTAGTTTTTCTCAGTCTGGGAACTGAATCATCTAAAACTACTGCTCAGGGCTGCCTTTGGTTTTCTCACTGCTGGTGTTACCAAAAGTATTTTAATGCTGTGGTGAATGGATAGTCACTAGTGCAGGGGATAGGGCTGGGAAAAGCATTTCATTTGGTATTAATGGCTTTGTGCCCACATGGGAGTGTTTTGGAGACACAACATACTTGCTTCAGAGAACCTCTTTGTTTTTATGAGAGTCCTTTGCAGTAAGCGCTAATCTTTCCCATGTGCCATAATAGAACATTAACGTAGGTTCCAGCGAGGTTTATCATGCTTTTGCTTGTTTTCTTCCTGCTGCAGGATCGGAAAAGGGAAGTACGAGGACAGTGATACCATCAACTTGAACGACATAGAGAAAGTCCTCCCAGTGTGGCAGGTAGGTGCTGAGGCCACTGCTGAAGGCGGCAGCTTCCCTGCACAACCTCTCCTTACAAAACCATCCCTGGAAGGTGGGCAGGCTGCCTGGGCTGAGCTGCAGTCAGAGAACTGTGCCTGTGGTTTCAGCAAGCCTTGGTTTCAACCTCGCTGGTGCCGCATAGGCTCTGTTGGGAGGTTAAATGTTGAGGACAGTGTATTGCGTTCATATGCATGTGCATATACACACAGGGCTCCTGTTTTAGGAAAGGAGATTCTGAAAAGCACCAAGCCTCCTGACAACTCCAAAATAAATTGCTGCCAAGAAGCCAGTAGTGATGGTGCATCGATCCAGATGTTTCCCCTACAGGATGCACGTGTGTGTGATGCAATGACTACTTTTTCTCCAGCCTGTTTCTTCTCCAGATCTGTCTCCACAGCCAGTTTTCAGTAGTTCTGGTTAAATGACCTTTGGTGCTCAAGTGCTGGGGAATGGCAGGGTGAGGCCTTCAGTTAAACAGTCCTGTTTGAATAGCTTAATTTGTCAGTGTCTTAATTTTTCACTTTCCAGTGCCCCAGTCCCCCGAGGAGCTAAGGTGCTTAGCATGCTTCCACTGAAGGCACCTCTGAGCTCTTCTCGTCCTTCAGAGGGAAGGATGGAGACACCTCCTGTGCTAGGGCAATGCTGCCCTTTTGCATGCTGAGCAAAGCCTTTGACACGGTCTCCCACAGTATTCTCCCGGGGAAACTGTCTGCCCGTGGCCTGGACAGGTATACTCTTCTCTGGGTAAAGAACTGGCTGGAGGGCCATGCCCAGCGGGTAGTGGTTAATGAAGTTAAGTCCAGCTGGCATCCCATTACAAGTGGTGTCCCCCAGGGGTCAGTACTGGGGCCTATCTTGTTAAAAATCTTTATTGATGACCTAGATGAGGGGATTGAGTCAGTAAGTTTGCAGACAACACCAAGTTGGGAGGTAGTGTTGATCTGCCTGAGGGTAGGGTGGCCCTTCAGAGGATAGGCTGGACTGCTGGGCTGAAGTGAATGGGATGAGGTTTAACAAGGCCAAGTGCTAGGTCCTGCACTTTGGCCACAATAACTCCGTGCAGCACTATAGGCTTGGGGCAGAGTGGCTAGAAGACTTGTGAAGAGGAAAGGGACCTGGGAGTGTTAATCGATGCTTGGCTGAACATGAGCCGGCAGTGTGCCCAGGTGGCCAAGAAGGCCAACAGCATCCTGGCTTGTATCAGGAACAGTGTAGCCAGCAGGACCAGGGAGGTGATCATCCCCCTGCACTCAGCTCTGGTGAGGCTGCACCTCGAGTACTGTGTTCAGTTTTGGGCCCCTCGCTACAAGAAGGACATCGAGGTGCTCGAGCAAGTCCAGAGAAGGGCGACGAAGCTGGTGAGGGGCCTGGAGAACAAGTCTTACGAGGAGCGGCTGAGGGAGCTGGGCTTGTTCAGCCTGGAGAAAAGGAGGCTCAGGGGAGACCTCATTGCACTCTACAATTTCCTGAAGGGAGGTTATGATGAGGAGGGGGTCAGACTCTTCTCCCAGATAACTAATGATAGGACTCAAGGAAATGGCCACAGGTTGCGCCTGGGGAGATTTAGATCAGATATCAGGAAAAGCTTTTTTTCTCAGAGTGGTCAGGTGCTGGAACAGCCTGCCCAGGGAGGTGGTGGAGTCACCGTCCCTCACGGTGTTCAAGAAGCGCCTGGACAAGGTGCTACGAGATGATTTAGTATCTTAGTGGGTAGTATTGGTGATAGGAGGATGGTTGGAATAGATGATCTTGTAGGTCCCTTCCACCCCTGTGTTTTTAAGTATGTGAACCAGTGAGAAGAGGGAGAAGTGCTGCTGACTTTGGCATTGATTCAAAGATCGAAGCTGAAATTTCCTTAAGTGTATTCTTTATTGCAGTGCTGGATGCACGGGGGATCTTTCCACCTATTGTGCATGTTTGAAGTAACAAACTATCTCATATTTATCCAGCAAAACAATGAATATTCTATTAACGCCTATACATATTCATTACCTAAACCCGCCTACTCTCGCTTCATATGCTAATTAGCTTATCAGTCCTTGCGCTTGCGCAAAGCCTTCCAAGAATTGTGGGTCGGGGTCTTTGGGACGTGGGCAGTGGTCTTTGCTGGCCAAGGGCTCTGCACCAGCAGGCTGCTGTGAGTTTGGGCTGTTTGGGAGAAGAAACTCTTATCTTTGGTGTGAGGAGCTGGCATTCTTAGAGTTCAACCTCCTTCATAATCAACAGCTGTTAAATAAGCCAGCTCCTCCTGGCCTGGTTATCTCATCCTGTTGTAACACAGATTGAGTTTGTTGACTTCAGTGAATTAATTCTATTATATACCTGTAACAAAGGGGGATCTGTTTCTGTCTCATATAAGCAGCTACAATCACATCTTAATTGTAATCATGCAGTGCCAGTGGTGGTTGTGCTGCTCTTTATCACTTTCTTGTTTGAAATGGCTCTTTGGCACACAGTATGTGGGATCATGAGGAAAAATATTAGTATGAGCCTATGAAAGAAAATCCTTCACCTTCCATGGGCCTTTCCCACACTGTGGTTATGTTTGTGTCATATCCTTAAAAGACTTGTCAGGCTGGAGATGCATAAACTCTTGCTTCGTCTGTATTTGAAGATCTCATGGGTTGTTTGTCAGCAGCTGATTTGCTTCTGGTTGCTTCTGGTTCATCTCTTAGGACTTGCTTTTAGCACCGTCTCCCCCATGATGCAGAGCCACTTAGACCAAAGGTTTTGCACTGCCAAATGTGCTTCAGCAGCTAATGCAGAGTTAAGAGCACCAAGCTGCAGAGAGGTTGCAAGTCTTACGTATGGGCTGCTTTGGAAACTCGGTTTCCTTTGGTAAGGTATGATTCCTGTAGGGCATGAAACTAGGAATAGTTTCTAGAATACACATGGGTCCGTATCTGTACTCGTATTTTCAGTGCCCCACTGATGGGTGGGGCAGAATGTTCTGGATATGTGGACATTAATGTCCATACTTGAGTTTTGCTGCTGGAGTCAGGAGTATCAGGAGTATTTTAACAAAATCACAGAATCACAGAATTTCTAGGTTGGAAGAGACCTCAAGATCATCGAGTCCAACCTCTGTTCTAACACTAACAGTCCCCACTAAACCATATCCCTAAGCTCTACATCTAAACGTCTTTTAAAGACCTCCAGGGATGGTGACTCCACCACTTCCCTGGGCAGCCTGTTCCAATGCCTCACAACCCTTTTGGTAAAGAAGATCTTCCTAATATCTAACCTAAACCTCCCCAGGCGCAACTTAAGCCCATTCCCCCTCGTCCTGTCACCAGGCACGTGGGAGAACAGACCAACCCCCACCTCGCTACAGCCTCCTTTGAGGTACCTGTAGAGAGCAATAAGGTTGCCCCTGAGCCTCCTTTTCTCCAGGCTGAACAAGCCCAGCTCCCTCAGCCGCTCCTCGTAAGACTTGTTCTCCAGGCCCCTCACCAGCTTCGTCGCCCTTCTCTGGACCCGCTCAAGCACCTCGATGTCCTTCTTGTAGCGAGGGGCCCAAAACTGAACACAGTACTCGAGGTGCAGCCTCACCAGAGCTGAGTGCAGGGGGATGATCACCTCCCTGGTCCTGCTGGCTACACTGTTCCTGATACAAGCCAGGATGCTGTTGGCCTTCTTGGCCACCTGGGCACACTGCCGGCTCATATTCAGCCAAGCATCGATTAACACTCCCAGGTCCTTCTCTGCCTGGCAGCTCTCCAACCACTCATCTCCCAGCCTGTAGCTCTGCTTGGGGTTATTGCACCCCAGGTGGAGGACCCGGCACTTGGCCTTGTTGAACTTCATGCAGTTGACCTCAGCCCATCAGTGCAGCCTATCCAGATCCTCCTGCAGAGCCTTCCTACCCTCAAGCAGATCGACACACGCACCTAACTTGGTGTATCTGCAAACTTAATGAGGGTTCACTCAATGCCCTCATCCAGATCATCGAAGATATTAAAGATATTTGAAGATATTAAAGAGGACCGGCCCCAGTACCGAGCCCTGGGGAACTCCACTAGTGACTGGCCTCCAACTGGACTTGACTCCATTCACCACGACTCTTTGGGCCCGGCTATCCAGCCAGTTTCTAACCCAACGAAGCGTGCGCCAGTCCAAGCCAAGAGCAGCCAGTTTCTTGAGGAGAATGCTGTGGGAAATGGTGTCAAAAGCCTTGCTGGAGTCAAGGTAAACCACATCCACAGCCTTTCCCTCATCCACCCAGCACGTCACTTTGTCATAGAAGGAGATCAGGTTCGTCAAGCAGGACCTGCCTTTCATAAACCCATGCTGACTGGGCCTGATCGCCTGGTTGCTCTGCAAGTGCCGCATGATGACACTCAAGAGAATCTGCTCCATGAGCTTCCCTGGCACTGAGGTCAAACTGACAGGCCTGTAGTTACCCGGGTCTGCCCTCCGACCCTTCTTGTAGATGGGCGTCACGTTTGCTAGCTGCCAGTCAACTGGGACCTCCCCTGATAGCCAGGACTGTTGATAAATGATGGTAAGCGGCTTGGCCAGCTCCTCTGCCAGTTCCCTCAGTACCCTCGGGTGGATCCCATTCGGCCCCATCGACTTGTACACATCCAAGTGCCGTAGCAGGTCGCCAACCAGTTCTTTGTGGATAGTGAGGGCCACATCCTGCTCCCCATCCCCTTCCACCAGCTCAGGGGACTGGGTATCCAGAGAGCAACCGGTATTGCCGCTAAAGACTGAGGCGAAGAAGGCATTAAGCACCTCCACCTTTTCCTCATCTCTTGTATCTAAGTTTCCCCCCGCATCCAGTAAAGGATGGAGATTCTCTTTAGTCCTCCTTTTTGTGTTGATGTATTTATAAAAACATTTTTTGTTATCTTTAACGGCAGTAGCCAGATTGAGCTCCAGATGAGCTTTGGCCTTTCTAATTTTGTCCCTGCACAGCCTCGCAACATCCTTATAGTCCTCCCTAGTGGCCCGCCCTCTTTTCCAAAGATTATAAACCCTCTTTTTCCTCCTAAGCTCAAGCCACAATTCTCTGTTCAGCCAGGCTGGTCTTCTTCCACTCCAGCTCGTCTTTGGGCACGTGGGGACAGACCGTTCCTGCGCCATTAAGATTTCCCTCTTGAAGAGTGCCCAGCCTTCCTGGACTCCTCTGCCCTTCAGAACCACCTCCCAAGGGACTCTACCAACCAGTGTCCTCAGCAGCTCAAAGACAGCCCTCCGGAAGTCCAATACAGCGGTTTTACTGGTCCCCTTCCTGGCCTTGCCAAGAATAGTGAACTCCACCATTTGGTGGTCACTCTGCCCAAGATAGCTCCCGACAATCACATCCTCCACCAGTCCTTCTCTGTTTGTGAAGAGAAGGTCTAGCGGGGCGCCACCCCTGGTAGGCTCACTAACCAGCTGCGTCAGGAAGCTATCTTCCACACTCTCCAGAAACCTCCTAGACTGCTTTCTCTGGGCTGTGTTGTGCTTCCAGGATATGTCAGGGAAGTTGAAGTCCCCCACGAGAACAAGCGCTGAAGATTTCGCAACTTCTGTCAGCTGCCTGTAGAACTCCTCATCCGTCTCCTCATCCTGGTTCGGCGGTCTATAACAGACCCTGACCAGGACGCTAGACTTGTTGTCCCTGCCGATCCTAACCCAAAGGGACTCGACCTTGTCATTCCCAGCCTTGAGTTCTACAACATCGAAAGACTCTCTAATATAGAGAGCCACACCGCCACCCCTTCTGTGCTGCCTGTCCCTTCTGAAGAGCCTATAGCCAGTCATTGCAGCACTCCAGTCATGAGAGTGGTCCCACCACGTCTCCGTGATGGCAACCAAGTCATAGCCTGCCTGCTGCACGATGGCTTCCAGCTCCTCCTGTTTGTTACCCATGCTGCGTGCATTGGTGTAGATGCACTTCAGCTGGGCCATTGCCTTATCCCCCAGCCTTGCTATTGCTCCCCCTGGCACAGCCCCAACAATCCTTGCTTCAGCCCCATCCCCCTTCTTACCTAGTTTAAAGCCCTCTCAATGAGCCCTGCCAGCTCCTGGCCCAGGATCCATTTTCCCCTAAAAGATAGGGACCCGTCTGCGGCCATCAGGCCGGGTGCCGAGTAAAACGCCCCATGGTTGAAAAACCCAAGATTTCTGCGTTGGCACCAGCCCCTGAGCTACGTGTTTAACAGGTGGGCTTTCCTTGTCCTCTCCGTACCCCTCCCTGCCACCGTAGGGATGGACGAAAACACCACCTGCACTCCCGCTCCATCCACTAACCGTCCCAGTCCCCTAAAGTCTCTTTTGATAGCCTTCAGGCTTCTCTCTTCAATGTCATCACTACCTGCCTGGACTATCAAAAGTGGATAATAGTCAGAGGGACGAACCAGGTTGGGAAGCCTCCTGGCAACGTCCCTGATCCTGGCCCCAGGGAGGCAGCAGACATCCCTACGGGTAGGGTCAGGCCGACAAATAGGGCCCTCTGTTCCCCTGAGAAGAGAGTGTCCAACAATCACCCTCCTGTCTTTCTTGGTGGAGGCAGTCCTGGGGCGTGGAGTCGACCTCCTCGCCCTAGGCGTCCTCCTGGGTACACTTGCTACCTCTTCCTCACCCACCGGACTCAATCTCCAGGGCTTCAAACCTGTTGTGTAAGGGCACCTGGGAAGGCGGGGCCGGAAGGGGAGGGCATCGCCTGTGATGTCGAGCAGAGACCTGTTTCCATTCCTCCTCAACTCCCAGATCCCCTCCCTCTGCCCGACGGTGACAGGGCAGGGGGTCCACCCCCATTTGGGGTGTCTCACCTTGATACCTCTCCTTGAGGCCCTGCAGGGAGTAGCTCCATAAGTCTATCTCCCGCTCACACTCCTTGATAGCCCTCAACCTCTCCACCTCCTCCTTGAGCTCTGCCACAAAATACTGCAAGGAAAGCCTGTGCCTATCTAGTGATTAAAAGGTGGGGGGAAAAAATAGGGAAAAAGTCCCACCCTTCTCCAAACCCTCTTTCTTCATCGCTATCTGTGAGAAAAATGCCTGTCTCCAGCCTTTTGTTTTGAAACTGGAGGACGTGCACTGGCTGCTGAGAGATGCTGCAGGCAGCCGAAGCAGCACGGTGCGCTCTGCCATCTCGTGGTAGTGTGCAGGCAGGAAAACCTGCTCGCTACTGGGCTCGCCCTGCTCCTCAGTTTTTAAGCTTTCCCCCTTGCCCCATCTTTTTAAGGCTCAACTAGAGTGCTTGTTTTTACTGGTAAATAGATGTTGCTTTGAAATCTTCTGCTGTAGTGGTTCCAAAAAACAAACGAATTGGTTTGAAACGCAGTGGGAGTGGCCCCGTGCCGCCCTTTGTGTTTGCACCATGCTCGGGATAACACTGACATTGCTGGAAACCAGTTATATAAAGCACGTTGTGCCTGGGGTGAGCATCTGTGCTCCTCTTCTGCCACTCAGATCGGGGTAGCAAGGGGCACTTGGAGCATCTTGTTCACACGATGCGTGCCGTGCCTTTTACTCTGCCTCTGCACTGGTCAGGAGCACGTGAAGTCATGGCTTTGGCTCAGCTCCTGGGCTGTAACCTCTTAATCTCTCCTTACTCATCAGTCTGTAGCTAGATTTGGGTACTACTTCACATAACCGCTGCCAAAAAGTGGCTTTGGAAGAAAATTTGAAGATAAGTATTTCCCATTCATAAGAGATGTGGTTGCTCATCTGCCACATTAGGGAGGCACAGCTCAGATGCAGATCCAGTTTTGCTCAGCCTCACCATTACTCACCTCGCTGGTCAGCTGGCTGGGCGGAGGAGACCACGTAACCAGCTCTGCATTGTGCAAGACGTCATGAGAGGGCTAACACAGCGAGTTCCACTTTTGCTCCCTCTGGCAAATGCTAAGAAAAGCTTTCAGGCTTGGACGTGTCACAGCTGAATGCCCCAATCCTATATACAGTCTTCAGACTGAGCCCTTGGCACACTCTACACTGAGAGAACAACCCAAGGGGCCATGTCCTACAAGATCTCTTCCCTGGGAGGCTGCTGTAGCTCAAGAAGGATGCACAAGAAGGACGTGAATGCTGACAGACATGAGAAGAGAGGTTTAGGATGCATCCCAAGTACTTTCTGGACCGGCATCTTGCAGCTTTTGGCTATGGGTTTGCTGGACGCATGCCTCCGGGCTGGGTCTGCCCTCCTCTGAATGGTGCAGCCGTACCTTTACTGGCTAGCTGCTCCTGGTCTGGTGGCTTAGGAGGTAAAAAATACGTGGCACTTCTGAAAGGGGTACGGGGCTTCACTGGTGCTATGAGACAACGTTGGTGTCTTTTCATTGGGCATCTTAATTGCCTTGCAGCTCATCTCTTTCCCTTTCCTTATTTTTTACCCTTTCTGTTGTGTGTTTGGAGTTATAATAGTCTGCTTGTTTCTCTTCTAGCTGTAGTTCTAGCTTCCTTGCTGGATGAGAAACAACAAAACTCCTTAGGAAAAATGTGGACTCAGTAACTTGTTTGTGTTCCTTGTAGCACCACTGTATTCCTGACTTTGTCCAAACCAGGCTCAACAGCACCAGGACTCCTGATTGTGCTGGGATCCCATCTGAATTTAGGCACTTACTTTATGTCTCTGCCTACTCTCTCCTGTCTCTTCTCATTGACAAGTACTTTCAAGTCAGATCTTACAATTTAGTGTCATTTGGGCTGGTCACTTGGGGTTCCTGCCATAGGGAAGGTGTGGACATGTCTGTGATTCCCTGCATCTCAGCGTAGAGGTCTGTAGAAAGTCAGATGATGCTTATCTGAGGATATCCACCTCCCTTCCCTGTCTGGGAGCACATCTGGACACATCTGGATGTGGTAGATGCCTAAAGAGTAACAAGCCAAACCAGACATCATGGGGGAGAAGGGTGAACCATGGACCAGCAGTCCCGGTGCTGCCACTGTCTTGTGCAGGGTGAGAAGCTTGGCATCTGGCACTGGTGTAAGGCTCACTGAGGAGCAGTGCGGATCCGTGACCTTCCTGTGTGGGTGGTGGCAGAGGGACAGGTCTCTTCGGTGGGGTGAAGTTATTTACCTTCTCCATACAGTGGCTTCATGGTCCTTATCTTCTCTTCATACCTTCTTGCCTGTTCCTACTGCATCACGAGGTTTCCAGGACTGCTCAGTCATGTCCCTGGGCAGCTCTCATTTTAGCCACCTCTCTAGCCAGCCCAGATCCCTCTTTCAGAGCAGAATTTTTTGGATGATGTCTCCTGGCTATCTGAGTTTGCTAAGCATCTTCTTACTCTTCAGCCTTCCCTTGCACTCTAGCAAACACACTTCACACTGCTTAGCCAGCAGTTGCTGTAGGAGACCTCTGAGATGTCTGAGCTGCCAGGAGGATGAAGAGTGTGATGCTCTTACTTTTCAGGAGCAAAATGTGCCCAGCAAACTTGGCTCACAGAGCTGTCACCGTGTACAGGGATTGCATTCTCCAATGCTCGGCCAGACTTTGAGAGAGCAAAACTGGGGCTCTGCTACGGGGGTTACAGCTTCAGAAAGCTTGTCTGCTCTTCCACTGGAGCTGAAGGAGGAATTGGAGGTGCAGGAGGCTCTGCTGGGAGCAGCTGGCAGAGGGAAGCTGCCACTATACTGGGTAGCCATGCTGTGCGTGCCCACCCTAGGAACTGCAAAAGTGGGTGACTCAAACAGGCCGAGTGTGTTGCATGGAGCTGGGACCCAGGCAAAAGGTGTGTCCCTAATCTCCCCTGTGCTGCATACCCCTCCTGCCACTCCTGTGCTCTTCCTGGGTAACACTGAAGTCCTCTATGTGTCCACCCAGCACTTCCGAACAAGCTGTGCTGGCCGCCTGGGAGCCTCAAGTTGGGCACACTTCTCCCCACCACCCTGAGACTCTGCCCAACTCCGTCAGCAGTGTGTAGGCATGGCACAGCCTTCAGAGGAGGTTTTTAGTTTCATTAGTTTCACAAGCTAGCTTCCCATCTCCCAAGGGTCTTTCCAATACTGTAACTGCTCAAACTGCTGTGGAAAGTCCCTGTCAAAGAGCCAGAGTTGAGCATAGGTCACAATGTATTGAAAGTCAGATATCCACGGCTGAGTAAAAAGCCTTTTTTGCTGTGACTTCCAGTAAGATATCCTCTTACCCTGGCCCATTTCTTTGTTTCATTTAACCCAACTGACAATGACCATTTCCTTGGGAAAAGGAGCAGGCTGAGAGCAAACCTTTGGAAAAAGCCCGGTCACCCATAACCCCTTCAGCCTACCCCGCAGGTCAGAGTTAGGGTCCCTAGCGGCTGAGGAAGGCAGGTGAGACTGCTACCATTTGTAAGGAACTAGAGAGGAGACATCTGGACCAGTGTGGGCTGATCTTCCATGCAGATCGTCAGTTCGAAGGCCTTGGTGTAAGGGTAAGGGACAGGTCTTGTCTCTGGCAATAGAACACAATTGCTCTAAGCCCTGATCCAGGTTATAAAAGCCATGTTTTTTATCAGATCTGCTGAAAAGAGATTTTTCTAGTGGGTTTTTCAGATGATGATGGCCTTCTGTAGCATTTAATGGTCTTATTCACTGCACAAATGAAACACCAGGGAAATGGCCAAGAACTTTGACATTTCTATTATTATTATCAGGATTCGGAGCTGGTTTCCAATTGTAAGAAATGAGGTAGCCTCTCAATTCTCTGGGCTGGTTTTATTTTTCTGGCTGTTATCTAGTTCACAGACTTAGTGGTATTGACTTAGTGGTATTGGCTCCTAATTCACAGGGTTTTCTCTCTAAACGTATGGGCTCAGGGATTCATTTTTTCTTGTTGAAACACAGAGTTTCTGGAGCCAGTACTGGTCAGCTGGGCAGGGTTGGGGCAAGGCTGTCCTGTTTTTTGGAGAGTGGCAGACCTACAGTGAGCTCCTGCAAGGACAGGAGAAGTTGGGGTGCCTTCATGTCCTGGTAGGGTCGACTGGGTTCAGGTTTGGGGGTGTCAGTGGAGAGGATGAGCATGACTTTGACTTATCTTGCAGCCTTGAGGGTTGCAGGAGGCCAAGGTTTTGGCAGACGGAGGGTGAAGCCACTCTGACAATGATGGCTGTGCGATGGGGAGCAGAGATGGCTGGGGAGCCACCAGTGGAGATATTTGGTGACGATGGGGCCGGTGTACCCTGCAGCACTAGAGGGCGCTGCGGCATCAGTGCACAGCTCTGAAACCAGCTCCGTGCAGAGGAAGCAGGCTTTTTCCAAAGGCTTTTTCCAAAGGCTTTTTCAAAGCAGCAAAACGCACCCTGTAGCGGCTGCGTCTTGCACCCCTCCTGCGGTTCCATCTCACTGCGCCCACGGAGGGGGAAGGTGTTCCCCTGCAACGTGGCTAGCTCCACATGGAAACACCAAGACTGAGGCCCTGAGCAAAGCAGGATGAAAACCTGGAGGTGTTTGTGAACCTCTCTCATCCTCATCATTGCCTTGCCCAGGCCCCACAGTTCTGTTTTGCAGAGGGGAGCTGGTGCCCGGGGGTGGCCGTGCCCCACAGCACGTGTCTCCCTTGCTTGCATTGCGATGCCCTCCCCCTCCCCCCCCCCGGAAATCTGATTTCTACAAATGTGCCCTTTTGCTCATTTCAGGTCTTGCAACATGGACTTTTTGTTGTTCTGCAGGGCTCAGTCTCACAACAAAGAATGGTGCCATGTGTACTGAGAGGTCCTCCCCCTCTCTGCAAGATGGTGCTGCCCCATTGAACATAGGCTGTTCATCTGAACACTATCCCTCTGTCCCTTATCTATCCTGTTGTCCCCAAACCATGTGGAAGAATGTGTCTACCTCAGTAGGAGGGAGAGGAGACCCTGGTGGCATCACAGATGGACTGTCTCTGGTCCTTGGACCCCAGTTTGTGAGATTCTGGTTTCTGCTACAAAAATAATAATAATAAATAAATAAATAAAATAATGGTGTTTCATCTGCTTTGCAGGCTGGGACAGGTTGATGGAAGGGTAGACACAAAGCAGCTGAGTGGCAGGACAAGGCTGGGCTCACCAAAAAGAGGTGTTGGGTTTTGGGTTTTGGAGGAGCTGGGTGAGACACAGAAGAAGAGGAGCCCTGCAGGAAACATCTAAAGCATTGGTGTGAGGAGAAGATGGAAAGAGGGAAAACTGGGCAGGTAGGGTTTGGGCAAGGGAAACGTGCAAGTCCTCCTGAGCTTGAGCAGAGATTCACAGCCAGGGGACACAAGGAGATGTATGGAGAGTCCAGGAGAGCTGGATGGGAAAGTATTCCTGGCAGGACAGTGAAGAAAGACACTTTATTTTGCTTTTAAGGAGTTCACAAGTAGTTTTAAACCTGAAAAGCTCAGTCTTCCAGGGAATTAACTGATTTGTATATGGGGACTAGTACTGGAGTATAAATAACAATCCAAAAGGCATTTGAAGCTCTAAAACATCACCACACTGAACTCTGGCTTGAACACAATGGAGGGCAACACAGGCTTTTCTCAGGCTTTTAGCTGACTTTCCTTTCAAAAAAGGTTTGTTTTTATGCAGCTATATAATACCTAAATAAAGCCTGAAAGGCTGAAAGGTTTTGTTTTGTTCTTTCCCAATCCTTTCAATACACTGTAACACCATTCCCTACTCCCAAAATCCTGCCTGAATTTTATTTTAACTTCTAAATAGTGTTACATCTCTTTCTCCCTTGTTTTCCCGAAGGATTTATTAGAAATCTGAGAGGTCTTTCTTAGCACTGCCATGAATTCTGCTGAGTATTTTCCTGAAGCTGGTTGTAGAGTAGCGTTTAAGTTAAAAAGTTGTTAAAAGTAGCAGAAGTAAAAATAAATAAATAAATAAATAAATTACTAATGATACCAAATAAAAGCTCAGTTCCTCTTTGGTCAAGCAGCTATTTCTTCTGGCTTGGCTATTTACACACCCTAATCCCCTTCCCCATTCTGCATGAGATGCCTCAGTTTTTAATAAAATAAAGGGAAAGAAGGAATTTCTCTCTAAAAAGTTGACATACCAAAGAAGAGAGACGTGCACATGTCCCCGTTGGCGGAGGAGCCTACGGAGCATAGAAACACAGCTCTTTGTAGCAGTTCTGCTAATGTGGGATGCCATCAGCCTGTGTCTGACAAAATAGGAGGTTAATATTTCCTGTAGCGCTTAAAATTTATTCTTGACCAGAAGATGCTCCCCCCTTCTGCTGCCTTTCCTCTGACATTATGGAAATAGCAAGCAGTACAATAAATCAGACCAGAAGCTCTTAGGAGGTGAGTTTCCTGCCTGGAGGCAGCAGGTAAGCACATCCCCTTGTGTGCGGTGGCCGAACGTGCTGTGCTGCTTGGGGATATGTATATATAGCCGTGGGTGTAAATATAGGTACGTAGAGGCAGGAAAAGCATTTATGGCAATACAAGGTGGCTTGGTCAAAGACCGTCCTGTAACGGGGGAGTTATATGATGCCTACGTGTCCCTTTCATGGGGAAATAAATTCAAGGGGAAATAAAGATTGTTTCTGAAGGGAGCTATACAATGTGACTAAGAGGTCCTTTCTACTCCTGCATACCTGTTGTCCCTATTTTTTTTCTCTGTAGATTACACTTTTAAATACCTTCTGGGTTTGTTTGTGTATTTAGTTGGCTCCAGAACTGGCAAGCACTGGGATTTGGGACAGTCCACAGAAGAGAAGGCTGTGCCACCTCCAGGATGCTGCTGCAGGGCTGCAGGCTTTAGCCTGGGCTAATAGGAACAGCGAGAGGCATGTGATACAAGCATGTGGGTGCCATGCGTTGCAGCATCTGCATGCAGAACCAGGGGTGGGGAGGACAGAGATGATGCTGAGGTCTCCCGGAGGGGCTGTAGAGAAGCTAGGAGAGGGCTGCCCAGCCCTTTAGCCGTAGGATGCTATCCTGGTGGTTATTTGTCCTGTGGCCAGGCAGGGTTATTCTCTGTTTTTTGCCTGCTGGTACCACCATGGAGAAACTGCTCATTGTTGGGTTTCTATTTCTTTTCTTCTTTTCCTTTTTTTTTTTTTTTCCCTCCTTAATTCCTGTAATGTATGAGCAGAGAAACTACTGGAGAATGATAAAGCTTCATTTCTTCTTGCTTTTGTGGCCCTCTTGATTATTTCATTTCTCACTGTATATTCTTTTGAGGCCGCCAATCCAAACAGAAAGAAAATATGTATACTTATAGGAGCAGTTTGTTACCATTCAGCTGAGCAAAACGAGCAGGTATCACACCAGGCCCTGACTGCTTCTACTTGCAGATACTGGGGAGGGAGCCCCCGACACTCCATCACATGCCCGTGGGTGACATTTGTGAAAGATCAGGGGCTGCCTATGCTTAAGCTTTGCCAGCCTTCCACTTGGGACTGTGAATAAATAAAAGATGAAAATCCAGCTTCCTTAAGTTTGGCTTGCTGTGTATCACTGGGTAAGAATAGCAAGGTTTGGGGTCAGCAGCTACCAGGACGTGACGTGAACCAGCAGCTTGAGAGCTGAGATGCTCTGTCCTGGTCTTTACTGGTCACTTTGCAATGATGATCTTTACTGAAGCCAGTTTTCAAAATTCAGGAGTGAAGCATAGATCTGCATTTTTTTATATTTTAAAGAAAAACATGGGCCTAGGATTTCTCTGGGTTCCCTGTCGCTGCGCTTTGGGGTGCGTGGAGCATGGAAAGTAGCGGATGGGTGGCTTGCCTTTCCCAAAGAGCCAGTGTTTAACATGTTAGGAAGAAACAGTGTTTTTTAATAAAATACCTAGGACTTAACCATGCATGAGGCTGTCCCTGGGCTGGCCAGTTTTACAAACTGAGCCCCTGCAGGTGCTGGGTAAGGAAGAGACTCAGTCACAGCAGGCTGGCAGGTGCTGTGGAGCCAGGATCAGGCCCAGGCAGTGCCCTTGCCCTGCACTAGGTTCAGGATGGTGGCTGAGGTTGTACAACAGGACTGTCTGAAAGGTTCTGGAGAGCCACAGAGGGCTTGGGGGCTAGGTGGGTGCTTGGCCACCATCGGCAAGATGGGTTTGTTCAATGCGGCCAACGTTTAAAAAATAATTATAAGATCATCTCCTTGCGTGCAATTTGTCACCTGGAAAGCCAGTCGATTGATGGCTTTCATTCCCTGGCTTGCTCAGGTAAATCTCAGGCTACTTGTGGATCGATGTGTGCTTGGCACATCACATCCCTCACTAGCTGCTTCCCAGAGAGCGGATGACATCATCTTGTCGCCCTCAGCATGGACGAAGCCAAGCAGATCAGTGCCAGCCATCAGAAAGGCTACATGGGGCGTTTGGGCCAGAGAGAGCAAGGTTGGGGGGGAAATACGACCATTGGCCACCTTGTTGTACAATCACAATATAATTTTTCTGTTTTTGTGGTTGGCTTAACAATTAAAAGGCTGCACTGCACTTTGTTTTTTCCAGTCTGCTGCATTGCGTGACCCCTGTGACTCCGAGTTAAGCCTCATTATATAATGGTGGGGTGTTTTTTTGGAAGAACTCCATTTAATCCTTTCTGAGCAGAGTTTGCTGGTTTTGTTTTCTTTCATATTGTCGCCTCGCTTCCTTCCGCCTACCCCTTCCCTGGCGTGTGCACGCTGGAGGCGTCAGTCTGGGAGCAGGGTCCTTTCTTCCTTTCTTTTTTTCAAATCTGCAGAGAAAAACGGTTTATTTTTGTTTGCTTGGGTTCCAGTGCCTTTCCCCGCCGCTGGGGGGAAGGACTACGTGATGTGCAGCAGGTATTTTGTGAATGGAGCACAACCCTGTGACTCCCCGCCGCTTGGCTGAAGGGGGAGGCAGGGGAAGGAGAGAGACAAAAAAAACAAAACAAAACAAAAAAACAAAAAACAGTGACTCCATCTGACTTGCTCTGGCTGGAAAACTTTTTCAGCACTGTGGTTCTTAAGCCAGGAGGAAGCTTTCTTCTGGCCCAAGAACAATAAAGGGATCAGCAGCCTGATCCTCCCTCCTACACCCTCTTCCTTCCATTGTAAGGGGTATTTGCAAATATCTCAAGTTGCTTCTGCTGGTGCCTGAGGGACTTGTGACATGCACATGTGACATTAAAGAGAGACTCTTGAACAGCTCTGCGAGTGTAGCAATACTGAGTTGGAGAGAAAAAAAAAAAAAAAAAAGTAAAAAAAAAGTGAAGTCTCTGGGGTGCTCTATTTCTGGTGTAGCGGTAGCCTGTTGGAGAAGACACTCTTGGGCATTTCTCACAGTGGGGAGAAATCTGTCTGCTTACCATGCCCCAGGTTTGGCGTAGGTGCTCCTCTGTGGTGCCATGGCAGCTTCTTCCCCTGCATCTGCTCTGTGAGCAGCCAAATCCATGCAGAGGGTCATGTAGAGCCCTTGTGTCTCCCAACTCTTCACCTCCTCTGTGCCCCTGGTTGTCCAAGGTGGGGGAATTTCTGCTGTTCATACTGCACACACATCCTGTGTGCTGGTGGGGTGGGCATCTTCAGCAAGGATGGGGTTTAAAAAGGAACGGCTGCTTTCCACGTGGTGCTTGTCCTGCCTAACATCTGCCAGCAGCTGGGTTCTCAAGCTGGCACCTTTCAGGCTGCGTGTGCTTCTTCCAGGATACCTTCCACAGACCACAAAAGTCTGATCCAATGTTCCTTGCAGTAAAAGGTCTTGGGAGAAATGCTAGTGGGACCTTACCCACAGCACTGCTCATGCTGGTGATTTCTGTGTTTTTGGTGGTCATCAAAGCCACCTGCATCTCTTTGTGGCTGGGGCTGTACGCAGGTGGCAGGGCTGCTGTGCCTTTTGTGGGTTTGTTCATGAATCCAGGGCACTCACACAACAGTCCCAAGTACCATTGCAGGCTTCATGGTTCTGCCACCATGGATGGTGATGTTTTTTCCAGATTTCAGCTAGACAGCCATAACACTTGCTATCTGCCAAACCTACCTCCCTGAAGGAGAAGGGATCTGTGGCCTCCTGTGGGAAGGTGGGGTCAATACAGTGAGTCAGTACAGTATTGTGCGCTGATGACCTGATTTGTTTGCCAGAGGGAGAGTAGCTGATGCTCATCAAACTGTAGGAGCACACCTTTGTTTTTTTCCTTTTTCACAATAACCAGCTAATAGCACGTGCGACCTCCTCTTGCCATGTTACAGCTCCCTGGACCTTGGCACCAAGCAGTCACATGAATTGCGGTGGTGATGTTGCCGTAAGACAGTTCCTGTCGTTATTATCTCCTTTGCTGTGTCAATAATGCTTTAGTGGCAATGGCCAGGATTTCCTCACACTACAGAGCTTTCCTGGAGATCAGCTCTGCTTGAGTGCAAGAGGAAGTAGCTGGTAGGAGATTGCACCTACTGCTGAGGACTGGGTGGCCAACTTCAAATGTACGTGCAACCTGACATGGTCCTGAGAGCCCTGTGGCAGCTCCACTGCCCCCGTCTGCCTGGTCACTGCAAGCAGGGTCTGCATGCATCTGCCTGCATGTGCATGGGTCTTACTCCTCTGCAAAGGCTCTGAGAGGCTGCCAGTTGTCCTGGGGCTGAAATGAAGCCAAGCCCGGCTGCAGAAAGCTGTCAGAGAATACGACGCTAGCAAGGGAGATGGGGGGAGTTGCACCATGTCTTGCCTGATTTCAATATTGAGGGCACAGTGGGACACTCATGGCCAGAGAGAAATGCAAGGTCTCCCACCCACCCCTGTGGGTTGCAGCTACACACACTGCAAGGATCCTTTATATGAATGGAAATGTATCTTTGGTTCAATTTATAAATGCTTAGACAGACAGGTTTGTTATTTAAACTCATTTTTTTTACAAATGCCCGTGTTCAAAGGTAGAAGTAAGCAAGCTATTTCTTATTTCAGCCTTGGTGTTTTGCTGGTTTTGTCCAGGTATTAGAGCAGCTTTCTAGTCTCTTCATCCAGCATCTAACATTTCAGTTGTGTTTCCAAGCAGCGTAGCTACACGGGTAATGAATGATAACAGAATAGGCTACATTGGCCTTTGTGGAGAGCAGGTGAAGTGTAACAGACTTACAAGATATAGCTCTTTTGCCACTTTTCCTCATTTAGAAGAGGAAATTGTGCACAATTGACCATAGCCAGCAAGACTAGGGAAGTATTTCACAAGTAGTTCTGAGGGCTGGAAGTGTGCACGAGGCTGGGAACCTGCTGCGTTAGAGGTGGAGTTCCTTGACTACTTGACCATCCTGCTGTTCCTGTCTGAAGGAGAAGCAGATCGCTTTGTTTGGCATCTTTTCATGGCAAGGTTTGCATGCAAGGCGGTACTTTAGTTTAATCTGCCAGTCCTAACTTCTGAGAGTCATGGGCTTCAGGAAGGGCAAGTGTGGCAGCCCGTGGCTGTGCTCTTCTTCTGGGAGGTCTGAGGTCCAACCTGATGTAAGGTTGGACAAAAAGAGTTTCTTTGGGCATTGAAGAAGTCTGTGCAGAAAAAGATTGAAGATCTAGTGCTCATCTAGAGTCTTTTAAAATTTGGATAGGGTCTCCTGTCAAGTCTGGGCAAGTTGCTGCTTCTTGATGAGAGCAGTCCTGTTTCTGGAGAAATCAACAGCGAATCTTCATCTTCTGTGTCCAAGTTTCTAGTCCTCTGCTCGTCTCCTCTGCCCATGTGTTCCACGTCCTTCTGTGCTGCCTGTTTGGAGTGGTTACCTCTGTGCAGGAGGGCTTTGTCTCTGCCAGTACTGCACACCTGCCCTCAGCCACCGAGGCCCTAGCAAGCGTAGATGCAATTGAAAAAGAGTATAAAAGTTAATGTGAAAGGGCATGGAAGACAAAGAGAATCAAGCAGGAGTCTGGGGGAGACTTCTAGCCCTTTAGAAGCTGCATGGCCTCTTGGAAGATTGATCATCGGGTGCTGCACTTCCCTACAGGGACAAGCGAGATAGTCTCATGGATTTCGTGTCTCTTCTTTCCCCATGTGTCCACTGAGAGGCTTTTCAGAGTGGTGAGGCAGGATCTGAACATTCATGGAGCCAGAGGCCAGCTTCAAGGCTTCTTCTGCCTTGGGAAATCGGGATGGTAATGGGGTTTCTCCTGGTCCTTTAAGGAGTGTCCCTGGGCTGGGAGTTACGTACAGTAGGAACAGTCATCAGCCTCATCTTACGTGCACCTGGTTGGGATCACTTCCCCCGTGGAAACCATCAAGAATTTCCATTATTTCCTTTCCTGAGGCTTTGTTTGGGTGGGGATTTCTAGAAGGTATTTTACAGGCAGGTATAATTAAAGAAAGGCATACTCTGCCTGTAGGCTAGACAAGGTTTCTTTAAAGCCAGCCTCTAGCGTGGTGGCAAAACAGAAATGGTTTGTTGCCTGGTCTGATGGAGAGCGGTCGGGGAAAGAGGGAGCCAGTAAGCCCAGAATCATCCAAGTTAAACGTGGCACACCGGGCTAAGGCGCTTATCCAGCAAATCCTTGAAATATGTGCTTAATTTTAAGTCCCACTGACTTCAAGCTGTTTACTCTTGTGCTTAACTTTAAGCATGTGCCTAAGTGCTTTGCTGGCCAAGGGCCAAGGCAAACAGCAGATTTGGAAGTGGGTTTGGGTAAAGTAGGTGCTCTACTGAGCTGATGGCCCACAGAGGCAGTCAGGAGAGAGTGGGGTACTGCGCCTTTCTGGGACCGCCAGCGCTCTGGCAGGATGGAGATGATGGAAGGGGACGGTACCAAAAGCAGCACACTCGCCTTTTGAGGAGAATCATAGCAATTTACTCTCTAACCAGGTATCTTGATGGCAGTGTATCTGTATTTCATTTTTCTGAAGGTGTCAGCCTCACAGGTAGTCTTATGCATACCATAAACACAGTCTTGAAAAAGATATACAATTTTTTTCCTCTTAATTGGGAGAAAGAAGCATTCTAGTGGAGTGAAAGAGCCTTGATTTTATCATCAGGAGAGGAAGCAAGGCAGATACATGACCCAACTAATAAATCTTGGTAGCAATTTGCATGGCTGCATTAACACTTAAAACAAAAAGGACTCCTGTATTAGTGCAAGCTTTTATAATGGCTTTATCTTCTTCTTTCCTGTTTCAAGTTAATTCCTGAAAACCTTGTTTTAATCCCCCTTTTGCTCATCCAGCCTGGACTTCTTAGAATGGCAAAGGTTTTTTCATTATTTTTAATCTATGCATGGCAGTGATTAAAGCTAATAGCTGTGGCCGTGGCATGCATGAAAATGAAAAGCCAGCATCGGAAAACAAGCTCTGTTTTTTTGAAAACACCGCTACCAGGGGTTAAGGGAAATCTGCAGCTGCAACAAATATAGCTCTTGTCTAACTTCCTCAATAACTCTGCTTGGGGAGCGCACAGTTGCCAGATGAAGGAAGCATGGTTAGCCATCGAGTCTTTGAATGCAGCTCCATTTCCCCCTCAAACCCATGGAATTTATATTAACCTCCAGCTTTTCTTAGCTGGTGGGATTTTTTTATTATTTTTATTTTTTAATTATTACTTTTATTTTGTGCTTGAGGAAGAGCCTGGCTTTTGTTCCTTTGGTTTGTTGGAGGCATGGAAGAGATGCTTGTGCTCCTCATGAGGTGTTCTGGCTGGCGGAAGGCCATGGATCTTAAGTGAATATTTTGGGCATTGATAAGGAGAGAGAGGCTGAGGCTGCCAAGTGCGGAGATGCAGGCACCCGTGCAGACATCTGATGAGTTGATTTGCGGGAGGGCAGGCTACAGCCATGCCACTTCGCCGGGCTATCTGCCTCCCCAACAGAGGTGCGGGCAGGAGGAGGGACCCCGTGCACCTCCTCTACCTGCATGCAACTGTGCATAGTGGGCAGAGATGTATGGAGGCAAGGATGTCTAAAAACAGTTTGGATACAATACTTAGCGACCTAATTTAAGGTTCTTACAGCTCTCCGTGACCTATCTCAGAGCTCTCCAACTTTTGGAAATGAGCCCCTGTATTGTCTACCACACATGCCAACAAGAAGAGCTCATACACCCAAGTGAAGGAGCTAAAAACACCCCAGCAAGGAGGGGTGGCATGCTTTGTTTGCCATGTTTTGATGCTGGTTCTTCTTTGTCCCCGCTTGGTTCTGATGAAATACAGCCTGGAGGAACTTGGTTCGATGCAAAATGAATTGAACGGGTTTCACCCAGCTCCCGACAGCCATCACAAAAGTACCCATAATGCATGTTTTTACTGGCAGAAAGGCTGATCTTTGCCTGGTGCCTGGAGAATATGAGGTTTCCTTGTGTCTTTGGAGTTGTCATGGTTGAGGTTCATTCTTTGCAAGACATGGGAGAGCAGATACTGCTGTCTTGTTTCCTGTCCTCTAGTAGATTTTAGATAAGAAGCCATTTTTTAGGATTTTTTTTTTTTTTTTTTGTGTGGAAATGCCAGGTCAATTTACAAATGTCACATTTGAGACTGCTGCGACGCAGCTACAAACTTGCTTTGCCTACTTGTACTCGTTTTGCTGTTAAAGGTAGTCCATGGCTCCCAGAGGTCTGCAAAGCACCTGTTAAAAACCACCAGTGTAATTAATAAACGAGGTGGTATGACTGATACTCTGTGGCAAGTGCATAATGTTTTCTGTACTTGTCACTGCATTAAGACCCATTACAGCAGGAGGAATTGGAGGGCTTGATGCATAAAGGGAGGATCCTGGGAGGGAGCAGACTCAAGAAACAGTTTCTTCTGCCCAAGTCCAAAGTACCAGTAGGCTAGCAGAGGGTCAGGGCAAAGGAGTGGGACTTTTCAAAGGGAAGAATGAGGTTTTTATAGGATTAAATCAATGTTTACACACCGGGGTATGTTCTGAGCAAGGATGGCAGTGACATGAGGTCCTCACTTGTTCCCACAGAGCTGGACTAAGCGGACAATTGAGAAAAAGCATTTCTTTCTTTGTGGTATAGTCCCAGGGAAAATGTGTTGGCTGTGTCTTGGGAATAGGAGTCTGAAAACAGGAATATCTATTGTGTGAAAATGTTTCAAGCACAATACGAGGGCCTTGAAGAAGGAAAGGCTGTTGATATTCTGCACAGCTTGTTTCAGCCAGGAAGGTGCCATCTTTGAGCCTGCGAGAAGGGCTATGGCCTGGTGGACCAAAAGGGGCTGCCACCATCACGACCCCATTGAAAGTGGCAGTGAAATTCCCCTCAACTTCAGTGTCAGAGTGCATGGATCACAGCAATAAGGATGATGGTGAGACAAGCCACCTCTCTGAGGCCACTTGCCTCCCCTCTCCAGGTAGCAGAGCAGAGAAATGCACATTGACTTATTAACTGCTGCCTCCCATCTTAGGGTGGTGTGAGAGTGTGTGTTTGGATCACCTCCAAAGGGAAGTGCCAAGGGCTGCATGGTGAGAAAGTCTCTACCATATTGAAAGGAAAGAGCAGCCACCTATTGTCTGTAAGGTTATGAAGTTACCAGTCTGCAATCGAGGGCCTTCATAGCTGCTGGACTGTCCACTGGAGTTTGCATGAGCATGAGCTAAAACTCTGGTCCACCCAAGTTGGGTAGATTTGCAGGGACTTGGTTCTGGGGGATTGCATGTTTTTCATGTCTGTTTGGGCAATCTTTTGTTAATAATATGGGTGAAATGAAAATATACGTGGGTACAACCCCTACCTTCTTTTGGGAGTGATGCTGAGGTGAGCACATGGGGCAGAAACTGCTTTTGCCAGAGGGTGTTGTACCAAAAAAAATAGCTGGTGGTTGCACAGAGCTTCAACAGACTCTGCAGGGTAGAAGGTGACCTGGGCCCTACTGCAAAACTCCCTGATGTCCTATTGGATCCATTCAGAGATCACAAAAAATCCATCAGGGAGGTCCTCCTCGTGCCACCAGCCCCATGATGCATGGCGGGGAGGTGCTGGGAGGCAGGATCAGCACATCCACGTCTACAGACTGGGGGCTGTAGGCTTTGAAGGGGCAAGAGATGAGGAAAAACAGATTTGTGAATGTGAAAAATACAGAGGAGGAGTATACTTTAAAGAAATGCATGGTCTCATCTGAAGTTACAAATATTCCCATAGCAACATCACAACATTGTAAGTCCCAGCTAGAGTAATTCCTCCCTCACCCCCAAATTAGCAGCAACCAAGCAAAATGTAGGAAAGGCTTTTCCAAGCAGTGCAGCCCTTTCTCAGGGTAAGCCTGGGCAAGCCGGGAGCCAGTCTGTGCCCCAAGCTCTCCAGCCCGCAGCAGAGCAACTTAGTGCCTGTCACCCAGCACAATGTGGAGCCTGCTGGCCAGTGGTGGCATTGGTGGCACTGGTCAGTCAGAGAGAGTGCCACTGCCAGCCAGCATCCCCACAGGCAAACCCCCAGTTGAAGGGAGCAGGAACGGGGCAAGTTGAATCCATAACCTCTGAGACCATCAGTTAGTGCCAAATTTGATGCTGTAGTGTTTGCACAGCGCGAGCTGAACAGACCACAAGGCAAATACCAGGGCCTATGTGATGCAGGCAGCATTTATCCCCGATAATAGCTGAAAGAGGCTCTTATTTCCAGGGGAAAGCAAACCCAGGTCGCCAACACTGTTTATTTTAATGTTGATTCTTTAAATATTCTGCATTTAAGGATTCCAGGCAGTGCTGTGGTTGTATCTGTATTTACTGGATAAATGCATTTATTTACGGATGGGACGCTTTACTGCTGACAATAAGGTTTGTTTTTAAGCATGACCAGGCTAGAGGAAATGCATACAAATAAACAATAAACCTAAACAACACTAAAATTACATCAGTTAAAACAATTAAAGTTACTTCCACTCATGAAGTATTGTTTCCATTTTGCTTTAACATGGGAAAAACTCAGTTTCCTAAATCAGATTGTGACTGATTTTGGATTTGCGGATTCTGGTAACAAAGGGGATTTCTTTTTATACTCTTCCTATGGCACCACGTGTCTGTGTCAGTGCATCTGGAGCACCCGGCATCAATGCTTCCAGTGTGTACCTCGCTCCATGGCTCCTGCTGCTGCCCCTGCCCAGCACGGTTGTGTCAGTGGGTACTATGTGTCTGCGGTTCCTCTGAGGAGACTTTATGCAGGATTTCAAAGTTTTTATATATATTTCTCCAAGATTTTTATATATAATTCTTAGAATTATATATAATTCAGTAGCTATGGGGCCAAGTGTTTAAAACAGAGCCCAGAAAACTTGCTGTCAGTCATCAGCAGATGGCACTGAGGAAGGTTCAAGGTGCATTTCACTGGAGGTACTTTGCCTAATTATTATAATGCTTTAATTACATTTGCATCCTTTATCTCACATGGGCAGCTTGATGCCAAGCTGTTCCTGCCGTTCTCTGTGTCTTTGGTTTTATCCCAGGGCTGGTTGCAGAGGGATGAAGCTGCCCCCAAGTATTTAATGCCAGGGTCTACGCTATCGTCTGTCTAGTGGGTGTTTGCTCTGCTGGGAGCTGATAGCAAAAGCTGGGGAAAAGGGGTGGGAAGAGACAGAGTTGAAGTGATGCTTCTTCAGATCTGGGACTCTGCGTGTGTAGAGACTATAATTCATTAAAATGCCCACAGTTTTGAGAGAGGGGCCATAAAAACTGTCGTTAACACTCAGCAAATGGGATTACAGGAGTTTGCACCCTTGGGGCAATGTGGGAGGGCAGAGCCCTGTAGGAAATTGACCTGGTACTTTTAACGATAACCAAGGAAGGAGTGTGTTTAGCTGTCACCATGTTTGCCATCACAGTCGTTGCTCATCTGTATCCCCACCCTTTCTTTGGGAAAAGAGTCTCCTCCGAGGTGCTCACCACCGAATCACGCTGCAGCTCCACGTTCAGCCTTTGCTGGCAATGTACACTTATGGCACACTCCCCAAAGATGCAGTTAATCAGGAAATCCTCCAAACCGGGACATCTCCCAAGAAACAACTTCCTATGCCTCCCATTTGATAGGCATGTTGCACCATGCCATGATTCATCAGGCGAGCACGTCCTATTCCTGAGGTCCCGCAGAGCATCCTTCCTCCTCCGTCGCTACGGGGCTTGGTGGCGGTGAAGCCTGAAGACCTGTGCTCCTGGGGTGTCTGGAAACACAGGCACCTTTGCTGAATTTAGACTGAAGAAGCATCCTTGGAGGTGGCCAGAAGACATGTGTGCTGTGCTGTGCATGCTGCATGATGGGAGAGCCACCACAGCGCAGGGCTGTAACGACTGAGCCACCTTTTGCCTTGGGCTTGGAGCACGGTGTGAAATCGTTGCACTTTCTATTCAGTTGGCTTTGAGTCCTGATAAAAAAGGAGCACTGACTGATTCTAATAATCAGCTAATAAGCTAATAATTGTGATTATTAGCTATAATCTAATAAGCTAATATTGTGAGCACCTTCCAGGAAAAATGAATAGTTTGAAATTTGAAGGAACAGATTTATCACTTAAATTTTAACAGAGAGGAAATCATTTACAGGCCCCTTCCTGCCATTGTTTGGTATTCTTCCATGGCTTCCAAATCAGGTCAAGGCTTTGGGTTGTGCCACAACCCTCTTCTTTCAAGAGGTAGAAAATTCCCCTCATGTCAGAGGAGAGTGGATGGCAGGCCACCTTTGTGGGAATTCCTGGAAGGGGAAGAGATACCGGCAAGTGATGTCCCAGCAGCTGGCTTTGCTCAAAGTGCCCCTGGTGATGACAAACACCGGCCACAGAGGTGATGGGAACATCTCTGGTGGGGTATGTCCCCAACTGCTCATCCTACGCGGGCACCGCCTGGTCCACACCTTGCAGCCTGACCCTGAACGTGCTCAGCGTTGGCTGAACATATTTAAATAAATAGATCCATTTTGTCCCTGGCTTTCCAGGCCTGCAGCGATCAACCTGTCATATAGGTGGATGGAAACCTTATCAGGATATGTTATGAGTTTCTGGGCTGGTTTCTGTGGATCATTTCTGGAGCTGCAATATTTGTTTACCTTTTGGCCCTGCCTTCAGTCACAGTATTTCTGTCGCTGCTGTTGCAGAGGCAGTGTCTTCAGTGCTGCTATAAACCCAGCCCTGCCCACTTCCCACTGCCTCCGAAAATAAATCCCACCCTGAACTTTGGGTGTAATAAAATGGAGCAAAGCTCCCGACGTCTACTGGCGGCCTAACAACCTGTTTGTTCAGCTCAGGCTTTCTGCCACCATTTGCTTAAGATAAGCAGGGGTGGAGATGTTTCTTGAGGGCACAAAGGCTTTTGAGATAAAGCTCTTGTGGACCAATACTGCAATACGGCCAGATCATTTCTTTTACTTCTCCCATCACCCCAGCCTTGGTTGTTTCCATCTTTCCCACTTCTTTTCTCAATTTGCTTGCTCTGGGTTTCAGCGATGCTGTTTCCCTTTTGGGTCACCTTTTCCTACTTGACTGTCTCAGGGCTGTGAGCATCTTGTTCAGTGCCTGTAGCAGAGGCTGATGGCATGGGTAGCGGTGAAGAAGGGCATTTTACAGAGTGAGGTTTGGCATCCAAGGGTCAGGCTGCATTAGGCAGACATCAGCAACATGAGATGAAACAATGAACACCAGACTGTCATATGCCCGTAGATTTTTACTGAGTCTTTGTGGAATGCCCTTAAACTTGGCCTTCTGATTTATGGTGGGATTTACCGTCACCTGTAAAAAGAGACAAAGCTGGTGCTCCAACTTCCTCAGTTGGTGCTGCTGCAAAGGAGGCATGAGAAAAACAGCACAAAAGCTCAAGCAAGGAGCAGAGTCACTCTAAAACTCCCCATTTCCCTGCATTTCACTGGCCGTGCCCCACTTCCTCGTGTCCCTCCCAGCACCCAGCAGGCTAGGTAAGAGATGGAGGCTCTGGGGTTGCTGCAGAGTGCCAACAAGACATTGAAAGGTTTTTGTTTGTTCGTCCATTAAAGTTTCGTGTCAATGGGCCTGGAGCAGCACAGAGGGGGCTGCTGCCTTTCTGAATTCCCATGGGTGGGTGGACAGGGCTAAGGATCCGGCAGAGGTGCTCAGCAAGGCTTCAGCCACGCCGTGACCTTGCTGAGCATCCCTGCCGCAGCAGAGCTCCTCTCCGGCTCCATCTGCCCTGCAAGCTGCTTCTTGGGGCGGCTTCCTGGGAGCAGCGACAAACCTGCCCTGCTCTGCTGCCTGCTTGCAGCAGTCACGGTAAAGGACAGCTTTCCCTTGGCACCTGCTAGCTGGCCAGATGACAATCACCTAAGCTTGCCAGACACCACCACCTCTTCTCCAAGAGCTGCTTTCCCAAAAACATCTGAAAAGATGTCAGCACATCAGAGCTGATCTCTAGGGGACTGGCCAGAGAGCGGGCTGGTCCTTCTCTCACAGAGCTGCTGGCCTTTCTTGTAGCAGCGTGCATGTTTGTAATTTAAATTTGACATACACATACATACATTAGAAGTCCCATGGGCTTCTCAGGTTCTGCTCCAAGTTTACCACCATGTAAACCACAGTGCATTTTGCTCCAAGATTGAAAATGACCTATATTAGTGGTACTTCCGAAGACCGTGGACTCCTTGTTCTTTGCTTTTCCCACACCTCTCGCTTCCAGAACCAGCAGCGCTGAAATGTTGTTTGTTATGTTCTCAAGCCACCTGTGAACAAATATAAAAATAAAACTGCTGTGGGAAAGAGACCAAATATGATTTTACTGCCCATGGACAAGTCACAAACCCACGTGTGAAATCCGTGGGCACCTTGGCTCACTGCTGTCTGCTGGCTCTGGCAGGAGTGAAGAGCATCTCTCTGGTGTACTTGGAGACCCATTGCAGGGCACAGGGTGGTCCTCTGCCTGGCAAAGCACATCCCTTTGGTTCTGCTTGGGGATTTCAGCTTCATAGAGAGCCAGCCTGCTGAAAAATGGAAGAGCTGTGTTTCAGATCCCCGTTGTCCTCAGTGAATTAGCTCTGCTAAAGGCACTTCTAGTGTCGTACTGCGTGACCTGCAGTGGGGAGCAGCCTCCAGACAAATCAAAGAGCTATGTCATAAATGCATTTACTGTGCCCTTGGGACTCTGGCCTGCACTCGCCCACCCAGCGCCCTCGACTTGTCCAAGCACTCCACCCTTCTTGGGAGTTGCTGATATTTCCTTTTACATCAGCCTGCTGCACAAAAAAGTCAAATTTTCTCCCTTCCAAATTTAGCTTTGCTTAGGCACCAAAATATACAAGAGTAGGAACTAGTGACAGTTTTTTTCCAAAACATTGTCTGATGGCTAGGACTAAGGAACGGAACTGCTTGGCCAGAGAAGGGAGATGCTTGCTTCTCCTAGCGGGGACGCCGAGTTCTGCTCGGGCACAGGCAGTGGCCAGGCGTGCTCCTTGGGTTAGGAGCTGTGTTCCCATGCTGTTAACCCATCTCTCACACCCAGGTTGTCTGTTCTGGAGGACAGAGGGATGAGGAGGAGCAGTGGTGTGCTGTGAGGACGCCACGCAGAAGTGCACAGCTCTGCCTATGGGCATGGCCAGTACTAGAGCTCATGACACTTAATGAAGCTACGCTCATGGGAAATCGGTACTTTGGGTGCTTGTGCTCTGCAGAGATGGTTTCGTTTTTCAGGGTAATTGTATTTGCATGTTTTTGCAGTGCAGCTTAAATTCTTCAAAATACCCCAAGGTTTAGCCTGCTGTGGTAGTACAACATTTGGAAATGGTCTGAGTATTGTGCTAATTTTAGCCTTGTTTCCTAACCTAGTACAGCTGATGCGACTGGGCTGTGTCTGCTCCCTCCCTTCCTTTTCCCATTAGCTTTGGTACCCATTGGCCAATAGCAAGTGAATTTTCAGAGGACCAGATCTCAGAGAGATTAAGCTCCTCCTGTGCAATCAGTGAACAAGAAGCGATCAAAGAGGTGAGAAGGCCTCAGACTGCAGCCCCAGTAATGAAAAAGCCTCAGTATAATTTCAAACTGCTTGACCTCAAAGATCTCCAGGCTCATTTCAGTGGTGTCCAGGCTCTTTGTGGCAGTGCCCAGGGCCAGGCCCAAATGCCTTGGACCCGTAGCAGAGCCCTGGCGGCTCACCCTGCCTGCCAGGCCACACTTCTGTGCTGGGTGGATGTCGCAGACCTGGCCCAGGCTGCCCAGAGGGGCTGGGGGCTCCTCAGGGAGGCTCTGGTTCTGTGGTGCCACCCAGAATTAACCATAAGGTGTTTGGCTGCAGGAAAAGCCCAGTCAAACCCAGTTAACCAAATGATAATCCCACTGCTACAACTTGTTTCGCTGACCCAGCCACAGGAGCTGGAGCGGCTTCAAGAGCTGGAACTGGAGCAGCTGTTGGGTCTGTCACAGGACTTGGAGTGGCCGCAGGGTCTGTCGCTCGGTTGACAGTAGCATCAGTTGCAGCTCGATAGGCATGGGCCAGACCCCAGCACGTTACAGTGATTTGTGTCACTTTGGAACTGTCAGAGTCATTACACCCTTTTTTTCAAGCACTCTACCAGTTTTTTAGGATTTTGCATTTGTTCAGGGGTGAATTTCCAAAACACTGGAGGTGCCCACTGCTCTAGAAACCTGCCCATATCCTCCCGCAGTCCCTGCCACTCACAACTATCCTGCCTCAAGACAGATCTCTGGATGAGATTCCTAAGTAGTTGTTTAACCTTAAACAAAACCTGAAGCGCATTTAGGAGACATAACAACAAGACCATGCTGGTCTGAGTATCCCAAGGATATTCAATATTTTGGAGAACTATTGCGAGAAGCTCGGAGGATAAGAGGGAGGTGAAGGAGAAAGGGAGAGTAAACAAGTAAGAAAAAATATCTTCCCCTTTCCCCTCCGCAGATTGGCTCCCTGACGAAAAAAGGCAATAGGTGTAATTGTTAATAGTTTCCTAGATATGGTTTCCAAAGTATAGAGTCGACGACAGTGCTGACTACAAATACCAGGTTGGAGTCATGACCAGAAATTTCATCCTATCATAAGCCATATACTCTAATACTTATACCAATTTTAGTTTAACACACTCTGGTCAGATCTGTCATTATCTCAACCCTTCATGACCCACGTTGGGCGCCAAAAAGGACTGTTGTGGTTTAACCCGGCCGGCAGCTAAACACCACACAGCCGTTCGCTCACCCTCCCCCCTCCCTCTCTGGGATGGGGGAGAGAAAGGGGAAAGTGAAGCCCGTGAGTTGAGATAAAGACAGTTTATTAAGACAGGAAAATAATAATAACAATAATAATAATAACAATAATGATAATAATAGTACTACTAATAATAATGTGTACAAAACAAGTGATGCACAGTGCAATTGCTCACCACCCGCTGACCGATGCCCAGCCTCTCCCCGAGCAGCCGGCCCCCCCACCCCAGCTAGCCACCCCTATATATTGTTCAGCATGACGTCAGATGGGATGGAATACCCCTTTGGCCAGTTTGGGTCAGCTGTCCTGGTCTGTCCCCTCCCAGCTCCTGCTGCACCCCCAGTCTGCCCACTGGGAGGACAGAGCGAGAAGCTGAAAGGTCCTTGGCTTGGTGTAAGCACTGCACTGCAACAATTAAAACATCAGCATGTTATCAGCACTCTCTCATCCTAAGCCAAAACATACCACCCTACCACCTACTAGGAAGAAAATTAACTCTGTCCTAACTGAAACCAGGATACAAGGCTGGGCTGTGGCAAGGTACAGGGAGCATGAGGAGGACTCTTTGTGGTGTGGGGTGATTCTCTCTGGAAAAGTAGAAGTGAAAAAGGAAGTTAGGAGGGAAACCATCTCCCCAAAAAACACACTTCAACCCTGCTGGCAAAGCAAGGCTGAAATGGGGGCAGGCTGGCCAGCAGCAAGATTCACCCAGGGTCTTGGTGACTTCTGCATTGCTTCCGATCTCAAAGGGTGAAGGTCTCCAAAGTGCTGTGGGTTTGCTGCAGCACCTGTGGGGTGCCTTTCTCCAGTCTGGATGGTCAGGTTAAGCCCTGCTAGTCTTGGACTCTGGGATGCCTGCTCTGCTGTTTGCCATCCACTGAAACCTTTCTCCTCTGTTACATCTTCCACCAGAGGATCTCAAAATATCTGTAACCGCTACCAAAATTAACTGTAATTTTTAAGGCTATCTTTGCATGGAGAGGGATTTTTTTTTTCCAGGCAGTATTGTCATGCCAATGTGACAAAGCTGCTGCTCAACGAGAACCCATCCCGCCCAGCCCTTGCCCTTACCTTACTGCTCCCTCTGCAGCTCCAGCTAGAACAGTGAGATAGATCGCTGTGGAAATAAAAGGACTAACTTTTACAAGGCTTTTATTGCCAGCCTGGGGAGTACAATGCTACATAAATAATAATCATTAGGGTTATGACAGCTCCATAGTCCCTGGGAAATAAATAACACTTTATACTTGCATAGTGCCTTTTGTCCAGGAGCCTCGAATCCCTTTGCTGACATTAATGAAGCCTCATGATGTCCATAGCAGGATGGTAAATACAGCACCCCTCTAAGCAGACAAGCATCCCAAATTGGAGCCAGGTAACCTGGCACCTTCAGTGGAGAGAGGAAGAGTAGAAGTGGAGAAGAAAGTTTTGATTGGGTTTGAGGTATTGACTCGTGGAAAGCTGACTCCACAATCAGTAAGATTGTAATGTAGGTATGTTTATTCAGTGCTGGGCAGCACGGGGGGTAGTCCCACCAAAGTCATGCGCACCTAACGCGGCAACATGCCGTGGTTGTATGCAGTAAAGAGTTACATATATATGAAGTTTCCCAATACGCCTATACATATGCATAACCTGTCCCCGCTTAGTATTAAAATTAGCTACAAGAAGTTATTTCCATAAATTCCTCTTGTCTGCGCTTGCTCAGTGCCTTGTGGTGGTGGGCGCTGAGGGTCATGGGGATGAAGTAAGATGTCTTCATCAGGGTTGAACTTTTCACCTCATCTCTTTGCACATGCTCTCTGAGGCCTTGGTCACAATCTGGGCCATAAGGTTGTTTTGATCTGGTTCTTGGGGTCCGAGGGGCTCCTATTATCTGGAGGCCTAAGCGCAGCACAGTACATCGCAAATGTAGCACATATTCATTCTTAATCAATCTCTCTCTAATTTCTAATCCCAATGATTCAGCCCCCCCCTTTTCTGGAAAATCTAGTAACTTCTTTTAATTAATACAAAAATTCTTCCCAGTCTCTATGTGTACCCCTCAATGCCTTGCCATGCACTTTTGTCAAGGAGGCTAACATGGACATTCGTTGCAACAATTTCCAATTCCAAACAAGTATTACAAAAGACAATATTAAACTTATACCTACTAATATCAATAAAACAATAATTGGCTGACACAATGTGTTCAAAATCCCAGTTGCAGTTGGCGACCATCCAAAGAGTGTATCCCACCAGCTGTGATTTGTGTCTTGTTTTACTCTTTGCAAAACTCTGAATAACTTGTGATACTTTGTGTTGTTAGACTTGATCAACTGGTGGGATACCACTGGTGCCAAATATAGAAAATCACACCTGACGATTCTAACAAAGTTACAAATACAAAAGTTAGGATGA
This sequence comes from Anas acuta, assembly GCF_963932015.1. NCBI lineage: Eukaryota > Metazoa > Chordata > Aves > Anseriformes > Anatidae > Anas > Anas acuta. Next base: position 19,792,165 of record NC_089016.1, read on the forward strand.
TTTCTGCTAGGGAGAGATGTTTTCCTTATCTACTTCTACAAAAGCACAAGCAGTTCTTAAACACACACAGCCTTGACCAATATATACAAGCACAGTCTTTTGACTAGTATTTGGATGAATTTCAAAGTGGCAAACACCTTGATCCGTGTCAAGACATACATCCTGAGCATCAGTTGTATTGCTTTCACAAATAAATCTCCGTTGTTCCCAGGTAACACATGATTCTAGATTTACAGATTGCCATTTCCCATTCTCCATCTGTGCCCATGTTCTATGCTCCGAAGGATAGAGCACTATCTTCTAATGGTTTAATCCTAGTGCAATGATGGGTGGATAACATAAACTGTGGCGTTACGTATAGTAAGCACAAAGGCAGTAGCCATGTTAACAATGGGATCATAGGTAAAATTTACCAGAGTCCACCAAGATTGGAACTTCTTCTCAAAATCATTGGCATTGTCCCAAACAGTCTTTCGGACTTCAGCTGGAAAAGTGCCTTCACTTCCTTCCCTAATGATCAAGGCAGCTGTTGCCTGCAACCATAACTGTGCTTACATACAACTAAGAGCTAAAGATCTAACTTTCCATTAATGCTCTTATCCTCTGTTGTTACAGCTTTGGACCAAGGCCATTCACCATTCTCTATTATCATAGAGGCACCTTCTTGAATCACAATTACAACTTTTAAGCCATAGAAATAAAACAATTCTGTTAACTAAATTCTTGCTATCAGTATTATTAAATACTCCTGACCGTATTGTCCTCATTTTGCTCGAACGAGCTTTAGTTTCAGTTCACTGTCACCTGGTGTTACTTTCCAGGGGGCTTCTAAAGCTTTCTTCACTTGAGAATGGTGAATCCAAGCACTTTGTTCCTCAATTGCGGTGGAGGTTGTAAGGAGCACCTGGTATAGTCCTTTCCACTGTGGTTTCAAAGTTTTCTCTACAAGAGACTTAGTTACCTATCAGGCTTTGGCAGTCCTAGTGGGGAAAGCCTCTGGCCATCCTGAAATGGTATCTGTTAACACCAGTAAATATCGACACCCCCCTTTTCTTGGAAGTTCAGAAAAGTCAATTTGCCACTGTTGCCCGGGCCCATGGCCTTTTCCAATTTGACACAGTTTTGGTTTGGGTGCATTTTTGGGGTTAGTCTGGAGACAAAGATCACACTGTTAAGTTATTTGAGTGATGGTAACATATAAGTTCTGGCAAGATTTTTTCCAATTAGGGAGTTTTACAAGGTGTCTATTCCCCAATGTGTTCTTTCTTTACCAGTGACCACAAAAAATTGGAGAGGATGACTAGCTTCCCCTTCCCTTCTTTGGTAATAGCCCATCCCTCTTGGTTATATTTTCCCTTCTGACTTCCAATTAATTTTCTATCCTTTTTTGTTATATACAAGCTTACCTTCAAGGGGAATTTGCCTGTCTGGAATCAGGGCTCCCTCCATTGCTACCTTACCTTCTGCTGCTTCTTTTGCCTCTCTGTCTGCCAGATCATTTCCTTCCTCCAATTCTGAGCTCACCTTCTGGTGTGCCTTAATGTGCATGATTGCTACCTTTTTAGGCAGCTGAACTGCTTCCAATAATCTCATTATTTAGTCCGTGTAGATGTTTATTTTCCAGATTCTATTACGTCTTTGCAAGTGGTAACTACATACTCAGCATGTCGTTTTCCGCTGATGATGTAGCTGCTTCCGTATTTCCACATCATCAGAAGGAGTGTCCTCCAGGTCTGGACGGCTGGAGTAGGTAGCTTCAATGGTCTCCAGGCAGTCATGGTATACTGGCTTCCCTTGGTTTCTGCTGATTTCAGGAACCTTTGCAGGAAAGCCAGTGACCACCTTTCACTTCCAGCACTGTGGACACTGTGTGAGACACTAGCACAGTTATTTTCTGTCCCAAGGTGAACTTGCGTGCTTCCTGGATATTTAGCACCACTGCTGCAACGGTTCTGAGGCATCCCAGCCATCCCTTGGCGGTAGCATCCAGCTGCTTATTAAAAAAAGCAACTGCCCTTCGATATGGGCCCAGGTCCTGTGCTAGTATTCCCAGGGCAATCCCCTGTTTCTCATGGGAGAAAAGGAAGAATGGTTTATTTACATCTGGAAGTCCCAGAACTGGAGCTGACATGAGAGCCTTCTTTAGTTGGTCCTAAGCTCTCATGGCCTCCTTTGTCTATTGGAGGTCCCTGTTCCCATTTGCAATGAGCACATAAAGCGGTTTTACAAACGATCTGTAATTATAGATCCACAATCTGCACCATCCTGTCATTCCCAAAAAGGTTTGCAGTTCTTTTATTGTCTCAGGTTGCGGGGTTTGACATATTGCTTCTTTACGATCTTGCCTCAAGGTCTGTTGTCCGGCATTAACCTCATAACCCACGTAGATCAACTTCTGCTTAACCACCTGAGCCTTCTTCTTCGATACCCTGTACCCCTGTAGTCCCAGAAAGTTTAGGAGGCTTACCGTCCAGGCCACACATGCTTCTTCTGTCTGGGTGGTTATTAAGAGGTCATCTACGTACTGCAACAGCCTTCCTTCTCCTGATGGGGCTTCCCAGGTCTCCAAGTCCTTTGCAAGTTGTTCTCCGAACAAGGTGGGTGAGTTCTTAAAGCCCTGAGGCAACCTTGTCCGTGTGAGCTGTGTTTTGCGCCCACTCTTAGGGCCTTTTTAATCAAATGCAAAGATTTTCTGGCTGGCTTCATGGAGAGGGAGGCAAAAGAAGGCATCCTTCAGGTCTAAAATGGTAAACCAGGTTAGCTCTGGTGTTAAGCATGTTAATCAATTATCGGGCTAATTCCTTCTCTATCTTCCTTTTTCAAGGGGTACTGTTTAAGTGCATTCTTCGCTTTCCCTCGTACATTAGAAGATCATACTCTGGAAAACACTTGACTTAGGATTTCCTCACTAATTTCCTCTTTGGTCTCAATAGCTGTCAATATCAAACTGAACACTTCCACATATCTTTGATCATTTACCTCCAGAATAATCTCCCCATTTTTAAATGAAATGGTTGCTTGTAATCTTTCCAATAAATCTCTCCCTAGGAGTGACTCCAGGGAGTTGGGCATGTATAGGAACTTGTGAATGCCCCACTGTTTCCCATATTTATATTTCAATGGTTTGCAGAAATGTGCTATTTCAGATTGGCCAGTTGCCCCCTTTACTACAATGTAATCATTCCCCACTGATACTAATGCTTTATTTAAAACTGATAAGTTCCACCTCTTTTTCCTCCTTCCCCAGCTTCATTTTTATAACCAGCGGATCTGCTGGGGTAGATTCCCCAGTCCTCTTCAGTCATCTTTTACACGCATGACCATCACCTCCCTTCTCCGGTTCCCTTTTCCATTTCTTTTCCGTTCTGGGCATTCGTTTTTCCAATGCCCAAGTTTCTTACATAGGGCACATTGATCCTTGCCTAGTCGGGGCTGCTCCTGTCTGGGCCTTCTTTTTCCTTCTTCTCTAATAACTGCTATCAGCCTCTTCTGCATGTTTAATTGAGGAAGATAACAGTCCTCTCTCCTTCCAAATTGCCCCGTGTACATGCACCACACCAAAGGCATATTTCAAATCTGTCCAAATGTTTGCCAGCTCAAGAGCTCTTATCAAGGTGATGATTTCCACCTTTTGGGCTGATGTTTGTTACCGCATATCCTGTGAGGTGAAATCCCTGGCGGATGAAGCTGCTGACATCTATATACCAATCCTCCGCATCTTCTAGGGGTGTTTCCTTTAAGTCTGGTCAGGAGGAGTATACCATGTCCGTGGTCTTGATACAATCATGAATGGGTGATCTGGAAACTCTGTTACTAAGGAAAGAGCCTGGGTTCACAGTATTAGTGCCGAAAAAATGTAGTGAACTCACAGTCCATTATACACATTCCTTTTCTTCTTCAGTAACTATCATTTGCATATTGCAACAGTATCCCCTTTTCCGGAAGGGGTCTTTCAGGCTTCAAGATCACAGTTCCTGAATATGGTGGGGCTATTCTTGAACCCCTGTGGTAACACTGTCCAAGTAAGCTGAGTTTTCCATCCTCTATTATTATTTTCCCACTCAAAGGCAAAGAGTTTCTGGTTTTCAGTTGCCACGGGCAGGCAGAAAAAGGCATCCTTTAAATCTAGTACCATGCACCAAACTTGACTGTTTTTCTCAGTTTGTAATTCCAATCATTTTTCCCAATTTAAATTTCAAGCATTGAAAAAAAAAAAAAGAAAAATACCTTTTCCTGTTGGACAGTTGCTCCTATTGAATTTACATTTACAGACTAATTAACACAGAAAATAAACTCCCATAACCAACAAAAAATTCAAGCCTCACTTTTTCATTCCCTAGCTTTATTTCAACCAGTGGACCTGCTAGGCTAGATGCCCCAGGTCCCCATCATTCCTGACTGTTGTAAGTTTATCCTGCAACCTAAGACAATTTATTTCCGGTATCAGGGGCTGATTGCCCTAGAAAGAGGCTAATCAATTAACTCTGTTTGTTTTCTGAAAGCAAGTTCAAAATTTTTTTATTTATATATTTTTTATTATTATTATTTTCTCTTCGAAAGTTCCCTGAGATTGCCAATGGGACCGCTGAGCTCACACATGAAATCAGGTTGTTTTAAGAGTTAGCTGCTTTTCTGTTTCCATGACAACTCTCTCGGACCCATCATGGTCCCTCTGCCCCAGAGGGCTCACACCCGTGATTTTGAGATCTCAGCCTCGGGTTGAGACAGAACTATTAACGTTCCTACATCCTCTTTCCCTGCTCATTCAACTTCAGACAGCTCTGTCAAATACTACATGCCACACCTTTAACACCTTCAGCAACCCTTTTAACACTTCCTTTATCTTTCTCCAGCCTGTACTTTTCTAATGCCAGAACCAAAGGCTCAGTCAGGGGCCAACTTAATTCCATACCTTTTCCCTCCCAGATGCTATACAACATTTCATCCCATTTTCCTTCTCTCCTCAAAAACATTAATTGCAAGATAGTGTTATAGACGATTGATCCATAAAATGGCCATTTAGCTTATATAGCAGCCACCACTGATTGCAATACTTAGTGAAAGTCCTCTCGCTATCTGTGCCCCCAGTTCTAACAATACCCTTCGAATGTGCCGATATGCACCCAAGGAGGCTTTATTTAAAACGTCTTTGTTTTGGTTATTACTTATTTCCTTGATTTCCCATTCCCTTGTATTTATTTATTTATTACTAATCCCTACTAGTTACTGCCCCTTGTTTCACAAACCTTTTTACTGCAGGTTTTTACTATCTTTTCCTAATCTTCTTCCCAAATGTCCCAGTTCTCTGGGATTAAACGCTTCTTCCCACGTACAAACTTAACTATTTCAGATTATTAATGAGCCTCGTTCCAATCACAAATCCAAGGGACTTCGGGAAAACACCTGAAGCACTCAGACTTCTGTCTTCTAGACAAACATTACCACCTTTTCCACAAAATTTACATTTCAACAGGACCGAATTTCAGACGAATGCCAATTTTTCTCATGCACTTTGTTAGTAAGCCCATACAAAACAAGGAATCACTCCTGTGTATCCGTCAATATGGGGGTTTAAAAGGGTACTGAGACCTAAATAAATTCGCTCTCCCCCTTCTTAACAAATTCCCGGGGCTCAAGGCCAAACCACCAAAGAAATGACTCTCTCTGTTCTACTGCTTTGATAATCAGTCAGCCCCCTCCCCCTCTCCAGTACTTGGGAAACTGACCAAACACCACAGCAAATACACCAACACTTCTAAACTGTTAGTTACTTAGATAATGCTTTTTCTTGTCACACTGAAAGCATTTAAGAGCAAAAATAGGATCACAAGATACACCGCCAGGCCCATATATTGGGCACCACCAATAAAAACTTGGATAAAACAGCCCTTCTTTTTGGTCTGTCACGCACTTCGTTCGTCTCTGGCCACTCCCCTTGCAGAGAATACGGAACCACAGATCGGAACTCTGCACTCACTTCGCAGCGACGCTGCATCTGACTCACACAGCACAATCACGCAATCACACAGAGAGTCCCCTAGCACATTTCATTCATATCACAAGAATATAATTTAGAATGATAACCAACCAAAAAAGTATTGTCTCTGACTGTGTTCTTCGTGGAGTGACTTATTCCACTTTGTTTCAAATCCTTACACTTTACACAAATACTTTCAACACAAAATACCTGGACATTTAAGAATAAGACATACAGTTATTAACACTCCAGTTAGTATTCCTCCAGCAGCTGAAAATATTACCCAGATAACCTTGTCACAATTGTGAGAGGCCCGCTTACCCTTCTCCTGCTTCTTATACAGTCATTAGCAGGTCTGTCCTGGCTCCCAAAACCGGGATGCAGCGGTAACCTCGGATTTGCTCGATCTACTCCCAAGATCGCTAGCAGCCACTCTATCGGTCAGCAAATCCCCCTTGACGACTCTATCGGTCAGCCTGTAGGGTACCCTCCTCCCTTACAGGGACTATGCTGCACGCCAGACGTCTCTGCACGATTTACCAGCTGCCCCGGCCATGCGTACGACTTACAGGCCCCTCCTGTAATGTAAAACATACCGTTTGTCTGCAGCTTCAGGAGGTCCTTGTCTGCTCCTGTGGTGAGCAGCTGAGAGTGGAGTCCCCTCCGAGCAAAATACTCAGGGTGCACCTAGGGGCGTCCCCTCCGCAGCTGATCCCGCAGCCAAGCAGAGTGTCTCCTGCCTGGCTCACCAAAATGACTCGAAGAAAGCTGACTCCACAATCAGTAAGATTGTAAAGTAGGTATGTTTACTCAGCGCTGGGCAGCATGGGGGGTAGTCCCACCAAAGTCATGCGCACCTAACGCGGCTTCAAGCTTCAAGGCCGTGGTTATACATGTATGCAGTAAAGAGTTACATATATATGAAGTTTCCCAATATGCCTATACATATGCATAACCTGTCCCCGCTTAGTATTAAAATTGGCTACAAGAAGTCATTTCCATAAATTCCTCTTGTCTGCGCTTGCTCAGTGCCTTGAGGTGGTGGGCGCTGAGGGTTGTGGGGATGAAGTAAGATGTCTTCATCAGGGTTGAACTTTTCACCTCATCTCTTTGCACATGCTCTCTGAGGCCTTGGTCACAATCTGGGCCATAAGGTTGTTTTGATCTGGTTCTTGGGGTCTGAGGGGCTCCTATTATCTGGAGGCCTAAGCGCAGCACAGGCGCAGCACATTGCAAATATAGCACCTATTCATTCTTAATCAATCGCTCTCTAATTTCTAATCCCAATGATTCAGCATTGTCCTGGTTTGAGTTTTGTAAGGATGTACAGATGGGAACATTTTCTTGAATCAGCCTCATGCGCTTAGCACACAGCTCTGTCTCACTCTGAGCACCTATATATCGATGCCTCCTGTATCGTGGAACTGATGGTTGCTTTTCCCTCTGTTACAGGGTTACCATCCATTGCCTCATGAAGATGAAATCGCACACACCAAAAAGCTGTTCAGAAGGAGGAGAAACGACCGGAGGTAGATGAAACATCTCTTTAATGTTTTTTTTTTTAGCCTTCTCTTCTTCATTGCACATCTTCCCCCACTGTCTCATGGAGTGTCTTTGAACAATATTGCTCTTTAGCAGCTGTCACCATTGAATTAATGCAAAAACTGTTATTGGAGCACTAATGTCCTGAAAATGCTGTCTGTCCATCCTTCCAGTTTGTCTTTGAAATTTGGGGTATATCTTGTATTGCTCCAGACCTCTTCTTCCTCTTAAATATTCCAGCATAGCCAGATCCCTCCACTTTCCTTAGAAGAAGCAGTTGGCAAGACATTATCTGTAAAGGCTTTGAGTCCCTGCGACTTGCTTCCTCTCTTTCCATAGAAAAGCAAAATCTGCTGACTTTCAGGGTTTGCTGCAAAATGGGTTGAGAGGGGTTTGCAGCAAGCCTCGGATGCCGTTCTGCATGAACAAGGGGATGTGCTAAATAGGCAGGCAGCTGAGTGACTCTAGGGCTCTAGATGAGGGCATCTAGAGTCCTTGATAGGAATCCTGACTGTGGTTAAATGTGAAAATAAGCTGTGAATGAAGGAATCAGTTACACATGCAGCTTTCTTCTGCTGTGGCAGAGACAACAAAGCCAGGGCAGTAAAGCATTTCTAAACCCAGGAGTTTGCAGGATTGGTGTTATTGAACAGGAGGAGGACAGTGGTTTCTCAGAGCCTCAGTTGCAATGCCTCGTTGTGGCCTCATTTTGGGGGGAAGTCTTGCAGAGACTGCAATGGCAGGCAGGATGTGTCCCCAAATCTCCAAGCAGATGACTCGAGCCACCGCTCCTCAACTTGCTAACAGCCTGCAAGGAGCCATGGTGCAGTTATCTCTGTGCTTGTGTTGTTTTCCCTCAGTTTTACAGAGCAACTGATAAAAGCTTGCTCAGACAGCCCAGAAATTGTCTGTGGGCAGCGAGCAAGTCTTAAAAAGGGTCCTCCTATGCATCCCTTGGGGCTCCAGCAAAACTCTGTTTTCCAATTTAACCTGTTATTTCTGCTATTCAGATAGTTATGGCGTAGCATTTCATCATCAGCCTCTGTCTGGTTTTGCTTGCTCTCATGTCGCCATTGAGGGCTTTACAGTTTCTTCAGTTTAAGTACAGCAGTCTTGCAGAGATAAATAGGACCGAGTGACAGAGGTGAGGGGAGTTTGAGTAATCCCTTACAGTACTGGTGTGTTGCTGCTGTGAGCTGGATGTCGAAAGCCAGGAGGAAAACCAGACCAGTCTGCGGCTAGCAGTCACTGGGGCTCCCTCCTTTTTTCACCATACACAATTTAAAAGACAATTTTGTGATTTAGGGAATTTTTTTTTCCCTAAGGAAAGGGGAAATGCCTTTTCCCTAAAAGGCATGAGACCCCTGCAGAGCAAAGGGGTCTCATGCCTGAAGCTCCACACTGATACCTGGTGGGGCTGCAAAATGCAAACCATAGCATTACAGCACATTGGGCTGCAAAATGCAAACTGTAGCCCTCCTGAAAGTGCCTGTCTTCATCCCATAAGCCCAGCCTTTGCTACAGGCTGCGTGCAGCCCAAAACACGGCCTCTGGCTCAGCCAGCCCTGCAAGGAGGTGGCTGGAGGATGGAGATGGGCATTGCACTGTGTCGAGTCAGAGCTTCAGCCATTGTAAATGTGTGCAGCCAGTCCACTGCAGAGCTGTGGGGATCATGCCAGATGTACTTCTTCTCTTCGGTTCAGATTACCACAATAAATAGAAGTGTTTAGGGCATTGCTGCCCTTCCTGTAGATGTCAAAGAGTGATAGTAAAAGGAACCGCCTTGAGCTGGTTCTGGGAGATACGGGGTGAGGAACAGCCCAGAGCAAATAGCTGAGTGTGAGGCTTTGCAGGGGACCAGGGTGATGTTCCAGGAGGAGAGCTGGATTAGGACAAAACACAAGGATTTACTTAAAAGCCTTCAATCTGGGTCAGTATGGCAGCATGCAGGAGGAGATGTGGGTCTGCTTCAGCCCTAAGCAGTTGTGAATGAAATAAAATGGAAAGGGAGGTGAGTATACAGAGCTGCCCAGGTCCCCCCTAAACACTTCCATCCTTGGTAGAACTGCCTGTCATAGCTGTGAGAAACACTCTGTAGCCAATAACTTAGGCTCAGGCGAAAATCTCAGTGAAGTAGCAATTTATTCGCGATTGCAATGGCGGGCGCCCCACAAGCAGGAGAGCACACCTACTAGTTCCAAAACACAGTTTATATACCTTTTGATGACAGGACCCTCCCCTGTTTCCCCACTGAGTGGGTAATCCAGGTTCACAATCTATCTGATGCTTCACAGACAATGCATAGCCTTCAGTTGCCGGTCTGTTAAATTTCAATTTCCTTTTGTCATTTTTACTGTTTGAAGTGGTAATGTTTCTTCACTTACCTGACTTGACTTGACACCATGATTTTCACCTAATTGTTCTAAGGAGTCTGGCTGTCTGCATTTTACAAGGTCGCCTGCTAAGCTTTCTTATCATTGCAAGCATATCTCAATACCACATTCCTTTCCTCTAAACAATGTAACTGCAAAAAAAACATTTCTACTCCCACAATTGCCCCCTTTTCTTCTTTATAAACTGTTGATTTTTGCAAAACTTTTCTCTAAGGTGTAATTTGGTAGATATCTTCCTCTTCACTTTCTTTGCTTTCCATCTCCTCTAATATCATCATCTTATCTGAGTAAGGTGGTGGCTCCATCGTCAATTGTTTCCATAGTGCAGTTTCAATTAACCGCTTGACAAGTCCCCTTACACAGGGGACAATGCAACAACCAATGGCTGTCAAAACTCCTGCTACTACGATCAAGGATGTAAATATGGACACTACCATCCCTTTCCATTTACCAAACCAAGATCCCAACCGTCTGGTGGTAGAAGTGCCTGTTCCTAATTTTTCTGCCAATTCACTGGCAAGGGTGGTAAACCCTTGCAATGCTCTAGTTACTGTGCAATCTGGGGCAATATTGTTGGGAATAAAAGTGCAACAGTGGTTGCTCAGTATCACATACACACCTCTTTTCTCCGCAAGCATCATCTCTAATGCTATTGTTTTCCCAAGCCATTTTGCTGGTGGCATCTAGTTGTTCAGTGATTCCTCTTATCGCATCCCTTGTATAATTCATGAACCTCTGCTGATTATAATAGATATAATTAATCCAATCCACATTCTTATTGATTGTTACCCACCAGAACAGTGACTCAAACCCTGCAGCAATTTGATTCCTGGCTTCCTGTTCATGAGGAACTCCTCTAGGTACCCCAATAGAATCTATGTATACTCTGTCATCGAATGATATTCCTAAGCCTCTTTCACTTCTTCTGGGCATTTGTGATGATTCTCTTTCAAATGCCAGGGTGAAGGGTATAGCTAATTGAACAAGTGCACAAGTGCCTCCCCAATTAGATGGTAGGGTGGACCGTAGGATCTTCCCTCCACAGTACCACCAGAGATTTGCCCTGGGGATCTCAAGTCTTGAGCAGTTTCCCATCAAGTCCTTGGTAGCATTCAAGGTCCTGGTGCACAAGGCAAATTCTCCCAGATGCCAGGTAGCACTCACACCCTGCCGTGAGAGGCAAGCTGTATGGTTACCTGTAGCTGTAGAGAATGCAGGAGGAACCGTGATATTGCTATCATGCAAGGAAGGGAACAGCAAAGAGAGACTTACAGGCCTCATTTCCCCAGGCAGTCTTTTCTTGGTACAATGCAATCATACATCGCATCCCCTGAGAATCCTTGGTCCACCCCCATGGGAAAGGCACTATCTGGGCAATCGGTCGTCCCGAGGCACAAGCATAGCAGTAGCTACGGTTGAGACTCTGGACGGTATATTTGACCCATTCTATCCAGGCATTCACATCCCCATACCCTGTTTGAACTGCCACATTTCAAAGAAGGCCTCCTGTTTTCTCTCCTGTTTTCTCCTTGAGTTTCTCCCTTTCTCTGATGGCAATAGAGGATCGTTTCCATACAGCTATTCTCAATCTGGCTGTTGGGTCTCTCCCAGTTATTTGTTCTGTCTGCTCAATTGTCGTTGGGCATTTAAATCTCCACAAGCTAACACCTCACAAGCATCAAACGTGACGGCTTGTGGTACATAACCCTCTGACACAATCACACATATTTTGACAGGGTATCCCATCTTACTATTATCTGGTCATGCCTTTTCCAAGTTGCTAATTGACCAAGGCCTTCTCTGAGGCCTACAATTACTAGAAACAAAATTAATAGTTGAACTTTCCCTGTCATTATTTTTAAGCCTTAGGTTTCCAGATAATTATTAATACAAAGAATAAGATATATGTACTACTAAAACAAACTCCCCTTGGGAGCACTTCCCTATAGGCCAGTCCTTTCTCTCACTCGCAAGCCACGCTCATTAATTACCTGTGAAAATAAAAGGGTAGTTTACAGTTGTAAACTTTTATCCTGCTCAGAGTCCACTATGAGATTTTTCTCTTTGATTTCAACTTCCAACAAGTCTTCTGTAGGAACAGCTTCCCAGGTACTAGGGTCGACAGATGCCTTGACTCAAGTATAGTGAGTCCAACCTTTTTCCGCAGTTCTTACGGCTGTTTCAGTGGTTAGTAATGGTCCTTCCCATTCAGGCCGGAGTTGATTCTTTCCAGGTCCAAATCAGGACCCGGTTTCCTGGGTGATGGTGGTGAATGGGGAATTCCAAAGGTGGGGTTTGAGGCAACAGCCCATGGGTCCTGAGAAATGACAAAGGAGAGGACAACCCCAGAATACAGTTCTTAAGAAAACTCTCTTGTTTTGAATTGTGGTATCTCATCCCTTCTGCCCTAATAGGGCAATCTGAACAGCATCTCATATGGTGAAATTCCTATATCCTTTCTTGGTGCTGTTTGAACCTGTAGGAGTAAGCATTTTACCCAAGGAAGTTGGGTTTCTAACACTAGTTTAGTTAATTGCTTCTTTAATGTCTGGTTCATTCGTTCCACCTTCCCAGAAGGGGAGGGGTGCCAGGGGCTGTGAAAATCCCACTCAATCTCTAAGGCCTGCTTTAACCCTTGCAGTAAAGCTTACACCCATCCAATCACGTGGTCAGTTAGGACAAACAACTCAGTAAAGTCTACCTGTATACTTTGGAAAGGTCAAATCTCTGGCTCCCATCCCCCTCTAGATGGGTTACAGAAGACCTTTTTATTTACCTTTTGACATATGGTACATCCTCTGCATATTTGCTTCCCTAAAGTGTATATTCCTACACAGACATACTTTCTTAGCACAACATCACACATTGCTTGCACCTCCCAATGACTCTTTTGATGTAAAACAGTTAATATTTGCCTCATTGGTGCTTTATTCAGCATTTCTCTCCCATCAGGGAGTATCCATTTTCCTTCAGACTTCATGGCTCCTGATTCCTTAAAAAAATCTTTCTCTTAAAACTTTTTAGTTCTTTCTTATTTTTCAACAATTCCCTGAATCCTCTCTGGATTTATTCTTTGTTTTCCCTCAGACATTAGATGCCTTAAATACCTGACTTCTCTTTCTCCATATTGTAATTTATTTTTCAATACTCCCAAGCCCTGCTTTCCCAGAAAGCCGGATAGCTTGTTAGTAGCTTCCTTCACAGCTGTTTTCTCCTGTCCTGACAATAAAAGATCATCCACGTATTTGTGACAGTAATGTTATAAATGAAGTCTCAACTCAATCTGAATTAGTAATATTTATACTTATAAAAGGTATAAAAGGCAAGTAAACAGCGCTGGGTGTGCGGGGAGTCTACGCTCCACCAACAAGTACACACAAACATCAAACATTCTAAACATATAGAACATTGCTTTTACATACTAAACCCGAGTATGCCTATAAAATCAGAAAAGGTAACAAACAATCCTTTAAGTTCCATGACTTATAACAGTTTCCAATTTCCATTCCTTTTCTTGATTACAAACACAGAAGAATTCCAGGGCTAGTCGTGCGAACAATATGTCTCGCTTTAAGTTGTCAAGCAACTCGGCCTTCAGGCCTTATGTATCCTGTTCTTCCCAGAACTAAGAAAAGCATATCCATCTCCTTTTCAAGGCAAATAAGGCCTGGGTCAAAAGGCACGTTCAGGTCAACAGGGGGCGTAACAGCAAAAGCCTTTGATGGCTGTAGCAGTAGAGGGGCCCATGGCATAGCAGTCGGATAAGTAAAGGCTCCCTCTTTGTCTGGCAAGCCACGTTTCTGACTGTGGTCCCACATGACTCTTTAAGGCCTCAGAGATTGCTTGCCAGGTGCCAAGCAATCCCACCACAACCTTGTCATTTTTAGTTGCAGAGTCCCACACCTTGACCTCAGTTTGGTCCCATATTTCAGGCTCATAATCTGTCCAATTGGTAATAAGGAGAATGAGCTGTAAGGTTACCAGGACAGTCTTTTTTTCTAAGGATGTATGATTCCCCATAATGCGCAACTGCTTACCAGCGAGGGGCAGTTGTGTGCGTGGGTTCGCTTCTCTCAGCTTGAGCTTCTCTCCAGCTCCAGTGTGCCCATTTCCAGCAACTTTCTGTACGAGCGACTTAGTGTACGAGATTCTTTGAGCGGTTTGCTGAGTTTGGCCGAACCTATCTTCATGAGGCAATCAATGTTCCTGTTCCCATCCTGGTCTCTGTTCTGCTAGCCTGTCCCCAGTCATTCATTTTTTCTGCTTCTTTATTGATGACATAACTTCATTTTATTGTGTTGCCTTTTTTTTTTTCATCACAAGGACAGACTCCCCCTCTTATACCCTTCCCCCCACAGCAGTCCTTTTCAAAAGCAACTTCCATGCCTTAACAGCTGGAGAACAAGAAACCAGAGACTGCATAGAGTCTCCTGAATCACCCTTCTTTGTTCCCTCTTAACTCTTTTACATTCCTGATGGCCTCGTCGTTAAGAGTCTAATATTATCATCAACAATGGGGCTTTCCGACCCCCATAGCCACACTCCCATATCTCCCCCTTCTTTATTAATATCAACCATCTTCTTGACACGAATTATTATGCCATATATCACACCTGGAACCCATATTTTCCCTTTTTTCCTAGCCCTTGTCAGTGTGCTGCTACAGAAATTTCCCTCCTGCAGGGTACCACACAATAACGTTCCGATTCTGGAAAATGGGCGTGTACTGCCAAGCACTTCACCGTGCAGGGATTACCGTACACCCAATTTCTCTGGTGTACTTCCAATCACTTCCCAGTGCAAGGATTACCATACACCAAATTTCCCTGGTGTACTGCCAAGCACTTCACCGTGTAAGGGCTTACCATACACCAAATTTTCCAAGACTCTTCCTTTATCTCCCTCATCTCACGCTTTGTCCGTCTCTGGCCGTGCCCCTCGCAGAGCTACAGAACCTTGGATCAGGACTCCACACTCGCTTTGTACAGAAGTACATCTCAATCACACATCACAGAGTCTCACCCGACCCCCAAGGCAATACTTAATACTTCTTACCTTGGTCTGTGCACAGAGTTACGGGATCAATTCTTAAAAACCCGGAGTGCCTACCTTCTTCCTTTCCCCACTACTTCACGGATCCTGCCTCTTTAATCAGTCTTGGTTCCTCTGTCAGCTCTCCACAGAACCACCCCCGTCGATGCACAGGACCGCTGAAATCAGCGGGGCATGCCCTCCTGCTGCTGTGACGGTGGGGCTCCCCAGTAGGTGACTGGATCCCAGATGAGCCCCCAAATTGTGAGAAACACTCCGTAGCCAATAACTTAGGCTCAGGCGAGAATCTCAGTGAAGTAGCAATTTATTCGCGATTGCAATGGCGGGCGCCCCACAAGCAGGAGAGCACACCTACTAGTTCCAAAACACAGTTTATATACCTTTTGATGACAGGACCCTCCCCTGTTTCCCCACTGAGTGGGTAATCCAGGTTCACAATCTATCTGATGCTTCACAGACAATGCATGGCCTTCAGTTGCCGGCCTGTTAAATTTCAAATTTCTTTTGACTTTTTTACTGTTTGAATTGGTAATGTTTCTTCACTTATCTGACTTGACACTGTGATTTTTACCTAATTGTTCTAAGGAGTCTGGTTGTCTGCATTTTACAAGGTCGCCTGCTAAGTTTTCTTATCACTGTAAGCATATCTCAATACCACATTCCTTTCCTCTAAACAATGTAACTCTGCAAAAACAACATTTCTATTCCCACAGAGCTTAGAAAAAAAAGCATTCTTATTTTAACTGCAGAAAGGTAGGAAGCATGGGTAGAGGGAGCTGGAGCAAAACAACGGTCTCTTAAATAATTATTTAATCCAAAAGGGCAAATTGTAAAGACTAAAGGGGACCCCAGCAGCCCCTTGACCCCACTCAGTTTGGTGCTAGGGGTTGGACTGAACAGCGTTAAGCACCTGGAGTCCTCTTGTGCATTTATGGTAGGGGGGGATTTCTAGTGCCGCTTGAGGTGCCCCTGGAGAGCACTCGCTCCTTAAAACTGATTCCTAGCAGTAAGTGAGATCTCAGAATGGTTATTTTATGTGAAAATCATTCTGGAAATAGGGAAAAAAAGGGAATGGGGAAAAAAAAAAAAGTCCTGCTGAACGAAACTGTTTTGCAGCTTAAATGCCAGTCTGTATTGGAGCACAAACTTGTTACAAAGCTACAAAGCTTTTCACACTTTATTGCAGTGCTATTATCTTAATATCCCAGACATCTTGCTGCTCGAGAAAGGCTTTGTTTCATCACTGGTGTTGCTGCACAGGTGGTATAAATATCCCTCTTGTTATAAATGAAGTCTCAACTCAATCTGAATTTAGTAATATTTATACTTATAAAAGGTATAAAAGGTCCGATTGTTAATAAGCAGAATGAGCTGTAAGGTTACCAGGACAGTCTTTTTTTCTAAGGACGTATGATTCCCCATAATGTGCAACTGCTTACCAGCGAGGGGCAGTTGTGTGCATGGGTCTGCTTCTCTCAGCTCGAGCTTCTTCGCAGCTCCGGTGTGCCCATTTCCATCAACTTTCTGTACGAGCGACTTAGTGTACGAGATTCTTTGAGCGGTTTGCTGAGTTTGGCCGAACCTATCTTCATGAGGCGATCAAAGTGCCTGTTCCCGTCCTGGTCTCCGTTCTGCTAGCCTGTTCCTTTTCATTCCTTCTTTCTGCTTCTTTATTGATGACATAACTTCATTTTATTGTGTTGCCTTTTTTTTTTTTTTATCTCAATGACAGTCTCCCCTCTTATACCCTTCTCTCCACAGCAGTTCTTTTCAAAACATTTTTTTATTGGTCAAACAACTTTGAATATAACAACAACAGCAAACACCCAGAAACTTCCATGCCTTAATGGCTGGAGAACAAGTAACCAGAGACTGCATGGAGTCTCCTGAATCACCCTTCTTTGTTCCCTCTAAACTCTTTTACATTCCTGATGGACTCATTGTTAAGAGTCTGATGTTATCATCAACAATGGGGCTTTCCGACCCCCATGGCCACATTCCCAAATCTCCCCCTTCTTTATTAATATCAACCATTTTCTCGACACGAATTACCACTCCATATATAACACCAGGAATTGCTTTCCCCACCTTACATGGCAGAAATCCCACACCCAGTGTTTTCTCTATCAGTTTGGACTCATGAGGTGTGCCACCTTCTGTGTTGGATGGGAGCGACGGTGGGCATCACTGCTTAATGGGATCGTTGAAGGAGCACAGTGGGGACATGTTTTTTGTAGATGCCCATGTGAGCAAGTGCTGAGTACCAATGAGGTTTTACTGTCCCAGATGCTGACCCACTGTTTGCTACCACAAGACCCACCTTACGTAAACAACACTAAAGGCAATTTGGTTTGGCGTCCCATAGGACTGGGATACAGAGCACAACAGACCCATTTCTTGAGTCCTCTAGTCCTCTCCTCCATCCTATCTCAACCTGCTGCTTCTCTGCTAGTGACTTGTCTCCCTGGGAAGGTGGGCTTTGAGTTGTGTCCACTGGTTTTCAAAAAGCTCCCAAAACCACCACGTCTTAAGTATCTACTGTGGTGGTTTTACTCAGGTGGGCAGCTGAGTTCCACCACGGCCACTCTCTCACTCCTCTGTCCTCAAAGAGGAAGGGGGAGAAAATATGACTCAAAGAGCTCGTGGTTTGAGATGAAAATTATTTATTTAAAGGTAAATGGAATGAAAAACAACAACAACAACAACAAACAAACACAAGGCTGTGTGGAAGCACAGAGAGAAAGGGAAAAAAAAGTTATTCTCTACTTCCCATCAGTGGCGATGTTCAGCCATATCCTGAGAAGCAGGGCCTCAAAACGGATAGCGGTTGTTCAGGAGGACAGCCCCCTCCCCCACGAGAGCCCTCCTTTTTATTGCTGAGTGTGACATCGGGTGTTATGGAGTATCCCTTTGGTTGGTTTAGGTCAGCTGCCCTGGCGATGTCCCCTCCCCATCACTCACCCACCCCCAGCCTGCTGGCTCTTGGGGGCTTGGAAGGAGTCCTGATGCTGTGCCAGCACTATGCAGCAATAGACACAACACTGGAGTGATATCAGTGCTGTTCCAGCTACGAGTGCAGAGCACAGCACTGTGTGGGCTGCTGCAGGGAAAGGTGCATCCCAGACAGACCCAGCACACCTACCAAAGCATTGCAAGTCAGCTTGCTGTTGCACGGGGTTTTTCTGGTCTCTGTGACCTCCTAGGACGATGTATTTGGTGATGGAGGTCCAGCTTGCCAAATGCCATGGCCCTGAGGCTCATTCACAGAAGTTTGTGTTATGCCGCTTGGGTCAGTGTTAAAGGAGTGGTACAAAACCTTGCCTGGTCTGGTTAGGATACACAAGGAATATATGGGTTTCTGGAGGGGTTCTCTCAAAGCAGGTGAGTTTGTACCTGCTTCTTGGTCTCCTGATTAATGGGGTGCTGAAATTGTTCTTTGTCACCTAAGGACCAGGAAAAGATTGCTGGGGAACTCTTAAAAAGTTTGCACCATTGTAATCACACTGGTTCAATCACATCTTGTTCGATTCAAAGGTCAGATCAGGCTGATTTCCTTAGTGGAAGGAATTCCTCATGTGTGCGTAGGATGCTGGCAGGTACCTCACAGGGCTTTTGGTGGAAAAGGACAGGAGAGCGTTACAGAGGGGAACACAACCCCATGGCTTGGAGAGGATGGTGTAAAAGCCTCAGAGTTAATCAGTCTCCTATTTCCAAAAGGTATCCAAGTTCCTATTTTCAACATACATGTAAGTGTGGATCCTTTGTGCTTCCGCCGTACGCAGCATGGGAGTGTCTCACGTCTTTGGAATGACCAGAGCAATGAGGGGCTGTTCTGCAGGAACCTGCCTTGGAGTCCTTGGAGGACTGTCACCTGCAGCAGTGGCTTCTCCTCTCAGATGGAGGAGCATTTCTGCCATCCTTCAGAAAGCCCTTGCGTGGGGATAAGGAGCTGGAGCAGAGACTCAGCCCCTTTTGGCTGATATATGAAGCAAAGGGGTGGGAGCTTTCCCCATCTCTCCTCAGCATGCCCCAAATACTTATTGTTTTGATAACAGGATTACAGAAATGTCCCCAAGTTTTCTCATGCACTGTCCCAGTTTGCTTCCTACCGTTAACTTGGCTTTCCACTTAAATGATCAGGAAAAAGCAGTCTGGCTTTTTTTTTTTTTACCTTTTTCATTTTGTTTTGTTTTAATGAGATTCAGAGCTGGGGAAGGCAGAAATATTCTCCTTCCCCGGAGAGCCATGGGTGGCTGTCAGGGACAGGTTCCTCTTCCTGCAGCACAAGGCTTGTGTAAGCGCCGCTAACCCCTCCTGCTCGCGCCCATGCTGAAAACAGGGTCATCTGGGGTGACTGTAGCAGGGTGGGCGCCCCTGCCCTGCCTCTCCACTCATAGTCCAAAGCCCCATTACACCAATCTGGGTCTCCTCTGTGGCCACCGCTTTGCTGAGGGACATCCCAAGGGCTCATCCACGTGACCCCAGCTGGGGTCTCGTGTTGGGGCGAGCATGGTCCTACATGGGGACAGCCCAAAGGATGGTCACTGTGAGCTCAGGGCCAGGCAGGGAGCATCCCAGATCCACTGGCAGCTCCGCTGAGGAGCATAAGCAAGCTGATATATTTATTTTCCCTTTATATTTGATTTTACAGACCTTTAGGGACTCTCAGCCACCTACAGTGATTAGTTCAACTGATTAAGCTGCTTTTCCTCTTGTGGCAAACTCCCTTTGTGAAGGGTTTTCAATAGCCACACTGCCCGGGACATTGTTCCTGTACAATTTCCTTTCAAAACACCATAAAGGGTACTCCACCACTTTACCCTGCAATAAAATATTACAGGAATCAGCTCTGCCCAACTCAGTCTGCACAATGCTGGAGTGAGGTGGAGCCTTCAGCAGGGGGGATCTGAGGTAAGGAGAGGTAAAGCAGAAGTTTTCTGCTTGTTTTGTTGTTGTTTGTTCATATGAGGATCCAGGGTCACCTAGGGAAGCGAACAACAGACTTAAAGCTCAGAGAAGGAAAGAAATGCTGCCTCGCACATCTCTGGTTGTACAGCCTTGCCAGGCAGGCTGGAGAGGATGTGGATGCTCTCCAGGTACCCAGGGTACGTGGTGCAGGGGGAGAAGGGCTGTTCCTGCTGAGGACACACATGGAAAGCAAGCAGCTGAAAACTGTCCATCTAATAAAGACTGGAAATCGGAGGAAGATCTGCTTTGATTGCCACCAAGGGGGTAACAGGAGTAAGGAACTGGATGGGGTTGCAATGCACAAGGTCCTCCCATGTTTGTAGTTACCCCAGTACCTTCCTTTCTCACCAGGCTACCAGGTAGATTCATACAAAGAGTGGGTGTCACTGGGACCTGGTTGGCCCATGGGCAAGGCAGTGATGGAGCAGGACAGAGATGCTATCAGGAGGAGCCAAGCAGAATCCCCTTCCTCCTGGCAGAGCAGCACTGGCGAGACATGCTAGCATTGCCCAGTCCTGCTGCCCTTACTTCCAGGCATCAAGGAGAAGGCTCTGCCAGGGGTCATGGCGCTGGCACCCCTCTCCCAGGAGGAGGGAGCTGAGAACAAAGACTTCACTGGGCTCCTCATTGAAGGAATAGCCCCTGAATGATCAAAAAGCCAGCTTGTGATGACCCGCGGGCATCCGCTGTGGGTGACTCAGCCTCGGGTGGAGCTGCTGGGACTGCACTGCAGCTTCTCATCAAGAAGGACCTCTTGGAGCTGAGCTCTGGAGGTGGTTTGGTTCCCGTGGGGCCCCTTGCTGCCCTTGCAGCATGCTCTGGGTTCAGTGAGTGGGACACGCAGGAGGACTGTGGTGGTCCAGAGACATCCCTGTGCAGCAATCCCAGCAGAAGGTCAAATAGCTCCACAGAAGCCATCTGAAGATCAACTGAGTTTGTATCTAGCATCAGGCCTGGACAGGCTCATCTAAGAGCCGCTTGCCTGGCCCAGCACTGTCCCCAGAGTGGCATGTGTGGAGTTTTTCATCACCCGAGTGGTCCATTTAAAACAGCAGCAGCAGTGAGTGGAGCAGTTAGTGTTTAGCATTGGTAGGGAAGTTTGCTTTGACTGTCGCCTGTGCCTCGGTCTGTGGTGGGGTGACAGGGGGTTTCCACCCAGCTGCTCTGCTCCTGCTGCTGTGGCCAGCACTAAGCTCTTAGGTGCTGAGCAAGTCAGGAGAGTGTGTCCAGCCCTGAGGCACCCCCAAAGGCAGATGGTGCAGCTGCAGTCCTGCTGGAAAACGCACCATGCAAGGCAATGACACATCTACAACTCCTGTACTGGTTGGGCTGCCACTGACTATAACGTGAGTCTCAGTCCCCACCTCCTATTTGGTCTCTGACATGGCAGACACCTAAAATTGGATGATCTGAACCCACAGTCTGTGTGAAGCTTGTGACCTTCTCCTCATGTCTATATTCTCCATGCTGTACGTGGTATTTTCTCTTGCTGCTGTAATCTGCTGGGGGAGCAGTTCTGTACTCTAAGAACACAAGCACAGGACCCAAGGCTCTCCACCATGGCTGGACTGGTAAATTCCTGCACAAGACTGAGCAACCCTACAGTAACCCAGAGCTGCATGGAGAGAAAGGAGGATTCTCCTTCTTCTGAGCCCAAGCGGGAATGTCCAAAGGTGGCAATCGCAAGGGCTTGGAGAGCCTTGAAGAGCTTTACGCTGAGAGATCTTCTTGCCCCTACAAATGAAAAATGAGTCTGGCCATCTTGCAAGAACAGGTTTCCTTGCTTTATTTCACCTTACCACGTTGACCAGAGCCAAGGAAGTCTGAAAATCAAAGAGCTGTGGGAGGAGTTGAACCAAACCACCTCACGCTGGAGGAAGCACTGGATCAGGGATTTGTTTCTGTTCTCCCTTCAGCAAGAACAAAGACTTGAGACCGAGCATCCCATCCTCTCCCATCTCATGGAGGAGAAATCTCTTCTTACCAATTAGCACCTTCTTCTAGAGTGTTTCTTCTCCACTGGTGGGCAGCTGGGAGGTGGGCACACCTGAATCAGGGGTGTTCTAAGGCAGGGGATTGTCTGCGACAAGGTGGTGCCATCTCAGGTTAGGCATTGCAGGGACACTTCTGGCACTTGCATTTCAGACAACGTGTGATTTGGGGAAATGCTCATTGAGCTCTTGGATCCTCAGGTCTACCTAAGCTCTGGTGTGAATGTATGTGCGCTTGGATTTGGTCCTAAATGTCAAGAATAAATGCATACACCCAGGTTTGTCATGGGCATTTGAAATTGTGGGAGGGTCAGGAATGGACCCTAGAGTTATATGACTTGTAGTTCTGCATGTGAATTTTAAACCTATTGTCCAATTTGTGTTTAAAGGATGATATTGCCTTTTTTTACATCAAAACCTGCTGTCCTGCGTTCCTGAGTATCTGGTTCTGAGTTCCCAACTATCTGGTTCTGCGTTCCCATACATCAGCCCCTTATCTGCTATTTCTTATCTTAATTAAAATGCTTCTCCCTCTTGTTTAACCTCCTTATTTTTCACTTTTTACTCAGAGATACATATATAACTGCAGTACAAATCTCTCCTGGTGGGAGAGTGAATAGAAATGAGTTCATAATTACAGAGTATAGAACTGATGCGTTTGCTTTTTCACTATTTTAATTGAGGTTTTCAGAAAGGAAGAGAACTTAAAACAATAGAGAAATGTCTTTTGTTCTTACAGGGCCATTTATTGAGGGGGTTGCAGTGAATGGAGAGGATGTTTATTAACGAAAGCAACAATATCAAGACGTTATTTTAGTGCAGAATTGTTGTTCCTCACCGGAACAAAACAAAATGTTTCAGATGAACTTGCTGAAAACTGGTGTCGAGCGAAATGATTTGCAGTGCTTTTACTGCAGACAGTTTTGGAACAGGAGAAAGGGAGAGGAAGGGAAGGAGCCGAAAAGGTTGAAACACCCTTTTCCTTCTCAGTAGTATTTCCAAGTGTAATTTAATTAGGCTTAACAGTACATGGGGCTGAACCCCTGAAGCGGTGTCTGGAAATCAGGTTTTCATCCTCCTCCATGCCCTCCTGTCTCCTCTGTGCCCTCCCGGGAGCCGGTAGCGAGACACGGAGCCACCGAGGAGGCTTTCCTTGGGGACACAGAGGAAACAGCCCAAGCCCATGAGGGATGTCCCGGCCACCCACACCGAGGAGCTAAGCTAGCCTGGTGGTGTGTGTCTGTGGGACAGCCCTTGTCTTCAGCAAATTTAGGACCAATGATTCCTTTTTTTTAAGGGCAGAAGTAAGTCTCTGTCTGCACTGATTGGAGGCAGTATGAGCATCTGGCTAAATCACAGTATTAAGAGTGCAATGATACAAGCAAGAGCAATAAACGCCTCTAGCCGCCGGAAGCACCTAAGGGTGCTGTTAAATCAGCAGGCTCTGTCCTGCTGAACATTTAGAAACTTGAAGCAGCAGGGAAGGACAGGCCCCGTGTCCAGGAACACCCGTGCTAAAGGCGCAATTCAGAAAGAAGTTGGGGAAGCTGCATGGCCAAAGTCCCACATCTTGGAGAACCACATGAAGAAACCCTCATGGAGGTGCTGGATCTTCGAGGCAGGGGTCCTCCAGGATGCAGAGGTTGTACACAGAAAGGTGGCGAGGCAGCAGCCAGTAATAACTGCACGCCTGCCTCGGAAAGTGGGGCCATGCCAGGGCTGTGGACGAGCTGTGCATCAGCCAAGGTGTTAGTTACAGGCAATTTAGAGACAGATCATTCAGTTTCATTGATTTTGATTGTCCACAACATCGCTGTGAGTTATTACACTAAATTAATTCTCCCAACTGCAGGTCCCCAGAGGGCAATACTGTCTTGGCGGTTTGTTCCTAAAAGGGCTCAGCTGGGTGATTGTGTTACTGCAGCTTAATGAATGGCCGCACGTGAGCTGGTTGCTGGTAATTGCCTGCGCTCCTGGCTGTAGGCGCAGAGTGCATTACACTGAAAATCCTGCACCCAGCCCAGAGATGGCTGGCCTCAGACGTGTGCCACAGGCCAAGCACGTGCCTTGCACATCAGCACTTTCCCGTTTGCAATCACCTGAGCAAAGGTGGCGGTGGGCTGGAGCCGAAGGTGAGTGCGAGCAGAAGGGGAGCTGCATTTGGTCACACTGGAGCGCCCCACTCCCTGCCCAGCACACGTCTGGGGCTGCCACCCATCAGCTCTCTCCCCTTCTCCAGGAATTTGCAGCTGGAGGACTGGCAAGGCCACGCTTGTGCCCAGGAGCTCCTCTTGGGTTTTCTTTGTGGGGTTTTGTCAGTGTGCTTTTTGGAACCCATGTGAACTTCTGATACTCACAGCTCCAATAGCCTGACCGCATATAGCATGCATACACTGTATATTATATCAATTTAACTGTGTATTATGTGAAGAAATATCTCCTTTCATTTATTCTGAACCGTCCTTCTGTTATCATGAGAGTTAGCCCCTCAAAGTGCTGTGCCTGCCTTTGCTCTCCGCTTGTACCAGCAACATGGGAGTCAGCATTCAAAATGGGTTTTACAATTTTCAAAGCAAGACCATCAACAAATTCAGCAGCACCTGCTCTGAGATCATCCCCCCAAGGCACCTGGTCGTATCAGTGTAGGTGATGCTGTGACTTATTTAAGTAAATCACGTAAATCACCCAGGGATTTTTCATCTCCATATTAAAAAAAATAAAGTGAATTACTCTATTTTTGGATATTTATTAACTGTTTCATATTCCTGCTAGAGCCACAGAAGTCTGTCTCCAAGGGACCATCTGTGGGAAAGACAGTCCCTGGATTGATTAGGACGATGCTGGGGTCGATAACAGCCATGAAGGTGCTGAATATCTACTCTTTCTCTGATAATGTCTTTGTTTGGCCTGATGGCCTCTAGACATGAGTGGACAAGAGGCTTCTTTCATTTAAACTGACCTATTTTAATTAATTTTGTTGTTACATGTCACTGCAGACTGCAGAGTGAAAGCAAAATCAGGAACAACCACCCACAGCAGTGTTTTTTCCCAACACAAATATCTATGCTGCTGAGCGGGTTTGCTCCAGTCTGGGCATGGCTTGATGATACAGGAGTTTCATCTCATTCCTGTTCCCTTCTGCTCTCTTCCCCTTCTGTCCCTTTTTGTGGTGGCATTGCTTTTTTGGGGGGCCACCCGGTCATTGAGGTTGGATAGGCGATTCTTCAGAAAACTGCTTTTGCTCCGCCCTTGTGTCCTATCTGAAGCTCGATCTGTTTTCTGGGGCAGCTGGGTTGCTCAGCCTGCCCCAGCCCACAGCGGGCAACAGGTCACCCTCTCTTTGTGTGTCACTGGGGCTAACACAGTGTAGTGGGTTTACGTGGCAAGGTTTTGGTAGCAGGGAGCCATAGGGGTGGTTTCTGTGAGAAAGATCTAGAAGCTGCCCCATGTTTGGGAAGGGCCCCATTGTTTTCCAGAGCTGAGCCAATAAGCGATGTTGTTTTGCGCCTCTGTGAGAGCAGATTTAAGACAGGGAAAAAAAACGCTGCGCCACACAGCAGCCGGGAGAGTCAAGGGAGTGAGAAACAGCCTTGCAGGTGCCAAGGTCAGTGTAGAAGGAGGGGGAGAGGTGCTCCAGGCGCCGGAGCAGAAGTCCCCTGTGGCCTGTGGTGAGGACCATGGTGAAGCAGGCTGTCCCCCTGCAGCCCATGGAGTACCACGGTGGAGCAGGGTTCCATGCTGCAGCCCGTGGAGGAGACCATGGTGGAGCAGGTGGCCCTGCACCGACGGAGGCTGCTGCCTGTGGAAGACCCCTGCCGGAGCAGATTCCGGGCCGGACCTGTAGCCTGTGGAGAGGAGGCCACGCAGGAGCAGGTGACCTGGCAGGAGCTGCTGCCCGTAGGGGACCCAGGTTGGAGCAGTTTTCTCCTGAGGGACGGACCCCGTGGTACGGACCCATATCTGGAGCAGTTCTGGAAGAGCTACTGCCTGTGGGAAGCCCACGCCGGATCAGTTCATCAAGGACTGTATCCCATGGGTGGGACCCCACAGCACAGGGGACGAGAGTGACCGAGAAGGAGCGGCAGAGAAGAAGTGCTGTAGACTGACCATAACCCCCGTTCCCCCGTTCCCCTGCGCCGCTCGGGGGGAGGAGGTGGAAGAGGGTGGATGGGGGGGAAGGTGCTTTTGGTTTCTTTCCTTTGTTTCTCACTTCTCTAGCTTGTTAGTAATGAGCAATAAATCTTACTATCTGTCTTCTTATGCTGAGTCTGTTTTGCCCGTTACAATAATTATTGCGTGATTTTCTCGTCCTTATCTCAATCCTTGAGCCCTTTTCACATATTTTCTCCCCATTCCTCTTTGAGGAGGGGGAGTGAGAGAGCGGCTGTGGTGGAGCTCGGCTGCCCACTCGAGCGGAACCACGACACACAGGAAAAATGTATGGGGCCGTGGAGGTCTTGTCTGTTCTGAGCATCCCTCTGATGCATTTTGAAGCAAGGGTGCACTCTGTGCTAGGAGAGTCCATTCCCAGTGCTCCGGATCATCCCAGTTTCCCATTTAAAACGGGATGCTGGTGCCCAAGCAGCGAGGGTTAGCACCGATGCTACACTGGAGCTGCAGAAGGTGACCCAGCTCCGTGCCTCACCCCAGGCTGCATGTTCCCATCCAAACCCGATGGCAGCCAAACTGTGAAACCCATCCAAGAGAAAGTAAATTTTTGGCACAGCTCACAAGCATTTGTGGTAGTGTCGTGGTTTGACCCGGCCAGCAGCTAAACACCACGCAGCTGTTCGCTCACCCTCCCCCCTCCCTCTCTGGGACGGGGGAGAGAAATGGAAAGTGAAGCCCGTGAGTTGAGATAAAGACAGTTTAATAAGACAGGAAAATAATAATAACAAAATAATAATAACAATAATAACAATAATGATACAATGGTGATAATACGAAAGTAATAATAATATGTACAAACAAGTGATGCACAATGCAATTGCTCACCACTCGCTGACCGATGCCCAGCCTAACCCCGAGCAGTCCGGCCCCCTCCCCCCGGCTAGCCACCCCTATATATTGTTTAGCATGACGTCAGATGGTATGGAATACCCCTTTGGCTAGTTTGTGTCACCTGTCCTGGGTCTGTCCCCTCCCAGCTCTTACTGCACCCCCAGCCTGCCCGTTGGCAGGACAGAGCAAAAGGCTGAGATGTCCTTGGCTTAGTATAAGCACTGCTCTGCAACAATTAAAGCATCGGGGTGTTATCAGCACTCTTCTCATCCCAAGCCAAAACACAGCATTCCACCAGCTACTAGGAAGAAAATTAATTCTGTGCTAACTGAAACCAGGACAGGTAGCATGAGAGAGAAGGCAGGGAGAGCAGGAGGAAACTCTTCTTTTGACAGTGGGACGGACGCATTTACATGTGCTATTTGGGAAAGTCTGCCTTAGGATTGTCACTGGATTATGATTAGCCAATATCCAGATCAATCCTAGCTCCCAAAGCTCCACACTAAATGCTATAGCAACCCATATCATTTTTGTAGAAGTTTGTTAAGTGCCCGATAAAGGCTTCTGGCACACATAAGTCTAAAAGCATCTCTGTTGCTTGGGTTGCAACAACCCAAGATTCCTGTGTTGGAAGTAATTGCTTGCTATGGACTATGGGTCAGCTCTTGTGTTTGGACAGCTGTTAGGAGATCCTGTCAGAGTTCATGTTAAATCTTGCTTTAGCTTCTAGAGGAAATATATTTATTTCTTCACTAGAAAGCAATGGTATAAATAGGATATGGAAAAACCTAGGATGTTTCCTTGCTGCGGGTCAAAGAGTCACAGAGGTCTGTAGGAAGACAGCTGAACAAAACGGCAGCAGGTGGGGTTCGTGTGTGCCACTTAGGATGTGTCTTTAGGGACAGGACCATGGAGGGATGGAGCAGGGCTGTGTCTGGGAGCCCGTGCATCTTGGCACAGGTTTAAATTTTATATCTCTTGGATTATCTGATCTTGGGATAACTGTCAGTCTTGGTGTATTTTTACAGGAGGGAGCCTGGAGTCTGAGCTATAAGCTCTTTCATTGCAAAGCAGTAAAAGATATAGATATAAGATATAGAAGAGATATATAAGATTATATATAAGATATAAATAAGATTTTATATAAGATATAGAATATATATTCATTCAACTCACATTCCTACCAGTAGTCCAGGAGCCGTGTGTCCAGGAGCAGCAGATTCTTGGGAAACATTGTATACTGTGGTTGTGTGTTTCAGTTTTAAACTACTTCAACTGAAATGGATTAATTCCCTTGTCACTGTATTTTCCTGTGGTTTTCATGTAATTTTTGCTATAAAGTTTACAGTACAGTAAGAATCCAAAAACATAATTTCAAGCAAAATAGTTTATGAAGAAAACTATTTCCGAGCGATTTCTACATGAAATCACTGATTGATTTCTACACCAGTCTGGGCAGACAGCCTTGAAGTCCAGGGGGTGTCTTCCTAGCTGGTCACTCGCTCTGTGCAACAAGGGCCTCTGTCTGGAAGTCCCTAATGATTTGTGGGAGATCCAGCAAAGTGCTTAAAGAGCTGTTTTGGAGCTATCTCACATGCCATCTGTACTTGGGATGTCTTTCCCAATCTGGTGTTTCAAAACAGCTACTTAAATTCCTCCAGAAGATTTGTTTCCATGAACAAATCTTCATGAACAGCTTAGAAGAAAAGCTGACTCAGGCCGCCCATGCAGCCAAGCACTGCAGCACAAGAGGACTTTCTTTGGACTTCAGCAGAAGACAAGTTTGCTCTTCAGTGCTTTGCTGAGTCTGCTCCGATGGACGTAGTGCTGCGTCCTTTCAGCCCAACAGCACTGTCACTGCTCCTGTGGCCCAGCCTGCAGAATGGTCCCTGTGGCTGGGCTGTCCACCACCGTGGTGGGAGCAGCAGTGGGGCCTGATGGTGTGAAGGGATGCTGCAGGAAGGTGCAGGGAGAAATTAGATCTCTTTCTGTGTTTGGAAAGGCTAAATCAATCAGCATCCCATAGCAGAAATAGGGCATTCCATGAGGGACCATGCCTTGCAGCAGTCCTATGCCATTTTTTGACAGATTACTGCATGGGCTTCCTGTTTGAAGCCCTCCAACACTGCCCTTTTCTTTTATGGTGGGTCTATGTATGTTGTAAGGGCCAAACAAAATCATATCTAGCAAAGAAAGACATGATGTCCAGGCCCGAGGGAAGGCTGTCTGCTGCAACTGGGCCCCAGAACCAAGGTGGCGAAGAGAGGAGTTGTTCCCAGGTAGGCGACTTCTCTGAAGATTTCATAATGCTCTTCCCAGCAGCCAGATGCTTTTGCTGTGAGCCTCATCAAAAGCATCTCTACCCACATAACATTTTTGTTGGCTGTGCTGGCCCTCTAGAGTTCATTGCATGTTTTCAGAGATGCATACATGTGAGACTTAAAAGACTCATTACAGCTCAAATGTCCAAAGATGATTGCAGAACCAGATCACCACATTTTGACAGGTGGATTTTCTGTGCTTCCAAAATGCCGTGTCTGTCCAGACACTTGGGCTGTTCCTAATGATGGGATAGATTTTGACCTTAGTGACAGAAAAGCATAAAAGAAGTGTGAACAATTTCATTTTTGTTTTCAGAAGTGAACATGACATCTTGTTCCCTTCTCATCTGAGAAAAATGCAAACAAAAATGAAACTGGAGCCAAGCAAAACCAGTTTGAGAGAGAAAGCAAAAGGGAAAACACACAGGAGTCCTGTGTTCTTCATGCTTGGAGCTGGTGGTTGCTGCTTTCTGTGGGGTTTTGGGGTTTTTGATTAAATTGCGTGGAACCATCAAGCTTATTTGATTGTTTCCCACTCTCAGTCATAGCAAGGGTAGAAAGCAGCCATGGCTGGGCTGTAACGTTCCCTGCACCAAACGATAACAGTACATAATGCTGAGTTATTGTTATACGTGCACATACAAAATCAGAGGGCCTCTAATGGAAGTAGTTTGGTGAAGAATACTTCTTGGAAGAAGTTGAGGTGTAAAATAGAAATTCAGACCTTTTTCCTCATTAGATTAACAGCAAAATTCCTGAAATGCTCCCAGATGGACTTCCAGGACCAGTTTTAGATGCTGTACCATTCCACCAGGTCCTACCTGGGATCCTTCAAGCCCTCTAGTTTGAGCCACAATGTCCCTTAGGTGTCCAAAGACAGTGCCAATGGGCATTTTTGGCTGCAGGTTAGGGCAGATTGGTGCACACGACTGAGGTCGGAGACACAACATAGTCCATACCGCTTCTAGGGTAGAGGGGCTGTGGTGGCATTCAGCCCCTCTGCAAGAGTATGTGGGGAGGACATGGGGATCTGCTGCAAAGGAGGCTTCTGGTGCACCTCTCCAGGAGCTGTGCTGACTCATCTGGTGCTGTGGCTGATGTGGGTAATGGCAATTCCTAATTAATTGCAGCCATGGTAATAGGAATGCCAATTATGCGATACTTTCAAGGCTCAGCATCATACTCCTGTGCCTTTGCTGGTACGGAGACAAGATGCTGACTATGCAGGAGAAAGGATGGAAATGCATCTTCTGTCTCAAAATGCACTGAGGAACGTGTTCAGTCACACACCAGGCGGGTGAAAGGAAGGTTTGACCTTGGCCACAGCACTGCTGTTCATTCTCAGCTTCTTGCCCAGGTGTCTGCAGGTATGTATTAGCTGTTAATTGTTGGCCAGCCTTGGTCATGCCCCTTGGCTGTCAGGCGCTACACGAAAGCAGGACAAAACCTGTGTCCCTCCCCTTCAAGGAGCACAGCATGCCCAGGAGGGTCTGTCCCATGGAGAGGTGCCTCGGATTGAGGGATAGCCTGATGTCCAGGCAGTTTCTTCAAAGGCAAGAGCCGTGATATCCAGAGCACCCAGTCCCTGAGACCGCAGGCAATATCTTAGTCTGTTCGACCACACGGAGTGCTCTGCACCACAGGGTAAATTTCTCAAGTGCTGTTGGAGATAGAGCTGCTTACTTCTCAGTATTTAAAGGAATTGCCTAAGCAAATCTCCATGGAGAGACAGGAGAATGTAACCCCGTGTTGTCCTCTGGCTTTCGACATGCCAGATGAGCGGTAGGGGCTCTCAGAGGACTTGTCTAGCTCTAGGGATATGAGCAAAGCTGATGGGAGGGAGCAACTGTGTTTTAGACCACAGCTGTGCACGTGTCTGGAGTTATTTTCCCCAGCCTTGTGCCCCTTTCCTTGGGAGTGAGCGATGCAGTACAACTTGCAGGAATCCCGTATTTCTGAGCATGTAGGCTGGTAATCACCGAGACCAAAAGATCGAAATGCCGAAAAGACCAAAGTCAAAGATTTGTTTGCATAGGCTCCTCCAACAAAGCAAACATTTGTCAGATCTAAATTCTGTTGAAAGGTATCTTGTTTTGTTAATTTAAAAAAATAAAAATCAGTGGAGAAACAATAGCACAAATGATGCAATCCTATTTCCAGCTTGGCAACCCTGACTGTCTCCCCTTGATTTTTAGTACTTGTACAGTTTCTTTGTAACTCTGAATGTCTGTTTATTTTCCATGTTGACTGATGGCCAAATTCTCAGTCCCACTGAACTCAGTGGGAGTTTTGAGCTGAATCAGAATTGCAAGAGAAAATAGTTATTCAACATGCAACAAAACAGGGGCAACAGGTAGGAGACCATTGTGCTGCAGTGGAGCACAGGAGTGAGTAGGGCAACAGCAGCTGGGTTTTGTGTCTGCAGAGCAAAGGGATGCCCATGTCCCTCGATACCTGTCCACTTTCCCTGGGGCCTCATGTTCTGTTGAGGTTTTTAGGAGTTCCTATGCTTGGGAAGAGGCTGATGCTCATCATCACTGGAAGATTTATGTCTTCACCCAGGCATTTTAACAAAGCATTTGGGTGAGGTAGGGTGGAAGAGGTTAATTTTCTACCAAGACTGGTCTACCATAATACAACACTTCAGAACAAATGTGCCCTGAAAGTAATGCAGGTGCCAGGGCTCCTTCTGCTGTGGTTCATGCCAGCAGTGCAGTACTGTCCCTACGGCTGGCCCATGTCACTGGTGCATAAACTGCTGCCAGGGAAGTCACTTCTACAGGATGTTCCTGCAGACCACAGCCTGTCCTGTGGCCTCAGCCAAGAGTCCATATTTCAAGGATTGCTTTTTGGTCCCCCCACAGTGTTTGGTCCTGCCCTGTATCAGCAGTGTTAAGACAAGGTCAAAGGGGGATGAGTGAAGAGGACAGCCAGTGTTGAAATGCATCTCCTGCCAGTGTTGAAATGCATCTTCCCACACTGAGAGAGCTGCTGTCTCCAGAACCAGCACCTCCTGTGGGTCCTCCAGAATAACCCATGGATTCCCCAAAGTCTTCAGCCCGCAGGTTGGGAAACCCTGTCCCAACAACAGGAGGGACCGAGCGGTGGGAGATCCCCATTCTCATGTCCACCACTTGTCCCTTCTCCTTGCCCTGGTGCCTCCTGGTGCTGCTCCCCATGCAGGCAGCAGATGGGGGACCAGAGCCGAGTGATGGACATCGCAAGCCCAAAGCCCTGGGTCTGGAAGTGCCTTTGGGTTCCCGCACGGCACGGTTACCTGAGCGCGGACACTTATCCCAAGTGAGCCGAGCCACCCTCTGGGTGTGTGCACTCCTGCACGAGCTTGTTTCCATCAGCTTCACCCCCAGCGAGAAGGCAGAGCCGGCTCCAGCCTGTGACCTGTGCTCAGGGGCTCCCATCTCATCCCCCTTCCTGGGGTCTTGGCCTCGGGAGTGCCTCCACTGCATCTGGAAGCAGGGATTGGCCATCCCAATCTGCCAGGCTTTGCAACGCTCTGCAGACAAAAAAAAAAAATTCTAGATTTGGGCCCCGTTCTACCTCTTTTGGCTTTTTGTTCTGTGAAGAGTCCTATTTCTTCTTGGCTTTTCTTCTTCACTGGGGTGTTGGGAAGATAATAGCACTAAACGAGTCTTTGCCTGAATGCTGGATTATTGTCTAGACCCGAGCCTTCTGCCAAGTCACGGACACTGCTTCTTGCTTGCCATTCTCCTTCCTTTGCCTTTTATTTCTAGCATTTTTTTTCCTAACTTGTTTAACTCTGGTGTTTTCCGTCCTGTGGTCAGTGACTGCAGAGCTTTGGTTTGCATTAGTGTTTGCTGTGCCCCTTGCCATGTGAATTTTGCCTTTCAGCTATCCTGTATGGGAACAGAGCTGCTTTTGCTCTCCCTGTCTTGTTGTTAAAGCCCCAAACTGAATAATCTTTCACATTCCACATTGAATTAAGTGGGATGTGTCTTTTTTTTCTGTTAAACTTTTTTTATTTTTTTTTTATTTCACAGTTCTTAAACAGAAACTGTTGGGTTTATAGTATCATTATCTTGAGAAAAAATGTCCCTTCACACATTTCTTGCAGGAATTTATGGCAGTGGGAAGAGGCTAGGTTGGCCTCCAGGTCCTTTCCAGACATTATGGTCTACCCCTTCTTATATTAAAACTTCATCTGTGGGCAGCTTTTATCATTTCTTTGCAATATCTGAAATCTAAATGTAGTGACAGTCTGTTTGGCTGATCACCCAAGACTGGAAGTGTACCCAAACAATTAAACTCTGATATTGAAGAAGAAAGAGCAAAACCACAGAAAGGTTTTGCTGAGTTGTATCAGCAAAACTTTTGCACTTTTAAGCATGTGAGGGCTTAGAGCTAGATAAGGGGTATAACTAACCTTTATTTTGACATTCCCCTTTTAATAAGCATTGCTCTTTATGCATTTCATAAAGCAGTTTATATGATTGCGTTACTGGGAGGAAACAAAGAAATGCCAGGAAAACTTTACATAAAATGGTTGTAGTACTCAACCATTTATGTACTCATAAAATGGTTGTAGGCTCCAGCAAACAGGAAAGCTTCCCCCATCTCTTTTTTTTTTTTTTTTTTTTAATTCCCTGCCATTCAGCTTGCAAAAAAGCATGTCGAATATCTCAGAAAACGGGATTCAGTGGT
This sequence comes from Anas acuta, assembly GCF_963932015.1. Taxonomy (NCBI): domain Eukaryota; kingdom Metazoa; phylum Chordata; class Aves; order Anseriformes; family Anatidae; genus Anas; species Anas acuta. The sequence continues at coordinate 19,826,090 of NC_089016.1, forward strand.
CTGAGACTAAACACAAATTCCTTCCACTGCTACCAAGAACAAGCCTGTTGGGCCTGCCTTGGCCAAACACGAGCCCTTGCTTTTTGTGGTGGAGAGCCAGTTGGCCTCGCAAAGCAGGTTTTAACTCCCATGGCTGCCAAGGAATACAGATTTGAGGGGCAGCATGATTTGGCAGGCCAGGCTGGGGACGGTTTAGACACTGACCATTGCAATGTATTTGTGAATGGCTGCTTCCTGTGCCCCAGCCCACTTAGCTGAGCAGCACAGATATCTGCTGTGAAAATAAAACTAGTTGCTGCTATGTGGGATGTTTAAAATTAATGGAGCTATTCACCCAAACAGAGGTGGGGGTTTGGGGTAAGGGATGAGACTGAGCCACAGAAAAGGGATTGTGACGGCTGCAAAACCAGCAAGGATGTGGCAACATATGGGCACTGAGGTGCTGGCGCGTTTGCTCCTGCAGCCCTGTGCCAATGCCTGTTTGCCTCAGCAAGGAGAAGGGGGAATGGGCTAAAGTTGCGCCAGGGGAGGTTTAGGTTGGATATTAGGAAGAACTTCTTTACCGAAAGGGTTGTTAGGCATTGGAACGGGCTGCCCAGGGAAGTGGTTGAGTCACCATCCCTGGAGGTCTTTAAAAGACGTTTAGATGTAGAGCTTAGGGATATGGTTTAGTGGAGGACTTGTTAGTGTTAGGTCAGAGGTTGGACTAGGTGATCTTGGAGGTCTCTTCCAACCTAGATGATTCTGTGATTCTATAATTCCGTGATTCTGTGATTCTGCCTCGTGGGACCCTGGAGAGGCTGCCCTGTGCCTCCCCAGCACTGCTCCCAAGAGCCTTGTAAGGAGAGGAGCATTTGAGCATCCCACGTGCTCTCTGAGCAAATACCAAGCGTTAAAAAGGCAGCAGGCACACAGGGAGCTGCCACTGCACTTAGGGCTAACCCTAGCGCCAAGATCTTTAAACAAAGACGGTCGCTGCTGTTTGGTGCCTCAGGGTTAACCCACTCCAAAGGAGCAGCACCAGGTGGCAGTCAGCAGCCCAAAGCCTTGCCCTTCAGGGTGACGAGAGACCTTTAAACTTCCTTCGCTCTTTTTCTGTGCACGTATGTGTGTGTCGCAAGCCCTGATAATCTTGTCTTCACAGCCTGTGTGGAAATCTGAAATGTCCACGTTCACAGAATCACAGAATCACAGAATTTCTAGGTTGGAAGAGACCTCAAGATCATCGAGTCCAACCTCTGACCTAACACTAACAGTCCTCCACTAAACCATATCCCTAAGCTCTACATCTAAACGTCTTTTAAAGACCTCCAGGGATGGTGACTCTACCACTTCCCTGGGCAGCCCATTCCAATGTCTAACAACCCTTTCGGTAAAGAAGATCTTCCTAACATCCAACCTAAAACTCCCCTGGAGCAACTTTAGCCCATTCCCCCTTGTCCTGTCACCAGGCACGTGGGAGAACAGACCAACCCCCACCTCACTACAGCCTCCTTTGAGGTACCTGTAGAGAGCGATAAGGTCGCCCCTGAGCCTCCTCTTCTCCAGGCTGAACAAGCCCAGCTCCCTCAGCCACTCCTCGTAGGACTTGTTCTCCAGGCCCCTCACCAGCTTCGTCGCCCTTCTCTGGACCCGCTCAAGCACCTCGATGTCCTTCTTGTAGCGAGGGGCCCAAAACTGAACACAGTACTCGAGGTGCGGCCTAAGTTCAGTGGGAGGGTGCAAGACACTCTGGCCACATCTGCTGGCAGGAATTTCCTCTTGCTCCAGCTTCCTGGAGGAGGGAGCAAGAGGAAAGTTTCCTCACCCTTGGGCTGTTTTTTCACAGCTCAGTGCAATGGCGTCTGCTTCTGAGGAGCCCTGTCATGCCAGGCATATTTCTGGAGATGACACGAGCTTTGAATGCAAAAGCAAAGAGGCTGCCAAAGCATTTCTTCCACTTGGCTGTTGGGTTTTAGGGGACCTGTAGTCTTGGCTACTGCTTGCAGTGAGGGGCGAGCACTGGCTTCCGAGCCATGCTGGTCCCTCCAGCAAACCACTCATGGGCATTTCCTCCTCTTTGTGCCTATTGAATGTCCATGTTGCCCTCTTTGAGCCACATTCTTACTGCCTCCTGTCCAGATCCACTGGTCCTGGCTCCCCATGCTGCTGGAGCTGAGCCTGGTCCTCAGTTTCTTCATACACATCCCCTGCATAGCAATGATGAAGGACGTGCATAAGGGAAATAGAAGACAGGGCAAAACCATTTGGTGTGGGCACCTCTTTTCCTTGGCAATTTACTTTTTAACTTTTTTCTTTCTCTGTTAGAAGATCTTGATAGGCTGGAAATGGCATGCTGCAAATGAGCACAGCGGTACGCCCAGCTGGTGCAGAGGAGGAGACATGCAGGGGAGCGATACTGCAGGCCAGGCATATCGGGATGACTTGAGAAAAACATGACTTCTGACATTTTTTCCCTGCCTGACTTCCAGCTGCTACTATGAAACTAACCAAATATTCCCTGGTTTAGTATGGAAGCAAGTCTTCATCTCACAGAGAACCACAGGGCAGCTTTTCCTGGGAACCAAAGTCATGTTATCCAATTACTTATGAAAACTTTCAGATGAAATATGCTAGTTAGTACTGGATCGTGTTAGATACCATTAAATTGGCTCCTCTTTTGCACTTGTGTGTCCGGAGAGTCACCCCGAGGGCCAGCCTGTTTTGTTGAGTCAGATGTGCTGGCCCAGTTGGTGTAACACTGACCTGCCAAGCAAACATGATATAGTTTAGCACGGGATTTTTTAGGTGTCGTGTGGTTTGAGTCTGGGGTTTGTTTCCTTCTCTCCATGAAGGATGCATTTGATGTAGGGGGTTTAGAAACATTAGTTGCTATGAGACAGTGCTGCTGGAGTAATTTATATGAATGCAGAGGGCTGAGATCATTAGGTAGCCTGTTCTTATGTCATTTCCATGACACTGCAGACACTACATGAATGAAGCCATTTTGTGAGTAAATATGGTTACTGGTGCCTGCTCAGAAAAGACCTACCTCATCTTTGTTGCTCTTCTGCTACTAGTCTGTGCAAAAAAGGGCATACTGACCTCTTTCTTTGACTTCCCAGGCGACAGCAGAGACTTCCCGGAGGGAACAAGTCTCAGCAGCACACAGATCATCAGCAAGGCGGCACCAAACACAACAGGGACCACCAGAAACTCTACCAAGGTGGCCAGGCCCCTCACTCCTCAAGCAGAACGGGCTACCACGGCTACAGCCAGAACCGGAGATGGCACCACAACCAGAAGCACTCAGACAATGACAAAGAAATGCACAGAAACGCCAAAGAGACTGAGAATTTGAAAATTGAGGACACCTCTGTCTGCACGGTGCATAATCCAGTGGAGATGCAGCAGGGCCCAGAGGCGGTGGAGAAGCAGTCCCAGCAGTACATCCAGGAGCCGGAGACCAAGAGGAAAGACAGTATTCACGAGCACATTGGGGAGAGACCCAAGATCAATTTGCTTCAGTCTTCCAAAGACAGGCTGCGGAGGAGACTAAAAGAAAAGGTACTTTTTGGACTTACCTTTTTTCCAAGAGTCTGGCTGCTGGCCATACAGGGTGGGCTGGGCTCAAGGGACGTCTCCATGTAATGCACCCAACTTATCTTAATCTTCCCAGTGTCAACACTTCTGTTGAAGTGTCTTCATGCTTCTTCAGGAGGTTTTTTACTGACACAGTGCTAAGGCTTTTAGCTTGCCTCCGTGGTTGAGGTTGCTACCAGCTTCAGTTTTCCAGGAGGGACTGGGAGCTCGTCCTTATCCCTGCAAACACCCTCGGGGAAGGCTGGGGCACGTGCAAGCTGCAAGGCAGGCACTCCCTCCCCGGAGGCTGATCCCCACTGACTGCCTCTACTCTGCAGAGTTCATCTGCCTTGCAGAGAGGTCTAAAAAAGGCAATTCATCTCTCCGCAAATACAGAGCGAAATACCAAGCTTTGACTTTTGAGTGCTGAGTATTTGTAGTCGGCTACTTAAAAGTTGATATCTGTTTATCTTGGTAATGAATTGAAACTCCCTTATCTTTCCCCTTCCTTCCAGCAACCCAACAATAACAAAACTATTGCTTGCAAGTGATGGAGGAGAATCCAAACAATATTCAACCTCAGATTTCTGAGGAATTCAGAGATCTCCATTTGCCCTATGTGCAACCCAGACTCTTTCTCCTGAGATTCTCTTTTCAGACTGGAAAATGCATTCGTGGGTATATCTCCAATGAGATTTTCAAAATGTGTAGCAAAAATAACCTGAACATATACAATTCCATGGGAGTGCACGTTGGAAATGTATACCTTTGAATGCATGTGCATTTACTATTTATGTATGTGCCTTGAGGGGGAGGAAGAGATTTTGTTAGTTAGTTTTGTTATTTAAAGCAATGGAAGTGTAGCAGAGACTTTCAGAGTATTCACTTCAGTGTCTGCCCTGCAACTTTATAATCTGGTAAGAAACACATCACATAAGCACCCACTCTGGGATGTGTGTAGTTAACCCTGCTGGTCTCCTGATAGCTCCTGCCGGCTGGTGTTGCAATTGTCCAAACAATTGCTACAGGTATGTATGGTATAATCTGTTTTAAGATTGAACCATGGGAGGTGAAGGGAGCAGACCAGAGCAAGCAGGATGCATGCCTTATGATGCAGAGGAAGGGACAAATGCTTAATTAAATGTTAAAAAGAAGCAGTAAGTTAGTTCTGTGGTAATGACATGAAGTAAAATGTGTAACAGTCAAGAGATGGAAAAGTTAAGAGTTTTTCTAATGCCTGGAACATGTGACATCTTTGATCCCAATTTAAATCATTAAATATACATTAAAATGTAGATATTTTTGTGGGATTGCTATGTGAGCATTTTGCAAACAAGAATGCACTTTCAAAATAGAGGCAAAAAAAAAAAAAGACCATTATTAGACCATTATTAGCATGTTCCAGATGGGAAGCTGAGCAGACATGGCCAGAAACCTGTCTGAGACTGTGAAGGCAGTCAGGGTGATCTGACCTTGGTATCCTGGCTCAGAACCCTCAAGCACATCTTCTCCCTGGGCTGAGGAGGAAAACTCTGAGATTGTGTACTGCGGGAAATGGGGAAATGGAAGATTTCTGGGTCAGGACTCATGCACTTGTGGCTTTCAATGCTGAGATGAGACCATTGTACCTCTAGAGGATGCTCTGATTTTTCTAGGTCTGTTTATATGTCTCCCCAGTCCCTTTTCCCCCTTTGCTGTTTGTGGAAGGACAAGGGCTGATGCATCTGTTTTCTCCTTGTGTAACAGACGCCTTGTCTTTCCCTTTTCACGGACCAGGACAAAATCACAGTTGAAACTACCAATCCTGAAAAGAACAAAATGGACAAATTAATTGAAATCCTTAACAGCATGAGGAACAACAGTAGTGATGTTGACTCCAAGCTCACCACCTTCATGGAGGAGGCCCAGAACTCCACCAACTCTGAGGAGATGCTGGGGGAGATAGTTAAGACCATCTACCAGAAAGCAGTGACAGACCGCAGCTTTGCTTCCACAGCAGCCAAACTCTGTGACAAAATGGCCCTCTTTATGGTGGAAGGAACCAAATTCCGGAGTCTGCTCCTCAACATGTTGCAGGTAATTAGATGAAATTATTTGGTTAGGCGCGTGCAACTTCACCCTGCCAGGTCTTACCATGCATTTGGGCAGGAGCTGAGCTTTTACCAAATTCCTTTTAAGCCCAGGAAATGAGAAGATAAGTGTTTCTGCATTTCATTTGTGCCCACCTTTAATAGTTACTGTAGACATTGTTACACCACAGGCATCATCCAGTTGCTCTTCATTCCCATTTCAGGAGCTGTACGTGGAAATACAGTATGTCACGGCAGGGCCCATCTGTGAAAGGAGTAGGTTGCTTGTGGCAGCATCCTCGTGACATGAAGAAAAGTGAGCTTGGCACTTAAAGTGAATGGTCGTTGCTGCTCTTTTGGGCTCTCTTGCTGTTTTCCCCACACCTCTCAGCACCATGGGTATCACATTAAGTCATGGTCCCTGGGAAGGCTGTTGGCCGCATCACCTGGTGGAAGGGCTTGCTCCTGGTTTCTCATTGCACCCTGGACATTAATGATTTGTGTATTTGCTAATTATTTTGAGTGACTTGCTTAGTAGTATAGGCAGCACTGTTTGGTTGTTCTGCTCCAAAAACCATCAGCTACAGCAAAGTTGAGGTGGGAGTGTGCTTTCTGGAGAGGGTGTCACATAGACCTCCGTCTTTCTGCCTCTCTGGAGACAGAGTGTGCAGAGATGAAAGCACAAATTTGCATCTTCACTTTAATTTGCATTTCTGTTTGGCCACTTGCTCACACACACAGCTCATCTGCAGCACGTGTGTGTTGAACAGCCCCCTTAGGGGGCTGTTCAACAGAAACTGGGGCAGCAATCCTCCTAGGGGCCCTCTTTGTTGCTGCTGTATCTTTCCGTAGCTCACGTACCCGAGCAGCTAGGGCCGAGGTCGGTTCACCGTCCCACTTCCTCATATCTTCCCCATGGTCACGTAAATAAAACCACAAGGTACCTCACGGTGTGCATCCCGGATTCTCCCTTGTTTGAGCCGGGGACTGCTGGCACTTGATGGCCAAAAGATTTTTCCGTCTAGGTGAGGATGAAACTATGTGTTCATCTAACCGTTGGGACAGTCTCTCCACAGCTGAAATGCAGTCTCGTACTGGGGCAGAGAGATTTTCTTCATATTTATGAAGTTGATTGGACACGTTGTCCACAGTTGGCCCCATCCCCTCCTCCCAACCCATTACTGCCAGTGTGCTGGCATGTGTTGGGAGTGCAGCCCGTACAAACTTCCGCCACATGGACGTTGTGCATTGAACTTCATCAGGGTCTTTAGGTACCTGGGCGTTGTTTAAATCACTATAAAGCATCTCCAGCACAGCTAATTCCCGCAGCTGCTGGAGGCCCTGATCCATAGTGGTCCATTTGATTACTTGGTAGACAATATCCTCTATGTGGAGATACCTTTCTTTCACAGCTGTTAGGAGTCACCTCCAGAGGATGAGAACTTGTGCCTCTCTTCCAATTACTCTATCAATGAGCCTTTCTCTAGAAAGGGATCCCAGCTGCTTGGCTTCATTGCCTTCTAGCTGTTGGCTATTGGCCCCAGTGTCCCAGCATCGAAGCAGCCAGGTGAGGATGTGCTCACCTGGATGGCGACTGAAGTCTTTTCGTAGTTCTCACAGCTCACTCAAGGATAGAGACCGAGTAGTTTCTGATTCATCTATGATTTCAGTCTCTTCTTTGTGATGTTGCCATGATAACGCTGCTTTAGAGCTGCCTGCCTTTTCCTCTTCTCCCTCATCTGTAGGAGGAGCTTCTTCCCGTACTAAACGACCTGATCTCCGTTTCCACTGTTTCGTCTTTACTACAGGGGCGACTGATACCATAGATGGTCAGTCCTCTGGGGTGGTCACAGTGTGTGCTGTCTCATCATCAAATTCAGGAACTTCCCTATCCCCTTGAGGGTGCTGGGCAATGTTAATTGACATTTGATAGGCGTAAACCAGACCCCAGCAGAGTGCAGCAAGCTGGTGGAGTTCTCTAGTATTGCCAGGGTCAGGGCATACGTCTTTCAAACATTCTACCAGTTTTCTTGGATTTTGTACTTGTTCAGGGGTGAAATTTAGAACCATTGGAGGAGAAAACCGTGATAGGTACCTGCCCAAATCCCCCCACACACCTTGCCACCCACAACTTTGTCTGGGGACAGGTCCTTGGATAATATTCTTAATAAATTGCTTTACCTTGGGGAAGAAGACAAACACAAGACCTAGTAATAGGAGGATAATATCTGACCAAGGGTATCCAAGATACTGAAAGGCTGCTGTAATTAGCCCACAGGGAGAAAAGTAGAAGGCACCACACCCGATATTATTCACTGATTGACTGCTAGGGGCAAAAAAGAAGGCGCTGGAATTCTTAATATTTTCAATAAGATAATCTCCAGGAGATCAGGAAGATAACAATGCAGGGCCTGAGTACCAGACAAAACTGAAGGCCAGTATGTTACAGCACAACATGATAAAAAAAACAAGCACAGACTTCAACACTTTCTCCGATCGGATGTAAAGGAAAAAAGAAAACAGAGAGTAAGCTACATACAACATATACACACAGAAAAGTATTACCAGAAAATCGAGCATTATGACTACCAATATGTTAGTTGTAAATACTTCAATCAATGCTATTGTTATCTCAACCCTCGAGCCCCACATTGGGCGCCAAAAAGGACTGTGGTGGAGCTCGGCTGCCCACCTGAGTAAAACCACCACAACAAGTAGCTCTCATTTTCTCTGTGACTGTTCTCCACACATGCTCGATATTCAGAATTGTGCCTTTTTTTTGGCACACTTGCCTGCCCTCCTTGCTGTGCCTGTGTGTACCGGGTGGGGGCCAAAAACAGCTTTTGGGCAAGTGGGGTGTGGCAGCCACTTGTGCTTCTGATCCTGCTATGGAGGAGGTGTTGGAAGGAGATGTCTTCCTGCCCTCCAGATACCTTCTCATGTCCGATCAGTAGGCAAAGGGCTGCCAGTCGTATTTACAGGGATGGGAGGGAAGAAGCTGTCATCTTCTGCCACCTTCACCGATGTTGCTGTCTGTGGGCAGCAGCATCCAGAACAGCGGTGCTCACTGGGGATATTGGGATTTATTTATTTTTTTCCAGAAATGGAAGCTTGGCCTAGAAATGCATATTTTAAGGAAAATGTTTCTGGCAATGGATTTTCATATGGACATGAGAGGAAAGCTGATAGCCAGTTGTCTGGTAGGTTTGGTTGTCTACCAGATTCAGGGCTCTTAAGTTTTCTGTGCTAGTGATCAGTCTTTTACCTTGGGCAGGTCTTTCCATCTCCCTCTGCCTTGGTTTCCCTCATTTGCAGTAATTCTGGGTCCTGCAACCAGGGTGCTCATCTGTTTTATTCTGTTTCCGTTGACACAAGCTGATGTGGCTTCATAAACAAGCCTCACAAAAGCCAGCTTGTATTTCTTCTCAAATCTCTTGATATTTTCATTTGAGTACCTGCTCTTGCTTTTGCGACTATAGCTACTGGAAGGACTGAGGATGGGGAGGGAAGGGACAAAGGTGATGAGAGGAGTATCTGCAGTTTCACATGATGTCATAGCAGGGAGATGCTACGTGACTACAAAGAACAGGCATCCAGGCTGCTAGGGCAGGAGTTTGGAGGAAACCAGGATGTAGCCAGAATGGTAGAGCAGGGTTTAGAAAGCCCACCTGGATCCGACTTGCACGTAAGTCCGAGGAGATGTGACTCCAAGAAGGGTGAGAGTTTTCCCTCTGCTTTACAGTAGGTGAGGAATGATGTGGAGAGACTGAGCGCTCCAGGCGAGGCTACCTGTGCAACAACCCACAGTGGTGCAAGGTCTGAGCCCAGGCTCTCTCCAGAAGTCTGCGAAAGCCAAAACAAGATATGTAAAACTAAGAGAGGGAAAAGGCAGATACCTACAAATGTTCTTCACTCATAAGCAACTGGGAGGGATTTAATCTGCTGGAAGCGAAGCCTAGCAAGATGCAAAGGCATGCAGGGAGGACTGTTTCCTGCAAGGCTGTCAGGGTGAGCAGAGCCAGTGCCCACCCCATGGAGCTGCTGGGAGCTGTGGTGCTGGCTGAGCTGAGAAGGGGTGAAGACATTTCTGCATGTCACCACTGGAGCAGTAACTCCTCAGGGCTCTCCTGGCCAGGGGCAGCTCATCAAAAGTCCCAGCCTGCTGGTGAGGCTGGAGCTGTCCTTCCCACCAGCCCTTGTGCCTTTGTCCTGGGCCAATCAAGACTTCAATGCCCTGAACCCAGACTGAGGAGCAGATCCAGCTTATGGGGGTGTCATTTAGGGCATCCAAGCATCCCAAATGTTGCTTACCAGGCATGTCCTGGTGTTTGGGGCACAGCAGCCGTGCCCACCATTTCTCCTACTCCCTGCAAAACAGTTTGAAAGTGGGGAGGAGGTGAGTCACTGGGCTGCTTTTTCATTGGCTTTAAATCAAGATGTTATCTCCTTTTAAGGGGAAGAAAGCTATTTTTAAGGAGGAAAACATGGTCTTGGTGCAAGACAAGAGTGCAGCCAAGGCACATGGTTCCTGACACCGGCTCGTCCCCAACGGGTGGCTGCTGTGTGCAGTGACCAGCACCCTCTGAGTGAATCCATCCCTGAATTCATTGCAGTTAGGTGAGAACAGCATTTCTCAAGCATCTTTGCAGCCAAGCCTTTGAGAGGCAGCTGGGGATGGTTGTGGGCATGGAAGCAGGAGAGCATGGGCATGCAGCACTGCCCTAGGATGCACAGAGGTGGGCAGGATGAGTCCTTTCTCACCTGACAGCCAGAGCATCTGTGGGCAGGGAGCTCTGTGGCCACCAGACACTCAAGGAAACCATCCGTCTCTTTTATTTCCTTTGGCCATGATGGAGGAGGGCTTCTTAAGTTCAGTTTTATGGCTAAGCACCACACAACTGCCCAATACACTTGTCATTTTTTAAATAGTAGTGCTTTTTAATGTTAGGTTATTTTCCTTTTCCTGGGATTAGAGGTTTTTAAGGCTCCATAGCTGATACACGGATTGCATGACTCAGGCAGTTCAACCACCGACAGAACTGCGCATAAGTCACATAATCACCCTGCTGCAGAAATAATTTTGCCCTAAAGATAGGTTTTAAAAAATAGGTTCCCAGGGAATATCCCAGTTTCTGCACCAGAGCTGAGAGAAATTGTGTGTGTCAGGAGAAGACAGCAAGTTCAGGTGTCGGCCTTCTGTAAAGATGAAATCACCGAACGGGGATGAGTTCTGGTGACCCATTTGTATCAGGGTTCCCTGGCAGGGTTACCTGGAATTTCTCCTTGCATCTTCAGGAACAAGTGGGATCGTCACTGTCTGTGTGTCTCAGTGCACTGCCATACACAGCACAGGGAGGCTAGCCCTGTGCATTAAAACGTTGGAAAAAGCCTACAAGGAGAAATGTGCACATTTCTGTTACCACTAATCCCAACCAAGATCAGTTGTGTGGTGTTTGTTTTTTTTTTTCCAGTAGGCTGTGTGCAGATGTGGCAGAACCCCTGCTTTCCCCAGGGATGGCTGGGAGGAGGTACCCCCCTGGCAAGGTGTCATAAGTCACAGAGCAGACCTGAGATCCGGTGTCACCTTGCTTTCATCATTTACTGCAACTGAAACAGCTGGGAGCTGCTCAGCAGGCTGTTACAGCAGCGGTGCCAGGGTGAACCTGTGTTATGTTTTGGTTTTGAATGATGGTGACATTCAGCAACAAGGAAAACAGGCAAAGAAGAAACAAACAAACAAAAAAAGAAAATCAGTATTTATTGTAAGCTAGGGTAACTCCACATTGCTTTTCTTATTGCCCTGGACACAACAGATGGGTTTGGCTGAGCAATATAAAAAAGACAGAAAGAGCAGAGCTAAAGCAGGATCCAGCAGCGATGGCCAGAAGCAGAAGGATGTTACCCAAAAGGAGAAGAGGATGGCAGCCCCTCTGGGCTGGGGAGGACCCTTCCAACTTGCCCTCTTGTCACAGCACTGCCACCCTTATTATCAGACCCAGTGAGCTGATTTATGGTGTAGCATCATGTGCAGTAATGAATGGATTCACATTCAGCTCTTCATGGCTGGAGTGCAGGATAAATAATATATCTCATTTCTCCAGAGAATCCCTAAGTGCTTCCAAGGAATGTGTAACCAGCCTCACTGTGCTTGGTGCACAGGGAAGGAGAGCGACATCTGCCTTGGAAAGCTGCAAAGAAATCATATGCAAAGAGTGAGCAGGCTGTGTGGGTATCTGCTTTCATGTGCAAGAGCACAGACAAATGCAAAAGGGGTTACTCCACTCAAAACTGCATATCTTTTAAAAATATCCTGGTGGGGCAAAAGGTCAGTACAAATGAAAAGCACAACATTAGGTGAAATTAAATAATTTAACATTTCATTTCTGGGAGTGAAACATTTTGACTTTCTCCAAACACAGTTTCTTTTTCCAACCAAAATAATCAGATGCATTCACACTGATTTATGAAATACTTTGATCAGCCCCAAAACAGCATTTTTTGTGGCACATTCAGGCTTGATAGTCCTGGCAGGGGACGGATGCGTGTACACAGTACAGAAGACTTGTCACAGCTGTGAAACAGGGGGGTTGGCTGCATCAGGGAAAATCTAACATTGCCCAGCTCCAGTCCCGACCTCTCCACCATCAGGCAGATATTTTCCAACAGCCATTTCCAGATAATTTCCCATTAATTAAAAAACTCTAATAAAACGCTTGCTCTGGAGCTGGATTTGTGTCTCTGTAGCACCTTTCAGGCTAATCCAATCCCTGGACCTAAGGAGCTCAGCTCGCTGGGCACTGGCGAGTTGGGGAATTACTCTGCTGGGGTGTGATAAATCGGGATCACCATGCCCCTCCCTTGGTTGATCCCTCTGGCCGGGGCCGAGCTGCTCACCCCCCAGATGGCACCAGCAGATGTTCCTGTTTTGCAGGGGCTGAGCGGACTTGTTTGTCCCTCTTTCTAGGAGCAAAACGCCTGCAAATTGCAGCAGCTCAGCCCCAGACGCAGGGTGGAGCATCTCCCTTAGGCACTGCTGAACAAACTGTCTTTTTAACCCAGTTCCTTTTATATTTTCAGCTGTTGACAAATGCCCGTGTCGGAGGGGTGCTCGCACTGGTTGCTCCCAGGGGCTGCACGTGTTCGCAGCTTATCTCATGGCACTGGTTTTGATCTCAAAACAGACGCCAGCGCTGTGGTGCAGAAATGCTGTCATGTCATCCCCTCCCTGCAGACAGCTCCACTAAAGAGCATCTCCCCAAGCAGCGTGTGCCCTCACAAAGCGCGTAGCTGCAGCTGGGAATGGAGCTGCTCCATATGCAAAAGATGCACAGCTGTCCTTGCCTGAAACGAGGGGATTGGGGTCAGGAAAACCCTGGTTTGAATTCTTCCATCTCTCTGTGTTTCGGTCCTGAATTTCAGCCTTGCTGTTGAAGCTGGATGCTGGGAACCTGGGATGCTGGAGGAAAGGGGGGGAGGGCAGCTGTGGGGCAGGCTGATCAGCCTTGGGGAGATGCTGCTGGCCCTAGGGTCGGTGCTGGGGTTTTTTATTTCTCCTCATTGAGTTTTTTTTTGGGGGTTCAGTCTGAGACACTTGATCTGACTACAGATACTCACTGGGAAACCATTAGCTGCAGCAGAATGGTGCAAAACAGCACCAGTTGCCTTTGTGCTTTCCTCTTGGGGGCAATTGTCCCCCTTTCCTCCTCCTTTCCACCCAAACCGTAGCTACAAACTGTTTCTCCAGGTCCAAAAACAAACCATAGTTCCTTCACTCATGGGTCCCTTGATGTACGTACTGCTGTGGTATGAGGGGTGATTTTGGGCTGCACGCGCCCCCGGGATGTACACAGATGAACTGGGGACATTGGAGGGAGAGGGGTATGAAAAATGTCTTGGTGGATACATGCATGGTTTCTTTGACCCCCTACAGATCCCTGTGCAATTAATAAATTGCAAGGAGGCCTCCTGCAAGAGATTTTTGCTTGTCATAGTTTCAGTCACTGGCTTCTGCTGGCCACAGTGCTTTTTTCTGCAGTGGGGAGGTGTTGAGCAACATGCCACAGACCCTTCACATGTAACATAAGTTGGAGTATTCCTCTGTTCAAATCTCTGTGCTCTTTATAGCCGAGATGTGTCTGCATCTGAGCTATGCATAGCGAAGTATATTATTAGAGAGGACATCACTGGGGCTGTAATTGTACACTGCTCCCCTTAGCAACCGCGGCCCACAACACATCAAACAGAAGGCTGACACCTTCTTAAAAAAAAAAAAAAAAGAAAAAAAAAGAAGATAAAACAAAAGGCACATCCCTATACAGAGCCCAGCACAGCCCCTTGCAGGGCTCACACGTGCACCCAGACAGAGGTGAAGGCTGGTGTGTCCTCATCTTTGGAGATGCCTTGGTGCCAGTGGCCGGGACTATTTCCATTGCATGCCTTACTGCATGCCCTATCACATGCCTAATTGCATACCCAACTGCATACCTAATTAAATATCCAATTGCATACCTAATTACGTACCCAGTTGCATGCCCAGTTACATAACCATTTGCATATCCTGGCTTGGGCTGTGGGATGTGCATACCCAGTCATATACTCTATTGCATCCTCTTTTACATACCCTCTTGTATACCCACGCAGGGTTTCCTCCATGCTCATCAGCCTGGTGCTTGCTCAAATGCAGAAGTTTGTTCTGAGGCATTCAAATTAGTCATATTAGTGCAATCTCCTGATGCCCGAAAAATGACATTTCTGTGGTTTGATGCTGTGCTTCTCTCTGGTTTTAAATACTTGACTCAGACCCTGTGGGTTTTGGCACCAGTCACACCTGTGTTTTGGTGGACTGAGCTGGATTTGAGATGTTCAGGGTAGCTGCTTCTGGAGGAGTTTAGCCTGGAAGGCTGCAAAGCTCATAAACCTGTTGCTGTCAGCCCAGGCAGAGGACAGATAAGTAAAATTTAGCTTGAATCCTTTATTGGGATAGAAATCTTGAGGCATTAGGTACTGGAGAATCGACTGACAGTTGATGGTTGGACTTGGTGATCTTGAAGGTCTTTTCCAACCTAGATGATTCTGATTCTGATCGATTTCTTTCAATAAATCAGGGTGCAAAGGGAAGCATTTACCATGCTGAGCACAAGGATTTGGGAAGAGTAAGCTGAAATCCCTCCTCTTCTGCAGGCTCCCTGTTTATTTGAGCCAATGACTTAACCTCCTAGTGATGGGAGCACTTTTTTGGGTTGGGAGGATAAAGACACCGAAGATGGTGAAGTGAGTGGGTACTGTGGTAATAGGGACATGGAAGCAATATGCATGGTTCATGCTGAAAGGCACTAGTATTTCTGCACAGATGTTGGCAGCACTGTCCTGGTTTTGTGAATGGCTGTGGGACCCACCTGCTAAATGTAAAGCCCTGCAGCCAGAGCTTGGCAGGTGGGATTTGTTTTATTTATGCCCAGGAAATTCAAAGGCAATTCTAAATTAATGCACACACATATACACATAGTATGTATAGGTATATACGTATATGTGTGCTGACAGACATGCTGTTGTGCAAGCTGTGCAGGCAGTCCCAGCAGAATCAGCATCAGCCACGCTTTCACCACGCTTCCCTTCCCCTTGGAGTGTCTCTGAAGGCGCACCACGATTCTGAAATATTCTATTTTGCATCCTTGTTGGGGCCCAATGAAACCCGCACAAGTGTGGCAGTGGGCTGGTGTGCTGGCATTATGGGAGCTGCTCGCAGAAGGTCCCAGGTAGGTCTGGGAGTTACTGGGGAGCCCTGGCTTAAAAGTCAGGCTGCATGCTTTCAACTTTCCCATTTCCAAGCAGAGCAAGCTGAGAGGAGCAGGGTGGCAGGGAGAGGATGCACCAGGGATCAGCACTTTTCAGAAACTAACAGTGGGATGAGGACTAGGATGTGGGGCTTTAGTGGCATGCAAAAAAAAGGCAACAAATAGCCTTTGGGGAAGCAGGGAAGTGGATGGGATCCCCCAGGCACCAGGCAGCAGGGGCTGCAGTCCCACTGATGCTTCTGCATGGGGAAGGTGTTCAGTTTAGGGTAGCAGGGCACCAGGTAGTTTACCATTTGAGAGATTGATTGGAAAGCGGGACTAAGTTGCAGAAAAAAGCTGTAGGAGTTTAAAGAATAGCTCAAATTCACTGCACTGGTAAGATTTTATCTTGCACTACTCAGGCATGTGGTTAAAAAATACCAATGGCCTCCTTTGCTCCATAAATACATTGTGCGTGCTTCCTTCTGGCTCTTTGTCACCCTGGAAGGACCAAGGGCCAGGACAGGGGCTAGGCCCCACCATCCCTGGGGTGTGGATGGACCCATGCAGGGATGCAGCGCTGAACAGAGGCTCCGCCGGGAACTAGATGGAGACTACGGACTGTACAGCCTGCCCGCAGCCTGCCTGCAGCCCTGGCCGGATCCAGGCAGCCGCTGCCCTCCAGGAGAGCCCCCAGGCTGCTCCCACTCATTGCTGGGGGGTGAGGATGCTCAGGGCTGAGAGGGTACCCCCAGCCTGCTTGCTTTCTTAGGAGAGGTGGGGAAAAAAAAAGCCTCAAAATCAATTTGCTTAAAGCAAATCTCCCTCTGACCAGGCTGGATGGAGTTTTAAAAAGCTGGCATCGGCTCACCGGCTCTGCCGCAGGGAGGACCCATTTTCTCTCAAAAGGCTCAAATCTGTCCCCAGGACATGGCAGAATGGTCGACAGCTGCGGGGTTGGGAAATCCCTGCTCCTGGTGCCCATTTTGAACCCCCATCCACAAATTGGGGACACAGAAAACAGGAGTGAGCTTGGGAGGTGGCTCCAAGCTGGCAGAAGTGGCTCTGCACCCCCAGAATGGAGGCTCAGGGTGAGCACCCCATGAGGCATTGCCCTACCTGGGGTCACCCTGCAGCCTCCCCAGTCCTGCCTTGCAAGAGGAGGCTTGCAGCAAGCCGAGGTCAAATGCCTGTGCAAGCCCAGATGGCCTGCAGGGACTCAAGC
The DNA here is from genome assembly GCF_963932015.1 of Anas acuta. Taxonomy (NCBI): domain Eukaryota; kingdom Metazoa; phylum Chordata; class Aves; order Anseriformes; family Anatidae; genus Anas; species Anas acuta. Next base: position 19,842,718 of record NC_089016.1, read on the forward strand.
TCACCAGCTCCTTCTGGAGCCAGACAAGTCCAAAGACGGACCCGTCCCCTCTCACCCAGCTGCCTTGCTGTCCCCCCAAAAGCAGAAGTGCACTGTAGGAGCATGCCTTAGCTGGCACCCCTGCAAACCCCACAGCCCTGAACCCGTGGGCTGTAGCACAGCAACACCAGTGCTATATTGCCTTAATCATGTGTCAAATGACCACCTCGGCCATTTGTCCTCAGTTCTCTCCTGGGGGTGAGCTACGCGTTTTGCAGAGGGAATGCAGCACGGGAGCAGGTGCTGGAGCTGGAGCTGTCCCTGCCAAGGCCAGAGCAGATGCAGGTGCCAGCGTCAGCCTGGCAGTCGGGCTTGGGGAGAAGGATGCTGGAGGGGGTAGCACTTCTTTTTTCTTTCGTGGGAACAGAGTGAAATGGGATGTCCTGTGCCTGGCCCATCCCTGTCTTTGCCAGGCAGTTTATGTCAGTGCTCTCGGTGCCCAAAGAGTTGTGGTAAATGGAGCCAAGTCCAGTTGGAGGCCAGTCACTAGTGGCGTCCCCCAGGGCTCGGTGCTGGGGCCGGTCCTCTTTAACATCTTCATCACTGATCTGGATGACGGCATTGAGTGCACCCTCAGTAAGTTTGCAGATGACACCAAGCTAGGTGCGTGTGTCAGTCTGCTCGAGGGTAGGAAGGCTCTGCAGGAGGATCTGGATAGGCTGCACCGATGGGCTGAGGTCAACTGTATGAAGTTCAACAAGGCCAAGTGCCGGGTCCTGCACCTGGGGCGCAATAACCCCAAGCAGAACTACAGGCTGGGAGAGGAATGGTTGGAGAGCTGCCAGGCAGAGAAGGACCTGGGAGTGATGGTGGACAGTCGGCTGAATATGAGCCAGCAGTGTGCTCAGGTGGCCAAGAAGGCCAACGGCATCCTGGCTTGTATCAGAAACACTGTGACCAGCAGGGCTAGGGAGGTGATCGTCCCCCTGTACTCGGCTCTGGTGAGGCCACACCTCGAGTACTGTGTTCAGTTTTGGGCCCCTCGCTACAAGAAGGACATCGAGGTGCTTGAGCGGGTCCAAAGAAGGGCGACGAAGCTGGTGAGGGGCCTGGAGAGCAAGTCCTATGAGGAGCGGCTGAAGGAGCTGGGCTTGTTCAGCCTAGAGAAGAGGAGGCTCAGGGGTGACCTTATTGCTCTGTATAAGTACATTAAAGGAGGCTGTAGCGAGGTGGGGGTTGGCCTGTTCTCCCATGTGCCTGGTGACAGGACGAGGGGGAATGGGCTAAAGTTACGCCAGGGGAGTTTTAGGTTAGATGTTAGGAAGAATTTCTTTACTGAAAGGGTTGTTAGGCACTGGAACGGGCTGCCCAGGGAGGTGGTGGAGTCACCATCCCTGGAAGTCTTCAAAAGACGTTTAGATGTAGAGCTTAGGGATATGGTTTAGTGGGGACTGTTAGTGTTAGGTTAGAGGTTGGACTCGATGATCTTGAGGTCTCTTCCAACCTAGAAATTCTGTGATTCTGTGATTCTGTGTGGTAGCAGCAGCAGTGCAGTGCCTCTCCATCGCACCTCCCAGATCCCGACACATCTCTGCTGCACTGGAGGGCCCGGGCATCTCCCCATAAGCAGGAGTGCAGGGGGACGTGCTCAGCTGGCAGACCCCACAGGTCTCTGCCATATCCCCCTGTAAGCATGGCCATGGGCAGCCATGACACAGGGTGCTGTGCATGCAGTAGCACAGGGTTGTTTTTTCACTCCAGCAGCAGTGACTGTGGGACCAGGTGTGCAGTGTGTGCAGGTGAGGGATGAGATACAGTAGAGGTGTTCCAGGTTGTGTCCCATGCCTGGCTAGCAAATGAGGCCTGTCACTGGTGCAAAATGCAGCAGTAAGGTTTGAGGATGCAGGAAAGCAGAGGACAGCTGGACGATACCACCCCACTGTGACACACCCGTGGGCACAACGTACTGCATCCTGTGCAGCCCCTGTCCTTGCCCTGTACGCTGAGTATCCAAAACCAGTGTGATCATCTTTGCCCATGCTGCCTCTTCCCTTCCCAGTGATAAATGGCTCCAATTTTCTTTCTTCTCCTGTTTTTTTTTGTTTTTTTTTTTTTTTTATTACACTTGCTCTGCACATTATTTTGTTAATAAGGGGGTGGGAGGAGCATTTGGAACAATGCTGGAAACCCAGCACAGCAATATCACCCCCGGTCCGGGAGCACCAGGAAGTGAAACTGGATACGTAGCACAAAGCCACAGTGGTAAGGAAATAGTGCTGGGCTGGGGAGACACAACCTGCCACTTGTGCTTTGCTCCTAGGGATGAGGTGTGCTGTCCCACGTCTTTCTATATCCCAGCCCCTGCCGTCTGCTGTCTTATAGAAAAGCTCCACCGGGATGCTGTGTATTACACTGCCGAATGTGCCATGGTGATCATGAGTGTGTCTATAAAGACAGAAAGTTTGGAGGGACCGAGGGGTTCGCAGTTCATGTTTTCTGCAGCTTTTCAGCCTGGTTCTTTCCATAAGCTCAGCTTTTCCCACACGGACAGGCAGCTTGCAACGCATGTAGGGTACGTACATCTTCAGGGGGCGAGCAGAGCAGATTCTTTTACATCCTTTAAAAAAAATGTTAGCCAAAACAACATTTTCTACAGTAGAAACAGCTTCATAGGATTTGTAAACATTACCCCCAAAGAAAGATTTTCTGCGATCTTTTGTGTAAACAGAGCTGGATGGCGACGCTTTTTAGCAGACTGGTACTTCAGCTCGGGGCCACAGCTGTCAGATGCAGTTCATCCCTGCCACAGGGAGCCCCGAGCAGCCCAGCCAGCAGGACACCAGTGCTGGTACCATGGGTCTGTGCCCATCCCCTTGGCTGTGGTGGTGAGAGATGAGTGAAAAGTGGATAGCAGAGATAAGGGGGTTGTTGGTCCCGGTGTGTTTGCTCAGCAACGTCCGCATGCTGGGCCAGAGCCACTGCGTCCCTGCATATTAAACAGTTGCAGCGTTTTCTCCCATGACCAAAAGAATTTATAAAAGGGTCCCAGAATAAAACTTTACACGAACTCTGGGTGCCTCAAATATCTCCAGCTGGGAGCCTGTTAACCCCGTCCCCTCCACTTCCCTACTCACCATGCAGTTCAGGCTCTGAAAAAATCCCATCCTTGGACCAAGCTGGCCAGCTGCCCGTGGGCTCCCAAGCCTTTCTGCAATTTATTTTTACGGCACAGATTTTGTGCAGTTTGTGTACCCCTGCTGTGCTGACACACGGCAGTTTGCTGGGTGAGGCGGTGCTTGGGGAGAACGGAGACGTTCAGAGATCCCAGGCCCTTGCACCTAGAGAGGTTTTTGGGGTTTGTGAGCAGGGGCACAAACTGCCCGAGCCTCTCAGTTTTCTGGATGTGATGGAGGCTGCTCATGGTACCATGCTCACAGCGTTATGCCACAAGGTCAGCTCAGGCTTTGGTTGCATCCATGAGGTGGAAAGTCACAAAAGCCTCAAAACAGCAGAGTGGCAGGGAAGGAGCCCCCGCCACCCACCCACACCTGTCCTCTCGGCAGCGTTGGCGGTGCTCATGGCTCTTTGCAGGCTTGACCCATCCCCATAGACTCCTTGGCACCGCTGCATTAGCAAGGGGCCACATCGCATGCGTGGAGCTTAAAATAAGAATGCAGCCTGCCGGCAAGCTCCAGCTGGACCAAAAGAACCCCCACCTGCATGGGTGTTTTTTCAGGCACAGAAGTGGCCCCTGAATGGATGCCAGGAATGGTGTTGGGGCTCCAACCTCACCCTGGCACAGAGGAGGGCTGGAAGAGTCCCATCAAACCATCCACCCCTGTAACAGCAATTCAAAACAGTCCATGTATGTTTGCTGGGGGAGTTATGTTCATTTTTTTCCATGGAGTGGTGGGGACCAGCACTGCTGTGGTTCCTGGGACAGGCAGGGATCTGCCCCAGGGCTTCTGCAGCAGCAGGACTGAGATGTGTGGTAAAGCTCTTCCGAAATATCCCAGGGGAGCAAGCCTGAGAAGTGGGAGCTGCCTCCTCCAGGCATTGCCGTGGGGTGTCCTGCAAGGTCGGGTCAAACAGGTGCCCCGGCTGCTCTGATGACCACCCAGCGAGTCAATTAATTTGTGTGTCTCAGCATTACTGAGACCTTTCTTAGGAAGATGAGCTGTTCCAGCCAGGTCCAGGCTCGTGGGAGAAGCAGGGCTTTCAGCAGCAGTGACAAATAGCTGTTAGCCAGCTGAGCTAGCACCCTACCGGGGTCTGTGAGCCCAGCCTTAACCCAGAGTGGGGCTGGGTAGGAAGGGCAACAGTGAAAATTAAGTAACAAGGAAGACAGCTCTGTCACCTGGGTACTACTGGAGGACGGGTTGGCCAACACACTCTGGTGAAGCAGTTGGGGTGCTCAGCGTGCCCCCACCTCTTCTCTCTATCTATTTTCAGAGCATATGTGCTCTTGGCATTATCCCACTTGAAAATTGGCTGAAGAAATGCTCCTGCAGTAACGAGGTATGAGGCTTTGTGACTGACAGGATGCTAATGTCTTGTGGCCGAAATGGGATGCAGTGCAGTTGAACCGTGCGCTCCGCTGACCCTTGGGACATGGCATCTGCATCTCAGTGCTGGTTCTTCTCCCTCTGCGAGAGAAAAGGAGAGAGGTGTGGGATGTACTTGGGCTGACTCCTCCCCACTCTACCTTCTCTGTGCAGACTGTGTGTCCACTCAGAGGCTCATTAGAGAAGATTTTTACATCAGGACAACTGCTAAATGGTGTTAGCTGTTCCTCATGGCCAGACAGGGCTACTTCATCCCCTGAGCCATCCCAGAGCATCCACCCAGACGGTGCTCCAGGATCTCCAGCAACTACCAGATTAACAGCAACGCTTCTCTGTTTGCAAAGCCATTATTAGGCTCCCCCTCAGGAGCTGTAAAACTTGACTGAATTAATAATTAACCAAGGACCTGTGAGCCTCCCTGAGGCAGTCGTGAGACACCCACGCCGGGTGGGTGGTCCCAAGTGTGGGACCAGATGGTGGTGGAGGGACAGGGGGCATGGGTTTCAAGTGACCCCTCAGTTGCTCATTTTGGGATGACGGGGTTATTTTGGGTATGCAGATGGGCAATACCCCCCGCTGCCATTGGCTGCAGTCTCTGATTATCTTCTTCCTCAGGATAGGTACCCCAAAAAACGAGGAATTTAAAATTCCCGGATGTTGCTGATGCTTGGAGCTTGCCTGGCATCTCCCAGAAAACGTTCAGGAGTGCCGGGAGTTTTCCGACCCTTATTTCCCCTTCCTGCCCAATTCCATGTGAGAGGAATAAGCAATATTTCCAAAGTAAGAGCAGGCAAAACCTGGCCGTTTCCTCCTTGCAAGATGTGTCTATCCAACAGCTGCAGGATCTTTGGTCTTGTGGAATTGGGCTGCGGCATTTCACATCAGTAGGTGCCCATGCAGTGGTTTTTACCCAGACCTTCACCATGCAGCACATTTTGGAGACCACTGCCATACACGTTTAGAAAGATGGTGGTGTAAAAAAATGACAGAAACACAGAGCTGTGGCAATGAAGAAGCCAGATCCATGCTGAAAGCCACCAGTTTCATTTGCTGCTCTTGCCAAAGTGGCCAGGACTGCCTGAGAAGAGATGGGTGCTTGTGCACCTGGCTGTGGAGCCAGCTTGAGGAAATGCCATGATGAAAGCCCGTGGGAGTGAAATGCCTCATGGCTGGGTGAAGCCCAGACCTTTGCAAGGCCGGGTACAGAGTGTCATCTGTAATTTAAAGGGTTTATCTGCTTTAAATGTCAATAGCTCCTTTGTTAGAGTGATAATAATTGTTACAATTTGCATGTCTCAGTCACACACCCCAAAGTGTTGTGCAGAGGAAGATGAGTAAATTGTTCCCACTTGCCAGCTGAGAAATCAGGGTACAGAGGTGATGGGAGCCCATGCAGGACTGAAAATAAATCTGTCTCCTGTTCTGCTATTGCCAAGTCCTGCTCTCTGCTCGGAAGCTGTTAGCTCCACTTTTTCTTTTTTTCTGCACTGGGCAGCCATGGCGTGGTGGGATTTTGGTGTGGTCTTTGGGCACAGGCAGGGGCCAGGAGTTCTGCTTTTGGAGGAGAGGAAGAGAGCCCGTGGAAGAGCAGCCGGTCCCCCTTCGTGTCCCACAGTCAACAAGGATGAAGACAGCACAGGAGCTTTGGCAATGTAGCCCAAGTGCCTCCTGACCTTCTTCTGCATACACCAAGCACACCTAGCTGGGCTGTATTCCCCAGAAAGCAAAGCTGTGCTCCAGAGCCTGACCCAACCTGGGACCTAAGTGCAAGAATTATTTAAATTAAAGCCCACATCCGAGGGAAACAAGGCAGCGGTGCTGAGTGTGCCACAATGGCTCTCCCTGGGAGGACGCAGGGAGGAAGCAGACATCTCCTCTGCTGCCATCGTGCTTGGGAGCTCCTCAAACACATTTTATTTATCTCAGGCCTTTTCCACTCAGCCCTTTAAGGGCTCAATATTTCCTGCCTCCTTGACAATGACTGAGTAAACAGCAAAGCTGCCAGAGGAAGAGCCCTGTGTTTACAGAGCAACAAGCCCAAATGTGTAGGTTTTTTTTTTTTTTGTTTTTTTTTTTTTTTTGTTTGTTTGTTTGTTTTTGTTTTTGTTTTTGTTTTTTTTCATCAGAAGGTGGTAATGCTTAAATTAACTCATTTTTATCCCATGGTAAACTTTTGCCCTCTGACTCACTGCTGACACAGCCAGCCATGCATTGGTGGGCCCAGTTCTGGGGCAGAGTTATTTGGGACTCATCTTTAAAGTGTGGCAAACTCCCCAGGGATGGGTTTTGGCTGCAGCTGTCGGTGCTGGAGCAAAGGCTTAGGTCTGATGGTCAAGATGCAGCACTGCCCTTCTTCCTGCTTGATGCTGCTGCCCACCAACAGCAGGAGAGGAGCAGAGGAGGGATTTTTCTCCTCTCCTTGGGGCTCTTCTGTCTTGAGCCTGGTATTTAGGAGATGCCACACCTGGGCCAAGAAGCAATAGCATTGCATGAGGTGCATCCAGATGAGAAGAGGGCTTTGACTTGGGTGCAAGAGTGGAGAGCCGCACGCAAACAGCATTTTCTGCATCCCTTGCTGGCAGAAGCTTGGCAGGAGCTTCAGCTTAAGGACTCCTTGCCATGCAAAACATTCCCAAGGGTGTGCCCATCCTTGTAGAGCATGGGCATGGGCCACCCCTGGCCTGCCCCTCATGCATGGAGGGTCCTAACGTGAAGAACGTGCTCAGCCTTTTGGGTTGTGCCCCGAACTTGTCCTGTCTGAGCCCCTTCACAGGTCTCCTTGGCATCCCCCCACTTGCTGTGGGGTTTCCTAATGATCTCTTCTCTCAAACCAGGCCAACCCTGCTACCTGGTATAAATACATTTTATTTTAAACTATAAGTGCTGGAGGAAGGTCATCCAGTAAATGCACTCAGCTTATCTGCAGGCCGGGGCACCCCCAAATTAGTAATGGAGTTTGTGTTTAAAAATACAGCCAATTTGATGAAAGATAATTTGCTTACTGCACTGACTTCACCACCTAAGCAGGCCAATCCACAGGTTATTTTTGTATAACTCCACAAGTCATTTCCAGAGCAAATAAAGTTCACAGTGGCTCTGCCGTCTGGGTTCAGCCCATTTCTGAAGGGTTTTGTGATCCAGAGGTCTGTGGGTTAGACATGGCAACATGGGACATGGAGTTTGTCCCTGCTTGTGCAGCCCCATGGCTCTTCCCTTCTCCCACTGCCTTGGTCCAGCTCATCTGTTTTGGTGGTTAACTCCTTGGGGACCTGTTTGAATTGCTCTGCATGTTCTCCATGCCCAGAGCAAGTCCAGCTGCTGTGGAAGTTTGGCTCCTGGGGAGCCCAACTCTTGCCTGTAGACAGACATAGTCCAAAACAACTAATTCCTACCTCTGTCAAGGTGCTTTTCCTACTTTTTCAAAGGAATCCATATCATCCCTCCTTCTGCAGAGGGACACATCAGGCACAAGGGTGCAGTGATGCTCACGCAGCCAGAGGCAGCAGTGGAGCCCAGTTGTCTAAACAGATGCCAAGGCTGCCTGCTAATGGCTTTTCCAGCAAGGCTTTCCCCCATTTCTACGCAAAGCCACGGCATGAGAGTCTTGCTAATGCAACCTGAAATGTTCTCCCTGAGCTTTGTCTGCTCCTAGAGGCTGCCGTCATCCCATCTCAGCTCTGCCGAGGTTTCTGTCTCGGATGTTACAGATTATTCAGCTGTGGAGAGGGTTCTGGGGTACTGGCAACGTGGCCGTCACCGCATTAAATAAAGTTGTTCAGAGCTGACACATCACTGAAATACTCAGCATGCTTTCCTAGGCAGTGGAAGGAGTCACGTAAATAACTGGCTTCGAGTAAAGGCGCTTGCGCAACATGGCACAGGTGGAGGCTGGTCCCCTGTGGTGGTAGCCTCCAGGAAAGCCCTGGGGGAAGAGTTCACAATGAAGAAATGGAAGCGGGGTTATCACAGAAGAGAAATCTAACTGTTTTCTCAGTCTGGGAGCATTCCTGTAGTAGTCACATGGGTGTTTGCAAAGGGCACTGAGCAAAAGTTTGCAGGCTTTGCAGAGGCTGCCTCCATGCTCCAGCCTCCCGCAGCCTGCCCTGGCTGCAGCTTGTCCCAGCCTTGATGGGAACATCACAGTGGCTCTTCTGGGCAAGGCTGAGGCTCTGCCTGAAGCTGATAGCACAGAAAGGCTTTTTCTCTTCCCAGCGGCCTGCCATGGGTTGCTTCCAGTGAACGGCAGCGTCCTGCTCAGCCAGGAAAGGTATGCTTTCTCCTTGCAGCCTTGGAACTGGCAACAAAACCCACTTGTTAGCACCATAAATCCCTCCTCTAACCTCAAGGCTCCTTTAGGGTGGCTTCTAGGGGTGACGGAGGGACTGTCACATACACAGGGAGGTTTTTTCCTCTCCTGTTCTTGGCTCATCCACCTGAAGCCCGGTGTGGTTATCATGAGCATCTAGGAACTCCCCAGTGTGCACCAGGGATCTCAAAACAGGCAATGCCCAGGCACTTTTTTGGCAGCCCCTGCTGGAGGATGGGTATGGGAGGAGGTCTCAGGGCATCAAGGAAGAACCTTGGCACCCAGAAGGAGTGGCCATGCAGAGGAACAGGGCTGGAGGCTCCCTTGGTGCAGCCAAGGGGCACGGGATGCTCTCGTTGGCTTTTTTAATTGCTCAGTAGTCAGGAGGACATTTCTCTTTGGTTTTGGTTTGGTTTTCTTTGCCAGTAAAGGTCAAGCAAAGACTCCAGAATGAGCAATTCAATAACCCTGGGGTGACAACCTGAGCTGGCAAATATCTCTCCTCCACCGCCAGCCTGTGACCAGCTGAGTAACGAAAGGAAGAGCTTTGCAGACTACCCCAGAGAGCCTGAAGAGACCAAACAGTGTTTGGCTGCAGGTTGATTTCAGTCACAGACACAGTTGGGCAATTGCCTTATAGAAATGTGTGTAGAGAGGAATTAGTAATCACTGCTTGGTTAATAAGTGGCTTGGGTATTTTACAAGTCTTTTTCCTGCATATGCAATTTTTTTTTTCCCTTTTGTAGTGAAACATATAAATAGTTCCTTTCTTGGATCTTCTATGCATACAGTGCTGTCATGAAAATAATCGTGTTTTTGCCTGGCATTCGTTAGTAGCTGCTTTACTTACCTTTGCTTCAAAAGAAACGACTCCCATGTGTTGTCCAGGGCATGAGAGTGATCTTTGGTGTGGTGGCTTTTCTATCTTTGGCTCTACAGAGTGCAGCTGCAGGTTGGAGCACGGGGAGCAGCAAAGTCTTTGTCTCGGGCAGTAGGAATAAAGTGAGATGAAAAAGATACAGGATAATTTATTTAGTTGCTGGATTTAAAACATTGTGCAAGCTGTGCTGGGAACACAGGCTGTTGAGAACGAACTTGTCCTGTTCTCTGATTTTCCCCTACTTAGTGCCTACTAATTTTTAATAACAAGGAAAGGTCACTATGGAGACAGACAAGTGAACTCATGTGGGACATCTTGCAAGAGGCTCTGCAGCATCACTCAGAGCCTAGGGAAGACCTCTCGGCTCCGAGTGGTGAGCACACTCTAGTGCCATCCCACGTGGTGGTGGTGCCCTCTGGAAAGTTTTTTATTTGCTTTTCTCTGTTCCTCCTTGCTCGTTGCCACACGCTCCCAACACACACATACCCCTTTTCATGTCCTGCCTTTTGGCAAACCCTTTTTTCCTCCCTGGCTGGAGGACTGGTGGGGGAGGCATCTGCCTCCCTTCTCGTTCACTCCCGGTGTTGCTCCATAAATCACATCATCCTCATAATCCTTGGTCATGGCAACCATCAGCTCAGGAGCAGAGTGACTTTTTAATATCAACTCTGTGCTCCCCTAATCTTCTGGGTGGGCAGGCAGCCAGGCTCTGCTGTATGTCTGTGAGACCCCAGGGAGCAGGCAGAGCGCTGGAAAGCCCCCGGCCCAACACCAGCTCAGAGCTACCTTTGCTGGAGATGCTGGATCACCAAGCCCAGCCCAGCCACCAGCATCCATTGCATCCCCCAGGCACTGCATTTGAGCCACTTGCGGTCACTTTCATTCAATTTTGGTTGTGCATATGGAAAAGAGTCCCCAAGTCCATTCAAGGGGAAGGGCTGGGCAGGGGGAAGCCGTGGCAGTCATTACAGAGGCTGGCGTTTTTTCTACAGTACCTGCTTCTGGTGGCTTTGCCGTAGTTAAATTCCAGCCACTCCACTGGTGTTGAGTAATCTCCCTGCTGTTACTAAAGAGTCATTCTGTCTGTCTTCCCCCCCCCCACCCTGAGTTTCAATTTCCTCTTAATTCTTCATCTAGACAGCCGTTGCCTCTCCCCTGGCGGTGTGGTTTTGCTGATGCAGCCCTTTGTCTCTGTCCCTCTTGCAGAAGGATTTCAGCATGCGGGAGGAGCTGCAGCAGCGGGACGTGGAGCGCTGGCTGGGGTTCATCACCTTCCTCTGTGAGGTCTTTGGCACCATGAGGAGCAGCACTGGAGAGCCCTTTCGAGTCCTCGTCTGCCCAATTTATACCTGCCTCAGGGAGGTAATGACTTCAGAGGTTTTCTTTCTCTGCCTTCAGGACAAGCCGTTGGGCTGCAGTGCCCGTGATTCATAGATATGTGCTGTGTGATTCCCAGATGTTTGCTTTACCCCACGAACACTTCTTGCCCTAAGAGTACCAATGCCTGCAGGGACACTTGGCTCTTCCTGCCTGGTGTGATTCTGGTAATGAAAAGCATGTGCTCCAAGCAGGATCCCTTTGTCAAAGGGTTTGCAAAGCCCGACAATTGGGACTGCAAACCCAATGTTTAGGTTTGCAAATCCCACCACTGCAAAAATCCCCACCAAAGGAGCTAAGAAAGCTTCTTAAAAGCAGGTGAAGCCAACTGAATAGATGAGACAGACTGAGGGGAGGAAAGAGAGAGGGAGTAATGACATAGGGGACCACCTAATGCAGTGGAAACCCAGCCCTGCCATCAGGGTTGGGGACATTTCAGAGCTGGATGAGGTGAGCATAGTTCAGGTTGGGGGCAGAAACCTCACTGGGGACAAATGGGAAAGGAAACTCAAGCGTTAACATTCAAAAGAGCAGGAGAGGACTTTCCTCCATGCTGTTTTAAATATGGTTTTGTCTCCTGCTGCTGCCTGTAGAGGACTTTCTTAGGAAGAAGTCTGTCTCATCACCCAGGGTTGGAGCTGTGAGTCTCAAATTGTCAGTAGCACTTCTGTCAGGCCATAAATAACTCACTGCAAAATAAGTTCTCCGCTAGAACTTGGGCAAGGAAAGGAGAGGGAGAGGGGAAAAAAATGCCAGTAATGACTTTTTACACGCATGGAATGTTTTCTCTGAATGTAAACACACTATAAACATTTTGCCTTCGCAGTAATGCTGTGGGCCGAGTTCACAGACAGTGACTGCAACAGTGAAAAAGTGTCCGGGCATTGTGATGAGGCACATGCATCTAGCGGAGGAAGTGGGAGAGGGGTGCTAAGAATAGTGGAACTTCCCCAAAATCTCTGCCCACAGCAGTATGTGTCACCTCATCGGGAAGATCCTGGTGTCTAGAAGAGCCCACATTCCCCCCCACTTCCCATCACAGCCATGACACAATCCAGCCCTGATTCTGCCAGGATTTTTCCCAACCCACTCCCGTCTGCCCTCGCCATTCTGTCACGGTCGTTCTTGTTGTCTTGCCGCTATGTGGGGACACGGCAGTGATCTAATGACATGTTGAAGGATGCAAATTTCCCATATTGGATTTTTTTTTCTACAGAATGGCTCCATAAAAAGCTTTTACTGATTATACCAAGACATCGCATAAACTTGCTTCTTAAAAATGCATCTATTCCGTAAGAGGACAGCTCTGTCCGAGTGGTTTTGTTCATTGGAGATGAAGACCCTGTAGCACGGCTGATGTGGGTGAGCCAGAGCCTTCCAGCTCTCCTGCCCTGAAACAGCTGATCCGTGCCTGCTCACTCCGCAGAGCTGGGACCCTGACTCACACCATTCCCGTTTGATGACTTAGGGCTGGCTTTTCGTGACGCTGCTGTTGTTTTTTGCTGTTTCAGCTAATCCTGTTGCATGGGGCCAGCCCAGAACAGGACCCAGAGGCTCTGAGGTGGCTGCCAGCACAACCCCACTCGGCCAGTCCCCGACTCACAGTGAGGGCCTCCAGCAGGGACAGGCACTTTACTCTGGGTTTTTGCTCTCCTGTGTGCTGTCTCCTGTACTCTGGGTTTTTGCCCCTAATTCCTTCCTCCTTGGTGGCTCCCTCTGTGCTGCTGCAGCTGCACTTAGCTCTCCCTGCCTCCATGCACCAATCCTTTGGCGATAAATCATTATCAGAGGCGAGATAACATCTCTGCTTCTGCCTGTCCTTTCAGCTCTTCTTGCTTTTTAGTTTCTCTGTCTCTTTTTTTTTTCCCCTTTTCCTTTATAGCTTTGGCAGATTGAGCCAAAGGTCAGCAAGGGAGTTAGCAAGAGGAAGAGGAAAGTTGCCTGATGACTGTGGCAGGAATGCCTCTTCCCTTCCCCCTGCAAAGCTTCCTCTCACCAGCTCCTTTCCTTCCCCCCTCCCTCCCCCCCCCCCCAGTAAAAGCTTATTAACACTGTCTTAATTGTGGAGCTGGGGAGGAAGCAAAGATGACAGTGAGGACATCGGTGGCCCAGGGAGGAGGAGCAGGACTTGTTTTTTCTGGCAGCGAGGGAACCTGCTGTGTGAGATGGTTGTGCCCTGCTTTTTGCTGCCCATCAGCTCTGTCCCTCTCGCTTGGGCTCGGGGACAGAGCCAGCCTTGGAAAAGGTGAAGCAAAGTGGGGACAGGCGGTGGGGCTGTGCCTGGGTGCAGGGCAGCGCGCCAGTGGTACGCATCATGCAGCCGGACGGTGGTGCGCAGGGGCTGCTTGCATGGCTCAGCAGATAGGATGAGCAAATCCAAGCTGAAGTTCATCTCAGGTTAAACATATGAGTGATAAACGTTCAGGTCTGCTAGCCGATGGGAGCAGGGTGCCGCGCGGGCTGAGAGCACCGCGTCCCTGGGGAGCCGGGCAGCTGTGGCAGCAGGCATGGGAGCAGACATTTAATCAGAGCCCAGGAAATTTGGGTCAGAGCTGCTGCCATGCCTGGGCAATGTTTTGGGAGCCAAGTGACAGTGCCCCTGAGTGGGGATGTGGTGCCAGCATGGCAGGGAAGAGGAGACCAAGCAGGGTGGAGCAGGGAGGGATGGCCACCAGCACTGTGTCTGAGGTGGGGACAGGGCATCCTGTGAGCTGAACCCCCAGGAACCACCAGTTCACCATTGGGAGGTTTGGGGGTAAGAGGTGTGCAGGCAGACAGGAAGTTGTATTCACAGCAGGGGCAAAATTGGGATTTTAGGCAAAGATGGTTTTCCAAGAAAAGTAAGAAGCGGGTGCAGCCATCGTTAAAAATGGTTTGACAGAACCCAGTGAGCTTGTGTGGTGCTTTGGATTGACGTTATGGGGTTTAAAGCTGGAGAAGGAGAATTGGTCGCCTGAGCCCAGGCCAAAGTCTGGCATGGCAGGCGGCTGGGGAGTACGGAAAGGAGAGCCCTTTTTCGGGTGAGAACCAGAGGACTATTGCAGCCATCAAATCTGGGGAGTTTGTGCAAAGAATAATAAGGCGTTGAGGTTAAACATAAATAAGAGAAAGAGCTTTCCTCCTATCCATCCCTCTGTGCCTGGGGGAACCAGGAGTGAGCTGAAGAGCTGAAGGAGGGTGTTGTTCCTGGGGAAGGGCTTTCCCCCAGGCCAGGCTGTGCTGTCCAGGCTCTCCTAACGCAGAACCAGTGGTGACATCCTCCAGGACCACATTCTGCCTTGAGTCCATTGTCTACCTCAATCAAAACGCTTTTAGCATTTTTAGGAAATTGTCCTGACTCCCACACTTGGTGGCCTCACCAAGAGGGATGTCCCACTGTGGTCTCCCCACTCTGGCCTCAGTTTAATTGACAAAAACACTCCAAACTTGTACCTGTAAACTTCCTCCTGCCCCTCCAGGATGACAGGGAGTGAAGGTGCTGACATCCTTGCTGCTCCAAAGCCTCTGCCCCATGCCCAAATACAGTGACCCCCCCCGTTCCAGCAACACTTCAGCTTGCATGTCCAAAACCAACTTCACCTTGCATCTCCTCCTTACATCTCCAAAACCAACTCCAACCAGGAGAGCAACAAAGGGACTTTGTTTCTTGACCCTGCCACATTTATTCTTTTCTGCAGCCTTCAGCAGAGTCAGAAAAATGTAGAAAATGGGTTAAGACTGGGGACCAGCAAATGCTGGTTGAACCATCAGTAAGGGCAGGAGTGCTCCAGAGTTTTGTGCCTGGTGTGACAAGTGTCCTGTGGCTACTGCAGGACTTGAGATAATAAATAATGTCATTTGGCATCTGTTGTTAACTGGATCTGACCACTTCTGCCTTCCCTAGCTCTCTCCTGGGCTGTCCTTCACCCTGCTGCCCACAACCGTGTGTGCTTGGTGGGGTTGGTGTAGGTAGCCCAGCTCACTGCCCTCCCTGCTTAGTCCCCAAAGGGGAGCATAAAGCCTGGGTCCTGGGGGCCTGGCACAGCTCGTGGTGATGGCTGAGGTGTTCTGGGAAGGATGGGTGGTAGCCAGCTCCGAGCCACAGCTGTGCTCTGCAGAAGCCAGGACGGACAACTGGTGTCAGAAGGTTTGGCTTCTCTCGCGTCTCCATCCCATCCTCAATGGCATGTTGTTTGGATGCCAACCCAGGAGGTGCCTCTGGGCCTGAGAGTTGTCACCTTCCTGCCAGCCCTCTGCCAGCAGGAGCAGCTTCCAGACAAAGTGTTTGGTGTCAAGTGCTGCTTTGGATGTATTTGCTTATTTTTATGACACCATCCAGCAGACAGACCTGGCTTTACATCCAGATAACTTGAGCAGTTGCCTATGGCAGTAGAGCAAGAAGGTAGAAAAACTGGCTTGCAGGACCTCAAGAGGTGCCAGGCAGTGATGTTGCTGGGGGTCCTCAAGGCACCTTGCTGACTGGGGTCTCACAAGGGCCTGTGGGCTCTGCCTCCCTCCTACCCCCATACTAACCCAATCCCAACCTTTCCCCCTGCCCCATGCTTGTTTCCTGCACAGGAGTTGGTATTTTTCCTTGTTGACTCCTTGCTCTGGCCCACTGAGGTCCCTCGGGATGGCAGGGCCTTGAGCACACTGAGTGGTCCTCTTGACGCGGTGTCATCTGAAGACTTGGCAGAAGTGTGCTGCTCACCTCCTCAGTCATTGATAAGGATGCTAAATGGGGCAGGTCCTGTTATAAACCCCATGGCACTCTTCGTTACTGGCCTCCAGGTGGAGTTGGGTTGTAAGCCAGTAACTACAACACTCCGAGCCCAACCGTCCAGCCAGTTTTTAACTTACCTGGCTGTCCACCCCTGATGTCCTAGCTCGGATATGGGAATTTGTGGGAGGCAGAATCAAAACCCTTGCTAAAATCAAGGCAAAAGACATCCGTGCTCTTCCTCTATCCATAAATCCAGAAGGTGAGCAAGCTGATGAGTCACATCCATGCCAGTCTCCTTCTTCTCCCTCACATGCCCAGAAATACGTTTGAAGATGACTTGCTCCATAGTTTTTCCAGGGCCTGAGGTGGGGCCAGTGGGCCCATAATTCCCCATATGTGAAGATCTGTCTTTCTCCCATTGCATCTTCCCAGTCACGGACTTGACAGGGGTGACAGGGAGCAGCCCTGCTCTGGCACCATCCCGCTCTTGGCACCCTTGGGTGCATCAGATGGGGCTGTCGGGGCAGGTTCAGAGCAGATCCCAGGAAGCAGCTCAATCACAGACTAATTAAATCACAGAACTAATTGCTTGTGCAGGACGCTGCAGCTGCAGGACCAGCCCACAGAGGTCCCCCCGTCTCGGAGCACTTATTGCTGACGGGGCTGGGAAGGCACCCTGGCTTGTGTCACCACAAGCATCCCCGCCGATCGGGGGTCTGTGGGCACCCAGCTGCCTCGTGGTAGCTGCTGGCAGTTCTTATTCCCAGCCCCAAGGGCTGGAGGCAGCGTCCGGGCGCGGTGAATCAGCCCACAGAGGCAGTGGGGAGTAGAGCTGGCAGGCTGGTGGCGGGCAGGACAGTTGCTCCTCTGCAGGAGTGTCTCCTGCCTCCAGTCTGGTTGGCATAGATGGTCCCATTTCAGCATTGTTTAAAATCCTGGCACGGTCCCATCACTTCCCTGCCTTGGTACGCGCTGCTAACTTAAAGCCTTGGGGTGGTCATGCAGGAAGGATAAATACTCCCTGTCTGATTGCCTTTCCCCCACGTCTGAGTCTGTGGTGCAGCATGCAGACTGGTATCCACTCCCCTCCCTTCTCTTAGTGCCTGTTATCTCCTGGGGCCATACTGTGTAATTTAGAAAAATATTCTAACACAGTAATTAATGTCTGAACTTCAAGAGGGATCTGCCTTTTCACTGTCTCCTTCAGAGGAAGAGAGAGGGAAAACCTTCCTGACTGCAGCCAGACGAGCTGGAGGGTGGTGCTGTTTGGGAAAGAAAATTGTATCTTTTAACGTGGAGTTTTTTTTTTTTATTTTAATCGCTCTCACTTTTTAAAAAGCATCAAGCTTTTGAGTTGAAAGAGGGTCTTTGACAGGATTTTAAGATTACGCTCCCAGTCAGAGAGCAAGACAGGATTTGCCTCTTTATCTTATAAGTGAAGGCACCAAGAAGGCCAGATCCTGACCCTGTGCCACCCTGCTGCCCAGGTAGCTCCACGTGGCCAGGCCTGACCAGAGAAAATAATGAAAATATAAATCCTGATGGAAGAGGAACTGGGGGTGGGGAGAAAGGAGGAAATCAGTGTTAAGTTGTTACACCTAAAAAGCTGTGCTGGTCGTTGAGATGAGCCTCAAGAAGAGACACCTTGCCTGACCTTGTCCCCACGCAGTGTCCTCCTTGGTGTCCCCTCGGACCATGGGGACAAATGCCTTTTAGGCATGATGAAAATCGATTTCTTCCAGTTTGTGCTTCCCCACTTTGGACAGGGACAAACCAGAACGTTTGAGGTGGGCACTTGCGAGACATCTCACCTCGAGAGCAGATGATGAGAAGGGATGGGGACACCAAACTGACAAGGTCTTTGCGATGCCATGGAGCCTCACTGCTCAGCTTACTGTTTTGAGCATGGGAACATGTTTTCTTAGAAAGCTACAGGACTTTGTTTGGCCCTAGACGGTGAGCATGAAAACTGCAGTGGCATATTTTAAATAGGGGAGGGCTCTCATGCCAGAGATACAATTTCCAAGGAGAATGCACTCCCATACACACAACTGCTGACCCTGGGCTTTTCTCTCTTCCATGTAGGTTTCCATCACAGTTACTCTGACTTGCATGGGTTTGGAGCAGCTTTGCAGGCAGAGCTGCATTTAGGGCAGAGCTGAGGCCACCAAGGACAGCCAGGGCCACCAGTGTCCCCTCACCCCGCAGGAGAGGTGGGGAAGCATCTTCATTTCTTGGGGACCGATGGAGAAGGCAGAGGAAGCAGTTATGTTGGAGAAGAAACAAAGCTAGATACCATCTCACCGGATGGTCCCTCCTCCTTGCGTGGCCCTCCATACCCAGCATTGTTAGCTCCCGAAGCCCTTTCCGCTGGATGTAAACACAACTATTTGCATCTGCTGCCATGCGCCCTCAGAAGAGCCAGGAAAGCGGAGAGCATCCGGTGGGCAAGGGTGGAGCCCTTTGCAATCAAGCGTGATGGTCTCGCCACTTTTTCTTTCCATGTTTTGTGTTTCCCCGGACCCTTGGGATGAGATCACATCCTCTGCTCCCAGGGTTATTATGTCTTCAGACAGGCAGGATGAAGCTGGCCGTCTGGGTGGCTCGGTGTCCTGTGTGTGCAGACGGGGTGGCTCTATCTGTGCGCACCTTGGGGTCCCCCTCAGACAGCCCCAGTGGTCCCGCAGGTGAGGGTGATGGCCCCCACCTCCAGCCTAGTGTGAGCCATGGGACTGCCCTGGCTGGCTTGGTGAGTGACCCTATTTTCTTTGTCATTGTCTCCAGTAACTGCCTTTTAATGGTTTCCATCTTCATAGGAATCCCTTCTGCTGTTCCAGATCCAGGGAGCGAGCAAGAGTCGTGTTTAATTGTTTCCCTTGTCTGAAGTGGAAAGGAGTAGGAGTTTCTCACGGCTGGGTACAGGGTTTTGTTCCTCTGGCCTTAATTCAATTTGCTGTTAAGTACCTCTTTTTTGAGTTCCTTAGGAGGCTGACAAGGAGGATAATCAACATTTTGGTTTACTTGATACAATAAACAAACTAATCTCTTCTTACCATCCTCCCAGGGAGTTCTGGTTGGGTAATAGGAGAACACAAGTCTCCTCCTCAACTAAATGCAGCACGTCACTGTAAAACAAGTAGATGCCACCAAGCCAATTCCTTCAAGTTGTCCCAAATACATTAGGGAAAGGCCTCCCATGGACACAGCAGCCATGCCAGCATGAGTAGCTCCAGCCTGTAGCTCCTTGTGGGGCCAGCAGTGCCCCATGCTGGTGGCCTCTTCCTAACAGAGCAAGTGTGAATTGCCATCGGCATCTTTTCTAAGGGGCTGAGACCAGGCCACCCCTATCAGGGAGCTGGGAAGAGGGACCTCTAGATGAGATGTAAGGGCTGGTGGTACCTTGTGCATCTTCAGGGGGCTTGAAAACTTTACTGCATGAGCAGAAGGCCATGCGGAGAGAAGGACCATTTCAAGCAGACAACTCAATGCTAGATGCAACGAGTTGGGTGAGACGGGTCTCATGAGCTGGGGTTATCCCGTTAACCCTCCCCAGGGATGGTGTGGACATGGTAAGGTTGAGCTACAGCAGAGTGGACACAGCCTGGCGTGCCAGGATCTGCCACCCGTCTTCATGCAGACCTCACCAAAACAAGCCTGGAGGCCACAGGCTGAGCTTTTAGGGTGGCTGTTCTTGTTTTCTCAAGTTATGTTCAGCCTCACCCTCTGCTGCTGATTCAGAGTGCAGTGGGGCTGGGCAAGAAGGCAGTGTGCCTTCTGCATCCCCCCCCATCAGCTCCATAAGGGAAAGGTTCCCCAAACACATTTAACCTTTGGGCACCCTCAGCATCAAAAGGCTCAGCAGAGAAGATGCTGCTTGTGACTGTGGCCTTCAAAATGTCTTCTCTTTCCAAGGGCTCACTTGTTTTTTCACTAGAATCTGGACTCACCTGACTTGCCTAGCTCAGGTTATGCCCTGCATGGCACTCAGTGCCCCATAGAGTGGCGCTGGCACAGTTTGTTGGTGGGTGCAAGGTGTTATAAATGAGGTCTCAACTCAATCTGAATGTTGTAATATTTATAAAACAAATATTTCTAAAAGGTATAAAAGGCAAGTAAACAGCGTTGGGTGTGCGGGGAGTCTACACTCCACCAACACGCACACACGAACATCAAACATTCTAAATATACAGAACATTGCTTTACATACTAAACCCAAGTATGCCTATACATACGTACAATCAGGAAAGGTAACAAACAATCCTTTAAGTTCCATGACTTAACGGTCTCCATTTTTCCATTCCTTTTCCTGATTACAAACAAGTCTCCATTTTCCATTCCTTTTGAACAATATGTCTTGCTTTAAGTTGTCAAGCAACTCAGTCTTTAGGCCTTATGTATCCCGTTCTTCCCAGATCGAAGAAAGGCATAACCATCTCTTTTTCAAGGCCAATAGGCCTGGGTCAAAAGGCATGTTCAGGTCAACAGGGGGCGTAACAGCAAAGGCCTTCGATGGCAGTAGCGGTGGGGTGGCCCATGGCGTAGCAGTCGGGTCAGTAAAGGAGCCCGCAGCTCCCTCACTATCTGGCAAGCCACATGCTTATGACTGTGGTCCCACATGGCTCTTTAAGGCCTCAGAGATTGCTCGCCAGGTGCTGAGCAATCCCACTGCAACCTTGTCATTTTTAGTTGCAGAGTCCCACACCTTGACCTCAGTTTGGTCCCATATTTCAGGCTCATAACCTGTCCGATTGTTAATAAGGAGAATAAGCTGTAAGGTTACCAGGACAGTCTTTGTTCCTAAGGACGTATGATTCCCCATAATGCGCAACTGCTTACCAGCGAGAGGCAGTTGTGTGCATGGGTTCGCTTCTCTCAGCTCGAGCTTCTCTCCAGCTCCAGTGTGCCTGTTTCCAGTGACTTTCTGTACGAGCTTCTCTGAGCAGTTTGCTGAGTTTGGCCGAACCTATCTTCATGAGGCGATCAAAGTGCCTGTTCCCGTCCTGGTCTCCATTCTCCCAGCCTGTTTCTCTTCACTCCTTTTTCTTGCTTCTTTATTGATCATAACTTCATCACATCGTGTTACCGTCCCTTTTTTTCTTCTTCTTCTTTCTTGAGGGCAGGCTCCCTTCTTATACCCTTCTCTCCACAGCAGTTCTTTTCAAAACAACTTTTCATTGGTCAAACAACTTTGAATGTAACAACAGCAAACACCCAGAAACATCCATGCCTTAATGGCTGGAGAACAAGAGACCAGCTGGAGAACAAGAAACTGGAGACTGCATGGAGTCTCCTGAATCACCCTTCTTTGTTCCCTCTAAACTCTTTTATATTCCTGATGGCCTCGTCGTTAAGAGTCCAATGTTATCTCAATCATGGGGCTTTCCAACCCCCATGGCCACATTCCCAAATCTCCCCCTTCTTTATTAATATCAACCATTTTCTCAACATGAATTACCACTCCATATATAACAAAGGTCAGGTGCAAGGTCAGCCCAGCTGACACTCTGATGCCCAGGATTGGAGAACTGATACTTCTGATGGGAGCAGATTGTAGAAATCCTGAAACTGGCCTTGCTGATAGAGTATTCTGTAATTACTCGTCCCCCACACTCTCATTTGTACTTTGCATTTTCCCCAGTCTTGGTTGTTTTCACCACCCCGTGCCTAGGTGCCTAGTGACAATAAGAAAACTGGAGCTGTAACAATCTCCTTTAGCTCCAAGAGCTGCGTGACTATCCCTATGCAAAGCAGCAGAGGAAGCACATGGATCTTATTGCAGACATCTTCCTTAAAGACTTGCAACAGTAGGTTGATAAGGGGCCTCTGGAAAAGCAGCAAATTGTTATTGATGTCTTTCTGCAGAGAGCCTGGGAAGTGCAGCCCGTCCTTTGCAGGAGGCTTTTGCTGCCGGAGGATCCATCTAGCAGGATGTGGGGCTTCCAGGAGAAGGCTGCCAGCCCTTGCCCTGTTTCCCACCAGTGCCGTGAGCCCCCCAGCAGCTGCTATGAGCAAAGCACGCGTTTGCACCGTGCTGGTCCCACTACTGTTGCTGCTCCCCAGGAGATGGCTCCTCTGCTGTCTCACCACTCTCCAAGAAGTCCCAACCATCCTGTGGCTCTGGGTGAATATTTTGGGAGGTGGGAAAGTTTAGTGCTTTCACACCAGAGTCATCACTGAGGCATCACAAAACACTGCATGCTAAGAGGCAGTTTGCGGCAAGCATCACTTATGCCATTTTGCAAGCACTATCGTATCCAGTAATTAGTGCTGTGCCTTACAGGAAGAATGCCGCTGCAGTTGTGAAGGGTAATGCACGCATTTGGCTGCTCCCACTGCCTTTCCCGGTGGGGAATGCTGCAGAGCACGATCCAGCCTGCGTGGTTTGGTGATAAGTGGGGGACTGCAATGCAGGTTCTCCATCTTGCTTGTGGCATGCGCACCCCGGAAAATGACACATAAGTACTTCAGCCTCTCTGCAGCCCCGTCTGTCTCTGGAGAAAGTAGGTAATGAACCCAAATAATTGCAGGTATGTGTAATGGGGGAGCGTGGCTTGCTCCTGGTGGTCTGCACCAACTGCGTGCGAGTCCATTGCCGTTTGGAGGGAGCCAGCCAGTTCTCTGTGGCGAAGCCCAGCTGCAGGTTTAGGGCCTCTTTGCCCCCTCAAGCACTGTTGTGTACCCATTCCATGGGCCTTCCCTTTGCAAAGACTGTTGCCAGCAGCACTTGTTTCCCTTGGGAGTGCAGGGGAGGAAGGAATTGGGGGAAGAATGCCCTGCACCCCATGTAATCCCTGTCCCCCCACTACACACAGCACTCCCAGGAACAGCCCCTCAGGTTTATTTTTGCTTGTTCGCAAAAACATTTAGCACCCATCGCCCAGCGGGACGCAGAAATTCGGGAGCGGGAGCCCTCCCTCTGCAAAGATGTAGGCGTGAGCGCCTGCTGCCTCCTGCCAGTCTGCAAAGCTGTTAGTCCAGCACCAGCAACAAAAGTGAGAAGCCTTTCACTACTGAGACTGGGTATTATATGACCGTCTGGGCAGATTCTGGCATGCAGCCTCAGCTCTTAGGAAATTGAGCAGACTTTTTGTCTGCTTTCCAGCAGGAACTGCTTCTTTCGCTCACCCGATATGGGGAACTGGCTGGAGAGCAAAAGGAAGTTTTCTCGCAGCCAGCCTGAGCCTCAGGGGGATGATTACAGGCTGAGATGAGCAGTGTGTGAGGCTCACTCACCTGCGCTGCCTCTGCTTCGTGCTCCTTCCCCAGCTCCCTCGCCCGCACTGGGCAGCTGGGGTGAAAGATGTGGGAACCTGCTGGAGAGCAACCTGGTGGGGTGCAGGCACATCTCCGCAGCAGGGAGGAGCAGCTATAAATACTTAAATAAATAACAATTCTGATGTGGGAGCGCTAAGTTAATAGGTATAGCCTGTTTACATTAAGATATTTTAAGTAAATCTAAATCTGATTACGAGGGTCGGGTTTTGATCATGCAAAAGCCACGACTGCAGGGCTACAGTGTCCCCGGTAGCTGCAGAGTGCCTGTCTGGGCACAGCCCTGATGGTGTGACCTGGCTGGCGCTCAGCCCCCCGGCTGTCCCAGGGTCATCCCAGTAGGATGGAGAGTGACATCTGACTGCAGTCTCCTTATGGCCATAGGTAGATAAGGCAAATATACCCTTTAGCCAAATTGCTGCGCATCGAACAGTCTTTGACATATTTGCCCACATAACCACTTTTTGAAGCAGGCAAGAGTGTCCCAGCTCCATGGCTGGGAAGCCGGTGCAAGGAAAACCCAAGTGAAGCTGCAGCTTTCCCTGGCTACATCTCACCAGGGTAGACCAGGGTCACATGAGGAGAATGCAGCAGAGGAAGGACGGGAATCAGGCCACCATGGGACCTTCCTAATTGCCTCAGCCTTTAGAAAATCTTCCCCCAGTTTGTAGACTGAGTATGTTTGCATAAAGCCATGGGAGGGGAGCATCAGTTTCTTGCTTTAACTCCACATTTCTTGCTTTAATTTTCATGCTGTGTACTTCAATAACAAATACCAAACATAGGAGAGATGCATGTATGTTAACTTGCACCCCTGCTCCATTCCATGCTCACAAACCAGTCTCCGTTAAATACCCCAGGAGCTTGTTTCCGGGCTACCACCTGTTTATATTTGTCCCTGATTTAAACATATATATTTTTTGTTGGGTTTAAAGTAATCTCATGTTGTTTTTTTTTTTTTTTTTTGCGAAGAATCTGTGAACTATTTGTGAGAACTTATCTCAGAGCATGGGGATTGGGCTTAACTAACTTTTTCCAAACAACTCAGCAGGAAGATAAACTTGTGGAAACTGCTGCATGTATTCAACGCCCTAGCTGGACCTTTGGCTAACACGAGATAAAACCGACAGGACCACATGCTCAGGCAGATGCCGTAAACATCAGCTTCAAAGCAAACAAACTGCTGTCTGCAGAAGCAGAAGACAGTGAAGACAAAACTTTGAGACCAATGATAATTCCTCAAGTTACCTCTTTTTTCTTTTTTTTTTTTCCAGCAGTTGTGGGCCTGTAAACAAATTGGCATTTATTTGGAAAGGAAGGGAAAGAGGAAAAAATGAGTGGGAAGGAGAGATGATTAAGACTGAGCAGCAAAGCTGTGGTGTTAGCTAAGAAGTGTGACTTCAGAGCAAAACCAGTTACACTGAGCGGTGTTGTACATGGACAGCTGTAATTAGTCCAGCAGCTTTTCCCAAGTATGGCTTTCCCTGATGAATTTCGGACACTAGTGAAGTCAGTTTTCCCAATTTTTCTCCATTTTCTCCACGTGTAGTGCATGCATCCAGGGAGCAGCTCAGGACCAGTGGCACATGGCTACACTGACACCGATTTCTAAGCCCAGTGGAGTGGCAGTGGCTGTAACTCCCAGTGCTGCCAGCACCTGTGATTTTATCATGCACTTTGCGATGACATGTTGTTCACAATACCCCAGCTCCCTGTGTCAGCTGGCTGAGAATCTCGGCTTTTATCTGCTTGGAAAGCAACTGTGCTTTATCTCCTGTGGTTTGAGCAGAAAGCCTGAAACGGCATCTTTGTGCACATGACAAAGTCAGAAAGCGAAGATGACAACAAAGAAGCATGTGCTAGCAAAAATATAAGTGGTTTTGATCCAGTTTTGCTCACGGCCCCTGGTTTTGTGGAGTCGGACAGGCTGAGCTCCTGTGCTTTGCCATTGCCAGGTGGACGCTGCCCCCTGACCACATGCACCAGGTTTGAAACAAGAGTGAAGAGTGAGGTAGCAGCCCCCAGGAAGATATCAACACACAGCAAGGAACTGGTAGACTGGGAGTTGCACAGGCATCTTCCCTCATCACACACTATCAATGTCTGACCTTATGGCACCATTTGGGCTTTCTCTTGAAAGCTGCTTGTGCCTACCAGCTTGTCTTTGTAATGCAAAGATCACAGAGAGCAGAACAGGGCCTGGAGTTGGTTCCCAAAGTGAGGAAGTGGCTGAAAACATAGCCAATAAAATGCCAAAATGTGGACGGAGATCCCCCTTCACTGCTTTGAGGCCTCAGACAGGGGGGATGAGATGGTGAGAAGGGACCAGGGAAAATCCCATGCTCTCAGCAAGCAGCATTGCTCCAGAAGAAAAGTTTACACCTGAGACACAACAGTTTCACTGGAACCATTGTGCTTGCAACCATATATAATCAGCCTGGAAGGAGCCATATTCACAATGCACCGGACGTTCGCACTCTGCCATCGGGTAATTTCGTGGCTGTTGGGAGACCGTCCCAGCGGGACGGGGAGGCTCGGCCGTGAGCGGGCAGCCCTTGGGCAAGAGACCAGCACAGCCCTTCCCTCCCAAAGGGCTGCTCTGCTGCCTGGGTACAGTCATTCGAGGGCTGTGTTTCCTGGCCATGTACGTGGAATGAGTGTATTTTCTCATTACCTGCCGGGGGGATAAAAAAAGCCTTGTTAAACTAATGGAAATTTATCCTGAAAGTTGTTAATCTAAAAGATCCAGTGGGAGGAGGAGGTCGCGCATTTTCACTCATCACATTTTCACTTGCGCATTTTCATTTTCTCTCCTCTCTCTTGCAGTTGTTACAATCTCAGGACGTGAAGGAGGACGCCGTGCTTTGCTGCTCCATGGAGGTAGGGAAGCTCTGATGCCACCCACCCCTCCTCGTTGCTCTGCCCCTTCTGTCCTTGGCTGTGCACGTGCCCAAACCCAGAGCCACGTTACCTGGCTGCATTACACCCAAATACAAAAGACAGCACCATGGGATAAGAGAGGCGGCTGTCACTGTGCTTCCAATGCGTGTGAATGGATGCAACCAAATTTGCTAGCCAGGGTCTCACCACAAAACTAATTCCTATCATCCTGGTTCCTTTGAATCTCTTCCAGATTCCTTCAGATCTCACCCTGTGGTATTTTTTAAGCACAAAACCACCTGTATTGGACCAAAGGCTCCGTCACACTGCCTTTGCTCATGCAGTGGCGGTGGCTCCCACAGAGAGGCTTGCTGTGCTCAGAAAGCTTTGCAGAGAAACGATGGTACAAATATAGCACGGGTGGAATTGCAAAGTTTCATTAGCTTCGCTTTTTGGAAGTGATTGGCCCATGGGAACTGATGCTTGTCTTGAAGAGAGAGGTTGAAGTAGGCTGAAAAATTGCAGCTGGATGGTTGAAATTCAGCAAAGTGGCAGGCAGCTGAAGAGGGAAGTTTGCATTTTTAAAGTCAGGACTTTTGAAAACTCTCCAATCAAATCCCTGATGCCTCACAAGCCTGAGATGGGGTTTTCTGTGGTTTACACTGCTTTAAAAACACTTGGCCATCCTTGGAGAAGAGGTGCGATGGCTGGAAATGCAGACCTTGCTGCTGTGCAAAGGGCAAAATTTGTTATGCATACAGGAGAGCCCTGCTTAATCAGATTAATGACTGGGAGTCACTGACAGCTGTGAATCAGCATGTAAATGAGGGAGCAGGTAAAAGGCAGGAATACCACATCACAGCATGCACTTTGTTTTGACAATAGCTTGATTTTTAGGTGGTATTTTTCAAAAGCACCCAGTGCTGCCACCTTTGAAGTCAGTGGGAGCTGAACCATTCACTCTTACAGCAGCCCGGCATGAGTGCTTTCGAAAGCTTCACCCATAGCACACGGCTCTGGGCAGCATCGGGGAGTGTGCTGCGGGGTGCCTGCATTTCTCACCAACAGCAGCATCCAATCACAGCCCAGCCGGGGGAAAACTGGGGGAGTGTGAAATGTGGGTGAAAAAAAAAAGAGCAGGCTGCATATTTTTGGAAAACAGCCCTACTATGTAAATATTGCCTCTCTGTTGCTGGAGTTGGCTCGGTGCATGCCCACAAGCCATGACACAGCAGCATCTGTAGCTCGTGTCCTGCTTCCTTCCTGCCAGCATCACATTTTCAGCAGTGCCAAGCAGCTTTCCACCCCTCCAACATGGGGCCAGCTGTCCTGGCTGCCCAGGAGGATCCCCCTGACCCTTGCCCCCCAGCTACACAACAGTAGCGCAAGCCATGGCGGCAGCTCACACTTTAACAAGCCACCTCTGACCCCCTCTCTCCCAACAGCTGCAAAGCACCGGCCGGCTGCTGGAGGAGCAGCTGCCTGAGATGATGACGGAGATGCTGGCCATAGCTCGCGACAAGATGCTGTGCCCCTCCGAGTCCATGCTGACACGGTCCCTCCTGCTGGAGGTCATCGAGCTGCATGCCAACAACTGGAACCCGCTGACACCTACCATCATGCAGTACTACAACAAGACAATCCAAAAACTGACAGCCTGAGGGGCAGGGCAGGGAGGGGTGGGAAGGGGCGAGAAGGAGACACACACCTTAGCAGGATCCAGCTCTCGCAGCCAGGCAAGCACCTTTCTGATTTAAATACCTAAGCAGACAAACCCCAGCATGCTCCAGAATACGTTCGTGGGGTGGGGAGGGAGAAGCATGTTTCTTTTCAGCTGTGTCGCCAAGTGTCACCCCTCTTCCCTGCCATGTTTTTGTTTTAGGGTTTCTTTTATGAACTCATTGCTCCAGCAGCAGTGCATCCCGCCAGGTTATTGTTTGGCTTTAGAAAGAAGACAGCGAGTTGGAAAAGTGAGCCTGAGTGGGGGCAAGTATTGTTTTCACACTGTTCTCCTGGCTTGCCCTGGCCAACTGGCAGGCGACAGTTGTCCCGGGAGGACAAAGTACGACACATACTACACCAGACACTCATCACTGATGGCTTTTGTCAAGTGGAGCTTTCCCCCCCCCCTTATCTTCAACTTTCTGCTCCCCCACCTCCCCTCCGTCTACTCGTCTCCCCTTCAGATGCCAACCGGCGAGCAGGAAGGTTTTCTTATTTGCACTGGGTTTTATTTTTCTTGGTCATTTGTATTTTATTTTATTCTATTTTATTTTATTGTGAATAGACAATTGCAATAAGCACGGAGACATGGAAGTGACGCCTTCCTGCAAGCTCACAAATGGTTTACGTGAAGATGCTGAAGTAGGAGGAGGATTTTTAAGGAGCCCAAAAGCCACTGTAGAATTAATATAGCCACAGTTGTCTTGCCAGTAATCTCGCAGATTAACTGAAAAATGTGTGCCCTGAGCTGGGAGCTCCAAGAAACACGGGAAGCTGCAGCTATTTGCTCTGGCTGGTAAAGCCATGGCATCCCCCATCCACTAAACTATAACCCATTTATATTTTGTAATTTTTTTGTTTCTGTTGAAAGAGTGCTTTGTTGTAATTACTGTCATGGTTGTAATAATACATTTCAAACCAGGCCCGTTGTAGTCGGGCCTAGTAATGTACAGGGCAATGGAGAAATGAAGACTTGATGTTCTTGGGAAACCAGTAGAGAGAAGACAAGAAGTACATGGCAAAAAAGGAGGGAAAAAAAGAAGAGGAAAACAATGAAAAGCCAAAAATACAGGTTTTGAGCATGGCTTCTAACTGGCTTCATTTCCTATCCAGTATTTGTAGGTGTGCATTGTAGAGGCACGGCTGTGTGCCCTGGTCGGTGTAAATAAGTGGTACCATGTCCCCGAGTGCAGGGTGACGTGTTCGGAGGGAGCAGGGTGAAGTGGGGAGCAGGGAGACCCTGCTTTGCTGCATGCTGGGGTGGCTGGGCTGGTGCTGGGGAGGTGGGAGAGATGGTGAGAAGGGAGAGATGGGGAGATGATGGGGGATTTGGGGAGGTGTTCGCCCAGCAGAGCTGGAAGAGCCCTGAGCATGGATGGCAAGTGAATAGCAACTAGCAAACGTCAGGACTTGGTGTTTCCTTATTTGCTTCTCTGCCGATGCTTGTACACATGAAATCCCTGCCGGTGCTCATTTTGGTGAAGTGGGAGAGGAGCAGAAGAAGCCCTGACCCCGCGGTGCCATCCCCATCTCACGTGCCTTAGGGAGCTACCGGCCTGTGTGCGAGGGACAGGAGGCTTCCCTGCCACGCAGCTTGAAGGGTAGAAACCTTCCCTGTGCACATGTGCAAGAGCTGAGCATCCTGGCCATGTGGTTTGGCACGACTTGAACTTTTCATGAGGTTGGCTGTGGGAGCGTTTCCTAATCTGCACGTGGAGCACGAGGAAAGGAGCACGAGGAAAGGAGCTGGAAAGAGGAGCTTCAGTGGTCCATGTCTGCACAGACTGATTCCTGGACTGGGGATGTAGGCCCGGCAGCTGTGTTAGCACTGCCGCAGAAAAGCAGAAAGGTCGGAAGGTGTTAGCACGAAGCTGGACTGCATCAGACCTGTCGGTGTTGGACAGCTGAGGGCTGTGCCCTTGCTCTTGGCCTTCCCAGCCACTTGGCCCTGTGGGGAGTGGAGGACCAGAGGCGTGAATGTCGGTGTGACCCCGGAAAGTTGCCGTCAGCAGCCCCAGAGCAGCCTGGGCCCCAGCCAAGAGGCGGGTGGGGAATGGAGGAGGAGCGAGGGCTTAAACTGAGCAAATGGAGTGAAATTACCTGTAGTGAGGACAATTTGTCAAGGGACCTTTAGTGTCATGACAGCCTCCGATGTGTGAACTGCACGCAGTCGATTGATGTAAATTAGACCCCACTGGTTGGAAACATTAATGAGGTAGCTGGGGCTAGAGAGGTGCTGCTACTCTTTCAGACTTTGGGGAGAAGACTGGAGAAAAAGATTTGCTGGGGGATTTCTGAAGGCCAGAAGAGCTTCCCTGCATCCCACTCCACACCGTAACATCCCTCGGGGCCTGCTCTCTGAATGCAGCAAAAGAAAAAAAGGAAAAAAAAAAATAAAATGGAAAAGCCTGGAGGAGCTTCGGCCTATGGCTTTGCCCTCCAATGCTGGGATTTCTCCCGTGGAAGAATTTTCCTGTGAAACCTGTCTTTTTAAATGTCTGTCGTCTGTCTCCGCTGTTAAGGTCCATTCATCCAGCCACTCACCGCTTGGTAACTTGGTATGTCATTCACTCTGTTGGTGTGTGAGAATCTAGATGTTGACCAAAAAAGTATTTTTTTTCCCCCTGGAATTATGTACGGCCACTGGCATATCTGGAGTCCCTCAGTGGGAAGCCTGCCTGTTGGGAAGGAAAGATGCCACCGGCAATGTGATGTGGAGGGGTGGGGGCAGCAGTGCGTTTTGGGGACAGAACACCCTCCTTTGGCCAAATCCATGTCAGGCCAAACCTGGGGCTGGTGTAAGGACGTGATGATGCCCGGAGCTGCCAGCTCTGCTCCCCATGGATATCCCAGCACCTGGTCCCCTCCTTCCCAGGCAAATTATTGCCAAACTGGAGGCTTTGGCTGTCTGCAAAGCAGCCTGCTCAGTTTCCCCATGAGGGATTTGACCCCCCCGTTTGGAGAAGTCTCGTTTGTACAGAGGTAAAATGAGAATGAGGGGAAAAAAGCAAAGTAAGTGATTTGTCTGGTTCCCCTCTTCCCCCGAAGGAGATTAATTAGTATCTATTCTTGGCATGATTGATGGCTTTGAAGGAAAACTTGTGAGAATAATTTATTATTTGTTTTCCTGCTTATTTTTATAACATCCCTCACTTGGAAGTCTCTCAAAATCTGAAATAGGATTTTTATTTCCCCACTAGGTACTTTATGGCTTTACACAAATTTTGCTCTTCTTGGTGTTATCTGTTAGCCAGTCCCGGTGATACAGTATTTTTCAGGAGAAACGACTCTAAGGGTTGCAAAGTCCTGTTGATGGCCAACAAGGCTGTGGTGTCCTGCAGAACATGGATTTAATGCTAGCAATTCATTTTTTAATGTATTTATTTGCATTTGAAGAAGCAACATTTTTAATTTAATCATGTTTGTTAAACTAAGTGCTTAAAAAAAGGACAAAGGTTTTGGGGAGAATAAAGAGTAGATCTTCATACTAGAGAAAACAAAACCTCATAGTTTTCAGCATTTCAAAGATTATTAAAACAAAGGAGCTTATAACGCTTTGTGGCAATTCAGTCTTGTTTATAGAACATCCAAACCAACTCACTATGTGCTATAAAATGCATCATCTGTGTAATAAATGTTTAAAGCTTGACATTTCCCCATCTCTTTGTCAGTACGTGCAATCAGTTTTGGTGGTCTGGGGGGGACTTTTGTTTAGCTTGGAACAAAGGATGAAGGGAAAAAAAACACAACAACAACATTATGGTGTCTGCTTTGAAACGTAGCCCCTGGGTCGAGCCTCTGGGCCCTCAAGATCAACTCCCCTAGTCCTTATGGGGGACTTCAACTTGCCAGACGTTAACTGGGATTACCACATGGCCAACACGAGAAAGTCCAGGAGGTTCCTAAAGCACCTAGATGATAACTTCTTGGTGCAGGTACTAAGGGAGCCAACTAGGAAAGGTGCCCTCCTAGATCTGTTGCTGGAGAAGAGAGAGGGTCTTGTGGGGGACGTGGAAATTGGCGGCCGTCTCATGAAGTGGTTGAGTTTAGAATTTTTGGTGACAGAAGGAAAACTGCCACCAAAACTTCAGCCCTGGATATGGGGAAAGCAGACTTCAGGCTGCTCAGAGAACTAGTCAGCAAGGTCCCCTGGGAAGCTGCTTTTGAAGGCATTGGTGTTCATCAGTGCTGGTCAGTCTTTAAGCACTGCCTCCTAAAAGCACAGGATCAGGTGATTCCAAAATATCAGAAGGCAGGCAGGTGGGGCAGAAGGCTGGCCTCGCTGACCAGGGATCTTCTACTGCAGCTTAGGCAGAAAAAGAAAGTGTACTGGAATCAGGGTCAGGCGACAAAGAAGGAATGCAGGGATGCTGTTTGTGTTTGTAGGGTAGAAAATTCGTGTGGCCAAAGTCAACTAGAGCTGAAGCTGGCCATGTCTGTGGGAGACAATAAAAAAGTTTTTTTTAGATATGTGAACAGAAAAAGGAGAACCAAAGAAAACATAGGTCCACTACTTGTCTCACAGACAAGGACATAGGCAAAGCAGAGATGTTTAATGCCTTCTTCGCCTCTGTCTTCAATGCCGATGATGGGCTTTGGGACCCAGGGTGCCCTGAGCTGGAGGACCATAACAGTGAGAATGACAAACTCCTAACCAACCCTGAACATGTGCGGGATTTGCTGCTCCACCTGGATCCATACAAGTCCATGGGTCTGGATGGGATTCATCCCAGGATGCTTAAAGAGCTGGCTGACATCATCGTGGGACCTCTCTCAATTATTTTTCAACGGTTTTGGGAATCTGGAGAGGTCCCAGTAGACTGGAAGCTGGCAAGTGTTGTACCAACTTTCAAGAAGGGCGAGAAAGAAGACCCTGGAGATTACAGGCCTGTCAGTCTCACGTCAGTGCCTGGTAAAATCATGGAGAAGATGATTCTTAAGGTTATTGAGGCGCACCTGGGGGACAATGCAGTCGCTGGTCCCAGCCAACATGGGTTCACAAGGGGTAGGTCCTGCCTAATAAATTTGATTTCCTTTTATGATAAGATCACCCATCTAGTCAATCAAGGGAAACCAGATGATGTGATTTCTTTGGATTTCAGCAAAGTTTTTGACATGCTTTCCCATAGGATCCTACTGGGCAAAATGTCCAGCATACAGCTAAACAAAAACATCATACAATGGGTGAGCAATTGGCTGACGGGCAGGGCTCAAAGGGTTGTGGTAAATGGGGCCACATCAGGCTGGTGGATGGTCACTAGTGGGGTCCCTCAAGGCTCCATTTTAGGGCCAGTCCTCTGCAATGTTTTTATAAACAATTTGGATGTAGGACTAGAAGGTGTTCTGAGCAAATTTGCCGACGACACCAAACTTGGAGGAGTTGTGGACTCTGTTGAGAGTGGAAAGGCCTTGCAGAGAGATCTGGACAGATTGGAGAGCTGGGCGATCACCAACCGCGTGAAGTTTAACAAGAGCAAGTGCCAGGTCCTGCACCTGGGACGGGACAACCCTGGCTATACGTACAGACTGGGCGATGAGACGCTGGAGAGCAGCCTAGAAGAGAGGGATCTGGGGGTTGTGGTTGACAGCAAGCTGAATATGAGCCAGCAGTGTGCCCTGGCAGCCAGGAGGGCCAACCGTATCCTGGGGTGCATCAAACACGGCATTGCTAGTCGGTCAAGGGAGGTGATTGTCCCGCTCTACTCTGCGCTGGTGCGGCCTCACCTCGAGTACTGTGTGCAGTTCTGGGCACCACAGTACAAAAAGGACGTTAAACTGTTGGAGAGTGGAGGAGGGCGACGAAGATGGTGAAGGGCCTAGAGGGGAAGAGGTATGAGGAGCGGCTGAGGTCACTGGGCCTGTTCAGCCTGGAGAAGAGGAGGCTGAGGGGGGACCTCATCGCGAGGGGGAGTGGAGAGGCAGGTGACCTATTGTCCTTATTCACCAGTAATAGGACCCACGGGAACGGTGTTAAGCTGAGGCAGGGGAAGTTTAGGCTGGACATCGGGAAGAGGTTCTTCACTGAGAGGGTGGTCGCACACAGGAACAGGCTCCCCAGGGAAGTAGTCACTGCACTGAGCCTGTCTGAATTTAAAAAGTGATTGGACTGTGCACTTAGTCACATGGTCTAAACTTTTGGGCAGACCTGTGTGGTGCCAGGAGTTGGACTTGATGATCCTTATGTGTCTCTTTTCTTGGGATATTCTATGATTCTATGATTCTGCAGCTCCATTTGGCGACTCGTCACTGCTCAGTACTAGGGATGGGACCAACCCTGCGGTGCATCACGGCTCAGAGCAAACCACTCCAGCTTTTACTCGATGCAATCTGCTAAAAAAAAAATAATAAAAAAATAATAAAATAAACCTCTGTTTTTTCTAAGCAGTCTTCCCTGGAAAACCCTTCTCAGCCTAGCCAGAGTCAATTAGAGAGGGTTTTCAGCTAATTGAAATGCATGTGTTCACCCAGGAAGCCGCAGGTCACTTGATTTGAGTGGTTTGTGTTATCAGGCTCCCGAGCTACGGACAGAAAATTGCAGGTTGCTGCTGTTGGAAAAGCCCATTGTCTCTTGCAAAATGCCCTATGTGACCGTGCGTGTGTGCTCGCAGCTCGCTGCAGCACGGCTGGGATGCAAAATAAATAGAGGAGGGGGTGGGAGGAGGTGGATCCCGCCACTGGCCGGGGCTCGTCTCCTGTACCGGCGTGTCTGCAGCAACATGGTCACTCAGCAGGAGCACAGCTAGCAAAAAAAAAACTCCTCTTGGCTGTTGTTTTCCCATCCACAGATGTAAAGTGATGTTGAGTTGAGCATCCTCATGGGAAAGGTGATGCAAACCCTGCTCAGCCCTTCTGCACTCAGTGGACTCTTGGGTTTTTCTGAGGGCGGTGCAGGGGAAAGCAATCACCATGTCCGTGCTCGCTGTCACTGCAGCATCCTAACCAGCTTCAGTTCAGGGCAGCCTAGCCAAAAGCAGGGCTGGGCCCTGGGTCGCCAGGATGTCCTCAGTGAGAACAGCATGCAGCAAACAGGAGGCTTGGAAGCAGATCGGTGGTCATTGCTGCAGGTCTGAAGCTTTCGAGACGCAGGAATATTTCTGTGAATTCCTCGCAGCTGCCAGAAACCCAGGCAGCAGCAAATAAAGGAACCCCATAAATCAGAGCAAGTTTGCTTTACTTTCCTAAAGCATGGTAAACCTGCAAATAACAGGGATGTTTTCCTCTTCCAGCAGCTCTGCTTCTAATACTGAGTAATGAGTGGAGTTTTTAAATGCTTGTGCTAGTGGCAAAATGGATAACAAATATAAATCCTATATAAGTGATAAAGCGAGTTCACACTTAACATAATAGCGTTGCTGCCGTGTTTGTGAGCTGAAATGTAGCTTAAATGATTATTGCTTTGACAAAAGTAAAAACAGGCCATTAACTGGCAGGGTGGGACGGCCTTATTCACTGCTTTTGTAATTAAACCCTTCTCCGAGGCTGCATTTGTTAGCAGCTTGCTTCAGCTTTGGTGACAGAGTTGGAGCTGCGTTCAGCATTTTTCTCTTTGGAATTGGGGTTTATGGAGCCTTCAGATCTGGCTGCACCAGCACCCCCACTGTGGTTAGGCTCCAACCCGCTGCGCTCTGCCATGGCAGCCTTGTCTAAAAGCCTGCAGAAAATAAGGTTTTGTTGAGAGCTTTAGGCTAGCACAGGCACCACATGTGCACATGTAGCCATCTATGCGTGTGGTGCCGGAGCATCCTAATGCATCCACATGTATGGATGTACAACCTCGTCTGGGGTGCAGACACAGCCTTGCAAAAGTCACCCTGATCGGTGGGGGGCAGTTTGGGCAATTTTCTGATGGTTTTAGGCTTTTTGGACACAAGGAGTATTTTTGCCATATATAAAGGACCATGCTCTTAAGGTTTAGGTGCAACAAAAAGAACAAGAGTCCAACAATAACATACACCACAAGGCTATATGGCCTCTTCCTTTTGAAACCTACACTGTTGCTCACCAATTACAAAGCCAGAGACTCATGTGGCTACTTAAATATGACTACTGAGCCAGGCTTTGTGTCTATCCCAGCCCGCAGGACTTTTCTGAATTAATGCCTAGAGCCTAACTTCTGCAAAAAAAAAATAATATATATATATATATCCCATCCGGGCATGTGATTTAACAATTTAAGCATTTCTGGAGATGCAAACGGCTCCTGGAGAGCTGCAATAATTGTCCTTGCAGCTGAGCATGAGCTTGGTGCCTCACAGGGGCAGAGGCTTGGTGGGTTGCATGCTAAACTGGTGCCTCATAGAGCACCAAATGAAAGCAGGCTAACTACTTAGCATCATTTATAGCCATGCCATAGTGCTCACGGGGAAAAAAATGCAAAGTCCCTCTCAAGAGAAATGCTGAGATTTCCAAATTCCATTCTGTCCTAAATCATCTGAGTTTTTCACCAAACAAAGCGCTTCATTTCAGTGTATGTTATGTTGCTGTAGCAATAACATTTAAACAAAGTGTTTTCATATTATTAGCACAGACCTTTTCAATAACTTCCCATCAAGCGTTCCCGGGAAATGTTTCTGCTTTGTGAAAGGGGTGCTGAGAGCACTGCCTGATCCTGACCAGCATTCCCTACCTCTGCTTAGATAACATCCCCTGAATCCTTCCCCCACAGGAGGGGAGATCTGCTGTCCAGCTGTGCCCTGCACATCCCAGTGTTTACCTGAAATTAATGAGAAGAGCACCCTGCCATCTCAGACTGCACTTTTCAAATCGTGTTTTTGACATTTCTGGATTTTGAGCTCAAAAGAGCTCAAATTCACCTTCTGGAGCAAGCCTGGAAGAGCCCCATTCCGGTAAGGCAGAGGTTGGAGGAGAAGGGGGCGAGGGGCAGGTAGGATTAAAGGTGTGTTGGGAGATGGGTTACAAAAACCTGTATGCTGGTAATTACACATGTTGTGTTATGAAAAACTGGTTTGAGGGCAAATGCTGTAAAATATTACTCTGGGGAGAGAAAGACAGTAAAGGTTGTGAAATACAGCTTGCGTATTGTTTTACAGCTAAGGTAACTTTTGTCCCCAGGGCTGTGTTTTACAGCTATTGCAAGAAATCAAACCCCAGTTTGCAGGCCTGGGCTGTAGTTCTTGTAGAGCACGAGCATGCAGCATGCTTGGTACTGTTGGAAGACCAGGCTTTGTGCCGGTTTCCTAAGATAGATACAGTCTTATTTTTGGGGGGGACAGGAAAAAGCATTTGGGAGAGTGACTGCGTAGCAATTGCCTTGTGGTTACTGTTTTTATAGTCACTGCACAGACACATTGCATGTTCTTTATCCAAAATTGCACTTCTGCTGCTTCTGTGAGCACTTTTACAAGTGGTGCTGCTGGGGCTTACAGGTATCAGAGGGGCTAATCCTAAATAACCCTTAGGTTTGACTTTTCAGCCCCATATACCTGTTTATTCCCCATTTGCTCCTTGTCCTCTAACTAAAGCTCTCTTTGCTCTCTCCTGCGTTTCCAAATAGCATGAACCTTTCCCTTCCCCAGCTCCATGCTGGCACATTTGGCCTCCGCAGCTCCTGTCATCCCTTTCCCCAGCTGAGGATGTCTCAGGGACCACAAACTGTTCTGTGCCAGTCCCCACCACCACATTCTTTTCGGGGGGCATCCCTGGTCCCCATATTTCTGATTTAGCACCCTGCACAAGAGCTTTCTCCCATTTTAATGCTTTCTGCTGCTGCAAACACCTTGCCTGGGGCATGCTGGGTTTGCGTCCCCTCTTCTCCACCTATTTGTCCCCACAGTGCTGGACCAAATGGACCAAGGAAAAAAGAAACCAGGGGGAGCCTGGGTGAAGGCACATCTGACCAAGGTGTCATCTGAAGACCTGGCACAGCCCAGGATGGCCCTGCTGGACACAGCAGGGGGAAAATAGGCCCCACATGAAGGAGATGCTCCTGTGGGTGGCCGGGATGTTCGCTGTCCCATCTGGACACCCTGGCTGGTGGTGGGGTTTTTGGGGACAGGGGTGCTGGTGGAGGGGAGCGGGCCAGGACTGGCTGTCGGACAGGCGCCGTGCTGGAGCCTGTTTTCTGGTGGGAACTGCTGGGACAAAATTAGAAGTAGGCTGAACTTTATCTACAATGTAAACTGAATCTGAACCCAGCCCTGTTTTGCTTTGTTTTTTTTTTTTTCCAAGGTCAAAGGAGTTAATGGGGAGAGAGACAAGGTGGGGCCCTGGATTTTTTTAACTTCTTTCTGTGAGTTTGCTGGCATTGGCCAGCCTCATCCACAAGGAAATACTGGAAGGCCATGGGAGAAGCTCTCCTCACAGCATTTCCATCCAGTGGCACTCAACCAGACCTGTAGCACCTCAGCCACTCATCTCCCTGGCTCCGTTCTTTTAATGCACAAAAGACAAGCAGTCCATCTCCCTGTGCCTTCAAATCCAAAGCAACCTGTTAACAAAATGAGTGCACATCTGCAAAGCCATCTCCAGGCCAGCCTGGAATGATGATGTGGTGGCTCGAACATACATTTATTTCACGTTGGATATTTGCTTTGGGGCAGCAGAGGGCTTCCCAACCCTTCCCCATCCTGCCCCTGGGTTCAGCCTGCATCTGGCCCAGCCCAGGGAGGACAAAGGGGAAACTGGAGAAGTTTTGGTGTTTTTGTTGGTGGATATCACACTGTACAGCATTCAAGTGGTGCAAGAGGCGGCTCCTACCTCATGCTGCAGGTGGGGGTTTCTCTGCCAGCCCCTGGTGGAGGGCCAGCCAGTGAGGCATTGCCCCCAGTGCAATGGAGAGCTCCCAGTGCTTCCCACCAAGCTGGTTGTCTCTTCTGAGAATGGACATAAGGCTTCACCACCTGTTTCACCTCCTCAATTACTCAAGAGTTATTAGAAACCTTAGCAAAGTGCTCTAATTTTAACAAAGATGCATCCTAGATCACTGACAAATTTAGGGAATGCACATGGGCAGACTCATTTCCTGGAATGGGAGCTACTGGAGAAAAAGTCCCTCTAGGCTGACTCCTAACTATGACACATTTGATAGCCATTCAAGGACTACTGGGAAACATGTAATTTGTCTCTGTGAAGCTTCAGACAGAGTTTCATCATCAAGTCTGACTGCTCCGTGAAATAAAAACTGCTAACATCCACTAGCAGCAATATAACCTCTTTTATTTTCATAGAATGTATCATGAGGGTTATTTTTTTTCCCGATTCATTACAGCAGCAGGACTCAATATTTTATGCAGAGGATGCAGAGTGACCTCATCCCCACAGTGCCGTGTTTCTGCCCCACTTCTCCAGGCGACCCATGTTGTCCCTCGACCATGTTGTCCCTCGACCATGCTGTCCCTCGACGGGTGGCACAAGCCCCCGGTGTGCCCCAGCTGCCAGGACCATTATCAATGAACTTTGGCTCCTTGAACCGTGGAAAACCCGTGGTGTCAGAGTGATAGGTGCTGTCGCTCAACGGATCGAATTGCCCCGGGAGATTTGCTGGGAGTCCCATGACGTGGCTGGAAGGGAGCCCAGACAGTGGGGCACCATCTCAGGGCACTCAGCTGGGGTCTCCGGAGGACAGCCGGTGGCCTCTGTTCCCTGCTGCCACCCTCTGTGTGACAACCCCTAGCAACACATCAGCCGGGGGCTCACCAGGGGGAAGGGGGGGGAGTAATTTGCACGCTGCTGTGTGGGACTACTGGTGCGTGGGATGAGGATGCGCATCATCAGGTTTGTCCCTGCATTGCCATGGTGCAAACCCCATCTCATGTGCCTCTCTGGTCCTGCAAGGGGCATGCCCCGTGCCTGTATCGCCCACCCACGAGCAGCCACCTTGCCCTGCAGACTCTGGGTAGTTTGGGACAGGTTCCTCTCTGGGTTTCCAGCCCTGACCCACTTTCTCATGCTGCCCCCCTTCCCAGGAGCTGAAGCTTTCAGGCATTGCCCAGCAGGGTCATCTCAGGTCCTTGTGTCCCTCACTGCTTTGTTTTGCCTCTGAGGTGCCGGATAGGATCTTGGTGCTGCTTCCCAGATTGCTTTGCGGGCAGGCTGGGAGCCCCCAGGGAGCCCCCACTCCATTTTGAGCCACCCAGTCCTTCTCCCAGGATGCGCTTTTCCTCCTGGAAGCAGATAAGGCAGAGGAAGGAGATAAGATGATGGCTGCCCCTCCCCAGCAGGGCCAGAAGCCCCTGTGCAGATGTGGAGGTGGGATTGTGGTGTGGGGTCAGCACAGCCACCCGCATTCTGTAGGGAATTCCTGCCTTCATCCCACATCTGGAGCTGCCAAAGGTTTGTTCCAAAGGTCATTTTCTGGGGCAGTGGAAAGCCACACACCCTCACCTTAGTGGAAGGCAGGGGATATGGCAGTGGGCTGGAAACAGCTGAATTTGGGGTCACCACCATCGATGTAGCTGATGCCACCAAAAATGCTAGTGAAGATGTGGATAGGTGTACTTTAGTGCATATCAAATGGCCTGAATTAAAATCTACAGGGGAGGAAATGGAGCTCTCACAGAAACCCAGGCAGGTATCTCCACCGAAGATGCACCTTTCAAGCAGAAAAAAAAAGAGTTTCAAAATCCCTTTTTGCCCTCAAAACAGTTTTAACAGGCATGCAATGCACACACAGCAATTTGTTGCTCTGTCAAAAGGATCCCATGGCTCCCCACGGTCCTGTGGCTATTTGGCCCTGGGAACAGCTGCCCTTAACACAACCATCCCTACCTCTGCAAAGCCATACAGAGCTGGCTGATAGCTGGGCAACAACTGTTATGTTCTGTAATAATAATTCTACAATAATAATAGGAATAAAAAATGGAATGAATAACATTGACCTCCATAATTAATATATGATAAATGTCAGATAATGATTTAGTAACAAAGGTGGTGAACTAGTAATAGAGGAAGTCTGGAAGACAATTTGTAAAGTGCTCAGAAAATTAGAAGATATCCCAGAGTTTGAAGGACCTGGGGTTGTTTAGTCTAGAGAAGAAAAAAAAAACAGAGAGGGGACATAGTAAATCCTAAAACATAGCTACCAAGAGAAAGGAAATAAACCCTTCATAATCACAAAGGAAGGACTAAGAAATCAGAGGCTTAAACTGCAGGAAGGAAGATACAGCCTGGGTTACAGAGGGCAATTTACCAGTGCAGGAAATAATTAAGGCTTGGAAAAATTGTCTGAAAAAAAATAGTTTCACATGAGATTTTCAAGAAGGGGTTGGAAAAACACCTGTCATTGGGGGTTTAAAGACAGCTGAATTGCCCTTCAGTTTAGGGGTGGACTTACTGATTTTTAGTGATCTCTTCCAATCCCATTTTCTAGTATTCAGTTCATTTTTCTTCCTTCATTGGGATGAATTTTGAATTTTAAGGACAGTTTTCTTCCTTGTTTGCATGCCCATCTTCCTGCAGGGGAATGTTCTGCTCCTCCAGCAAGGCTAACAAATCTCCAAAGAACACATACACCACACATGCAGTGGGCAAAAACACGGGATAGAGATTAATAACTAAAAAAAGACGGGGGTTTTACAGACATTATTCCAGCTATTTGACATCCATGCAGAACAGATGGGAGCTGAGTTCCTAAAATGTTGTCTTTCAAAGAGACATGCACAGTAACAATCCTGGACACGGGAGATGAAGAATTGTTTTGGTGAGCTGTTATACACCTGCCAATAGTGCAGGTTCTTGCGTTCCTGGCACAGATAAAGACCAGTATAAGTGAGATAAATCCTGTCTAAATTATTTTCATGTTCCTCAAGCTTGCACTCCAAGGACAGACAAGATGATAGCGAGACAGTGATGAAGAAGTCTTGGTGTGCAGACAGCTCTTTGTGTTTCGGAGCTTTTTACAGAGGAGGCGCGTGGCACAGAGAAACCCTACAAAGCTGGGTCTGGAGTGTCTCAGCTTGGGAAGGTCACAAAAATGAATGAGGTTTTAAGGAGGGGCTACGAGATGAGGGTGAGCAGGGAGCGGTTTGGAGGAATTTTAATTAACATCATCATTTGCAATGTTATTTAATAAGGTCCAAAAACACCTGAGAACAATGAAAGCTGAAAACAGCATCCCACATTTCACGGAGTGGGGGCTAGGAGAGAGGGCTTGGCTCCCCCAGGGGTAAGAGGGCACCTGAAGGAGTGGAAGCTCCTCTGGAAAGAAGAGCTCAGAGCAGGAACATGTTCTGGGAGATTGCTGGATCAAACAGCCCAGGGTGGAGGAAGGACCCCAGCATCCCGGGGTGGGAGATGCCCCATGTGTACTGTGGGTCCTGCACCAGCTCCTGGGGCTGTGCGTGGTATAGGGCCACGTGAGGTGGCATTTAGGGAGGTAGGAGACCAGCAGTATCATAAACCCTGGTCCTTTTAGGACCCAGACATTCCCTGCAAACATGCCAGGTGCTTTCAAGGTCTGCTGTCTGCATTAAGCACCTTGCGGAAGCAGATGAGACCTGAATTCAAAAAGGATGAAAGGTCCTTTTTGCAATTCAGGAACAGAATGGAGCAAACTGACCTTGGCGAGGGCAGGAGGGAGAGAGCAGGGATGGCCACCAGACCACCGTCAGCGTCTGCAGCAGTGGTGCAGGGGATAGCGAGGCCAAGCACCGTGGTTGGTGCCACAGGACCCTATCAGCCTCCCTCCAGCAGCTGCACGCCCCAGGACCCCAGCACACATTTGGCCCCATCAGAAAGGGCAGCAGGGACCAGAACAAGTTTCTGCAGCCCAAATAATGCCGACCACGGGTGCAGGAGGGAAGGGCCAGGCTGGGCTGTGCACAGCATGCAGTGCTCAGGCGCTCCCCATGCCTGGACTTGTGGATGGGGTTGTTCAGAGCAATGACAATTACAGTTTCAATCACAGATTATTAAGAAGTGTTTTTTAGCAAACTCGGAGGCATGCCTGAACTGGAAGGGCATTTCACCTTCCTGCTGCATGGATCCTAGGGTGCCATGCCCTCTTTGAAGTCTCCTGGTGTGGAGGTTTCACGATCCCCAGTAGCAGCGGGGCACTAAGGTGCCTTCTGAAGACATCCTTCCCGTGGTGCGTTATCCTTCGGGAAGCTGGTCAGCTTTCATCTCCAGCACAGAGCTGGGAAGAAGCGATTGTGAGCCTCTAAAATAAATAACTTCTGCTGGTGGAGGAAAGCCATCGCAGATGCCAGAGGTGCTGATAACCAGCCCATGGCTTGGTCAGGGCACACAGGTTGGTGTTGGCCACAGCAATAACATAGATGAGCAGGAATATGATGCTTAAGGAGAGAAGTGGCTGTGGAATGATAAGGCAGTGAGACTTCTCTGCATAGGAGGTCCCCCAGCCTTTCCCCTGCCCCATCACACAGCCCAGTACAGCTCCTTTGGGCCATGTGAATCCCTCACATCATTCAGGTTAGGAGGCTCTGGTGTCTGGTGGACAAGCTTTTGCATAGCACTGGGCTTTTCAAGCCTGGGGCTGACCCAGTGTGTCAGAAAGCCCTCATCAGGAGTCCCAGAGTACAACCCAACTATTTTTAGAAAATTAAATCACCCAGGCTGACTGAAACATCAGGATAGCACCTAAAAACCTTTTCATCCTTTGGCCATCCAGCCTCTGGGTCTTCAGCCTGCTCTTAGTTCATGTTTTCACATTTCTCCTGTAGTCAGGAGACTGGATACGTGTGTGTGCTTTCAGCAAAGGTGAGGTGCATCCGTGAGCTTCAGGGGGCACCCAGGGGTGTCAGGCAGAGCCCCTGTGTGGGAACTGCACACGGAGCTTAGAAAAGCAGCTGAGACTTTGGGGCAGGAGCATATGACAGAGATTCACTGTTCCCTGTGGTTTGCTGCTCTTGCTGTTGACCATCTCCACTTTCAGTCCCATTTTAGACATTCCTTGAATTCTGCTTTACCACAATGCTGTGCCCCTGGTTGCTTCAGCTGAGGTTATTTTACTGGCCTGTCCATCTCTATTGGAAGGAGGAGAATGTACTGAATGCTCTGAACACCAAAATTGCCCTGTCTCTGTCTTCCTGGCGTTTCCCAAGCTGTGAGCAGGTCCCTATCTGGAGATCTGCTTTCCTGCAACAAGAATATTCCCCAGGTGAAAAATTTGCCTCCTGAACTCAGCATGACCTCCCAGAACTGAAAGGCTTTGGATGGGGAGCATCAGGGTTGACTGTGCGAAATATCCATCCAAGCCTGGAGCCACGCTGCCGGGCATCACGATGTTTCCTTGTGAAAGACCTCAGTGGTCCCAAGAAGTACTGTGTTCGTAGGATGCCCCCTAAAATGATGCCTCCAACCAGCGATGCTGCTGCCTGTGCTGAGCCCCGACTCCCAGAAAGGGCCTGAAGGGTTAAAGTAACAATGAAAGTTTTACGAGTCCAGGTTCCAGATGTTCCAGCCAAGAAGATGAAAGCAACCCACTCTGCCTGGATGGGAGGGCACTGAGCCCCCACAGCCCCCGCAGCACCCTACGGGGCCCATCCCCAGGCAGTGCCCTCCCTCCAGCCCTGCTCATCCTGGCCCTTGCATGAAGAGCAGGTTGGGGAGCTGCTGCCCAGCTCTTCCCCCCCAATCAGTTATTAAAAGCAGAGAGTTCTCCCACCATGACATTAGTCTCAGCTTCCCCATGGCGTGCTGGGCAGGAAAATCAAACCGCAGGGCCCACACTTGCAGGGGAAGGAGTAAACAGCACTTCCAGGTTGAGGCGTCTCCAGAAGTTTGGGTTTGCTGCACCAAACCTTTGCGCCCTTTCATTCTACAGACAAGCCCAATGACCAGTTGAGCATA
Organism: Anas acuta; assembly: GCF_963932015.1. Classification (NCBI taxonomy): domain Eukaryota; kingdom Metazoa; phylum Chordata; class Aves; order Anseriformes; family Anatidae; genus Anas; species Anas acuta. The sequence continues at coordinate 19,887,168 of NC_089016.1, forward strand.
GCCCCTGGCCACCTCGGCCACGCATCCTGCCCATCTTCTGCTGCCCCAGCTCCCGTCACAATCAGGGAAGTTGGTTGCCCTTCCTTTACGTCCATCAAGCTCTAGAAATGCCTTGACACCTGGCTTCTGCTTGCTTTCAACAGGCACCTTCTTGCAACGGCTTGTCTCCATTTTTCTCTTCTACCAAGCTCTCAGCCCCAGTTTGCCTTGCAGATGGGAGGCAATACTTGTTTTCTGACCCATTTTCCCCTGGAGGTTGTCTCTGAAATGAGCTGATGAGCCTCAGTGAGTGCGACACTGGGGGATGATTAAGTCCTTTCACTGGCTGAGTGATGGGGCTCTTCTGCTCCTTTATTTTGCAGGGTCCTTTGTGCAAAACAGATACTTTTGGGGTTGGAATGGGATTTTTCCCTCATTTTGAGCACATTCAGATTGGCATTCTCAGCTGGCCAGCTGCAAGGAAGGTCAGGGACACCCCCAGATCTCTGGTGTCCCAGCACAGCCCAGCTCCAGTTATCCACCAATATCAGAGTATCATATGTGTTTTCTACAGGACAGAGCATACACATATAAATACATCCAGAGTAATGACAGCCTTAAATATTGCCTCTCCAGCAAAATTAATAGTTAGTTGCTTGCTGTATATGAGATTTTTTTTCCTTTTCCTTGTGTGCACTGTAACCCTAGTAACCAGCAGCACCCGTACAGTCAGTCATCTGTCTTACACTGGTGTGTTTCTGTCTGATACGAAGAAACACTGCGAACAGCTGGCCACCACTGAAGCCAACAAGACCAGCCAGGTTTTGTTCTTAGAGTTGCTGAAACACCCAGCAAGCCTGGATCTCCCTTCCTTCAGCAGTGATGGAGCCAAGAGCTCCGAGCATCTGCTCACAGCATTGGGCTCGGCAGGGCTCAGCTCCTGCTGGCTGGAGGAGATCTGAGTCCCATCTCCTGCTGGTGCCCGTGGCCTGAGCTGTGGGTTGTGGGTGAGTGGAGAACATCAGAGGACCCCATCGTGTTTCAGCTACTTTCAGTGCCCCAGCCCAGGGCAGCAAAGCCCACCCTAGTGTGAGAAAAAAATCTCAATAATTTTCTTCAGACAGGACCTTCTGTGAAGCTATTTTATTCACTATTGCAATGGCGGGTTTCCTGCAAGCAGGAGCACACAATAAAAGTTTATCATATCCTTATATACCCTATTACCCAACACCTGATTTCTCCCCTGATTCCTCATTGGCTGAGTACTGCAGGTTCACAACCTACTCGATGCACTTCTGTACCATATATGTACAATTTGATTTGACCAACCGTTAATTTCTCCTTTTCATTTTTTTCCCTTCTTCTCTCATGACTAGAGGGCCTGTGATTTTTGTTTTTACTGATTTCGTACTGCTCATCCTGTTTTCCTTAGCTATCCTCCTTATTTTGGGACAGTGGGACCTTCCCCTTATCTGCTTAGCATACTCCCCACTGCTGTGCCACATAATCACTTTTGAATATGCAAGGTTAGTGGAATTTTCCACTGCAAAAACACCTTCTATTGCAAAAACACAACTTTGTTTCTCACACTTGTCCCCTCAAGGAGGATGAACTATGGCACAACTCCACCTGCCTCTACCCCAGAGCAGCTGCTAATTGGGGTCTTCTCCCTCCATCCAACTTTCTGTTTTTCTCTGAAAGCACAAACTGAATTCCCCCTCAGATTTCCACCTTGCTTTCAGGTCTGATTAACGCTGTCACAAGGTTCGGGAGTTACTCAGCGTGTTGACAGACAGACTGATGTCTGAGCACTGGAGCTTCTCACCTTTCCGAAACCAGTGCTAAAAAAGAGGATGGTCTGGTTCATCGCCAGGAGACCTTTGGCAGGCCATGATGATGGTCCAGTCAACATGATGAAGAGGAAAACATCCTGGGGTTTTCCCCCAGAGCTGATGTCAGGGACTTCGGCTAGTAAACATGACACAGTGGTGACTTCCCTGCTAACCACAAGAACTATCTGAGCCTCTCAAGTGTTTAGGTTTTTGTTTAATTTCATCTGTAAGCTGCCCAAAGAGTTATGCTGTGACTCACTGGAGTGACCAGGGATGTCCCTCTGGTTCTGCTGTGCCAACGCACAGATGCCCATGCTGCTGCAGTGTCGGGGCTGGTGGCACAGCAGGACCAGGGGGACAGACCCCTCTCTCCATGGGCTGCAGGGGGGACAGTCCTGATCCTGGCCTTGCTGTCATCCCCACATTACTTGGGACAAGGTAATTCCCTCTGCAATGCCTGGTCCCAAAAGGCTCAGGCCAACATGTGTCCCCATGACCATGCAGAAGGATGGCCAGGAGTAGCTCCATGCATCGCTTCATACTACACGTTCCCCCCAGTCAGTTGTTCAACCCCCATCCCCTAAACCACCAGGGATCTACCCCCATCTTGACATCTTGCCTCCAAACTTGTGCCCGGTAAACCAGCACATATTTTTAAGCATGCATAGACAACACAAAGCAAACGCTGTTTCCATGTGCAGGTGGTTTTTAATAATTTATCTCAAACCAGTTCTTCCCTACTTTGCCTCCAGGAAGCCCTTGCAAACCCAGACATGCACATAGACATGGCTGAGCTACTGCTTTCACACCGAGTTAAGCCCTACCAGGGCACCTTTCCACCGGTAAACTCTGAGAGCAAAGTGCAACTAGCATAAAGCAAATACTTTTCCAAGGCCTCACTCTTTGAACGGTGTGGAGCCACCAGCCCATGTAGTGGGTTTACGTGGCAAGGTTTTGGTAGCAGGGGGCCATAGGGATGGCTTCTGTGAGAAGGATCTAGAAGCTTCCCCTGCTGGAGCAGATTCTGGGCCGGACCTGTAGCCTGTGGAGAGGAGACCACACAGGAGCAGGTGACCTGGCAGGAGCTGCTGCCCGTGGGGGATCCAGGTTGGAGCAGTTTTCTCCTGAGGGATGGAGTCCATGGTACGGAGCCATATCTGGAGCAGTTCTTGAAGAGCTGCTGCCTGTGGGAAACTGGATCAGTTCAGCAAGGACTGCATCCCGTGGGAGGGACTCCACAGCACAGGGGACGAGAGTGACTGAGAAGGAGCGGCGGCCAAGAAGCACTATAGACTGACCATAACCCCCATTCCCCTGTGCCGCTTGGGGGGAGGAGGTGGAAGACGGCGGATGGGGGGGAAGGTGTTTTTGGTTTTTTTCCTTTGTTTCTCACTTCTCTAGCTTGTTAGTAATAGGCAATAAATCTTACTATCTGTCTTCTTATGCTGAGTCTGTTTTGCCCGTTACAATAATTATTGCGTGATTTTCTTGTCCTTATCTCAATCCTTGAGCCCTTTTCACATATTTTCTTACTATCTCCCTATGGTGAATTTGTTTTGCCCGTCACGATAATCACTGTGTGATCTTCTTGTCCTTATCTCAACCCTTGAGCCCTTTTCATCGTATTTTCTCCCCATTCCTCTTTGAGGAGGGGGAGTGACAGAGCGGCTGTGGTGGAGCTCGGCTGCCCACCCGAGTAAAATCACCACATGGCCACAGTGCATGGCACTGGCGGGAGCAAATAGGACCAGGTCAGCACCTTGCTTGATGTGTCTGCATCCTTTCTGAGCCCTACAGATGGATTTACAGCATTGGCAAACCCCAGCCAAGAGGAAATTCTTCCTCACTTTAACCTCCTATCTCTATTTTAGCCTTCAGACTGCTTCCTACCCAAGCACCACCTGCATCTACCAGTCCTAGAGCTGAGCAAGTTCTGGGTGAATGGGAACACAGATGAGCTAGTGCTCAGCATCCTTCTGTCATGTTCTCTTTCTTTTTTTTTTATTCTTTTCTCTCTCTCTCTTTTTTTTTTTTTTTTTTTTTTTGCATTGAATGAGGGCTAAAATTAGCTCAGCAGGAGGTGAAGTCTGGAATGTTTCAGCTAAAGCTGCAGTAATATTGAAAAGCCATAGTTTTGCAGATTTTTTCCCAGCCATCTTACTGAAAACAGTTTTGCCTGGTCTTTTATTTTGACAGACGAATGCAAGTAAAGACCCCATAAAATAAAGCACTCTGTGAGGCATTTTAGCTCACTCTCCAGCCGAGCACCATAACATTCAACCTGGCAAGCTACGTCCAGCCCAAGGGCCAGCCAGCTCAGCAACATGTCTCCAGCCAAGGCCAGAGGAAGCCTCATAAGACAAGGGGTAATATGGGGTGTGAAGAGGATTTCCTGGCCCCAGAAGACCCTTGCTGCTCCTGGTGAGCAGTGCCAAACCCATCAGTGCTGCACCTATGGGGACACCTCCACAGGCAGCCTCTGGGCTCTGCTGGGTCATTTTATCCTTTTGCATTATGTACTTTGGAAAGCTGCTGTAAGGTGTGCTCATTTAAGGGTACAGTCCTTCCATTCTCCTTCGCACCACTCCCAGAAGGAGCTACAGTTTGTATCCTCTATTTCTCACAAGTGGAGGTCCTGAGAAACAGGACTGGTTAAACAATCTGGTGATCACTCACTGCCTGATTGATGAGCAAGGGCAAGAACAAAAATCTCCAGGCTTCTGGGCTTTAACCTCCAGGATATGCTGAACCTCACACAATGCAATAAAAACATCAGCAAAACAGCCCTTAAATGCAGAGCCCTGTGGTGTGCCCATATGGCTTGGTGCTACCTTGGTATCATGAACCAGGGACAAAAACATCATCTCAGCTCTTCTGGGTGAAGACCCATGTCCAGCTGCCAGCACAGCAGGAAGACTTGGGGAGGGGAGGGGGAAGTAAGAATGAGAAGTAACCTTTGGTTACTCCAGAGTAAAAGCCGGCTTCTTAGCCAGCTGACTGTAGGCCTAACGTGGCACTCAACCCGATGGCTCCTGGGCTTGGAGGAATCCTTCCAGAGCAAGGACCCTGCACAGCCCTGCTCCTACTGGTAAGTGCTACAAAAGGAGGAGTTGAGTTAGTTTTTGCAATAAAGTTGTCTGCTTTATCCATCATCTGCAAGGCCTTTGGTGCTGTGTTCTCTGGGTGGGTGTCAAGGCCATCTCAGAAGCACTGTTCCTTAAGCCTCCAACATAAACCATCCACACTAGTTTGACTGCTGGCCCATGGAGATGTGAGGTGGTTATTAAATATTTCAGGGCTGCTGGCACAGAATGGAAAGGAAAGGAGCCAAACTGTAGTGTAGCTGAAGTTGCCTTCATGTCTGCCCTCTCTATTCAGTGCACATCAAGCAGAACAGGGCAGGTACATCCACCATACCCTCAGCTTTTGATGCTGACTCCCACTTGAAGCTGAGAGGCTGGAAATCGAAACTCACATGCAAACCTCACACAGGATGAAAAGCCATTTTGAAGCTGGTTTGTGCACTCAGTGGAATGAATTCAACTGAAGGCACAGTCCATTCAGAGAAGACCAAATATTGTATCTCAGTAAATCTTTTTGGGCAGGGCATGTCTCCACTAAACAGAAAGACGTAGTGTTGAGTGAACCTGGTCCAGATGCTCACAAAGCCTCATCTACTGCTAGGGCCATCAGCCACATGAAGGGCAGAAGAGGCTGGAAGTCACATTCAAGCCCACGGTACCTCTCCAAAGCCTCTGGGCTCCAGGACGCTGGTGGTTTCCACTCCAGAAAGGTTTCCTTCCAGAAGAGGCAGGAGCTGAACCAGCTGTAGGACCCATTTACCTGGCTGAGGACACATGCACTGTGATGGTATTGAATAAGAGCTGGCACGGAAGTTTGCTCAAGCCAGAGTTATGTGAAACAGGAAAACCAACAAAAACAAGCCCATCAGGTTTTGGCCAGCAAGGGCCAGGTGGGTACCCTGCATGAGACCCGCACAGAGCAGCATCCCTCCTGCCTGCCTCCTCCCCACCACTAAGAAAGCCACTCTGCACAGCCTCGGTCAAGTGTATGTTTTTATTTTTCAATGGAACATAAACTCCTTTAGAAAAAACATTCATCTGGATGATAACACCCATAGAAAAAAACACCAGTCTTGTGTTTTTTGTTTTTGTTTTTTTAAATTTGGCATTTGTTATTTGCATTTATATTAAAGCAAAGTGCATCTTTCTTATTTTTCTCGTTTATACACATTGCACAATACATAAATAATGATGCTTATAAAACGTCTTTATATTTACAAGTAATAATATATTTATATATAACATAAAATACATTTTTTTCTTTAATAAATTTCATTTTTTTTTCAAGGAGTCCTTTTTTGTGTGTTTTATTTCCAAAGCACTACAATGCTAAAGTTCCAATGAGAATGCTCTCTTGTTCATTTAAACCTTTATATTTAGAAAAATAGCTTATGTTAAGGTCTAAACATGCTCATTGAGCTAAGAACAGTGTAAAAGTATCAAACTTGTGTATGAATTCAAGAAGAAATGAAAGCACAACTGCATTTCCAGATACGATGGTACCAGGATAACCTGATCTAAGCAGGTTATAACAGACCAACTATCGTGAACAAGTTTTTTCTTTTTTTTTCCCCATTTGTTTTTTGTTGTTGTTGTTTGTTTGCTTCGCTTTTTTTTTTTTAAGCTTATGCTTCTGTCACTTCACATCTCAGCTCAAATTGTAAAGCACGGGCCATGCATGGTTTCTTCATGGTTGTTTTCTCCCCCTGCATCAATCCATGACAATAAAAAAAGCAGTGGAAGGATGGCCAGACTTCCCCCAACACCCACGTTCTTGTGGTGGACAAGATGAACACAGGGACGAGACGCCAGCCCAACAACAACAAAAAATCGACAAGGGTGGGTAAAGACTTGGCTGGGAAGGTTTTGCACCATTGTTTGGTTGCAGCTAGGTGGGGTTAGCACCACTGGGGAAGGGGTCTCAGCTGGGTGTCACCACCACTGGGGACAGCCGGAGTCAAGGGGAAGGTGGTGCATGAAAAATAGGGGTCTCCTGTCGTGTTATCCAAGAGAAGGAGCCATAACAAATAGCAAGTGGCTTCCCGATCCTCGATCGCATAGGATAATCCTTTCAGAGGTGGGAAACAATTATCATATGCAATCCGCCCCCACCCCCCGCACCCTTCTCTTGTCCTTCTGAGTTATTGGTCATTCACACTTTAAAAAAATATATATATTTATGAAAATACCAAGGCAAAAATCTTTCCATAAGCTATTTCTCAAAACAGGAAAACAAAACAAAACAAAACAAAAAGTTTGCATGAAAAGCAAGCACTCAGAAGGAAATAATAGCAGCAAAGTAGTATAAATGTCGTGAGTCCACTCTGTCTCGAGTCATTGGTTATTAAAAATAACCTCCAACCAGCACGGGCAACTGCTGATAAACTGTCTCGTGTAGCACTGGCCCCAGCCTTTTACAAAGCTGATCTGAACAGTAAATCCGGTCCATGGTTGCTGCATGAACTCATGGTCATTTGGCCTCTGCAAACTGTACGCCTTCTCATAGTCAAAAGCCTTGATGGAAAAACCTGGAAACACTTTGTGCACCAGCAATGTCCTGGAGTCGGGGTTGTCCAGTGTGGCCGACTTGATGAAGATGGGGTAACTGCTGCGGTTGTACACCCACACGCCATCCACTTCCTTAGTGAGCTGGATGCCATACCCGATCTTGCTGCGGACCTTCTGCACCAGCTGGCTTTTGTTGTCCGAGTTGAGCTGTCCGAGGCAGAAACCATTCCCCTGAGGTAGATCATAGAAGATATCCAGGGAGGGCTCTTGGACAGAGTACAGCCGACCCACGCGTATTTTCTCTTCCCAGTATGCTACCACGCACCAGTGTGACTGATCCCCCGGCTCCTGAAGAACTTGGGAATCTAAAGGAGGTGAGAAAAATGGAAGAGGAGAAATTGAGTGCCGCGGGGGTAATATGACCCAAAAGTGATGCAACGCCACGAGGTTGCTTGCCTGCTCTCACTTTCATGATGCTCTCCATGCATGCATCAGCACCCCTAGCAGAGCCACTGCTTCCAAAAGCAATGTGTGACAGCCACAGTTAACCCCACTTACCCACTTTTGGGTGTTTGCTGTGATGCTTCAGCACCTGGTTCTGGTGGGAGACAAGGGCCCAAAGCACCAGCTCCCCCTCCTCAAAAGCAGCTCAAGGCACCAGCAGCACCCTCAGCGCTTCCGTCCCTTGCCCAAACCCTAGGCGGGACTGCCGGGGCCGAGCAACACCCTTCCTGCTTCGGCCAGCTGCATCTGGCAGGACCAAGTGCCCTAAAAACCTTTATTTGCACCCAACAGACACACTTTGGAGGTCACCCCAGTGAAACAGGGGGTCCAGGGCTAGGCTGCCCCACTTGGTGGGGCTCTTTCAGGTGATGAATGCCCAGGCCAGGCCCTCAGCTGAAGGCAAGACGCGGGAAGCGCAGGCAGACGGCAGCTTGCAGTGGCAGGGTGGAGACCGGAAGCCTTGCGTTTGTTGATAAAAACGGTCACAGAAACCCACAAAAGCAGCGCCGAAGTGAGTTCCCTTAACCTGTTTTTTCAACTCCTTCTCTGCCTAACCCTGTGTGAGCAGTGAGGGTACGGCACGGGAGGGAGAGGAGAAAAACAGGGTGGGGGGGCTGAGAAATGTGAAAACCCCCTTTCCCTGATGGAGTATCTGTACCAGCCCAGTGCAATTCCTCCCAGCCTTCACAGGCATATTAAGACCTGGGAACTATTAATCTCTATAATTGTATTTTAAAAAATAATAATAATAGAAAAATCCAGCCTGGACTGCAGGTTGGTGAGCAGGGGGCAGCACCCAGAGGCCTCCCCAGCCAAGCACCGTGAGGCCCCGCAGTGCCGCCTGAGCCCCCCGCCTTATTTTCTGTATTTTTCTGTACTTTTTTTGCTATTAATAAACCTGCTTCTGCAGCACAGGCATTTTCCTCCAGCCTCCCGTTTAAAGCACGGCACTGTACTCTTAAAAAAACCAACAACCTCCAGATGCACACTTTTAATTTCCTCATTTCTATGCCATCAAGGAAAATATTTCTGCAGTTGCTGGAGGCAGCTATTAAAACTGGGCCTGAGCGCACCCGTCTGGCAACAGGAGGGTCGCTCGGCCACCAGCCCCCAGAGCCAGCAAGGCCGGGGGTCCCTGGGAGGATAGCCTCACAGTGCATCATGCCACAGGGTCGAGGTGTGCCACCGTTTGTCCATCCACTTCTCCTTGCCAGTGCCTCCCAGGACTTCTGTTTCCTCTAACTCAATCCTGCTGAAGCCTGGCACCGCTGGGGAAAAGGGACGAGCGAGGGAATGGGTGGCCCGGCTTGGGTTACTTCGGCCCTAAGTGAACGGGGTGCCAGCACCCCTCTTCCCTCCACTGACAGAGGATGCCCCAAGAGGGTGTTTATCAAGAAACACCCCTGGGACTGCGTTTCCCATGGAAAACAAAACAAAACAAAACAAAACAAAACAAAACAAAAAACAATTTGAGGGTAACCCAGGTGCCTGCTGGGTTGCCGCCCCCCCCCCCCCCCCCAGCCTTGCCGCACCCTCCCTGCCAGCGGGAGTTTTGCCCAAGTAAAGAAACGAGCTTGGTTGACAGCAGAAAAAAAGTTAATTGTTAAAAAAGCGGCTGGCCCTGAGCCCTGGTCCCAGAGGCAAGCTGGGGGCAGCCACGGGAGCCTCCCGCTGGAGAAGCATCAGGCACCGCGCTGCTCGGGCAGGGGGGCAAAACTGCTGTTTGCGTACATGCGCAGAGAAAGGAGTGGATTTGTTTTTTTTTCTGAAGATGGTTTAACTAGCTGTTTGTTTAAAGAGCTAGTGAAAGTAAAGCTAGGTTCTAAAAAAAAAAAAAGCACAACCTAAGCAACCAACCCACCTAATCAGAGCTTGCCATCAATGCCTAGAGCCTGCAGGTCTTTCTGCTTTACAGCAGTTGAGGGAATTTTGCAGCAACAGCCATTGAACCCTGTTGAAATTCCTGTAAGTTTTTATTTATTTTCTTTAACATTAAAGCATCCCTTTGTGGGAGGGGGGGCAAAAAAGCTTTTTTCACCTCCTCATGTTTGTTCTTGCATTAGTGAAGACCACTTAGCAAGTAGCTCATTGCAACTTATAAAGTGTTATTTAATTGCCAGTGTGTTAAAAAAAAAAAGGCAAAAAGAAAAAGAAAACTGCCTTGGCTATGAATGAACAGACCTTTATGGAGGGCTGGAAGCTCATGAATGAATCCCACTAGGGTTTTCAATGACATGGGGTGACCAGACCTCAAGGACAAGTCTTAGGTAATCCGTGATTTTTTAAACGAGCCAGTGCCAGTGCACAGTATAAATATGCCAGTGTCTTCTGTTTGCAAGATTTGGCTGTTGACTGGATGTCTAGTCAAAAAGCCATTAGAATATATGGGTTGAGCCTGGATAAACAGGGTCAGGCCTCCCTGCCAGCCTGGTGAGCCAGCCACCACCGAAGACGCTTTTCACAATTGTTGGGATTCACAATTGTTGGGACCCAGGCGGAGTTCCCCCACTCCTCCCATTTTGGCATCAGCAGGGAGTATGGGTGGGAAAAGCCAGTGGCATTGCCTGGGCAGCAGAGGCAGGAGAAGTTGTAGGAGAGAAGGAAAAAGTGCCGCAGGCATGCTTCCGGCAGAGATGGAAATTTTTTCCCCAAAAGGCTCCGCTTTATGGCAACACCCACAGGCTGGGCTAGGCACAGAAATGAAGCAAAATGCTCCCAAAAGTCCCAAAACGTCCCATCAGGGTCATCTCATGGTCCCATGCCACCTCCCGCAGAAAGCCCTGCTGCAAACTTGTACAAATCCCCAGATCCTGGGAAATTTGGGGCCACATCTCCCGCAGCATGTCCTCATGGGCCACCTGCTACCACTGCCAGCGTGCCATGCACCAGATGAACTAGGGCCACTGTGTGAGTCAGTACATAAATGGCTCAGAAACACTTTGGGATTCTAGTTTTGAGTTAAAAGCATCGTTTTTATGAACTCCTTGGAGCAAACACATCCCTTTCTAAATGCCTGGAAAAGTCCCAGCAAGCTGTGAGCACTCCCATATACCAGCAATGATAATGCTTAATGCTAGAAACATGCGCACCATTATTTTCTTATTAAGCACCCCTCCATTTGCTGCTATCGTTAGTTTATTATTATTTCTATGGTTTGCAAGGCAGCCTGCCTAGTGGCCCCATCAGGATTAAGGGCCCCCCAGTGCATTGTGCAAACTTATTGTAAACAAAAAATAAATAACTGAAAATAAAGCCAGCCTCTGCCCACAGGAATTTGGAGAATTAGTCATATTGATCACTTGTAGTCGCATCTACAGAGAACCAATGGCCGAAGCAGAGAACGTTTCTGCATGGAGGGATGAAATCAAAGCAACAGTGTGGCACCCCAAACTTTTGGGGGCAACATTTCTCAGCAGTTTGGTGCCGGTGTCTTTGAAGAAGATTTTGTTGACTCAGCACCACATTCCCATGGAAAACCACATTTTTTTCTCATTTCTTCTACCAAGCCAGATGACACCCTCTGAACTTTCCAGAAGGGCCATCCTGACTTCTACCAGCCCATCCCAGGGGAAGGAAACATTGTTCCACGAAGGCATCCTTTCCAACAAAGCTCCTTTGCAACATGCAAACCAGTTTGACAGACTGTGAGGTTTCCCACCACCTGCCTTGACCCTTGCAATTGTCAAGTCCTGCCCAAAACTTCTCAATTAAAGGCCAGAGCCAGGGTTTCTCTCGCTTTGGCACCATGGAGGAAAGTGGATGAGGGAGACTGACTACACAGAGGGACCTGAGTGCCCCAGGAAGAGCCCCATGCTTGTTTTTTTCAAGCCACGGCAGCAGACTCCCACCTCACATCACAGCTGCGCTGGAAGCAGCAAGGAATTTGTGAAGCGGCTTTGCTCCTCGACACATCAACAGCTTTGGGATGATGAAACCATGTCATCTGCATCTGTACTTTTTCTTTCAGAGTTCTGACAGTTTTATGAGGGGACCAGGAAGAAAAAGTTCTTTTTCATTCAGGAACTGAGCCATTTCAGCTAATTTCAGGAGAGGTTTCTGTCTGATTTTTTTTTTAAAGGCCATTTTGTATTGAAAAAAAATACACTGAACATAATTTTTGGTTTAAAAATGTGCATCGGCCCTCTCCATCCCTCCTGTTCATTGCTAGATGTTTTCATGTTTTCCAGTCCATCTATCCAGCCCTTAATACCCTCTGAGCTGTTATTAGGAGTGCCAGAAGCTGTTGCAAAAGCCGAGCCCTGCAGAAGACAGAGACCAAGCACTCGCTGCTGCTCACAGCTTTTGCCTGGCAGTGGAGGAGAGGAAGGAGCGGGTCCTCCTTTCTATCTCCCCCAAAAGTTGTGTACTTCTTCGAGGTTCTGCCCAGAGGCAGCAACACAGTGGCCAGCAAAGCCTCTCACGGGTTTTCAGGTCTCAGCCTTGTCCTGGTGCGACTTCATAAACATCAGGGGGGAGGTGGGAAGGGGATCTTTTGTTTTTCTTTGTTTTGTTATAGCTAAAGGTTTTCCTGTTATCAACCGACTTCTAAGGAAAACAGCAAGTTGAGCACACACTGCACTATCTTACCCTCCCTGGACTACTCCCATTTTATCCAGTCAGGAGCTATCTAGATCGTCACTGGAATCTGTGACAGGAACAGCTCTTAGCTGAAAATGGGAATACAACAGGCGCTCCTGATTAGATTTTTAAATGCCTGTAATTGGATCTTTTATCAGTGATATTAGGACTATAAGTAAATTAAATTATCCAACTGCAGAAGTGTTTTAACCAGAGATTTACGTGTCTTGATTCTTTTTAACAGCAGCTTCGCCCTGCAGGGTCTCCCGGTGCTCTTCCTAAGCTTCCCACCATCACACGTCTTCCCCTCCTTTATTCCTCTGGAAGGCCTGGGCTGGGATTTCCCACCCAACCTCACCATGCCATCACCTCCCCTGGCAAGGCCATGAAGGGCTCCTCTTTTGGGTACCCTCGCAGAGCCATTCACAGTGGTGACCCTGCACCCATGACCGACAACCCAGTGCGAATAGGCAGAGGCGGTGGATAAACTAAAGTAAGCGTGCACCGAGTGCTGGAGAACAGATGAAACAAAGGCCCTTCCTCCTTTATTTGTCAGCACGCTCGGAGGGCATCTGTGCTTAAAAAAAAAAAAAGGCTGGACTGCTGTCAGCACAATGTGTTGTCTGGTCGGGGCCAAGGCTGAGACCAAGCTCAGCGCATCTCACGCCCATAATCTCTCTTGGCTGACCTTAAGCGGCATTTGTGAGCGTGGGACAGAGCCGTGTCCCCCATCTTTTGCTACTCACTGAGATGGAAGAGATGGAGACAGAGAAAAGGCAGTCACTGCCTGCAAGATCTTTTCCCACACACCGAAAAGCAGACAGTAAATCCTGCGGAAAAGGTTCAAGACTTTTATAGTTCACATACAAATTCACTACATGCAGCACCATGAGCCAGATGCAAATGTACTTGCTGCAATTAATTGATTATAGTCTCCCCTCTTATGAGCAAATACACTTTAAAAAATGCCAGGAATGGTTCATGTTGGCTCTGCACAGGTTTTTGCATGCTCTTCTGTGTTTTCTTGAGAGTCTCTCAGACCAGCTTGGGGCACTGCAGTTGCAATTTTGCCCCTCATGCCACTGTAAGTACCTTTTTGCAGGATCTCAGGAAAAACACATGACTGAACTATTATTTGAGAAGGGACCAGGAATTGCATCAAGGTGAGGAGAACAGTGAGCATGATGTGCAACCACAGAGCTAATCAAAGGGAAGATAAACAGGCATGAAACAGGGAAATGTCACCTCCCTTCTAATCTCCTGGGTAATTCACAGGGTCCTTGGGTGGGGGAACAAAGAAACAAACAAACAAAAAAACAAGTCCAGAAAAACCCTTCAAAGCCAGATTTCCAGGTATGCCTTGCAAAAGCAAAGAAAAATCAAAATTAAAGGACATACTCTACTGTAGAAAAGGGTCTTTGTGCCTTTACTGGAGCTTGTGGGCAGCCTGAAGACACCGCCCACGGGAATGCTTGCCCCAAACCTTTTATATCTCACTGTACACCAGGGCGAGACAGCCCTGGCTTCCTCACTCCCCTGCTTTTGATGACTCGGATGATTTCTGAAAGGCTAATTTAGGGGATCATCAGGTGCTCAACTCCTGTTGTTTGCAGAGAAAATAACCCCCCCAGGGATGCGCCCACCCAAGCCACCTGCAGGGTGGCCCCCAGGGATGTGCACCCTGCCTCAACACTTGCTTAGGGAGCCCTTAATCTGTGGATTATTGACACGATAGACCATAACATCTCTTTAGGAGCCATTACAGCCCATCATGTCAGTAGGTATTTAGAGTCCTTAATCTGCGGATCGACAGGCTAGACCTTAAATTTGTGTCTATGTCTAATTAGGCAGTTTCTTATTACTCAACCTATACAGTAACCATGCTGGCCAAAAAGCCTTAAAATTATTTCTTTAATTCATTAGCAAGTTGCCCACCCAATCACTTAAATGTCTCCTTGATCCTCAAAAGTCAACCTTGAGTAAAAATTGATGTCCTGAGTTTTCCTCAAAAACTTTACTTTGGCACCAACAGCAACATGAAATCTCCCTGCCTGGAAAAAGAAAATCTCTATTCTCTTGGTGAAACCCCAACTTTCTATTCCATCACAAGCCATCTTCACTGCCTGGGGAAGGATGGAAGGCCTTTGCAATCAGTTCATTCATTTTTCTAAGGGCTGGTGTCTAGAAGCCGAGTCGCTGTGAACAGATTTGAAGTCTTTTGAGTCTGATGGGGACGCAGGGGATAAAATTTGGCAGAAGCCACCATGGGAAGAAGTCTGGGATTGTAATGATGTTTGATGTTTGTAACCAGGGCTTTGGTTAAGACCCATTTAGCAGTGACTGATGCAGCTCTCCCCTGCATTAACAGGAGTGCTTTGCTCGGTCCAGGCATCCTCTGGGGACCCAAGCAGAAATTCCCATCACCTCCAGCAGGGCTGCAAAACCCCTTGTGAAATCAGCACCAAAATGAGGTGGGTTTGGATGACGAGAAGAGGAAATAGCAGGTCACCAAGGACATCATCTATGGTTTCCAGCCCAGCATGGTGGCACCTTGGGCCAGCCTTCTCCTGGGGTGCCCGACCTGGCACCCAGCCCAAAACCGTGGGGCTTAATTCATGGATGGGGCACAAGAGCAAACTGAGGAAAGGTTTGCTACGAAGCCCCGAGGGTGGGCAGCGGTGTGGCAGAAGGAAGGCAGGGCTGGGAGGGCAGCCAAGGTGTGAGGAGTACAGGGTGATTCACAGCCAGGTGGGGACGTGCACAGGGCAGTGAGGAGCAGGGACAGGAAAGAAAGAACTGAAGTGAAACTGCCGGGTTCATGGAGTCCACCAAACCAGAAATTTTATTCACAAACATCTTATTAGTCATTGCTACTGTCTAATTACGGTGATTAATCAATTACCACGGCTAAAAATTACCCGAGAAAAGAAGAACCTTTATTGTGCCCACTTTCTTTAAAAGCCAGCAAGGCTGCAGCCACCGGTCTGTCTGCTGCAGCTACAAGGGGGAAAAAAAATACACATGCACACACCAAAAATGCCTGCCTGCCTGTCTCCAACGGTTAGAGAGGAGCCAGGTGACTCCAGTTTCCTCTGTACCAGGCTTTGGGCCTCATCAGCCATGCAAATTATAGAGTACCGTGCTGTCTGAAGGCTGAATTTCGACTCAGCTCAGAGAAAAGCCTTAGAGGAAGGGTGGGGATGAAGAAGCCAGCCAAATCCATTCATAATATTTACAGTAAATGGGCCTCTTTGCTGTTGTTTAGTATACAGTCAGTCTAATTATTTTTGAAGTTTTAATTTAAAGAACTTTCTTTATCTGCCTCTCCTTCTGCACCCCTCAAAGGTGTGGGAAACTTTTTTCTTTTTTCAGAAAGCAGCAAAATGGGAATCCCTCCCCCTGCGCCTCACCAAGCCCTGCCCGCAATGGGGTGGGAAGAAGGAGGCCTTCCAGGGGGACAGGGGAGACCCCTCCAGGGGTGGAGGGAAATATCCTGGGGGATTTTAAGACCAAAAAGAAAAGAGAAATCCTGCCCGACATGCGGGAGCCAGGTGGGCTGTGCACTGTGGTTAAGCACGAGGGCGCAGATGCTGCACATGGAGCCCCCCCAAGTCCTAATGCAAACCCCTCCCAGACACCTTTTTTACCACACATGTCCCCACTGCTCTCCTCCCAGGTGGCAGGGACACTTCCCTGGAGGAGCAGCTTGCTCCTGGATGCTCTCACGTGTCCCTGCGCCCTGTCTGCATGCATTTCATACAAGTCTGCGTGATCCTATTTTAAGGACAATCAGGGAGGTTTCAGGAGATTTCAGAGGCTACTCTTGAACACGCAGGAAACCCCAGCAAGCCTTAGCGGTGCCATGCACCCACCAAGTGACTCAGGGCTGGTCCTGGCCCCAGATGGCCGTGGTGATTAACAAATGCCTCCCTGCCTGGCTTCCAGCAGGGCACACCCTTTCTCCACCTCAACCCACCCCAGAGCTGAACCAGAAACCTTCTGAGAAGGAGGAACCAGCACACAAAGGGCTCCCGAGTTACAACCACGCAAAGCAGACCCAAGGCTGAGCTTGACAAAATCCCCTCTCCAGTGACAGCAACCTGCCCATCACCCTCTCAGCGTGGGGATAAATCACCACCACTGCCACCAAAGCCATCAGAGGCCACCAGGTCCTGCAAGCTGCGGGGTCATGGCCCTCCCGAACACAGCCCTCACAGCTCAGTTTTGAGAGATGAAGACCTTGAAAGGCTTTTGCAATTCAAAATAAAAGTGCAGCTCAACCAATAAGACAGTTGCTGCTGTCTGGTCCTGGTGATGCCCCGGCAAGCAGGGATGCAGCCTCCGGGAAAGCCACGGCTCTCCACATTTTATTCTCCCTACTGACAACATGTAGCTATGCGGGTTACATGTTAAAGGGCTTGTAAAGGCCTTAATAAAAACTGATGCATACTAAGCTAGTATTTCCAAACTGATACCTAATACCTAGATGTGTGTTACAATTTTTTCCTAAGTGCGTTCTGTGCACACGCACACAGGGCATCACTGCCACTGTCATTTCCATAATGAAAAAAATCCACTCCTTGCAGCACACTGAACTGTAATTCTCCCCAAAGTTATTGCAAGACCAAAACCAGACATACCAGACATTTCCCTAAAAAAAAAAAAAAAAAAAAAAAAAAGACCACCACCCATCCCGTGCAGAGCTCTTTCCTGGAGGGCAGGGAAAGGCTTCTTGCAGGGATGTAAAACATGGAAAAGCATGGCTGGAACAAAAGTGCTTTTCATGCCCGACGTGCCCCCCATGGCCCCACTCCATAACAATTATGAAAATTGTTTAGTTGGGATGGCATTTGGAGCATTTACTGCATTCCTGCCAATAAATTCCATTCCTGGATCTGATGGAAAATGTGCCCCCTCTCCCCTCCCCTCCCCTCCCCTCCCCTCCCCTCCCCTCCCCTCCCCTCCCCTCCTTCATTCCTTCTGTCTTTCTTTACAACCTAATACCCTGTCAACTTGGGGCCAGGGCCTACTTAGGGGGAAAAAAAAACAACCAGCACTGGACTGGAGACAGCATGCAGACTGAAAAAGTTAATCATTACTTCTGCCTGTCTTCATAATCTAATCACACCTATTCCTAAGAGCATGCGGCAAAGCCCACTCGTATGCAGGGGCTGGGTTGCCGTGGACAGGACAGACGGATGGCACCATCCCCCCTGGCCGGTGCCCCCTGGGCAGGGTGCAAGCCAAGCGCTCAAGGGCTGGTGAAGGGCGCTTGGACGGAGTTCACAAGCGAGGAGCTGCCTCGTCACACACACACCCCTCCCCTTGCCTCTCGCTTTGCTCTGGATTAATAATGCTGAACAGTTATAGAGAATATTACGTTCATTAAGTAATTAACCCTCACGGTGCTCCGGCAGAGCTGGCACCACTATTTCGCAGATGGAGCGCCAGGACCATCGGAAGTTTCAGTGCTTTGCCCTGAGCTATAAAGCAAGCAACACCCAGGTGAAAAGCTCCAAAAAGCTGCTTGCTCCTGGAGGAGGTGGCTTCGTCCAGCAGCGTGGTGGCACAGGGGACACTTGAGGCAGCATCCTCACCAGCCCAGAAGCCCTGCTTTGCTGCCACGAATCGGTGCATCTCCCCCAGCCCAAAATGCTTGCTTTCTGCCCCCAAAATCACCTCGCTGCGCCATCCCAGGTGACACCAGCCTGGTGACACCCACGACACATTTTCCACGCTCACTCTGCGGGGCTGTGACAGAGAACAGAAAAACCGCAGGCCTCTCTGTGCTGAGATTTATGAGTTTGTTCCTTATAACGAGCTAAAAAGTCTCAGCCTGGCTTCCAAAGAAAATGAATTCATCAGTTCAAACACAGCGATGTAACTTCAGGCTCCTGACTCCTTTTCCAAATAAAAATGCTGTTACTCGATTCCCATGCCGCCGCTCGCAGTACAGCTTTATGGGGTTATTTACCTGCTTGGCCCGGGGAGGCGCGGGGTGCCCTAACTCATCCGTGGGGCTCCCAGCAGCTGTACCGGGCGGCCGAGCTGCACCCCACCTCGCCCCCCACTTTCTCAGTGCCCCGCAGCGGGGCTGCCTTTTTCCTTCCTCCTGCAGGCCCCTTTGCAGATAGCTGCGGCACCTCCCCGCGCTGCCAACCTCACAGCAGACATCAAAGCGCGGGCGGCCTGGGCAGGAGCTCCCCCTCGGTGGCAGAGCCCAGGAATTTTTAGTATCTCTAAGCCAGAGCCATCGGTTTCATCACCACGAGTCACCGGGGCCAGAGCCAACTCCACCGGTTGTAAAAGCAGAGGATGTTTGAACTTTCACCACCTCCCCAGTACCTGGGTTTCTCAGCTGTAAATCAGCCCGTTTTGGAGGTTAAGGAGCACCTGAGCAGGAGGGGATGGCGGGGATGGGCGTGGTGGCGGCACTGTTGGGGTGTGGGGCAGCTCTGCCCCACGGAGCCACGCTGCCGCAACGCTCGTCGCTGCGAGCCAGCGCTTATTTAATCAGCATTGGCAGCTCTACAAACAAAATCTATTCAAAAAGAAAATTACCATTCATAGACTCCTGCTCGCTTATTATGTACACATATATGTACATACTTGCCACAATACTCCAAAGGCTTAGCAGCTGGAGCGCTCCTGAGTGAGTAGCTTAATGCAGAAATCTGCCTGCCCACCTGCCCCATAGGAAGGAAAAGCCCTGGAAAGCCGCGTGGGCATGCTGGGGGCCAGTGATTTACACTAAAAAGTGAGGGAGAGGCAACTGAGCCTTCAGTCGCCAAAACCCAGCACGGATGCCCTGCTCTGTCCTTGAGGATGAGGAAGGGCACGGTCACGATGGTGGCTGTGGGCATACACAGTGGCAAGCAGAAACCAGGAGAGGAGACTGAGGAGGAATGGGGGGAAATGGGCAAGAAATGAGCCATGGTCAGTCTCTGCGCACCACTGGGGACAGGAGCCCCAAGGGAGGGAGCCGCGCTCCAGCCCTGCACCCGGGGACACCTCCAGCATCCTGCAAACCTCGCGGGGCTTTGGCAGCCCTGAAAGAGCCCAGGGCACAGCAGGAGCCAGGGAACAGGGACAGCAGTTGGAGCTGCGACACTTTTTGTGTAACGAGGTTAAAAGGGTAGAGAAGGGCTGAGCCAGCCCTTACAGAGCTGCTCTTTTTTTTTTTTTTTTTTTTTTTTTTTTCCAAGCTAAAACCAGGATAATGACACTGGGTGGGGAACAATTTTGAGGGCTGAGCAGCCAAATCAAAATTAGTCTCCAAGCCAAAAGCTTCCTAGGCTTCACAGTTTGGGGAAGGAAGCTGAGAAAAGTCATGAAAAGATTCTTCAGTAAGTCAAGAAGCGCAGCCGAGTGTAACATTCAGGCAAAGGTGACCCTGCTATGAAAATATTTTTCAACATAATAAAAATAAAATAAAGCACTCGAACTGCCTCCCTCTGAAAGGTGGGCCCCACAAGATTGGGGGGGGCTCTCCTTTTCTTCTCTTTCTCCTCCTCCCCTGGCACTTTCTTCCCCTTCACTAAACTACATTTTCTTGTATTTCTTTTTTTTTTTTCTTCTTTTTTTTTCTTGGCTCTTTCCTCATAAAAGACTGATGTAATTTCCTGTCTTGTCCCAATGTTTCCTGTTAATTAACAGGGTGAAAGTTATCACCACAGATTTAAAAGGCTACCCAAAAAAAAGGTTAAAAAAATAAAAATAAAAGCAACGGGAGAGAACGGCTGGCCATGAGCAATGCATCCTGGGGCGCACTTCATCACCTTCTTTCTCCATTCCTCAACCAGGGACCACCTGCACGTCCCCCGGGATGCAGGACCAGGAGGAGCAGCTTTTGTGTGGGTCTGGAGCACAGAGAGAAGCCCCAGCCTTCCCTGGGCAAGGATGCACCACTCCTTTCTTGCCAAAAAAATAAAATAAAATAAAATAAAATAAAATAAAATAAAATAAAATAAAATAAAATAAAATAAAATAAAATAAAATAAAATAAAATAAAATAAATAATCAGTGGAGAAAGTGGCAGCCTGGCTGCCAGTACCAAGGTCACCCACCGCCCCCCAGCCTGATGGGCAGCACCGCTTTCCCAACACGCCCAGCACGCTGTTTTTATTAAAAGTTTAAAACAAAACAAAACAAAAAAAAAAAAAAACAAGAAAAAATAAAAAAAAAGGCTAACCACAAGGCCTCACAACATCCTGTGTGACACTGAGCACCTTCCCGTTCTGCTGGTCCCCGCACCACCCAGGATGGGGCCGCGCTGCTTGTACCACCCTGTTCCTCAAGAGCGGTGGGACACAGCACTGCACTGGTGGCACGTGGCCCATCCTCAGCCAGGTGCAGGCAAAACGAAGGGATTTTGGCAAAAAGCAAGGGCGGGGGGGTCAACTTGAACTCGCCTTTCTTTGCATTCCACCACTAAAACAGAGAGTGTGCATCAGCAATTAATAATATCTTGGCGCTGAAAATAAACTGGAAAGGAAGCTACTTTGTGACAGTAGGCAGGTGGCCAGGCTGCAGCGTTGGTCATTCAATCCTGCTGGGGACAGTGGTGGGCCTGGCACTGACCCACGCCTGGCCTCATATGGTACCCACCGAGCACAGCCATCGGCTCACCTGCCTCCTGCATGGCTCGGGGGGGCTGGTGCATCCCATATTCCCCGTATTTGTCCCCCCCCAGACAGTGCACACCACATTTTCCCCCCCGCCACAATGCTCTAATGCTGGTGCTCGTGGGCTCCGTATTTAGAAACAGCATCATGCTGTGTCCCCCCATCCCCACACCGGGTAAATGCATGTGGTTAATGTTACTTGTTCCTATAGTGTAACTGATACCCGATCACAGACAGTGTAGATGGAAAAGATTCAGGCCCTGTCTCTGCCAGCTCAGGACTGCTCCCGTACGAGTGTTTTTGTCCTGTCCCTAGTTTTAAATGTCCCTAATGATCGGGTTTCCGGCACTTATTGGTACATTTTATTTTACAAGCAGATAGTGATTTGGATTGCTCTCTGGCAAACACGCAGGCACACTCCTCCCTGGCATCAAGCTTCCAAATTCACCTTTCTACTCCCATTCCTGCCCTCAAAAGCCCCAGGTTGCAGGAGAAAACCCAGTGGCCCAAAAGCCAGCTGCCTGAAACTGAAATGAGCTGCAAACCCCTTCGGTGCGGTGATGATGAGCAAGGTAACAG
Organism: Anas acuta; assembly: GCF_963932015.1. Taxonomy (NCBI): domain Eukaryota; kingdom Metazoa; phylum Chordata; class Aves; order Anseriformes; family Anatidae; genus Anas; species Anas acuta. The sequence goes on from NC_089016.1 coordinate 19,908,855, forward strand.
GCAGCGACCTTCCCCAGACACCACGCAGATATCGCTCATGGTGGGATTTCTTTTGCATTTTATTGCTGACTACTCCCAAGGCACCATTTGGTTGGAAAAATCCCATGGCGCCGACGCAAATGGATCAAGCAGGGATCGCTGCTGGGAAGGGGGATGGAATGACATGGGCTGAGTGTTCCTGCCATCGCTTGTCTTTTAACCCCTCCTGGGAAGACATCTAGGGGAGCACCGAAACTCCTCCCTGGGCCCTGGAGCAGTTCAAAGCAACTACTCAACAGGTCCCACTCTCTTTTGGGCAGCCCCCAGGGTGAGAGCCCACTTCAAAAGCCCACAGGAGGCAAGGGGCTGAGAGCTGTGGGGCTGGTGCCAAGCACCAGTTCCCCCCTCCCTGCGCCTCTGGCCCGGCTGTGCTCTGCCACGGGTCAGATGATGTGCAAGGCAGCCGCAAGGCTCCTAGTCTGGCAGGCAGCCTGCTCCACTCCAGAGGCTCCAGCGCTGTCATCCATGCGTTAACCCCTGATAACCTTGTCCTTCGGAGGATGGGGATGTGCTTTTTGGGGAGCTGCTCCAGACACAGTGGCTCACACTGCTTACAAAGTGCTCCGCAGCAAGGCTCGGAAGGAAAGGGTGCAATGGCATGAGGCATTGGAAGCAACCAAAAAAAATTAAAGGGCCGTATACTCAAAAATAAAACCAGAATAAGTGACTTGAAAAAAAAAATCCCAAGCAATTGTTTATCCCTGGAACAAATATACAATCCTAGCTACACAGGAAGATGTCTCAATTTCAGATTATAATAGGATGCCAATTTGTAAATAAAGGCATTTCGCAGGAGGTTATAAGCTCTGTACTACAGGGAGGTGGAAGAGGGGTTGGGAATGGGAAAGCACAGCCAGGGTTGGGAACGGGAAAGCACAGACATGGCTGGGCCAGAGAAGCCACTTGGGATCCTGCTTGCGGTGGGGGGAGTGGAGGGACCCGTTTGCGAATAGCTGCGGGTTTAGGCAAGGTGCTTCTCCCCGGCGAGCAGATACCAGCGGGGATCAGAGGCATAGTGAAACATTCCAGGCCTGCCATAATGAAATGTCACTCAGCCCCACGCAGTGCCTCTGCAGCAAAGCTGAATCAAACCTGAAGGAAAGCGGCCCATTAGACCCGGCACGGTCCGTTCCCAGGTGAGCACCGCTGGTGCCTCTCCAGCCTCCAACCAACTTTCCAGGTCTTTCCCTATCTTTCCGGCACACTCCTTGAGCGGAGGAGGTGGGAGGGAGAGGTTGAGGCTGCACTCACCCAGCCTCAAGCCACGGCAGGCTTGGGCTGGCGCCCACCCAGCACTATCATGCGACGTCTGCTGGCTGCAGGAGGCTCTGGGCGAGTCAACAGGTGCTGCCAAGTGCAGGCTGAAGGCTGGGTAAACTCTTGCCTTTGGTATTTTATAAATAACCCCAAATTAAAAAAAAAAAAAAAAGCGGTTGAGGTGGCAAGGATACAAGCCAGCTCATCTTGCTTTCTCTGCATCACAGCCTAGACTGCTTGGAGAGCTTCTTTTTGCTGGCAGATCTAACACCATTCAGCTGTCCTGAAGGAGATCTGCCTTCTCACCTACCATGGGCACCACAACCCTGCACCGGCCAACATCCACCAGCAGGGCTGGAAGAGGGAGATGTCCATGTCCAGGACAGGTGGATGCCGTGTCCACATCCCATGGAGACCCAGCACCACCCCACCACCAGCCAGTGCTGTCAGATGGCTCCTGGAGCAGAGCTGCTCCATGGGTTGTACCCATTGCACAACTGGACACCCCTGGGCTCTCTGAGCGCGGCTTTGCTTGTTTGAAAGCACGGTCATAACCAAACACATCTGCTGGGAACAGGTCAGCTCAGAACACAGGAAAAAACACACTCTGTCTCCTATTTAGAGACATTATTTTTATCTCCAATGGGATATTTTTTTCTCTGTACTTCGACCGTGTCCGATACAAAGGACCTGGGCTGGTAGCACCTGAACACAACCACCTCAGTGGGCAACACCCTGGCTTACCCACACAGTGACCACCGATAACAATAAAGAGAGCTATGTGGTAGTAAGGTGGAGAACACGGGCTGGAGGATGGGACAGATGGGGAGAGACAGCAGAGGTGCCCTGAGAAGAGGTGAGGGGAATGGCACAAGGTCAAGGATGAGCTGACGCTGCATTAATATGCAGCCAAGCTGCATGCAGGCTCCATGGGCTTCTCTGCTCTGATTTTGACCTCTGGAACAAACCTCATCCCCACTCTTCTTTTTTTTTTTTTCCCCTGTTTATAAGTAAGCCGGCTAGGTCACAGAGGTGTCGTGTGGCTGGGTCCCCATCCCTCACACTCTGCCCCCTTCCACACACTGTCACTGATTACGTCAAAGCACAACTCCACTACATGGGAGGTCACCCCAAGTATTTTGGGGATGCCCGTCCCTTTGTGGGGGACTCCCTGTGACTGCATTTTGACTTTAGGCTTCCCCCCTTTTTTTTTTTCACAGAGGCAGGGCAGGAGCAGCTCAGCTTGGTGGTTGTGCAGGGGAAACACTTGCAGATGCCGCTCTCCGTCCATCGCCCTGGCCATGCCATGCTGTGCCATGCCACGTGCCCTCCCACCTCCTTTTGCTTCTGCTCTCCCAGCACCTCTGGTATTCATCAATGAAACTGCCTTTGGCCTCCAGGAGAAAGCAGTCCTGCTGGCAGCCAGACCCGCGGCTCCCTTCATCAAAGGATCCTCGCTTCAGTTCCCTTCTTCATGCTCCTCTGACATTGCCCTCATCTTCTCAAAGCCCCATGCAGTTTTCCTGCCAGAATGGATGTTGACCCCGGGCTGGCCCGCTGCCCAAATTCTCTGTGTTGATAGTGATCTGCCTCACCAAACCTACCCGTCTGCCTTCGAGAAGCTAGGCCAAGCCTACCGGTTCTAAACATGACTACAACACGGGCATCTGCCGCACAAAGCAACCACTCCAGGTGCCCATGGTGCTACAGATCTACACGGCCATCATCCCTCCACCACATCCTCCTCAGCTTCTGAATTGACAGAAATGGGGATCTCATGGCTTTTCTTAAAGCCTTTGTAAGGCAGACTGGAGAATGGGTTTTCCATTAGGCATCTGCGGCCCGTACCTTCCCAAACCCAGATGAGCGCTCATCCTTGAGGTGAAGCACTTCAAGCACACCCTGACTCATTAATGCCCTCTTCACATGCACTCTTCTGCTAACTAAAATATGCTGAGGAAAAAAGAAAAAAAAAAAAAAAAAAAAAAAAAGGAGAAGGTTAGCTTTAGAGAAATGCTGCAAACTGCATTTTATTTTCCTTTCTCAACTGGGTTTCTCCAGTTGGGAATTTTCAGCACTGCACTTCTGTGCATGGAGCGGAGATGCCAGTAAATCAGACCAAATTCAAAACAAATGCTCTTTCATGTGGAAGCATTCGGCTTTGTTTCATAGCTTGTGTAGCTAACCATATCCCTCCATGAGTCAACTCTCCTATCAGCTTCTCATTAAATTAAATGGCTACAATTACATTTGTGGAGGAAAAAGAGTGGTTAATGATTGTAAAAGTTTCTGTTTCCAGGCTTTTTTGGGGGGAAACCTTTGATAACCAAGAGAAGAAAAATAAATCCAATCACATGAAATAAAAAAAAAAAAAATGCCCTAGGAGGGGGGCATTTCTTTTGAGGGCAGGGGGGTCTCTGTTCATGAAGCTCCTTGGAGCAGCCCCCGGCCCCAAGGCACAGCGCTGGAGCTCCCTTCCCACCGCCCTTCAGAGCAAGCCAACTGATTTCCTGCAGCCCAGGCCCCCACCTCCCTCCTTCCCTTCAGGAGCAGAGCAGACAGACAAGATGTTATCAATAGCCTGAACCTTTCAGAAAGCCCCCTTTTAAAAGCGAGTACTTCCTCTGCTTATTTCATGTGGTATCCTGTGGTATCCTGAACTCTCTCCTCCCCTCTGCAATGGGCATATTTCAAGAGGAAAAAAAAATAAATCTAACAACATCCTTATTGAGTTGTTTTGCTCCTTGTCTCCTTTCTTTTTTCCAGTCCCTTTTTTCTTCCCTGCCTTCCCTAAAGCTAGAGGCTCCAATGGCAAAAAAAGGAAAACCCAACATCCCACAATGCTAAAAAAAAAAAAGTGCAGCAACAAGTTGCTCCATTCCCTCTCCCCCTCCCTTTGATTAATTCTCATTAGGGCCTTTGAACAAACACTATGCTCCCCTCTCAAATAACAGACAAGGTATATATTAAACCAAAAGAAAAACAAACAAGGCTCACTTAAAGACATCCACACCAAATGCAATTCCTGGAGAGAGAGAAAGACATGCAGACCTGTGTGCACACACGGCTGCCGATGACATATTTCTGAAATTCCAGTCTCAGGGCAATGAGCTGCATAACTGCTCCACAAACCATAAATCAGGGAGACATGCCAACAAAGAGAGCACCTTCCAACATCAGTGAGTACATGCAGGTATGTGGTTTCAGACACTCAGTGAGCATGCACAGCTGTTTTCATCCTGGCAGCACCAATGCGTAGAGCCCAGCCTCAGGACTGGCCTGGCCGGGGAGGGAGAAGGGCTGGTGGAGGCTTTGCACCTTGGAAAAACCCAAGGAGGGGTGGGGAAGCCACCCTCCGAACCCCGATCCCATGATGGCTGAAGGAGGTGGGAAGTGGGAAAACGAGGGAAATGCAGCACCCTCTTTAAAAGCTGAGCCTCACGCACAAAACTTTGGGTGCCGGTTACCCCAACCAGCAAAGCCTGAAGCAGTGCCCAGGCACAGCTCTTGTCCCAGGGATGAGATAGCAGTGCTACTGCTGCCAACCAGGCCAAACAGCTCGACACCAACCCCTTCTGCAAGGGACACCCACACCTGCTCCGATAAACCATGCATCCGACCAAACTGACAGCCAACATCATTCAACCTTCCCCGACACACCTCTTCCTGCCTTGCTCCGAAATTAATGGAGTGCAAGGCTGGAGTTCAAAGGAAATACAGGCTTTTGGGAAGGGACAGCTTCGCCTGGGATTTCAACACATCCTCTGCAAGAGAAGCTGCTACTGAAACGAAATCCAACTCCCCCTTTGAGCATGCCTTTCTCAGTGACTTGCATTCCTGAACCCCCCCACACCCATTCTCAGCCAGGTGGGACCCTCAGCTGAGGAGACCCAAAGGGGCGCAGTGGAGAGACCCATGGGCAGAAGTATGGTTAATGAGAGGCGTCTTACCTGAAAGCCCCCCAGGGGCTAGACAATTAGTTCCCCCTGTTTCAATGGAGGAAGGCACAGAGTCTGGACAATCTGCTGCAGCAGAGGGAAAGAAGAAGAAATCAGTATACGTGCACTTCTTTGCAGGCTCCCAGCACCGCCATGAGTGGAACACACATTCCAAAGCGTTTAACAGGAAGTGATTACTAATTGTCTGCAGAGACACGGTAGTTCATCAAGATGCATCCACCCTAAGTCATCGCCTCAGTCAAGGCTCTGTGCTGCACTTAATCACCAGCCCAGGCTGATTATAGACTGGCAAAAATTACAGACTGGCTGCCACCTCTCCATCCAAGTAACCAGGTAATGAAATCAAGGCTGTCCTCCTTAGGACAGAGCTGACAGAGATCCCAAAATGCTTAAATTGCAGCTTTATGCACCTAATGCAGTCAACACCTGTACTCACCAGAACGAGAACTGAAACGGAAAAGTCTCATCACTGCCCTGTTGCCACAAACGATCTAAGCTTGTACTGCCCCATTTCAGTTTTTGTCACCACTGGCTGCCACAGACCTCACCCACCGCTGGCCACCCCTGGGAGCACAGTGTGCACCCATGGGGCCCACCCCTCCAACCACCGACCAAAGGGACAAGGTAAGATTACCCGTCCCGTCTGCAGTTTACCATGGCATATGAGAAGCTTTTGGGTTCAGGGTTTAGGCCTCTCCATCCTGAGCCACCCAAGCATCTGCTTCCCCTGCTACAGGTGGTGAAAGCCAGAAGCCACCACTGGTCCCCTGCTCATACAGGCAAACTCCAGCTTTTTGGTCACTACTGCATGCAACATGAACTCAGGGGCACGCTGTGCCTGAGCGGAGATGAAGGCAAGAGGAAAAATCCATAAAATTCACACAACCCCCAGGTCCTTGGCAGGCTGCACTAAAACACAGCTGGTTCCAGCCTCGCACTCTTCCAATCACCCACATTAGCCAAGGGCTCTTGCTAGTAAGAGGTACTCAAGCTTGTGTTATTTTCAGCACTGAAGGGGTTGCTGTATCGGAGGTTTACACAAGCCTACTGCTTGTGAATCTTCTCCCCCAATTCCCTTACCGCAATATAAAACCATCACGGAGATGTCCAATTATTCCTGGTGGCTACCAGCCCAACCCTGCAAGGTGCTGACTGTTTCCTGGAAATTGCCAAACCTCTGATTCCCATGAAAATCAATGCCACAGGTGGGCATTTGGCTCTGCAAGCAAAACCTCAGTAGGTTTCCTGCCCTTGGATGCTCCAGCACCACCATGACAGCATGTGAGCACCAGCCCAGCCCAAGCCCCTCCAAAGCTGCCCACAGGATGCCGTGGATGGCTGTGCAGCAGAACCATCACTGAGCCAGGCTCAGCAAGGCCATGAGTGGGCTACAGACACAGCCCCTTGCAGCTCCTGTCCCACTTAACAGTGGGTCAGAATATCTGTTTGAACTATTTGAGGGCACCACTGTCCCTCTTGCTTCCAACACAGCCACAGGCAGCATCCCCTGCAGGGGCATGGGGACACTGAGCTGTTATGTGCCTCCAGAAGCTCAGCTTCACCCTGTGGGCTCAGCCGCTGTCACCAGCCCCTGGGGACATCCCAGGTAAGGAACAAGCAAAGTCCTTACCTACAGCTTCTCCTCAATGAACGTATCCAAGCGAGCTGGCCCACACCTACAGCCTGCCCGCAGGTAACACGTCTGTCGAGAGCAGACCTTTGTGCTCTGTGCAAAGTCAGGGAATGAGGATCACAGAACAGTTTGAGTTGGAAGGGACCTTTAAGGATCATCTAGTCCAACCCCAAAAGCATATGAACATCAAATCAACACAGAAGCCAAGGAGGCATTTCACTAGCTGCAGCAGACCCCAGCACCCTGCTTTCCTCAGGCAAATGGCACAGCCTCCCCAGCACCCTGCCACCAGAAGATGTTTGCAATAATTTCACCAAGCACACTAGTTACCACTGCCAGACTCCGTGCTGGCACAGGTACGGCTGTTCACATGAAGCACTTATAAGACGGCACTAGGCACCTAAATATTTTTATTACCACTATCTGGTTTGATAGAAAAATATAAGTTTCCTACTGTGTGCACATCCCCAGCTCCATTGGCACTGTCATTTTTTCCTAAGTCGCCCAAGTTAAGTGGAGGCACTGCTCCTACCCAAGGTCCCTGGGGTGGACCGGCATCTGAAGACACACGCATCGGGTTGGTGAAGGACTTTGCTCCGTCTCACCGCCAGCTACCATCCCTCCCAGCCGTGGCTAGCATTACTGAATGTACAGGTGGGAAACACCAGTCACACAGCACTGCCTGCCCTGCCATGGGGATGGCAGGGATGCTCAGACATGGAACCCTCCCCTGACTCGGTACGGGCTGCAGAGGAAGCGCATGGAAAGCCTTAGCTTGTGTAAGTCACCTGCACTGACAGACCGAGAGGCTCCAGCAGTGCCTGCCGTGGCCCTGCGTGCCCTGGTAGTCAGAGTTCGACTGCCAAATGGATTTGTCTTTCAAAAAGGAAAAAAAGGAGGACTTTTTGGTGAGTAACCCAGTTGTTTCTGCGTTTCCGATTGGCAGCATTAATCACTTCCTATTGGCTGATCTGAATAACTTTTCCTTTCGAAATGGCACATTCATGTTCTGTGGCTTTTCTGTTTACACACATTTTGCTACCTTATGTCAACACTTGCTAATGAATAAATATATCACTCCACTAACTGAAAATGAGGTCCTGGCAAAGGCAGATTGGATGTTTAAACCCTGATAATAGATTTATCCTAACATCTTTACAGGAAGCTGAAGGCAGTCATTAACCCTTATCTCCTGCAGCTCTTTCTGCAGACATCCTCTAACCATCTGCAGAGCAGTTTGCGTCCCATGCCGGGATCATCGCTGGGGAGAAACAAGGGCAATAAAGGAAGAAATCTAAACACCTCATGCTTTGGGGTGAGCACCCCCTTGTCCAGCCACCATGCAGGTGAAATAATGACAATTTTGCCCAAACCCATCAATCTTTGAGACCCAGCAGGGCCTCATTGCTTGTCACGGAACAACCCTTCTGCAACCCAGCAGCAAGCACCACATGCTTGGGATGCTCAGCCTCCTCCCGATACCCTCGTTCATTCACCAGCCTTTATCTTGTGTTTTTTTCACACTGAGGCAAAATATTTCATGCTTTGCAACCCAATCATTTGTTAAACAGCATTGCTTATTTCCACATGGCATAGAGAGGCTTGTTATTGTTTCTAAGAGTTTGCAGAGGGGAAAAGCCTACAGCGTTACAACGTCCTGCCTCACTGTGCTCCAAGGGAGCACTGGGAAGGATGGGACCCCACCATGGTACCCCAAACATCCAAAGGCACTCCAACTTTGGGGTTCTTTTCCTTCCTTTTCTAAGAACCAACTGAGGGCAGCCTGAAAATGAAAAGACTGACTCCACCGAGGCAGTCCCATGGGACTTGTCCAGACTCCAGCAGCAGCCAGTCCTGAGAAACTGCAGAGCAAGACCCAGAGCTGGTCTGCAGAAACACATCTGTCTTTGACTCCCTGCCCTGCTGTCCCTCAGCTGCCAGGCGTGACAGAGGGGCACCGTCCCAAAGACAATGCGCTCCAGATCTGCTAATCCCTGGGGAGACAGCAGCTGCCTCTCCCTGGCTTCACCCCACTTCCAACTCTCCCCACCTCCCCTCCTGCCCTGTGCCAGCCCTATTTATCTAAGACTGGCGAGCTCATTGCCAACCGAGAGTTTATGCAGACAACCACAAAAGACCTGGTGCTAGCCTCAAACGGGCTTCTCCCCTGGCACCCTGACATTCAGTTACAATCAACAGGCACGCAGAATGGTGCTAAAGAAAATACTAATTTTTTGACACACACACACACCCCCCTTCCTAATTTTCTCAGCCTGACAACATGGGATTAGGCTCCCTTAAAACACGGCAAGATTCCTGCCAAGCCCAGTTGTCAGGTCTCATTTGGGCTCCCAGCTGTCAAAGAGCTGCTTGCACGAACTGCACCGTCTCCCAAAATCCTACAAAATCTGGACAGACACAGGAGCGAGCTGCACAACTGCCATTACCAGTGCAAACCACCTGTGGCTGGGCATGACACCCATGGGCCTGCTGACTGGGAGAAGCCGGCAGCAACCCCAGCCTCGCGTTTTTCCTGTCACAGCCTTCCCAAACCACTCGCTCCCGAGGCCAGCCCAAAGGCCTGAGCCACTCCACAATCCCTCCTCGAGTTTCCTGGCAGAGTTGTAAAATCAGACTTTGTGCAACGCCTCTCTTAGACAAATTATACCTCAATTCTTCCGGGGGGGATCGGAAGGCACCCCAGCACCCAAGCAGCCCAAAAGCAAAATGCATCAGTGTAACAAAGCCATTTTCCCTGAGAAAGGGCTGTTCTCCCTTTTTATCTGAAGGCAGCAGCCTGCATTTAAAAAGGTCCACTTACCCGTTGGTTTGAGAAAATCCATTGGATATCTGGAGTAGGGTGGAGGGGGAGACTCTGGAATTAGAAAAGTACAGAGAAAAATAAAGGCAGAGCCATGAGAAAGAAAAAAAAAAAAAAAAGAAAGATGGGAACTTATGATAACAGTGGCATTCTTTTAGCAAAACTGTTTGTTTTAGCTCTGGGGGTTGGAGGCAGGGCAGCGAGGCGGTGATTGCCTTGATATTTAGCTGTCAGATAAACAAAAGGGGCCGTCTGGCGCCAGTCTCCCTGCTATCTGCCGCTCGGGCTGTCTGATCGGGGCCTCCTTGGCTCGTCGGAGCCGCAGCAGCGCCGGGGCCGGCCGGCTGCGCCAGGCGGCCCCTAATCCCCCGGCACCGCGCGGGGCGGCGGGCAGGCAGCGCCGGGGGAGTCCCCGCCCCCTCCCCAAATCCGAAAAAAAAAAAAAAAAGAAAGAAAAAGAAAATGCCGAGTTGCCCAGTTAGTTAGTTGTGTGTTTTTTTTTGTTTTTTTGTTTGTTTGTTTGTTTGTTTTTGTTTTTAGAGGGGGTGTTTGGGCAGGGAGGGCGTGTGGCTGCATCGTTGTCCACATTCCTGTCCCCAACTCCATCCCCATCCCTATTCCTATCCTATCCCTATACCCTGTCCCCATCCCTATACTATTCCTATACCGATCCCCATCGTTGACCACATTCCCTACCACATCCCAATCCCCATCCCTGTCTCCATCCCCATCCCCTTCTCCATCCCCATCCCATCCTCACCCCCATCCCCATCCTATCCCAATCCCCATCTCCATCCCACCCCATCCCGTCCCGCACCTAGCTCGCAGAGCCGGCTGAGGTGGTGCGGGTTGCAGCAGACGAGCTCGGGGTGCGCCTTGCCGTACGACTCGCAGCAGCACAACCTCTTGACTTCGGAGCAGTGCCGGAGGTCGGGCCAGCGGAACACCTTGCAGAGCAGCACGGGCAGCGGGTACCAGTGCTGGCCCAGCCGCGAGTCGCCCTTGGCGGGCAGCAGCAGACAAGGGGTGCGCGCCCCTCCGCGGGACTCCACGGCGTGCAGCAGCCCCTCCAGCTGCCACTCCTTCAGCCGCTTCAGCACGGCGTGGGTCAGCACCTTCAATTCCGCCTCCGCGGCCGCCCGGCCGCCCCTGCCCGCCTTGCCGGGGCAGCACCCGCGCCCCCCGCCGCCGACATGCGCCCGGCCTTCGGCCGCCCCGCCGGGCTCGCCCGCCTCCTCCTCGCCGCCGGGGGCACGGCTACGCCAGAGCCGCCGGACGAGCAGCGAGCGTTTGGTCCTGAACATGCGGGACGAGAGGAGGGGCCCCCGGCTACAAAACGGGCATGTCGGCCGCCGCGCATGAAGGGGCCGGCAGCCGGGTCGCGGCGGGGGGAAAGCGGCGGCGGCGGCGGGGCCGAGGAGGGCTGTGGCATGCGCCAGGCTCCGAGCTGGCTTCCTCCGCCGCCCGCCGCGAAGGGTGCGAGGAAAAGGGGGCAAAAAGCGGAGGAAGAGCGAGAGAACCAAGAGAGGGGGGAGCCGCCTCTCTGTCTCGCTTCGCCCCCCGGAGAAAAAATGAAAGAGGGCGAAAATGCCGCCTAGAGCGCAGGGCCGCGGCGCATCGCGCGGGGGGAGGCGGGCTGGGCTGACCGGCGCCGCGCAGCCCTGCGAGGCTGCGGAGAGAGACTGGAGCCGCGGGGGATCCTCGGCCTCCCCGGGGCCGCGGCTTCCATCAAGCCGCCAGCTTGGGAAGGGTGGGGGGCGGCAGGGATGCGACGCGGGGCAGAACGAAGGAATTAAAAAGAAAAAAGCGAACCCAAACGGTGGAGATCAAAAAAAAAAATAAAAATTAAAAAAACACACCACCGACCCTAGGATTCGGAATCGATTTAAGCATCGGTCACAAAAGAGAAGAATAAGCGCATCCAGAGTGTTGTATCCCTTTTGAAAGCCCAGGTCGTCCTGATGCAGGGTTTGGGGTTTTCCTCCTTCTTCCCAAAGGTTTTAATCCACACGTACACACAGACTCTTGATCCGGATGCTACGAAAAGAAAGAAAGAAGAAAAAAAACACAAACAAACGTGGGGCTGTGTCCCTCCGGGCGGCGCTGCCCGCCCCCCCGCTCCGCTCCCCTCCACGAGCACCGGGGGGGCCGCTGCCACCCGCCGCCTCCCCCGGCGCCGTGCTTACATGGGGACCCTCTCCGTGCTGCCGACGCGTCTGGCTCTTTTTTTTAATTATTATTTTTTTTCCTTCCTTCCTTCCTTCCTTCCTTCCTTCCTTCCTTCCTTCCTTCCTTCCTTCCTTCCTTCCTTCCTTCCTTCCTTCCTTCCTTCCTTCCTTCCTTCCTTCCTTCCTTCCTTCCTTCCTTCCTTCCTTCCTTCCTTCCTTCCCCTCCCCCTTCTCCTCCTCCTTCTTTTTTTTTCTTTTTTTTTTTTTTTCTTTTTTTTTTTTCCTTTTTTCCTCTTCCCTCCGCTAGCTGCAAAGAGGCGCCCTCCCCGCACCAGCGCCTCCGTCTTCCCTTGCTGCGGGGGGAGCCCAGGCGGAGGCGAGCCAGGAGCGACGGTGACTGCGCGCTCGGCCGCGCCCGTCCCCCCGGTCCCCCCCCTCTGGCGCCTTCGCAGTGCGCAGCGGCCCGGCCCCGGCCCTATCACGTGGGAGTCTAGACACCGTGTCGCTCCGGGAGAGGAAAAAAATTATATATATATATATATTTATCTCCGACCGCCTTGCGCAAACGGCGGCTCGGGTTGCCAAAAGGTTGTGGCTGTGTCGCACCACCCCCTGCCGCCGCTGTGCCTCTAGGATGCTGCTGCCCCCCACTCTGCATCAGGAAATTGGGGATCCCCGTACGGTTGCCCTGCAGCAGCCCACCCGCGGCACCCAGCCTGGCGGAGCCCCTAAAGGCTGGGTGCGCCCCAGACACTGCAAACGTTGGAGCACGAAAAGCGAGCCATAAAAAAAATTATATATTTACATCTATGATCCTGGGCATCAGAAGGGGGCATCGCATGAAAACCAAAAATGCTAATAATGCTTTGCACCTTTACAGCACCTGTTCCAAGGAAGGTGTTGTGGTTTAACCCGGCTGGCAGCTAAACACCACACAGCCATTCGCTCACCCTCCCCCCTCCCTCTCTGGGATAGGGGAGAGAAACGGGAAAGTGAAGCCTGTGAATTGAGATAAAGACAGTTTATTAAGACAGGAAAATAATAATATCAACAATGATAATAACAATAATGATGATAATAGTACTACTACTAATAATGTGTACAACACAAGTGATGCACAATGCAATTGCTCACCACCCGCTGACCAATGCCCAGCCTAACCCCGAGCAGTCTGGCCCCCCACCCCGGCTATCCACCCCTATATATTGTTCAGCATGACATCAGATGGGATGGAATACACCTTTGACCAGTTTGGGTCAAATCTCCTTGAGGTACACAACGGACCTCTCCGTTCTTTTGCATCACCCACCAAGTGCATCCAGATCCCTGAGTAAAAGCAATTCCACGAATGGCTTTGCCTTTTCCTGAGGCAGGAGTAGCCCAGATTGTTTTACCCAGCATATTTCTTACATGCACTACAGGAACTTTATCCCCTTCTACAGTATGTAACAGGTTTGATTGGGCAGGTCCAGCTCGGTTGGCAGATCCCCTAGTACTGACTAACCAGGTGGCCCCTGACAAATGTGTATCCCAATTTTTGAATGTCCCAGCGCCCATTGCTTTCAATGTAGTCTTTAACAGGCCATTGTATCGTTCAACTTTCCCGGAGGCTGGTGCATGATAGGGGATGTGATACACCCACTCAATACCATGCTCTTTGGCCCAAGTGTCTATAAGGTTGTTTCGGAAATGAGTCCCATTGTCTGACTCTATTCTTTCTGGGGTGCCATGGCGCCATAGGACTTGATTTTCAAGGCCCAGGATGGTGTTCCGGGCGGTGGCATGGGGCACAGGATATGTTTCCAGCCATCCGGTGGTAGCTTACAGCATTGTGAGCACATGGCGCATGCCGTTGCGGGTTTGAGGGAGTGTGATGTAATCAATCTGCCAGGGCTCCCCATATTTATATTTCAGCCATCGTCCTCCATACCAAAGAGGCTTTGACCGTTTGGCTTGATTGATTGCAGCACATGTTTCACAGTCATGAATAACCTGTGCTACAGCGTCCATGGTCAGGTCCACCCCTCGATCACGAGCCCACCTGTATGTTGCATCTCTACCTTGATGGCCTGAGGTGTCATGGGCCCATCGGGCTATAAATAATTCACCTTTATGCTGCCAATCCAGGTCCACCTGAGCTACTTCAATCTTAGCAGCCTGATCCACCTGCTGGTTGTTTTGATGTTCTTCAGTAGCTCGATTCATGGGCACATGAGCATCTACGTGGCATACCTTTACAGCCAGGTTCTCTACCCGAGCAGCAATATCTTGCCACAGTGCAGCAGCCCAGATGGGTTTGCCCCTACGCTGCCAGTTGTTTTGCTTCCATTGCTGTAACCATCCCCACAGGGCATTTGCTACCATCCATGAATCCGTAGAGAGATAGAGAACTGGCCATTTTTCTCGTTCAGCAATGTCTAAAGCCAGCTGAATGGCTTTCACTTCTGCAAACTGACTCGATTCACCTTCTCCCTCAGCAGCTTCTGCAACTCGTCGCGTAGGACTCCATACAGCAGCCTTCCATCTCCGATGCTTCCCCACAATACGACAGGACCCATCAGTGAACAGGGCATATTTCTTTTCATTCTCTGGTAACTGGTTGTACAGTGGGGCTTCTTCAGCACGACCCACCTCCTCCTCTGATGATATCCCAAAGTATTTGCCTTCTGGCCAGTCCATAATCACTTCCAATATTCCTGGGCGACTGGGGTTTCCTATTCGAGCCCGCTGAGTAATCAGTGCAACCCACTTGCTCCATGTAGCATCAGTTGCATGATGTGTAGAGGGGACCCTTCCTTTGAACATCCAGCCTAGTACTGGCAGTCGGGGTGCTAGGAGGAGCTGCGCTTAGAACTGACCACCTCCAAAGCAGATCGAACTCCTTTTTCGGTTGGAGTGTACCGGGCCTCAGATCCTCTGTATCCCCGACTCCAAAACCCCAGGGGTCGACCTCGAGTTTCCCCAGGTTCTTTCTGCCAGAGGCTCCAGGTGGGGCTGTTCTCCCCAGCTGCAGTGTAGAGCACATTCTTTACATCTGGTCCTGTTCGAACTGGCCCAAGGGCTACTGCATGGACTATTTCCTGCTTGATTTGTTCAAAGGCTTGTCGTTGTTCAGGGCCCCATTCAAACTCTTTCTTCTTACGGGTTACTTGGTAGAGCGGGTTTACAATCAGACTGTAATTTGGGATGTGCATTCTCCAAAACCCCACAAAACCTAGGAAAGTTTGTGTTTCTTTTTTGCTCGTTGGTGGAGACATAGCTGTTATTTTGTTGATCACATCCATTGGGATTTGACGACGTCCATATTGCCATTTTATTCCTAAAAACTGGATCTCTCATGCAGGTCCTTTGACTTTGTTTTATGGCAAAACCGGCCTTCAGAAGAATTTGGACTATTTTCTTCCCTTTCTCGAAAACTTCCTCTGCTGTGTCACCCCACACAATGATTTCATCGATGTACTGCAGGTGTTCAGGAGCTTCCCCCTGCTCCAGCGCAGACTGGATCAGTCCATGGCAAATGGTAGGGCTGTGTTTCCACCCCTGGGGCAGCCGATTCCAGGTGTACTGGAGACCCCTCCAAGTGAAAGCAAACTGTGGCCTGCACTCTGCTGCTAGAGGGATGGAGAAAAATGCATTAGCGATATCAATTGTGGCGTACCACTTGGCTGTCTTCGATTCCAGTTCGTACTGGAGTTCCAGCATGTCCGGCACTGCAGCACTCAGTGGTGGTGTGACTTTGTTCAGGCCACGATAGTCCACTGTTAGTCTCCACTCACCATTAGACTTTCGCACTGGCCATATGGGACTACTGACAGGTGAATGAGGTTTGCTGATCACTCCTTGGCTCTCCAATTGACGAATTAACTTATGGATGGGAATCAGGGAGTCTCGGTTGGTGCGATATTGCCGCCGGTGCACAGTTGTGGTAGTGATTGGCACTTGCTGTTCTTCGACCCTCAGCAACCCCACAACGGAGGGGTCCTCTGAGAGACCAGGCAAGGTAGACCATTGTTTAATGCCCACTGTCTCTAAGGCAGCTATACCAAAAGCCCACCGGAACCCTTTTGGGTCCTTGAAATATCCTCTCCTGAGATAGTCTATGCCAAGGATACACGGAGCATCCGGGCCAGTCACAATATGGTGCTTTTCCCACTCATTCCCAGTCAGACTCACTTCAGCCTCCAATACAGTCAACTGCTGAGATTCTCCTATCACTCCACAAATACAGATGGGCTCTGGCCCTTTATAGCTCGATGGCATTAGAGTACATTGTGCACCGGTGTCTACTAAAGCCTTATACTTCTGTGCGTCTGACGTGCCAGGCCATCGAATCCACACAGTCCAATAAACTCGATTGTCCCTTTCCTCCCCCTGGCTGGAGGCAGGGCCCCTCTAATCCTGGTCAAAATCTTCTTCGTTTCTGTGTTTGAAGGACTGTCTGCTGGAAGTTGGAGCAGCAAACTTTTCAGAGAATCCCTTTTTCCCGATTGTTTTCTTTTGCAACTCACGTACCCGTGCCTCTAGGGTCACGGTAGATTTTCCATCCCATTTTCTCATGTCCTCTCCATGGTCTTGTAAGTAAAACCACAGGGTGGCACGGGGTGTGTACCCACCATATCGTCTTCCTTGTGCGAATGACCGCTTACCCCTGATAGCTGAGACACTGCTTTGTACAGGTGGGGAGGAAAATAATCTCTCTTCAAGTTGGTGAAACTTTTCAGACAACTTCTCCAAGTGTTCTCTTTTAGTTGTTGGACACTGGTTTGTTCGGATGGGGAGGAAGATAGATTCTCTTTAAGTTGGTGGAACTCTTCAGAAAGTTTCTCCACAGCCGAGACGCAGGCCTGTAAGGAAGAGGAGAGACTTTCTTCGTACTGCCGAAGTTGTTTAGCCACTTCATCCCCTGTGGGTTCCTCATCCTCTTTCCAGGCCATTATTGCCAACGAGCTGGCATGATGGTGGTGCAGTCCGTACAAACTTCCACCACACGGGTCGTGTACACTTGAGTTCATCTGGGTCTGTGGATGTTTGTTCGTGGTCTGGGTCCTCATAAATCACCTCCCGTACGGCTAATTCCCTCAGGTACTGGATTCCCTTCTCCATAGTGGTCCACTTGCCTGGTAGACATGCAAGTCCTTCCTTGAAGGGATACCTTTCCCTCACAGCTGACAGGAGACGCCCCCAGAGACTGTGAGATTGTGCTCCATCTCCAATTGCTTTGTCAATGCTTGCGTCCCTAGCCAGGGATCCCAGCCACCTGGCTTCCCTGCCCTCTAATTCCACACAATTGGCTCTGGTGTCCCAGCACCAGAGCAGCCAGGTGACAAGCTGCTCACTTATGCAGCGACCAAAATCTTTTCGCACAACTTGTAGCTCACACTGGTATAGGTTTCGGGTAGTTATTGTTGATTTTTCAGCATCCTCATCTTCCTCCTCCTGAATCCCTGATGTCCCAGCCTCGTCTTCTCTATACCTAGACTTAGCAGAAGACTCTCTGCGTTCTAAACGACCTGAATCTCTATACCATTTTTTCACCTTCTCTAGAGGGGCAACTTGCGCTGCTACAGCTCGTGTCTCTGAGCCAGCTAGCGGGTGTGCCACAGGGGTTGGAATACCCTCTTCAGGGGCAAGTTGCACTGCTACAGCTCTTTTCTCTGACCCAGCCACGGGAGCTGGAGCAGGAGCTGGAGCGGCTGCAGGAGCTGGAGTGGCTGCAGTGTCCATCGTGAGGGTTGGAGTGGCCTTTGGGTATTTCTCAGGACTTGGAGTGGCCGCAGGGTCTGTCACTAAGGTGATAGTAGCATCAGTTGCAGCTCGATAGGCAAGGACCAGGCCCCAGCATGCTACAGTGATTTGTGTCACTTTGGAACTGTCAGAGTCATGACACCTTTTTTTCAAGCATTCTACCAGTTTTTTAGGATTTTGCATTTGTTCAGGGGTGAATTTCCAAAACACTGGAGGTGCCCTCTGCTCTAGAAACCTGCCCGTATCCTCCCATACTCCCTGCCACTCACAACTATCCTGCCTCCGGGCAGATCTCTGGATGAGATTCCTAAGTAATTGTTTAAATTTAAGCAAGACCTGAAGCACATTCAGGAGACATAACAACGAGACCATGCTGGTCTGAGTATCCCAAGGATATTCAATATCTTGGAGAACTATTGTAACAAGCTGGGAGGATAAGAGGGTGGTGAAGGAGAAAGGGAGACTGAACGAGTAAGTAAAAATATCTTCCCCTTTCCCCTCCGCAGATTGGCTCCCTGATGAAAAAAGGCAATAGGTGTAATTGCTAATAGTTTCCGAGATACGGTTTCCAAAGTATAGAGTCGACGACAATGCTGAGTACAAATACCAAGTTAGAGTCATGACCAGATATTTCATCGTCTCATAAGCCACTGTTACACCGCACAGTACCATAATGATCTTAAACCAGGGCCCGGAAAGGATAAACAACATGACAGAGAGCACATACGGAAAATAACGTGCTAAAATACTCAATTTGGAAAACAGGAGCAGCAGAGTTGAGATTAAAGCAATCAGCATTATGACTAGCAACTATTAAGCAGGTCTAATACTTATACCAATTTTAGTTTAACACACTCTGGGCAGATCTGTCATTATCTCAACCCTTCGGGCCCCATGTTGGGGGCCAAAAGGACTGTCGTGGTTTAACCCGGCCGGCAGCTAAACACCACACAGCCATTTTCTCACCCTCCCCCTCCCTCTCTGGGATGGGGGAGAGAAACGGGAAAGTGAAGCCCGTGAATTGAGATAAAGACAGTTTATTAAGACAGGAAAATAATAATATCAACAATGATAATAACAATAATGATGATAATAGTACTACTACTAATAATAATGTGTACAAAGAAGTGATGCACAATGCAATTGCTCACCACCCGCTGACCTATGCCCAGCCTAACCCCGAGCAGTCCGGCCCCCTCCCCTGGCTAGCCACCCCTATATATGTTGTTTAGCATGTCAGATGGGATGGAATACACCTTTGACCAGTTTGGGTCACCTGTCCTGGGTCTGTCCCCTCACAGCTCTTACTGCACCCCCAGCCTGCCCGCTGGCAGGACAGAGCAAGAAGCTGAAAGGTCCTTGGCTTAATATAAGCACTGCTCTGCAACAATTAAAACATCGGGGTGTTATCAGCACTCTTCTCATCCTAAGCCAAAACATAGCACCCTACCAGTTACTAGGAAGAAAATTAACTCTATCCTAACTGAAACCATGACAATATCTTAGTGTAACTCTGACCCTACACGGTTACCCAGTACATAGCAAAGTAATTTGTTATTTCAGCTTTTATAGTTGCATGTGAGCTTTCTTCAATGCACCGTCAACTGATGTTCAGGATTGAAAAGTACTTTTCTATTTCCAAAGTTTCATTCATAAAACCAACCTTTTCATTGAATGTTTTCATTCCGTTATGTGCCGGTATTTATTTTCCAAGTAGGCTATTGGGAGACTATTTCACATAATGTATCAGGAATTAGTTCAGTATGGTGTAGGGCTGTAATCATTCTCGACCCCATCGAGTTGCGTTTACTCATGACCCCGCCACATGGAGCACAAAGCACTGGGTGTGCTGGCTGACATGAATTGTTTCACACTGCCCACTCCAACTCTCCCTCTGTGTCGGCAGCCTCAATCCTTTCTGCTCTGGGGCTGGGATGCAGTTCGAGGGGCGGTCGGTTCTCAGCACTACGCAGGGCCATTCGCGACCTGTAATGCAGTAACAGCATTAAGGATGGGTTTGTTTGGGAAGTTTGGCCCTGATCAGGACCTCAGTGGGCAAAACTCAGTTAACCAGGGGAAGAGGGCAGCAGAAAGCAGGAAGGGGAAGTGAGGGAAGCGATGGGGAAGCATGAAGTGCCATAAGTAGAGTTTCAAATACCTCTGCAATTTTCAGCCAGGTGGCTGGTGACTCCTATTGACGCCTGCCAGCACAGTGCTATTGCTCACCCGCCCAGCCGAGCTGGATAGCTTGGCTGAAAGATTTATCTCCCAGACAAATAATGAAGATGCTGGTAGCGAGGGAACAGGCAGACCTGCATAGAGATGGGCAAATGAGACTGGGGCAGGGAGAACCACAGCCAGGCAGGAAGCCAGGACACCCAAATCCGGAGAAAGAAGGGAACAGATCCCTGCCGTGGTCAAGGGGATGGAAGCACTTAATGCATCTGGGGGCTGAGCACTGACTCTCGCATTTCCATTTTTTCTTCTCCCCTCTGCAGCCCAAGCCCTTCAACCTCGAAACATTCATGCTCCCCTCACTCCTCCTGATAAAACTCTGTCCTGGTTTCAGTTAGAACAGAATTAATTTTCTTCCTAATAGCTGGTGGAATGCTGTGTTTTGGCTTAGGATGAGAAGAGTGCTGATAACACCCCGATGCTTTAATTGTTGCAGAGCAGTGCTTATACTAAGCCAAGGACATCTCAGCTTCTTGCTCTGTCCTGCCAACGGGCAGGCTGGGGGTGCAGTAAGAGCTGGGAGGGGACAGACCCAGGACAGGTGACCCAAACTAGCCAAAGGGGTATTCCATCCCATCTGACGTCATGCTAAACAATATATAGGGGTGGCTAGCCAGGGGAGGGGGCCGGACTGCTCGGGGTTAGGCTGAGCATCGGTCAGCGGGTGGTGAGCAATTGCATTGTGCATCACTTCTTTGTACATATTATTAGTGCTAGTACTATTGTCATCATTGTATTATTATTATTATTGTTATTGTTATTGTTATTATTATTTTCCTGTCTTATTAAACTGTCTTTATCTCAACTCACGGGCTTCACTTTCCATTTCTCTCCCCCGTCCCAGAGAGGGAGGGGGGAGGGTGAGCGAATGGCTGTGTGGTGTTTAGCTGCCGGCCTGGTTAAACCACGAGAGTCTTTTTGGCGCCCAACGTGGGGCCCGAAAGCTTGAGATAATGGCAGATCTGCCCAGAGTGTGTTAAACTAAAATTGGTATAAGTATTAGACCTGCTTAATAGTTGCTAGTCATAATGCTGATTGCTTTAATCTCAACTCTGCTGTGCCTGTTTTCCAAATTGAGTATTATAGTACATTATTTTCCGTATGTGCTCTCTGTCGTGTTGTTTATCCTCTCCGGGCCCTGGTTTCAGACCATTATGGTACTGTGTGTTGTATCAGTGGCTTATGAGATGATGAAATATCTGGCCATGACTCTAACTTGTTATTTGTACTCAGTAACATCTTCAACTCTATACTTTGGAAACTGTATTTTGGAAACTATTAGCAATTATATCTGTTGCCTTTTTTCATTAGGGAGTCAATCTGTGGAGGGGAAAGGGGAAGATATTTTTTCTTACTTGATTACTCTCCCTTTCTCCTTCACCACCCCTGTATCCTCCTGGATCACTCTCCCTTCCTCCTTCACCACCCTCTTATCCTCCGAGCTTGTTACAATAGCTCTCCAAGATACTGAATATCCGTGGGATACTCAGACCAGCATAGTCTTGTTGTTCTGCCTCCTGAATGCGCTTCAGATTCTGCTTAAAGTTAAACAACTACTTAGGAAGCTCATCCGGAGATCTGCCTGGAGGCAGTATAGTTGTGGGTGGCAGGGAGTATGGGAGGATATGGGCAGGCATCTAGAGCAGTTGGCACCCCCAGTGTTTTGAAAATTCACCCCTGAACAACTACAAAATCCTAAAAAAATGGTAGAATGCTTGAAAAAAAGGTGTCATGTATCTGGCAGTTCCAAAGTAACACAAATCATTGTTACGTGCTGGGGCCTGGCTCATGCCTATCGAAGTGCCATGGATACTGCTATCAACTTAGTGACAGACCCTGCGGCCACTCCAAGTCCTGTGACAGATCCAACGGCCACTGTGACCCCTACGGTGGATTCTGCAGCCGCTCCAGCTCCGGTCCCTGCAGTCGCTCCAGTCCCAGCTCCTGCAGCCACTCCAGTTCCAGTTCCTGAAGCTGCTCCAGTCCCAGCTCCTGCAACTGCTCCAGCTCCAGTTTCTGCAGCCGCTCCAGCTCCCGTGGCTGGGTCAGAGAAATGAGCTGTAGCAGTGCAAGTTGACCCTGCAGAGGTTATTCCAACCCCTGTAGCAGACCCTGTAACGGGGTCAGAGAAACGAGCTGTAGCAGTACAAGCTGCCCCTGTAGAGAAGGTGAAAAAATGGTATAGAGATTCAGGTCGTTTAGAACGCAGAGAGTCTTCTGCCAAATCTAGGTATAGAGATGACGGAGATGACGACGACGCTGGGCCATCAAGGATTCAGGAGGAGGAAGATGAGGATGCCGAAAAATCAACAGTAACTACTCGAAGTCTAAACGAGCGTGAGTTACGAGATGTGCGAAAAGATTTTGGTCGTTGTATAGGTGAGCAGCTTGTCACCTGGCTGCTCCGATGCTGGGACACTGGAGCCGATTGTGTGGAATTAGACGGCAGGGAAGCCAAGTGACTGGGATCCCTTGCTAGAGACACAGGCATTGACAAAGCAATTGCAGATGGAGCACAATCTCACAGCCTCTGGAGGCGTCTCCTCTCAGCTGTGAGGGAAAGGTATCCCTTCAAGGAAGAACTTTTATGTCTACCAGGCAAGTGGACCACTATGGAGAAGGGAATCCAGTACCTGAGAGAATTAGCCGTACGGAAAGAAAATAGTCCAAAACCTTCTGAAAGCCGGTTTTGCCATAAAACACAATAAAGTCAAGGGACCTGCACGAGAGATCCAGTTTTTAGGAATAAAATGGCAAGATGGACGTCGTCAAATCCCAATGGATGTGATCAACAAAATAACAGCTATGTCTCCACCAACGAGCAAAAAAGAAACCCATCTTTCCTAGGTGTCATGGGGTTTTGGAGAATGCACATCCCAAATTACAGTCTGATTGTAAACCTGCTCTACCAAGTAACCCGTAAGAAGAAAGAGTTTGAATGGGGCCCTGAACAACGACAAGCCTTTGAACAAATCAAGCAGGAAATAGTCCATGCAGTAGCCCTTGGGCCAGTTCGAACAGGACCAGATGTAAAGAATGTGCTCTACACTGCAGCTGGGGAGAACGGCCCCACATGGAGCCTCTGGCAGAAAGAACCTGGGGAAACTCGAGGTCAGCCCCTGGGGTTTTGGAGTCAGGGATACAGAGGATCTGAGGCCCGCTATACTCCAACTGAAAAGGAGATATTGGCAGCATACGAAGGAGTTCGATCTGCTTCAGAGGTGGTCGGTACTGAATCGCAGCTCCTCCTAGCACCCCGATTGCCGGTCCTAGGCTGGATGTTCAAGGGAAGGGTCTCATCTACACATCATGCAACTGATGCTACATGGAGCAAGTGGGTTGCACTGATTACTCAGCAGGCTCGAATAGGAAACCCCAGTCACCCAGGAATCTTGGAAGTGATTATGGACTGGCCAGAAGGCAAATACTTTGGAATATCACTGAGGAGGAGGTGGGTCATGCTGAAGAAGCCCCACTGTACAACCAGTTACCAGAGAATGAAAAGAAATATGCCCTGTTCACTGATGGGTCCTGTCGTATTGTGGAGAAGCATCGGAGATGGAAGGCTGCTGTATGGAGTCCTACGCGATGAGTTGCAGAAGCTGCTGAGGGAGAAAGTGAATCGAGTCAGTTTGCAGAAGTGAAGGCCATTCAGCTGGCTTTAGATATTGCTGAACAAGAAAAGTGGCCAGTTCTCTATCTCTACACTGATTCATGGATGATAGCAAATGCCCTGTGGGGATGGTTACAGCAATGGAAGCAAAACAACTGGCAGCGTAGGGGCAAACCCATCTGGGCTGCTGCACTGTGGCAAGATATTGCTGCTCGGGTAGAGAACCTGGCTGTAAAGGTACGCCACGTAGATGCTCATGTGCCCATGAATCGAGCTACTGAAGAACATCAGAACAACCAGCAGGTGGATCAGGCTGCTAAGATTGAAGTAGCTCAGGTGGACCTGGATTGGCAGCATAAAGGTGAATTATTTATAGCCCGATGGGCCCATGACACCTCAGGCCATCAAGGTAGAGATGCAACATACAGGTGGGCTCGTGATCGAGGGGTGGACCTGACCATGGACGCTATAGCACAGGTTATTCATGACTGTGAAACGTGCTGCAATCAATCAAGCCAAACGGTCAAAGCCTCTTTGGTATGGAGGACGATGGCTAAAATATAAATATGGGGAGGCCTGGCAGATTGATTACATCACACTCCCTCAAACTCGTAATGGCAAGCGCCATGTACTTACAATGCTGTAAGCTACCACCGGATGGCTGGAAACATATCCTGTGCCCCATGCCACCGCCCGGAACACCATCCTGGGCCTTGAAAAGCAAGTCTATGGCGCCATGGCACCCCAGAAAGAATAGAGTCAGACAATGGGACTCATTTCCGAAACAACCTTATAGACACTTGGGCCAAAGAGCATGGTATTGAGTGGGTGTATCACATCCCCTATCATGCACCAGCCTCCGGGAAAGTTGAACGATACAATGGCCTGTTAAAGACTACATTGAAAGCAATGGGCGCTGGGACATTCAAAAATTGGGATACACATTTGTCAGGGGCCACCTGGTTAGTCAATACTAGGGGATCTGCCAACCGAGCTGGACCTGCCCAATCAAACCTGTTACATACTGTAGAAGGGGATAAAGTTCCTGTAGTGCACGTAAGAAATATGCTGGGTAAAACAATCTGGGCTACTCCTGCCTCAGGAAAAGGCAAAGCCATTCGTGGAATTGCTTTTACTCAGGGATCTGGATGCACTTGGTGGGTGATGCAAAAGAACGGAGAGGTCCGGTGTGTACCTCAAGGTGATTTAATACTGGGTGAGAATAGTCCATGAACTGAATTGTACCATGTTAATTATTATATAATACTGTATGTTATCACTACCATGACTACTATAGGTGACTAATTAGAATGTATGGGAAAGAGTGTAACCTGAGCATGACATAAGTGGTATGGAATAAGGGGTGGATAGATGTCCTGGTTTCAGTTAGAACAGAATTAATTTTCTTCCTAGTAGCTGGTGGAATGCTGTGTTTTGGCTTAGGATGAGAAGAGTGCTGATAACACCCCGATGTTTTAATTGTTGCAGAGCAGTGCTTATACTAAGCCAAGGACATCTCAGCTTCTTGCTCTGTCCTGCCAGCGGGCAGGCTAGGGGTGCAGTAAGAGCTGGGAGGGGACAGACCCAGGACAGGTGACCCAAACTAGCCAGAGGGGTGTTCCATCCCATCTGACGTCATGCTAAACAATATATAGGGGTGGCTAGCCGGGGGAGGGGGCCGGACTGCTCGGGGTTAGGCTGAGCATCGGTCAGCGGGTGGTGAGCAATTGCATTGTGCGTCACTTCTTTGTACATATTATTAGTGGTAGTACTATTGTCATCATTGTATTATTGTTATTGTTATTGTTATTGTTATTGTTATTGTTATTGTTATTATTATTTTCCTGTCTTATTAAACTGTCTTTATCTCAACTCACGGGCTTCACTTTCCATTTCTCTCCCCCATCCTGGAGAGGGAGGGGGGAGGGTGAGCGAACGGCTGTGTGGTGTTTATCTGCCGGCCGGGTTAAACCACGACAAACTCTTAAACCAGAAAGGGAGAAAAATGCAAACCTTTTGCAATATTGCTTTCACGTCATGAAAAGAATTTGGCAGGGTGGCCCAGGATCTGAGATTCCTGGGACTCGCAGCCACTCATGGGGCGACAGCAATAGGACCCAGGCTTGTACAAGAGGATGTCCCTCCTTCTGCAGAGCTCGGCACGGTTCTGAGCATAGCGGGCTGACATGGCAAAACACCATATTACTGTTTGCTTTATATCAGACGAGGCCATGCCATCACTTTTTTAGGGAAATGGCTGCTCTCTGGCTGCCTGCAGCTGCACAGCAGGAGCTCCGGCCAGGCACTCAGGCGAGGTAGAGCCAAACAGCTGCTCTGCTGCTCCCAGCTGGGCAGCAGCATCAGCTCCCACCGAGCTGCCGCAGACCTCCAGGGCTGCCAGCGTTCACCAGGGTGCAAGGCAGCAGTCCCCAGGCTGACCTGCTGCTATCCAGGCAGAAATGCTACCTGGCAGAGCTGCAGCTCATCACCTGCCTGCACACTGCCCAACTGCTTTATCCCAGTGGTCTCATCCTGGTGGTGGCAGGCGGGTCCCTCTAAGGGTGACTTGTCCATGCCGCATTGGTGTCTCAGAGAAGGGAGAGGAATTGCCCTCTGGAGGCATTTGTCTTGTCTCGGAGTCCCTGGAAAGAGCCCACCTGGCATCAGACAATAAATCTTTTTTTTTTTTCAGGCCACAGCTAGGCAAAGTGAACACCACCAAGGTGCCTCACCTTATAAATGCCCAGCCAGGAGAGTAACAATGGTGACATTATTTCAATCAATGTCAAATGGTCTATGAGTTAATTGAGTTTTTCTTATCTAGTCTAGAGAACAGAGAAGTTCCTTGGAAGATGCTGGAACAGAAATACACACTGCCCTCAGGAGTGCATATAATGGCATGGGATTTCTGTACGTTACAACATTCCTTTAAGACCATGTCATCTAATGAGAGACTTTCTTTGTTTGGGGGGAGGGAGAGAGAAGTTAGCTTAGTTGTACTATTTCCTCTCTCCATTTCTCATTTTAGTTTTCAGATAGGTACATGCTGTAGCATGCATTTTAATTGTAAATAAAAATACATTCTATTTCACATTGCCTCATTCTGAGTCTCGGAGGAGGAAGTGAGCACTGAACTGCCAGGACCACAGCCTTGCAGCCAGAGCTCAGCGAAGAACCTGTTGCTCCGCCAGGTTACAGACTGGTTAACTGAGGCAGGGGGCTGGCCCCATGGCAAAGGGTCTCAGGGGAAAAGGCATTAAACCACCAGTTCTGCAGCAACTTCAGAATGCATGCCCATCTCTATAAAATCTATGGAATTTAATAAATAACTCTCAAAGAGGAATGATTTTTTTTAATTTACTTTATTGCTCTCCCAACAGAGCGTGGTGAGTATTTCGCATTCAATTCCACGATGCTCCCCCACCACGGCAAGAACACTTCTGCTCTGACACCGGGATACCCGGGCAGTGCCGCAGGGCTGCCAGCCTCCCTACCCACCCGCAGTGGGGGAAGGGCAGGAGGCGGGGAAGTGAAGGAGGCGGGGAAGTGAAGGAGGCGGGGAAGTGAAGGAGGCGGGGCAGGGCAGGGCAGGGCAGGGCAGGGCAGGGCAGGGCAGGGCAGGGCAGGGCAGGGAAGGGAAGGGAAGGGCAGGGCAGGGCAGGGAAGGGAAGGGAAGGGAAGGGAAGGGAAGGGAAGGGAAGGGAAGGGAAGGGAAGGGAAGGGAAGGGAAGGGAAGGGAAGGGAAGGGAAGGGAAGGGAAGGGAAGGGAAGGGAAGCCACCGCCGCAGCCTGAGTCACAGCTGCTCGGCTGTACGTGCCTGCTTCAAGCTGCACTGGGGCTGGCAGGTGTTCTGTGAGACACAGAGCATGGCAAGCTCCATGGGCTGCAATTTTATTATCTATTAAATATAAATATATCTATTAATTATTTCAAAATCTGTTTACTTCATTACTTCATTTTTTATATTACCGAGTATTTCACCTTTGTGCAATTGAAAACTGCCCCAAAGTTGTGGCACAGCTGACACCTTTATCCCAGCGCTGCTGCTGTAAACAGGGCTACATCCAAACCAGTGCTATGTGAGGTTCTTGGGAGAGTATGGTTGGTAAAATTTTGTATTTATGGAGCTAAAATAGTATAGAAAGTCCTTTGTTTCTGAGGCTCTCGAGTAGTCTTGCTTCACAGTAAGTCAAAGCAATTAATAGGCCTTTTGGCTTTACTTGATCTAATTTACCACATTTTTTTCTTTAATTAATATATTGCAAAATAGTTTAACTATTCCAAACTAAACAAACCTTCAGATCAATGCCAATTTACCTTACCTGTTGTCCTGCATCTTCAGAAGCAGAAGTGTTGCTTCCACAGGACCAAGAGAGGCAGGAGTGTTGCAGCTGTGCCCAGGCAAGATATTCTGTTTTCTACATGATGCTGAAATCAAGTCACATAATACCTTGCAAATGTCTCATTTTCAAATTCCTGAGTTCAACAATATGCCATACAATAAAATGAATGTGAATGCATGTGTGTTATGTACAACTCTGCCATCCCTGTTTTTGCAAACTCATTGAGAGCACCTCCTAGGCAGTTACCCAAGTTAAAATTTGAGATGGAAGAAGACGACGCAGAGAGCTGTAAGACTCACCAGAGGTATCAGAACGACATGCCATGTTTCTAGGCATCTTGACGGAGAAACTGAGATCATAGAATCATAGAATCATAGAATATCCTGAGTTGGAAGGGACCCTTAAGGATCATCAAGTCCAACTCTTGACACCGCACAGGTCTACCCAAAAGTTCAGACCATGTGACTAAGTGCACAGTCCAATCTCTTCTTAAATTCAGACAGGCTCGGTGCAGTGACCACTTCCCTGGGGAGCCTGTTCCAGTGTGCGACCACCCTCTCTATGAAGAACCCCCTCCTGATGTCAAGCCTAAACTTCCCC
This sequence comes from Anas acuta, assembly GCF_963932015.1. Taxonomy (NCBI): domain Eukaryota; kingdom Metazoa; phylum Chordata; class Aves; order Anseriformes; family Anatidae; genus Anas; species Anas acuta. The sequence goes on from NC_089016.1 coordinate 19,937,269, forward strand.
TGCCTCAGCTTAACCCCGTTCCCGCGGGTCCTGTCACTGGTGTTAATGGAGAAAAGGTCTCCTGCCTCTCGACACCCCCTTACGAGGAAGTTGTAGACTGCGATGAGGTCTCCCCTCAGCCTCCTCTTCTCCAGGCTGAACAGGCCCAGTGCCCTCAGCCGTTCCTCGTACGTCTTCCCCTCCAGGCCTTTCACCATCTTCGTAGCCCTCCTCTGGACACTCTCCAACAGTTTCATGTCCTTTTTATACTGTGGTGCCCAGAACTGCACACAGTACTCAAGGTGAGGCCGCACCAGCGCAGAGTAGAGCGGGACAATCACCTCCCTTGACCTACCAGCGATGCCGTGCTTGATGCACCCCAGGACACGGTTGGCCCTCCTGGCTGCCAGGGCACACTGCTGGCTCATATTCAACTTGCTGTCTACCACGACCCCCAGATCCCTCTCTTCTAGGCTGCTCTCCAGCATCTCATCGCCCAGTCTGTACGTGCAGCCAGGGTTTCCCCGTCCCAGGTGCAGGACCTGGCACTTGCTCTTATTGAACTTCATGCGGTTGGCGATCGCCCAGCTCTCCAACCTATCCAGATCCCTCTGCAAGGCCTTTCCACCCTCATTCGAGTCCACAACTCCTCCAAGTTTGGTGTCATCAGCAAACTTGCTCAAAATACCTTCTATTCCTACATCCAGATCGTTTATAAAAATATTGAAAAGTACCGGCCCTAAAATGGAGCCTTGAGGGACCCCACTGGTGACCGCCCGCCAGCCTGACGCAGCCCCATTCACCATAACCCTTTGGGCCCTGCCCGTTAGCCAATTGCTCACCCATCGTATGATGTTTTTATTTAGCTGTATGGTGGACATTTTGTCCAGTAGGATCCTATGGGAAACCGTGTCAAAAGCCTTGCTGAAGTCCAAAAAAATCACATCAGCCGGTTTCCCGTGGTCCACCATACGGGTGATCTTATCATAAAAGGAAATCAGGTTAGTTAGGCAGGACCTACCCTTCACAAACCCATGCTGGCTGGGACCAATGACTGCTTTGTCCCCCAGGTGCGCCTCAATAAGTTCGAGAACCATCTTCTCCATGATTTTACCAGGCACTGACGTGAGACTGACAGGCCTGTAATTGCTAGGGTCTTCTTTCTGACCCTTCTTGAAAATCGGCACAACATTTGCCGAGATCTTGTTGTCCCTTCTTCCTTTCTCTGTTCAAGTTTTGTATTGAATTTATGGATTCAGTTGTTGGAACAGAACATAAAAAGATGGCATTTGTAAGCATAAATGGCCAGCCATCCATTTGCCTACCATATACATGTGTCAAATCTCTAATCAGGCTGTGTAACTGGTCCTACCAATTAAGCATGTGTTGGACTTTGTGTCTTTTGTGCAGCTGTATACTCCTGCAATTCTAAAACATGGAACAGGAAGGGTCAGACAGATTGCGTTCCTCAAGGTGAGCTAAAAACTTAACACTTGTCTTTAGGATTTCAAGCTAAGAAAAAAAAAAACTCTTTGGCTCTTTGCTTTAGAATATGATTAATATTCTAGCAACCTACCTGTGAGGGAGCCCTGAGAGCTCTAACCTCACTTGGACTCCACTGGGAGGTGAGGTGCTCAACTCCTTTAGGCGGCTGCATGCAATTTGCAGAGCAGAGCCAGATGGGCTTGAGAAAGAGGAGCTGCTGACTTCCTAGCACATCACCATAAACAAAGAGAGTAATAGTAATAATAATAATCCTTAGCACATAATGACAATAGCGGTTGGGGCTGTGAATGGAGTGGGTCTTTCAAACCTCTGTTTATGGTGCCTGTGATATCACTCAGTCTGGCAGGAGGTCTGCAGCTCGAATTTCTTAAGGCCTTTAGTAGGTGGTAATTGTCTCACTGTTGCTTTAAACACAGTGTTAATTATATTTCTAAACAATGCCTACAAACTCTTTAATTCTTTGTAAAGTGTTCCCTGTCTCTACGTTTTTTGTTGTTTTTTTTGTTTTGTTTTGTTTTGTTTTGTTTTTTTTGGGGGGGGGTTGTGTTGGAAGGCTTTGGGGGAGGTCACAGTCGTGAGGGCTATCAAATGAAAACATTCACTTTTAATTTTACTCACTGTAGTTGATAGACTTAAATTTCAAATGGTGTCTTTCTTTGAATTTGGAGGCATAGTCAGCATACAATCCTTTACAATATACATTTCCTCTTTGCTTCAAAACATTTTTCTTCTCTATTCTATAGGTGGTATTGGGTGGCTTAACTTTGTGCCATTAAACTATGCCAGCAACCCCCCCAAAAAAAAGTATTAAAAAAAAAGTATACCATGTATACCTGTTATATCATTTGCAGTCCAAAGTTCCTGAAATGATGTTTTTGAAAAAATCAAATACTAACACATTTGGGCCATGCTCTAAAAGACCCATCCAGCAGCCCAAAACTATCTCAGCCAGTATGGCTGCTCTTACATTCTCACCAAATATGTAATTTTCCTCTTAAATGAAGAGAACAAGTCTGGGCCTCCTTTGGATTAATCATTGCTATCAGATGGCATGCCTTCTTCCCTCAAGATGAAATGAATGTGGAGGTTTGGGTAATATGCTTTTGAAAATCCAATCTTCAAATTACACTTTACTATTAATACCTTTTTTTTTTTTTGATTCAGTTTATGCAATTTGAGTTGTGAAATTAGGGTAGCCAGTTTCTCTCCAATCCTTGTTTACCCGAAACTCCCTGGACTTTCAGGTTCAAAGGAGACTTTTCATCCTGGAGGTAGTCTCTATCAGGCAGGGTCCTGACTTTCATTGTAGCGCTACTTTTTAGTTCTCAAGTGACTTCTACCACTCAGATATTTTAGAGAAAATTCAATTCCAAGCAGGTTTTTTCCCTGGAACTGAGCCACGTCAAAGACTGTCATGAAAGCATTTCTGTCGAGTTTAATATTTGTTAAAAGTTATTAAAAATCCCACCCTACATTTAGATTAATGAGGACTTTTCAATTATATGTTTTAATGCACTGGCACTACTAATTCATATATTATCAGGTCTGAAGGTCTATTCCTACTGTCTAGACTACCCACCTGAGTAACACAGGCCAGAAAAGCTCCCTGAATTTGTACAGGTTTGAACTGGCTGGAGCTCATCTTTTGAATACCACCAAAACCTGACTTCAAAATTGTTATTGACAAAGAATCCACTGCAGCCAGTGGTTAATTATTGTAATTAGATCATTACCTGTGAAAAATAATGCTTTGTTTCTCTCTTAATTTTTCCTAACAGAACTTCCAGCTTTTGGCTCATGCTGCATCTTTGATGCACTCAAGAAACCATTAACAAAGCTTTTTTTCCCCATGTGTAATTAAGGCATTGTAGACTTCTAGAGAAACTAAGATGTTGCTTGTCTGCAGTTGTGGAGCATCTTTATTTGTATGCATCTTCTCAGTTCTCTCTTAAGCACATCATACAAGTGTAAACAGAGCCAAAAATGTCTCATAGACATAATGCTCCCATAGAATAGAAACAAGTGCCCAAGAATTTCCTATTTAAAATTAGGATTTATCTTGGATTTGAGGACAAGAATCTAAAAAATCTAAAACGTGTTCTCTAAAAGTAGATTGTGGCAATACTCTACTCTTAAAACATCATTGCTTTATCAAGTGCTCATGTCAGATGTCTGATCATTGAATTTTCTTTTCATGTAAAACTGTAGGTCAGTATGAGGAATGCTGATCCCAAACATCATAAACATTTGAATTTTCTTTTTTAGAACAAAGTTATCTCAGTCTCTGATGGGACAAATTTCCCATTAACATCAGTGGGAATTTTCCCTAGAAAAGACTGTGAAAAGGACAGGCCAGCACCTCACCAGCAGTGAACACAGATGGTGTTTGAGGGAGAAAGCAGCTCCACGGTGCATCTGGCTAGGCCGCTGCAATACAGAAGGTCATATCAATGATATTTAGGTTGTGATGTATCACATTAAAAAGGAAGGAACTACAGAATTATACACATACCTGTCAGCAGTAGGAAATACAGACTTTGGTGTTTTTCCATGTGCTTTGCCTGACCCTTTGCCCTTCACTTTCCTGCTATTTCTGCCAAAGGCTTTGGTAGTTTTCTTTCTAATGAAGTAATTTCAGGTTCCTCACGCTTCTAAACTGATGTACACATCCGTGGCACCTGGCAGTCCCCTCTCCAGTATTATCAGCTGGTCCTGAAGAAGAGCACATCCCTGCCTTGTGGCTGCCATTTGAGCAGGATCTGATAAATCCCCCTGAAGCCTGATAGTTATGTCAGAAGTCAGGGATTAGCCTGATAACATTACGACTTAAATGCCACTTCTAAGGGAGGGACATCCCACCCTTCCCCGGTCCCCCTGTGTTGCAGGAAGCATGGCCGAAAGCACGACAGACATCAGTAGAGTCAGATCATGCTCCCTTTTATTGCCCGAATAGCCTAACTTTTATAGTGAACTTAACAGGGGCGGACAGTGTTTCACACACGATTATTGGTCAAAAGCACTCAGACAAACAACTACAAGAAAACAACCCCACCTGCAAGAAAACAACCCCCTTGTGATTAGCAGTCACATAGACCTTGTCCTTGAAGCCAGCTACTGGTTACAATATTTTTATGAATTCCTCAATTGGGCGATGTGGGAACACTGTCATGGGAACTTCTCATAGTTGCCCTGGTAGCTTGGTTTGCTCAGCTACAGCAAGCCATGGGATTTTTGCTGTTTCAAAAAATCCCTCAACACCCCTGGACTATCTATTCATAACTGTCTTGTTATAAATGAGGTCTCAACTCAATCTGAATTTTGTAATATTTATAAAACAAATATTTCTAAAAGGTATAAAAGGCAAGTAAACAGCGCTGGGCGTGTGGGGAGTCTACACTCCACCAACATGCACACACGAACATCAAACATTCTAAATATACAGAACATTGCTTTACATACTAAACCCAAGTATGCCTATACATATGTACAATCAGGAAAGGTAACAAACAATCCTTTAAGTTCCATAACTTACTAAAATCGAACAATCAGAAAAGGTAACAAACAATCCTTTAAGTTCCATGACTTAAAAATCTCCATATTCCATTCCTTTTCTTGACACAAAGAACAGTATCCATTTTCCATTCCTTTTGAACAATATGTCTCGCTTTAAGTTGTCAAGCAACTCGGTCTTTCTAACCCTTTCTAAGTAGTTTAGATCCAGATTCTGCAAATGCCACGAGTTATTGCAGGCCCCCTTGGAGTCTCACTGGCCTTCTGGGGCAAGATCAGGCTCTAAAATTATCCCCACGCTCCTGCATGCACCAAAGGCAGTCTTCCAGCAGCGGCAGCTCTGGGAATACCCTGCCTGCATGGCGCACGGAGCCCGGAGCCACACACCTTCTGCATCCCCTGTTCTTTAGGTCTGTTGTCTTGTTTGGTTGGGCGCAATTGTATTAGAATTGGATTTGCTTACAGCAGCCATGATTTAAGAGTCTCGGCTCCTACTTCTAACACAGTAACTGTGTGACCTGAAGCAACTCATCCACCAGTGCTTATTATATGAAAAGGGAGCTCCTCATGCATGGAAGCATGCACAGGGCCGGGGGCTCATGATGTGGGGGCACTGTGAGGCCCAGCCAGGCTTCCCAGCTCCCTGCCACCAGGACAGGGCAGTGCAAGCCTCACAGCCTCTTGGTGTCTCAGTTTCCCCATCCTGGGCAGGTTCCTGCAGGCAGAATTAGGATGTGGGCTCTGTCGAGTGCTCCTAGCTGCCAGAAATTACTCCTCCTAGTGGTACTGAAAGCAGGAAAAGTCAGCATGCTACATGCTATTAATTCCTGCCCCTCATTTTGTGAAAATTGGAACATACTCACCCACTACGAAATGCTTTCCCTTCTGTCCTGGTTTCAGTTAGGATAGAGTTAATTTTCCTCCTAGTAGCTGGTAGGGTGCTATGTTTTGGCTTAGGATGAGAAGAGTGCTGATAACACCCCGATGTTTTAATTGTTGCAGAGCAGTGCTTACACCAAGCCAAGGACCTTTCAGCTTCTTGCTCTGTCCTGCCAGCGGGCAGGCTGGGGGTGCAGTAAGAGCTGTGAGGGGACAGACCCAGGACAGGTGACCCAAACTGGTCAAAGGTGTATTCCATCCCATCTGATGTCATGTTGAACAATATATAGGAGTGGATAGCCAGGGGAGGGGGGCCAGACTGCTCGGGGTTAGGCTGGGCATTGGTCAGCGGGTGGTGAGCAATTGCATTGTGCATCACTTCTTTGTACACATTATTATTAGTAGTAGTACTATTATCATCATTATTGTTATTATCATTGTTGATATTATTATTTTCCTGTCTTAATAAACTGTCTTTATCTCAATTCACGGGCTTCACTTTCCCGTTTCTCTCCCCCATCCCAGAGAGGGAGGGGGAGGGTGAGAAAATGGCTGTGTGGTGTTTAGCTGCCGGCCGGGTTAAACCACGACAGTCCTTTTGGCCCCCAACATGGGGCCCGAAGGGTTGAGATAATGACAGATCTGCCCAGAGTGTGTTAAACTAAAATTAGTATAAGTATTAGACCTGCTTAATAGTTGCTAGTCATAATGCTGATTGCTTTAATCTCAACTCTGCTGCTCCTGTTTTCCAAATTGAGTATTTTAGCACGTTATTTTCCGTATGTGCTCTCTGTCATGTTGTTTATCCTTTCCGGGCCCTGGTTTAAGATCATTATGGTACTGTGCGGTGTAACAGTGGCTTATGAGACGATGAAATATCTGGTCATGACTCTAACTTGGTATTTGTACTCAGCATTGTCGTCGACTCTATACTTTGGAAACCGTATCTCGGAAACTATTAGCAATTACACCTATTGCCTTTTTTCATCAGGGAGCCAATCTGCGGAGGGGAAAGGGGAAGATATTTTTACTTACTCGTTCAGTCTCCCTTTCTCCTTCACCACCCTCTTATCCTCCCAGCTTGTTACAATAGTTCTCCAAGATATTGAATATCCTTGGGATACTCAGACCAGCATGGTCTCGTTGTTATGTCTCCTGAATGTGCTTCAGGTCTTGCTTAAATTTAAACAATTACTTAGGAATCTCATCCAGAGATCTGCCCGGAGGCAGGATAGTTGTGAGTGGCAGGGAGTATGGGAGGATACGGGCAGGTTTCTAGAGCAGAGGGCACCTCCAGTGTTTTGGAAATTCACCCCTGAACAAATGCAAAATCCTAAAAAACTGGTAGAATGCTTGAAAAAAAGGTGTCATGACTCTGACAGTTCCAAAGTGACACAAATCACTGTAGCATGCTGGGGCCTGGTCCTTGCCTATCGAGCTGCAACTGATGCTACTATCACCTTAGTGACAGACCCTGCGGCCACTCCAAGTCCTGAGAAATACCCAAAGGCCACTCCAACCCTCACGATGGACACTGCAGCCACTCCAGCTCCTGCAGCCGCTCCAGCTCCTGCTCCAGCTCCCGTGGCTGGGTCAGAGAAAAGAGCTGTAGCAGTGCAACTTGCCCCTGAAGAGGGTATTCCAACCCCTGTGGCACACCCGCTAGCTGGCTCAGAGACACGAGCTGTAGCAGCGCAAGTTGCCCCTCTAGAGAAGGTGAAAAAATGGTATAGAGATTCAGGTCGTTTAGAACGCAGAGAGTCTTCTGCTAAGTCTAGGTATAGAGAAGACGAGGCTGGGACATCAGGGATTCAGGAGGAGGAAGATGAGGATGCTGAAAAATCAACAATAACTACCCGAAACCTATACCAGTGTGAGCTACAAGTTGTGCGAAAAGATTTTGGTCGCTGCATAAGTGAGCAGCTTGTCACCTGGCTGCTCTGGTGCTGGGACACCAGAGCCAATTGTGTGGAATTAGAGGGCAGGGAAGCCAGGTGGCTGGGATCCCTGGCTAGGGACGCAAGCATTGACAAAGCAATTGGAGATGGAGCACAATCTCACAGTCTCTGGGGGCGTCTCCTGTCAGCTGTGAGGGAAAGGTATCCCTTCAAGGAAGGACTTGCATGTCTACCAGGCAAGTGGACCACTATGGAGAAGGGAATCCAGTACCTGAGGGAATTAGCCGTACGGGAGGTGATTTATGAGGACCCAGACCACGAACAAACATCCACAGACCCAGATGAACTCAAGTGTACACGACCCGTGTGGTGGAAGTTTGTACGGACTGCACCACCATCATGCCAGCTCGTTGGCAATAATGGCCTGGAAAGAGGATGAGGAACCCACAGGGGATGAAGTGGCTAAACAACTTCGGCAGTACGAAGAAAGTCTCTCCTCTTCCTTACAGGCCTGCGTCTCGGCTGTGGAGAAACTTTCTGAAGAGTTCCACCAACTTAAAGAGAATCTATCTTCCTCCCCATCCGAACAAACCAGTGTCCAACAACTAAAAGAGAACACTTGGAGAAGTTGTCTGAAAAGTTTCACCAACTTGAAGAGAGATTATTTTCCTCCCCACCTGTACAAAGCAGTGTCTCAGCTATCAGGGGTAAGCGGTCATTCGCACAAGGAAGACGATATGGTGGGTACACACCCCGTGCCACCCTGTGGTTTTACTTACAAGACCATGGAGAGGACATGAGAAAATGGGATGGAAAATCTACCGCGACCCTAGAGGCACGGGTACGTGAGTTGCAAAAGAAAACAATCGGGAAAAAGGGATTCTCTGAAAAGTTTGCTGCTCCAACTTCCAGCAGACAGTCCTTCAAACACAGAAACGAAGAAGATTTTGACCAGGATTAGAGGGGCCCTGCCTCCAGCCAGGGGGAGGAAAGGGACAATCGAGTTTATTGGACTGTGTGGATTCGATGGCCTGGCACGTCAGACGCACAGAAGTATAAGGCTTTAGTAGACACCGGTGCACAATGTACTCTAATGCCATCGAGCTATAAAGGGCCAGAGCCCATCTGTATTTGTGGAGTGATAGGAGAATCTCAGCAGTTGACTGTATTGGAGGCTGAAGTGAGTCTGACTGGGAATGAGTGGGAAAAGCACCATATTGTGACTGGCCCGGATGCTCCGTGTATCCTTGGCATAGACTATCTCAGGAGAGGATATTTCAAGGACCCAAAAGGGTTCCGGTGGGCTTTTGGTATAGCTGCCTTAGAGACAGTGGGCATTAAACAATGGTCTACCTTGCCTGGTCTCTCAGAGGACCCCTCCGTTGTGGGGTTGCTGAGGGTCGAAGAACAGCAAGTGCCAATCACTACCACAACTGTGCACCGGCGGCAATATCGCACCAACCGAGACTCCCTGATTCCCATCCATAAGTTAATTCGTCAATTGGAGAGCCAAGGAGTGATCAGCAAACCTCATTCACCTGTCAGTAGTCCCATATGGCCAGTGCGAAAGTCTAATGGTGAGTGGAGACTAACAGTGGACTATCGTGGCCTGAACAAAGTCACACCACCACTGAGTGCTGCAGTGCCGGACATGCTGGAACTCCAGTACGAACTGGAATCGAAGACAGCCAAGTGGTACGCCACAATTGATATCGCTAATGCATTTTTCTCCATCCCTCTAGCAGCAGAGTGCAGGCCACAGTTTGCTTTCACTTGGAGGGGTCTCCAGTACACCTGGAATCGGCTGCCCCAGGGGTGGAAACACAGCCCTACCATTTGCCATGGACTGATCCAGTCTGCGCTGGAGCAGGGGGAAGCTCCTGAACACCTGCAGTACATCGATGAAATCATTGTGTGGGGTGACACAGCAGAGGAAGTTTTCGAGAAAGGGAAGAAAATAGTCCAAATTCTTCTGAAGGCCGGTTTTGCCATAAAACAAAGTCAAAGGACCTGCATGAGAGATCCAGTTTTTAGGAATAAAATGGCAATATGGACGTCGTCAAATCCCAATGGATGTGATCAACAAAATAACAGCTATGTCTCCACCAACGAGCAAAAAAGAAACACAAACTTTCCTAGGTTTTGTGGGGTTTTGGAGAATGCACATCCCAAATTACAGTCTGATTGTAAACCCGCTCTACCAAGTAACCCGTAAGAAGAAAGAGTTTGAATGGGGCCCTGAACAACGACAAGCCTTTGAACAAATCAAGCAGGAAATAGTCCATGCAGTAGCCCTTGGGCCAGTTCGAACAGGACCAGATGTAAAGAATGTGCTCTACACTGCAGCTGGGGAGAACAGCCCCACCTGGAGCCTCTGGCAGAAAGAACCTGGGGAAACTCGAGGTCGACCCCTGGGGTTTTGGAGTCGGGGATACAGAGGATCTGAGGCCCGGTACACTCCAACCGAAAAAGGAGTTCGATCTGCTTTGGAGGTGGTCAGTTCTAAGCGCAGCTCCTCCTAGCACCCCGACTGCCAGTACTAGGCTGGATGTTCAAAGGAAGGGTCCCCTCTACACATCATGCAACTGATGCTACATGGAGCAAGTGGGTTGCACTGATTACTCAGCGGGCTCGAATAGGAAACCCCAGTCGCCCAGGAATATTGGAAGTGATTATGGACTGGCCAGAAGGCAAATACTTTGGGATATCATCAGAGGAGGAGGTGGGTCGTGCTGAAGAAGCCCCACTGTACAACCAGTTACCAGAGAATGAAAAGAAATATGCCCTGTTCACTGATGGGTCCTGTCGTATTGTGGGGAAGCATCGGAGATGGAAGGCTGCTGTATGGAGTCCTACGCGACGAGTTGCAGAAGCTGCTGAGGGAGAAGGTGAATCGAGTCAGTTTGCAGAAGTGAAAGCCATTCAGCTGGCTTTAGACATTGCTGAACGAGAAAAATGGCCAGTTCTCTATCTCTCTACGGATTCATGGATGGTAGCAAATGCCCTGTGGGGATGGTTACAGCAATGGAAGCAAAACAACTGGCAGCGTAGGGGCAAACCCATCTGGGCTGCTGCACTGTGGCAAGATATTGCTGCTCGGGTAGAGAACCTGGCTGTAAAGGTATGCCACGTAGATGCTCATGTGCCCATGAATCGAGCTACTGAAGAACATCAAAACAACCAGCAGGTGGATCAGGCTGCTAAGATTGAAGTAGCTCAGGTGGACCTGGATTGGCAGCATAAAGGTGAATTATTTATAGCCCGATGGGCCCATGACACCTCAGGCCATCAAGGTAGAGATGCAACATACAGGTGGGCTCGTGATCGAGGGGTGGACCTGACCATGGACGCTGTAGCACAGGTTATTCATGACTGTGAAACATGTGCTGCAATCAATCAAGCCAAACGGTCAAAGCCTCTTTGGTATGGAGGACGATGGCTGAAATATAAATATGGGGAGCCCTGGCAGATTGATTACATCACACTCCCTCAAACCCGCAACGGCATGCGCCATGTGCTCACAATGCTGTAAGCTACCACCGGATGGCTGGAAACATATCCTGTGCCCCATGCCACCGCCCGGAACACCATCCTGGGCCTTGAAAAGCAAGTCTATGGCGCCATGGCACCCCAGAAAGAATAGAGTCAGACAATGGGACTCATTTCCGAAACAACCTTATAGACACTTGGGCCAAAGAGCATGGTATTGAGTGGGTGTATCACATCCCCTATCATGCACCAGCCTCCGGGAAAGTTGAACGATACAATGGCCTGTTAAAGACTACATTGAAAGCAATGGGCGCTGGGACATTCAAAAATTGGGATACACATTTGTCAGGGGCCACCTGGTTAGTCAGTACTAGGGGATCTGCCAACCGAGCTGGACCTGCCCAATCAAACCTGTTACATACTGTAGAAGGGGATAAAGTTCCTGTAGTGCATGTAAGAAATATGCTGGGTAAAACAATCTGGGCTACTCCTGCCTCAGGAAAAGGCAAAGCCATTCGTGGAATTGCTTTTACTCAGGGATCTGGATGCACTTGGTGGGTGATGCAAAAGAACGGAGAGGTCCGTTGTGTACCTCAAGGGGATTTAATACTGGGTGAGAATAGCCCATGAATTGAATTATATCATGTAAATTACTATATAATACTGTATGCCATCACTACTATATACCCTAGATGAAAATGGTGATTAATTAGAATGTATGGGAAAGAGTGTAACCTGAGCATGACATAAGTGGTATGGAATAAGGGGTGGCTAGATGTCCTGGTTTCAGTTCGGATAGAGTTAATTTTCCTCCTAGTATCTGGTAGGGTGCTATGTTTTGGCTTAGGATGAGAAGAGTGCTGATAACACCCCGATGTTTTAATTGTTGCAGAGCAGTGCTTACACCAAGCCAAGGACCTTTCAGCTTCTTGCTCTGTCCTGCCAGCGGGCAGGCTGGGGGTGCAGTAAGAGCTGTGAGGGGACAGACCCAGGACAGGTGACCCAAACTGGTCAAAGGTGTATTCCATCCCATCTGATGTCATGTTGAACAATATATAGGAGTGGATAGCCAGGGGAGGGGGGCCAGACTGCTCGGGGTTAGGCTGGGCATTGGTCAGCGGGTGGTGAGCAATTGCATTGTGCATCACTTCTTTGTACACATTATTATTAGTAGTAGTACTATTATCATCATTATTGTTATTATCATTGTTGATATTATTATTTTCCTGTCTTAATAAACTGTCTTTATCTCAATTCACAGGCTTCACTTTCCCGTTTCTCTCCCCTATCCCAGAGAGGGAGGGGGGAGGGTGAGCGAACGGCTGTGTGGTGTTTAGCTGCCGGCCAGGTTAAACCACGACATGTATGCACATATGTAAGTGAGGTGTCTCTCCTTTGTATTTCCCCAACATCTCTTCTTGAGCCAGCATTTGTAAAATTATATTTCTATATTTACTTAAGCATCTGTTTAAAGAGGAATCCCTCATAATTACTTACCACACAGATATATGACACTGTTTGGTGTGTTTATTTAGTTTCTATTAGTGATTTGCAAAAAGTCTACTGTGGCTTCAAAGCAGATATAGATGAATGACCTGTTGATCATAAGATAAAGTATGATGATCTTTTTCAGGTCTTATGGGAAATGGCATGTAGAGGGGACACATATCACTAAGTCCTCCTGTCATTTTGTGATATAATATTCAATCCAGTCATTCTGGTCAGCTTGGCTCAAGAGAAGACATCCATAAAGTGACAGCAGTCTATGTCATAGATGAATCAGAGGAATTTGAGGGAAGCTGTTAGCTTCAAAAAGTGAGTTCCTTTGTCACTGCAGATGATACATCCATCTCCAAGTCCCCACCAGCTTTTGCAGTTTTTACAATCACACAGCTTCCACTATTTATAAATGGTATTTATTAACAAATTTGTACTATGATGGACAAAATATTAGATACTAGACTATTAATCTCTAATTGTTGACATTCGCTTACCAGCTAGTGCTGTTACACAGCTCATCCCTGTTGAACCCAAGTGTGGGACATCCTTGGTTCAGACAGAGGCTGTCCATGGTCTGGTGTGGATAGTGCAGAGGGAAGCATGGCCAGACTGGACATGGGGACACAGAAAAATGTGCCAGTTGTCATCACATAGGCTCTGTCACTGTCCTCCATAGCTCTGCTTGTGGAGTACTCACAGAGTGCCTCTTCCTCTTGTTTCTCACCCTGCCCAGTTTGTGCTTCTCTGGCTTGGTCATTGGTGCACACACCAGCCAGGTATGGCTCCAGGTGTTTCTAAATTCATACTTTTTCAGTAGATCACGATCAAGCAAGGACATGTAGGGCAGGAACTGGTCTTGTCTATGCTCAGAGGAGTTAGCAGCAGCATTGTACTGTTGCAACCAGATACTTCTTGCTCAACAAAACACACCTTATACTGAGTTTAAAACTCTTCTCATGTAGCTTAAATCGATCTCTTAAATGGCACAAGCTAGATGAGCAGGAGAACTTGCCTGTGTTGATAATAAAGTTAACACTGCTGGGAGGTTATATTTTTGCTGATACACATCAGTCTTGCCAGCAAAACCTCAAGTCTTATAAACAGACCACTTTCTTTCTCTTCATTTCCATGGTGTTGGTTCATGGCCCTCTCTTGACTTTTCCATCCACTTGGATGCTGGGCATTTTACAGAGCAGGAACCACTCCCTCTTGAGCATGAGGAAATCCTCCAGGATTGTGAGGGTGCTAACATAGATGGGCAATAAATAACAACAATTCTGGATTTCTTGTGAATTTTCAGACTGTCATGGAGGAGAGAAAAATAACAATAAAGCAGAGGACTGAGTTATTTAATTCTGCTTGGAAACAATGTTTGTTTCCATGAAAGGAGTGTCAGGAGGATGGAGCAAGGCTCTTCTCGGTGACACCCAATGATAGGACAAGAGACAATTGCTGCAAGCTGGAACATAGGAGGTTCCGCTTAAATATGAGACGAAACTTTTTTATGGTGAAGGTGACAGAACACTGGAACAGACTGCCCGGGGGGGTGTGGAGTCACCTTCTCTGGAGACTTTCAAAACCCACCTGGACGTGTTTCTGTGTTCCTGCTCCGGCAGGGGGATTGGACTAGATGATCTTTCAAGGTCCCTTCCAATCCCTAACATTCCGTGATTCTGTGATTCTGTGAGAGGTAGCTCATCCTCAATTACTACTGATGTCAGGGAGGGCTTAAAAGTATTTACAGCTTTCCTCAGGGGGACAATGGCTTTAATGATAAAGCTGTCCCTGACTGGAAAGTTGGGTTTGGTCTGTGTCACACCACATAGGGAGCTTGTGCTAAGGCTGGTATGGCCTTCATTTGCCTGCTGCTGACCTTACCAGCAGATGGGTAACTATGGGCCAGCCATAAATGAAGTGAGCAAGGAGGGTGTCAGGTTCTTGGAAGAAGAAAGGAAGAGCAGCCCAACTCCAGCCCCAGTGCTCACCACATGCTTACAGCTAGGTCTTGTAGGCTTTAATAAGTAGTTATATGACAAAAATCTTTTCAGGTAATATCCTGGTTGTATGTGATTGTAGGATACACACAACAAACAAAAACCTTTGCTGAGCTCCCCTACACTGGCATGCTGTGGACAAGCTCGTCTCTGCTTCTGGACCAAGTGACGGCAGGATCCAGACTTCCAGTCTAGACTGTAGGATCTTTTAAAATTGGGAAATAGGCTTCTGCATCATGCTGGAACCTTTGTTAATTTTACCATGGTTCTGTGGTTTAATTCCTCTGAACTGTTGTGTGCTATTCCCAGATTTTTAAATATATATATAGACATACACACATATATTTACATATATTACTGTTGTCAGTCATAATATCCACTATTCTTTCACTGCTCATTAAGGGCCATAAGCACACAGCACTTTGTAGACTGCGGCTTTGGTGAAGGCAATTCATCTCCAGTTTGAACTCCTTGACTTTAAACAAATAGATGGTGGATGAATTAGGTCATTTATCCTTGCCTTTTGATAATGCTGCTGTTCAAAGGTTATCAGTTATAGGGATTTCATAATCCTTTAGGTTCTCTTTTGTATCTTCAAAAGGCAGGAAATAGTTTTTTACCAATTCAAGAGCCACTCATCTGCAGGTAAAAAAATTAACAGCTTGTGGGAGTGCTACTTAATGCCAGTAATGTGACTGATCTTTCTTGGCACTGAAAAATGCTTCTTAGAAGTCACAGTGTCAAAGGCAAGAACTTGTATATTTTTTTCACATATCTGCTAGCAACACTTAATACGTGAAAACAAGCACCCACCATTGAAAGGGGGACTCTCTGCATTGATTTCTGTGGCAGAATTTAACTGTTCAGTTTTTTAAAATTATTATTATTATTATTTATTTTTATTTATTTTTTCCCTAAGATTTGGAATAGAAAAAGAACAGCTTGCTAAAGGATTTAAAGGATTTCCCAATTTAGATGTTTGTGGTAGGAATAAAATGTTTAAAGTTAACTTTTTTTTTTTTTTTTTTTTTTAGGACAGAAGGATTTAAGAGAAAGAAACAAATTGCATAGATTGTTGTATGACATACATGTCCAGATGGTTAGGCTGGTTTAGCTTTATTCTGGGATTTGGATGATCTGCTGAGCTACAGTACATGATTTTGGCATGTATCTTGATGGTTTTGCATGCAGATTTACCTGACGAACTCTCACTGTGTAATCTCTGACATCTATTTCACTTGTGCTTGATGAGCTGCACTATTTTATTTTAAGGCCATGGAGCTGCCTAACATGCAGTATTTATCTTCATAGGCATGCAAAAAGAGGCAGAAGCACAGAAGAAAATGTAGTTTAAGAGAACTGGTAGCTGCATTTGATCTGATTTGCCTAATATAACAGGCCACAGTTGATAGGGGTATTTCAAAAAGAACAAACATAGCAATGTATCTGGCCCCACCTTGCCTTAAACTGTTGTGTCTTTGGGTATCAACAGCAGAGTGTTTTCTGTGATGCTTAAGTGACACTTCCAAGGTGTTCTGGATCATCTTTTGTGATCCTAGGATTTGGTATTATGTTAATGGCTAAACTCAGTCCATCCTGAAAAAAATCACAACTGTAACAAGATAAGTGTTATGAAGGGTAACTTTAGTAACATTATTTTTTGATGTGCACTTTTACTCAGAGTAAATCATAGCCATGGTCTCACTTAACAGAAGCATTACACAAGAGCAATTGGATAAGATTCCCATCTGGTTTTTGGTCTCCCATTGTAGAAAGTTTGGAACCCTGGAGCTGATTTTGCCTAGCAAATGGCTACTTACTGTCCAGTATTCCTGTGTAACAGAAAAAACAAATACAAGCCTCCTGCAGGCCGGAAACTTTTTATGGTCAAGGATTTCTACTCACCAGACATAGGTTATGGACTCTCAAGAGGAGATGCAAGGAGGTGGGAGCACACTGATGGGAGCTTTTCTCCCAGGGCTGGCTCATGCAGAGCATCCCAGCACACTTTCTGTGAAGCAAATGGGCTCCTGATGTCCTGTGTGCTATGGGCAATCCTCTCCTGGAGCTGCACAATGGATTAGCTGACTTTGGGAGCTTCTTTCCAAGCCTCATATCTCATTTAGTTTCCTAAGAGGAAATGAGACTCCTATTATTTTGGTCTGATGCTCTCATCAGAATGAAAATTACGATGTGAAAATATTTGGTAATGATTTTCTTCTAATTCACAGAATCACAGAATTATTTAGGTTGGAAGAGACCTCCAAGATCACCTAGTCCAACCTCTGACCTAACACTAACAAGTCCTCCACTAAACCATATCACTAAGCTCTACATCTAAACGTCTTTTAAAGACCTCCAGGGATGGTGACTCCACCACTTCCCTGGGCAGCCTGTTCCGATGTCTAACAACCTTTTCGGTAAAGAAGTTCTTCCTAATATCCAACCTAAACCTCCCCTGGTACCACTTAAGCCCATTCCCCCTCATCCTGTCACCAGGCACGTGTTGGAACAGACCAACCCCCACTTCGCTACAGCCTCCTTTAAGGTACCTGTAGAGGGCGATAAGGTCACCCCTGAGCCTCCTTTTCACCAGGCTGAACAAGCCCAGCTCCCTCAGCCGCTCCTCATAAGACTTGTTCTCCAGACCCCTCACTAGCTTTGTTGCCCTTCTCTGGACTCGCTCAAGCACCTCGCTGTCCTTCTTGTAGTGAGGGCCCCAAAACTGAACACAGTACTCGAGGTACGGCCTCACCAGAGCCGAGTACAGGGTATAAAGCCGAGTACAGGGGGACAAATTGAAACCAAGAAAAAAAATAGCATCTCCGAGCTCTCCAGCTTTTTTTCATTTTGGGACACGCAGTCTGGATTCGCTTCCACTTGCTGATGTGTCCCAGATACTGTCAATTGTTTGGATGTGGAGCAAGAAAAGCCTCTAACAGGCAAACTGCATCAGTGTACTTATTGGCACAGCTTTTTCTAACAGTTATCCACCACCAGTTGGTTTATACATTGAAGTTTGGGGATTATTTGTGCATATAAATGTTTATTTTAGCAAGTATAGCAAGGTGATATTTTTAGTAGTAATAGTAGTTAGTAATGGTTTCATGTGAAAGTCTAGTTCATCGGCCTTTACTGCCATGTATCTTATCTAGGAAATGTAAGCCTCTGTTGGGGAATATTGCGTACAGTGCTGTCTTCATTGCACAGCACTTAATCTACACATGATTTATTTATTTTAGCAAATAGAGGAAGCAAATAACCTCTGTGTGTCTCATTTCAAGTAACTGCATTGATGCTGTGTGATACAGTATGACTCTAGGATGCTTTTTATCCTTCTTAAAAAAATACGTAAAAACCAACATCCACCGCCCTAGGTGATGCAGTAGCTGAGGCTCTGGCCTGGCTCATGCTCCCTGGTACTAGCACTGCCAGGCATGGTGCAGGCACTAGAAAATATCTTCAGCAACAAAAAATGCAAAAGTCTTCATAGAAACAGCTTCTTCCTGACTTCTGCCACTTCTTGCTTTGTACTGTGAAGCTGAAGAGATGTTGCCCACCAAAGTGTTTATTTTTGCTGTTATGATTAGCTGATATTTTAGTAGCAATAGTGCTTGGTAATGGTTTCCTTTAAAAAAATGTTTTAAGCTGTGCAGCTCTTTTTGGCTTTGTGCGCATACAATGCCTTGAACTGATGGGATTCTGATGTACTAGCTAATTAATTCTTGGCTGCAGAAGTCCTGATAAGAGTAAACAAAGAGTGAAATTAGCCCAGGAGAAGACACAGGAATTCACAAGCCAGCCCACATCCTTTCATGATATCACTGGGAGCCCACCCTTACTCCACCCATACGGCCCATCAGGCCCTGGCTGAAGGCAAGGGAGCTGCTTTTGGGGAGGGAGAGGTGTAGCTCCTGGTGACTCAGTGCAATTTATAGCCAGTAAGGATTTTGCTCCCGTAAGATTATCTTGGATAGCTAGATAGCTTACGTTTACTCTCCCAACAGCCTGAGCTCCCACACCCACAGTGCCCAGTGCCATACCACCCTGCTCAGCACTCGGAGCACCCTGCCACGTGTCAGGGCTGCAAAGGCAGGACAAGGTGGCTCGAAACGTTGGTCCTGTGCTTGTGCATGCTTTGGAGAGGATATTTGGAGGGTGCCTGCTGTGCCTGAAGGATGTACAAGGTGGGGCCAGCTGGGGATGCTCCCCAAAGCCAGCAGGGCCAGCAGCACCAAGAGCGCTGCTCCCATCAAACCTGAGCCATCCCCGAGAACAGGATTTTTCCGAGCAAAGAGATGTGGTGTTCCTCACAGCAATGGCACGTTGTTGCTATGACACTGAAGTCATTGCTGCTACCTTTCTCTCTGTCTCTCAGAATTAAGTGACCAATTTTGCCAACGCTCATCCGCAGAAGAAAAGCAATTTTCTGTAATTCAGTACATAGATACATTATACCTCTGCTTTCACAACAGCAGCTAAGTAAGCATTTTGTGTTCCTTCTGTTTGCTAACACCTTGCAGCTTGCTCTAGCAAATTGTGGAACTGATGGTAGAAAAACCATGAAACACAATCTCAGAACATCCTCCAAAGGACTGTAAGAAGAGAATACTAGAATAAAGGGGTTGGTTGGTAAAATTATGTCTAGGCTGGCTACCTTGAAAACCTGGATTGCTGCCTTTGTCTTTGAGCTGGAGCTCTTTGACTTGGCTGGATATTCAGATTTACCATTTTTTACGTCTGTGACCACATTCTTGACAGAACAGCCTAAATACCAAACTGCAGTACCCAGGCTCCATCTATTATGGTCTTTATCTCAGCAAAGGCTGTTACATAAAAAGCTCTATCTAGATAATTCATGGTAGAAAGCAATTAACTAAAAAACAGACTGGATCAAGAAAGACTATAAACTGATAAAGAGATCAAGTGAGCCCTGACTTAGGGAGCACAGGGAAACCTGATCTGGTTGAACAAACACCCTGACTGATGTGTGGCCCTCAGTTGCTCCTGCAAGGAGCTGAGCGTGTCCCCTTGGGTTGGCTTTAACCCCACATGCCTTCACATCCAGCTCTTCTCTGCTACGCCCTCTCCATCAGCCCTGTCTGATCCACGGTGGCATCAGATGTTTTGGGGCAGTTCCTGCCAGCCACCATTCTAGGCAGCAAAGCAGATTATCAGTCTGCTGATAGAAGGCTTCTGCCCAGCTCCTCCAGCTTGGAAGGCATCCTTTTCAGGATTTTGCAGCTTTTGCCTCCTGTCTCCTTCCTTAGGGACAAATCTCCTCTACCTTAAAAATCTCCATGTTAACAATGGAGAAAAGTAATCCTCACCCAGGAACATTTGCTGTATAATACAGCAGCAGTTCAGATTTCTATGGTTCTTTTTCTTCTTTTTCTTTTTCTTTTTCTTTTTCTTTTTCTTTTTCTTTTTCTTTTTCTTTTTCTTTTTCTTTTTCTTTTTCTTTTTCTTTTTCTTTTTAGTTCAGCATTCATTAAAGGGGACAGAGGAATATATTGTTTTCCTCCCCATCTTGCAGATAGAGAAACTGAGGTTAAAGAGATTTGACTAGCAGCAAGACCACCCAGCCAGCCTGTGGGGGAGCTGGCAGACAAAAAAAGCCCTCCTGATTTACTAGAAAGCATTCATCCCAGAAGATGCTGCTCTTTCCTACAGCAAAGTGGATGGACCTTTAATAGCACATTTAATTAGTGCTTGGTTTTATTTATTTATTTTAAAAATATTATTTAACATATTGCACCCCAAAGTCTTTCCATATTTTTCCTTCTAGGACCAGTTAGAGGATATTGGAAAATCTTGCTGGCCTTTGACAACTCCAGACGCCCCATGGACTCAGCACCATCCATGGCACTGCTCTGCTGATGCACCCTGCAGCCTTTCTGTGTGAAACGGTGAGTCATTCTGCTGAGGCATGCTTGAAAAAAGGTTTGGATGTGACCAAATGAGCATCTTGAAAGTTTCCTTGAAATCCTTTCACCTCTGCGGCTCCAGAATAGCTTTGGAAAAGAACTAGAGCAAACAAACACCCTTCTCTTGGAGAAATGGCAGCCCAGGCTCTCTGCTGGGTGGCATCAGCCTGATGTGCCTCCACCCTGTTTCTGGACACATGCGTTTGTCCACTTGCCTAATCCAGAACTGGAATATTATTTCTATCATCGTATCTCAAAGGTTTAATCATCTTCCTCGAAATCCATCCTAGGTGTGCAAGCCTCTCGAGTGCCCTTTGCTGATGGCAGGCTTTCTGCAAAGTGCAGCTGAGAATTGCTCCTGTTGCACCTTTCTGAGAAAACCCCAACAAAGCAACAGCCACTGGCATTTGTGACATATAGGTGTTTACAAAACTGGAAGTCATGAGGCATGTCCATGCGATCACAGCCTCCCTTTCTCTGAGAGAAAAACTGGATGGCTTCTCAGCATTTCAGGAAACCCCATCATGAGCAGGAGCACTGCTCTCTAGAGCTGGGTCACAAATAAGGAGAAAATGGGAGCTGGTGCTCTGAAGGTAAAGGCATCTCTGCTGTCTCGAGCAACTCGAGCAGCACAGAGCATTTATTAATTTGTAAAGAGTTGGCATTTTCCAACACAGATTACAAAATGAGCATTAATACACAAAAACAGCAGACAGAACACTAAAATGGACCTCATGAGATGTCACAGTATTATATACAACTTATTTTCTAAGAATGGCTTACAAATAAATCAGGTCAGGCAATGTGTATTGCTAGAACATGCACAGACTTTTCCAAGTTGGAAAAGGAGTTGGACTTTCAGGAGTTGGACTTGATGATCCTTATGGGTCCCTTCCAACTCGGGATATTCTATGATTCTATTAAGTTAAACTGTTGTGACTTAATAGCAAGAGTAGAGATCTTGCTATTTGGTTCATACTGGATAACCCAAAAAACAATGGCTTACTGTTGTCAGCAATGATTTTCTCTAAATACTCTTTGAATTAACTTCTAGGTCTGATCAGTGTGCAAAGAAGCAGAAAGAATTTATATGTGACTATATGTGATTGGCGAAGAAATCCTGTGCTAAAAACATTGACCCCAGTTCCTGGTGTAGCATTTTGTATACCTGCAGATATCAACTTGATCTCCTTCCGTTGGTGTTTGGCATTGGATGCTAGCCTTGGGGATAGATAGGATGCCAGCCCTGTGTGATGCTGAGGATCCCCATCTCTTGCTCTTCAAGGACAGGTTCACAAATGTTTTTGGAGATTGAGGCAATTTAGGTGTCCCCAAAGGCCAGGCATCCATGAACTCTGGATGTCCATGCTTTCTTTGCCAAGAGGGACCTGTGCAGCCTCTGCTCTCTGCTTGCAGCTGAATCTGGAGACAGCCACAAAATGGAGGGGGTATTAGAATCTCCTGGATGGACTACTGCAGCTCCTAAACCATCCCTGCCTTCCCTTCCTGGGAAGCAGTAAGCAGTGTTTAGTCAAAAACTCTGTTGACCTTATCCTAGAGCTTTTCCTGTTAGACCTCATCACCGATGAGCCCGAGTGGAGCCTGAGCCCTCGTTGATACAAGAGATCTCTACTGGTGTGAGCAGCTCTGTGTGCTCCAGGAAGTCCTTGCCCGGGCTGGGGCTCGCAGCACACAGCCATTATGTTGCATTTGGTACATTAGTATGTGTGTGTATGTACAAAAAAGAAGTCGAGCTGAACATCAATATCTAATTCATTTTTTGGAAAAGGAGTATCCACCTATCCTTTAAAATGCATCTAATCTAAACAACAACTTACAGGAAAACCCGGTGCATTACTTCCTCAGCTGCCGGGAATCTGGGGGTCTGTTGGAGTCCTTTTATTGAGAAGTTTCAAGATACCAGAGCTGTGGCTGGCACAAGGCCTCCAAGCCGATACCTGTGGCTATTTGTCAGGTGAAAAAACTGCTTTTCACTGTGAAAAATCCCAGTTGGCTTGTATCTTTTCAATTTATAGCAAAATCAGTTTGTAAAGAGCCTGTCAGTGTTCTTGTTTTTTCCTCAACCAGATGAATTTCCAAGGTAAGTAATAACCATGCATAAAGAACAATTTAACTGCAGACACAGGTAACCGTAACAGCACACTGTCCCTCGGCTGCCTGTAGAATTTGCCTTTTGCCTTCCTCTCCTTCCATCAACCTCCAATAAATGGGGTGTCATGCCCCAGGAAGCCCAGGATGAACCAGAGTTTAGACCTTACAGAACATACAGAAGTGCAAAACACATTAAATGTATTTGCAAATTTGGCCCACTGAGGTGCAGGCATGCAGGGTGAACTTACCTTCCCATGCAGACCAAGGGCAAAATTAGCTAAACAGGGTGAGGAACGATTTGGAAAACCAGTGATCAGGAGCTGTCTGTTCATTGCTTTCATTTATTGTCCTGTTGTATCACCTAAAGCACTTGCCTGTGGCAGCAGACACTCTCTTTCCCCATTCACTCTGCCTTGGTTTAGGTGGCAGACATGTCATGGCTGTCCTTTGCATGGAGCAGGTTGGGGGGCATGTTTCTGGCTGGAGAGTGGGCACTGGTGGACATCCTGTGCCTAGCCTCGTTGGCAGAGTTGGTGGTCACGTCTTCCTGCAAATTGCCTTTCACTGGTGTTTCCAGAGGTCTGGGGATGGGTGACCAGGGTGAGGGCCATGGCAGCGATGCTGGGCATCGAGTTTGGGGTTAAGCTTGCGAGGAGCAGCTGCATGAAGCTGATATGGCCATTGAGCTAGCATTGGCAGTGGTTAACCATGTCTCTAACCTCCACCTCTTTGCTTCCAGCATGCTGCCCAAGGGCACAGGGCTTGGCACAGGATGGCTGCTAAAGGTAGGCTGAGCCTGGGCTCCTGGTCATGGCACTGGGATGTGCATGCTCCTCCTGTTCCCTGGGGCATGATCTCCTGGATTGAGCTTCTAATGAGGCATATTGCTAATGCCACCTGCTAACACACTCTGTGAGCGGTGATCATGTTGTAGACCACCTCTGGAAGTCCTGGTGAGCCACAGACCAGAACTTGAGCTCCAATGGATTAGCACTTACTCATCAACCTCTTGGTACCCCCTTGCCCTCAAACATTGCCATAGGCAGCAAGACCCACAGCACTCATGAAGAGCCTGGTTGCCCTTAGCAATTCCTGCAGCCAGAGGAAGAGCAGGCAGCATCCTCAATGCTCCCACCACTGCTGGGAATCCAGCATTGAACTGTGTGCTCCAGCTGGAGGACAATTAGTCGCAGGAGGGGAGCGACAATGAGAGGATGCTAACAATGCATCCTGCTCGATTGCCCAGCAAGACATCCATGCCCTGCCACCTGCTAACAACCCCTCGCAGAGGAACAGCATCTCTGACATAGAGGCACACTTGCAGCCTTCTCAAACACAGCATTGCCCAACTCCAGTGATTATCACTGCTTCTGTACGAGTACATCAACGGGTGACCAGGGCCTGATGCAGCCCTCCCCTGGGAAGCTTTGGGGTTCAAGGCAATGGCAGAGCAACAGCCCCGCTCCAACCAACTGGTCTGAATAAGTTATGGGCTAAAATCTGGAACATTTGTTCTTGTGCATATTAAAGGTGATCCCTGTGCTGATGTTTATCTAACAAGGTCATTTAAATAATGGGAAGGCATATGCATAAGTTCAAAGCCAAGCTGCGCAGCCTTGTTCTGCTGTTGCTCGTATGCGTGTCAAGCAAAGCAACCTCCATCAGGTTTCCAGCCTGATGGTTTCTGTTTGGGCAGCTTCAAAGACCTCTGAATGGATGCAAGGCACTGTGCTCAGAAGCACCCCTGCCCTGTAGAAATGAGCAGGAAGGAATTCTACAAAGGTATTTTTTTTCTCTTTTAGGAAAAAACAAACAAACAAACAAACAAAACCAGAATTGCTGTTTCCTTAACAAGCACTGATGGGCTACGTGCAAATCCTGCCTTTGCTTTTTCCTCCTTGCAGCCATGTGGCCAATTTAAACATCTTACATCTCAGGCAGGTCCCTGATGGCAAAAGAAATATTTAATTAAAGTAATTCAGAGTCTCCCTCACTCGCTCCTTACATGCCAATTTTACAAAGGACATTTGTTTATAAGGCTCAGCTGGATTTTTCTTAAGAAGTTCCCTAAGCATTTCAGTTACCATCTGTGCACCTTTGTTGTTCAAGTGCATTAGCAGAACTTCCCCAGTTCAATCTAAATTGATAACTTTATCCAGTCTCCACTTAATATCACAATCAAGCAGATGCTTGTGGAGTTGTTTAATCTCCATTAGAGCACTTTGGTTAAAATCCAAGCTTGCATCCATATGAAAGCACCACACAGGCAAGATGCTCTGCATTGGCAGGGCTTTCCAGGACAGGGCTGTCTGAGGCCGCTCGGCATGTCTCTCGCAGCAGGATATTGAATATTTGCTCAAAAACCATGTTGGCCATGGGCATGAGCAGCGCGGGGCGGAGGCAGAAGGGCATTGGCAGATTTGTTTTTACAAATATTTCCATGCCTGCAACCCCTCCCTGCAGACCTCGCCTTGCCTAGGGCTGCCCTGCCTGGGGTCTTCTTTCTGCAGGGCACTTTGCAACTCCAGCTTAGATTTTCCATCTGTGGGTTTTGCTCTGTGAGGTGCTGAGCACCAGGGTAGGGTCCTTGGTGCCTTTCTCCACCTGACTGCCCTTGCCGGCTGCTCTGCGCTGAGGCAGGGAAGGAGAGCTGGTGTTTATTCAATGAAATACACACCTATAAAATCTTTCTCTTAATCATCTCAAATGCTTCTGAAGGAATATATGTTACACCTTGTTTTGTCTGCAGGCAGCAAAATGGGGATGGTCAGGATCACTTCAAATTATGTCCGATGGAGAAATGGAATCTGGATGATTTTTAAATCTCTTTATTTTGGTTCTACTTCTTCCCATAGATCTCTGTCCCTCAGCTGACAGCCAGAGTGAGATGCCTGTCAGAGAAGTTCCTCCCCAAGATTTATTGCAGGGGAGAGAAATTATTAACTGAGAAAACAATTACGTATTATGGTAAAGAACTACTTTTCCCATTTGTTCCTTGATAATTTTTAATCAAACAAATAAAACAGACCTGAAGCATCAAGCTTCCTTGGTATTCCTGCCCCAGCCATCTCTCCAGGTACAATGCCATGGGGATGACAGCCAGAAATGCCCTGTTGGCGTGACCCACCACTTCAGGAGTATGATTGCTCCCTGTAACAAAGCTGGGTTTTCCTTTGTGCGCTGGCCCTACTAAAGACAAAAGCACTTTTATCATCGATCTTGAAGGATTCAAGCTTCCAGCTCTTATATTTCCAGCTACATTAGGTTTTGGCCAGTCTGTTCTTAACAGAACTTAAATTTAAAGGAATTTACTCAATTTCAGCCACCAGCTACCACTGTTTTACCCTGAGAAAGTTGTTCCTTCTTACTGAGCCCATCAGGAAAGAGTCAGAAAACAGATGCAGGATTCTGCCATCCAGCCAAAGTAGCAAGCAACCCAAATGTCCCATGTCCGTGTCCCCCTGCGACCATCAGGAGCGATGCAGGAGGAGCAACCACCACGGACCATTCTCTCTTTTCAGGATGGTGTGGTGGGGTGCAGCACACCATGCAGTGCGGGCTTTCACTTCACTGCATCCCCCTGGGCATGCATTTCACTACATCCCTCTCCACATCACTGCACCTCCTCTGGATGCAGCGAGCCCTGCAGCAGCCCCGTGCACACTCCCAGGGGCAGCTCTGGTGCAGATCTGGGTGTGCTTCATTGCCTCCTCTGCCTCCTTGCAGTGCCTGGTCGTCCAGCAATACTGACACATGGTGGTGTGCAACCAGGATGAAACCAGAGGTGTTTGGTCAGTGCTGTAAAATGCCAGCGTACCTTGTGCCATCCTGACTGGGAGCAAGCTGTCTGCCTTGGCATCGGCATTGGCACCGGCACTACACCTTTGTCTTCATTTTATGGGGCAGTTCCTTTGTGCACCCAAGCCCTCTGCTCTGCTGGAGGCATTATTATTTCTGTTACCCCATCAACTGAGCATTATAATTTTTGTTGCCCCATCAACCCTGCAACTCGCTGTAATTCGCTGGGACCCTGGGGCTGGAAGGGTCTGTGCGAGGCCACCATGGCATACACCCCAACAGGCAGCAAGGACCTTCCTGTGTTGCTGCCTCCACACTGGGTTTTTGTTTTCACAACTGACTTCCTGAGTGCATTACCCACATTAAGAGACTTCCCCTCCCAAACCGCATGCACTGTGGCACCTGGCCCTGCGTCACAGTACACGGTGAGAAAGAGCAGGAGCCCGGTGCGAGTGGGAAGCCATCCATATGCTCCCACAGGCTGTGCTCCAAGCATCAGTGTTATCAAATTACAGCTAACAAGAGCAGATTAATGCACAGTGCGCCCTGTGCCACTGGAGGAATTACTATGCGGATCAATGCGGCATGGAGCATGTGGCTGTGGGCAGCCCCGGCTTCTGAAAATGCCACGAGCTGGGTCTGCTTGGGAGAAAAGCATGGGCACAGCTATGGGGCCAACTGGAGTCATCTGGGGGTGCCACAGAAAAACAGTGAATATGGGTGGTGTGTCTGCTGGGCACAGGGAAGGGGGATATCCCCCCTTAATGGGTCACATATAATGGAAAATATTTGCTTTGAAAAATATTTGCTGTCCTTTAGGTGGCTTTCAGCAAGGTCTAGGATTTAGCATAACACTTGCCAAGCATTTTGCAGGCTGGAAGGGTGAAGCATAGCAAAATGGAGCAGCTCAGCTCAGGTCCCCCCCCGGGATGCTGATGGGGAACCCCATCTGTTTCTGTTTGCACTGGGCACTGGAGGCTAGGAGGGATGTGCTGTTTGGCAGATGCTGTGGGCAGCAATCGGGCAACACACTAAAACCGAGGAAAATCGGAGCTTCACACTAAAAGATGCACCGGGAAAATGGACAGTCTTCATTGCATCTCAGGGCTCAAAAACAATGCCCCTAAGTTGCCAGGCACCATCGCAGCAGGCTTTCTGTGCACCAGGGCATAAGATGTGATTGTTCAAATATAATGAGAAAACGCTCGCTTTGCTTGCAGAGATGCATTTGTCAGGCTTAAGGGCATTACTCAAGGGGAGTGTTGACAACAAAAATAAGATTACTCAGCATTTCTGTGGCATTTTACATGTTCAAGATGCCTTTCAGGTACTAACCAGACATTAAGCATGAACTGATCTCTTGTTACAGCTCCTCTGCAGCTGTTAGATGGGATTAGGGCTCAAATTGGGTGGATATTGAAAAAAAAAATCAATCAAAAATATTCAAGTTCTTTTAACAAATGTAAAAGGGCCTATATCACGGTCCATGCGTTTCCTATTGCTGTTATGGACAATAATGAGCACTCACACACTTCACATGGGGCTTGTAAGCATATCTTAGGCAACACTGAGTTAGTGTAAGTCAAAACCTGGTCAAAATGGTGGCAAAATCAGAGATGCAAAAAAGTCCAGAAACCAAACCCCAATGCTCAGGGCCTGCATCTCATCTGGGCAGCATGCTGCCCCCAGGGACAATGGGACACGCCTTTGATGGAGCATAGGCTCTGACCACTGCTGCAGCCTGGTGCTGAGTCCCAGCGGAGTGGAAAATGGTTCAGCATCCCAGCGGAGATGGATAACACTCCTTGGTGGTCCGGGACAAATCCGTAATACCTTGGGTCATCTTCTGCAAAGTGTGGGTGGACACACTTCCACAGGGATGTTGCAAAATAGATGCAGTACTAAGGGTTATATACAGATCCCAGCTAATGAGTGAAAAAACTGTCACCACTGTCAGGTGCGAGACCCTCTGTTTAACGGTGCGGGGAAGCAAGTGATCGACTCAATATGAGTGGTAATACAAGCTTCAACTTTATTGCGCAGATATCCATATATTTATACACACAGCTATAATTATGCCTACTGGTCACTATCCTATTGGCTAAGCCTAAAAGTGTTGCAAAAAATACTGTTTCTCCTACTTGCGGTTACAGCGCATAAGCTACTCCCTTATCTTCCCAGGCCTCAGATCCACCTGTTTATCTCTCTCTCAAGGACAGACTACTCCTTGCATATTTTCACAAGAATGCTTCTCATCCGGCCTACTCCATGGCTATAAACTCTGCATTTTCTTTGCCTTGCTTGTACAATTCCTCTAGGGACCCATGCCCTTGCTCTTTGAGCCATTCTTCAACACACCACTTTGCTTGAAGGCTGTTTTTCTTGTCCTTATTGTGTTTGTGTGTAAATAGCATTAGGTAGCTGAGGGGACAGCAGCACCCATGGGTGAGCCCCAGGGGATGACCACAGGGTGGCTGCCCTGCAGGGCAGCTTTCCCATGAAATTCATTCTGTTCATGGGAATTGCCCAGTTCCAGCCCCTCCTTGGACCATGCACCAGCCCAGATGCGTCACAAGTGCCCCCAGCAGCATTGGGAAAGCCACCATTTCCTTCAAAGACTGATGGGTCAAGGAACCTCACTTTTGGGTACAGTGTTCTCAGAACAAAAGCAGCCAAAGGCCATTAGTAACTTCCCAAAGCCATCACTCGACTCTGAGTTGCCACACAGCTGACTACAGAAGAGCTTTAAAAGGCAGGAGGCAGCATCACCCAGGGTGAAGTAACTCGCCCAGTGTGACACGGGATGTCGGTGGCAATGTGAGGAGCTGACTCAGGAGATCCAGGTGCAGAGTCTGGTCCCTTAACCAGTCTTCTCCTTCCCCTGACCCTTCCAGCAGCACGGCGGCAAGGGCTGCTCCAGGAAGTGGCGATGCTGAAACACTCCTGGTGGTCCTGGATGCAGGAACGATGGAGGGCACTCACAGTAGGGATGCATGGGACAGTTGAAGGGCTGCCCGATGTCCTCGTGTCCAGAGCAAACCCTGCCTGGGGGCTGCAGCATCACCTCTGTTATAAATGGCTCAGGATTCAAATTAGGATTAAATAAAAAAATAGGATTTATTAAAAGAATATAAAGGAATAGAGGTAAGCAAACAGCGCTGGGTGCACCGGGAGTCTCCGCTCCACCAGGACGCACACCAGTTACATCAAGCAGCTGATTTTTATGCACCTAGACTAATACATATTCATCACTACTTCTAAAAAAAATAGATTATTATAATTAGCTTCCGGGGTTCCAGTTCCTCCTACTGGAGCATGCGCATCAGTCTCTTCTGGGGGTCTCTAGGGGTCTTTCATGCTGAAGGCTCGTAGTCTTCCTCTCACCTTTGTACTCACTCGGCACCATTCCAAGTTTATGGAACACTCTCTGTACACTCTCTGCAGGTCTTGTCTCCCAACCGTCCTTCAGCTTCTTTTTTCTTCCTCTTAATCTCTTGGCCCCCCTGGCCAGATACCAAGGATCCTCATAGTATCCCATAACAGTCACTAGTTGTTATCAGTTGTTCTGAAACTCCCAGACATCAAACACAAACAGCTTTCTTATTTGACGCTTCACGAGTAATTAAAACATTCTTCCCCAGCCATTCACAGACACATCTATAGCAGTGTTAAGTTAATCTCGAAGAAGACAGGAAAAAAGGCTGTAACTGTTAGAAATAGAAGTCCAGAATAACAAAAGCAAACAGGTTCATAAATTTAAGGAGTATTTTCTGAAGACGTGATAAATTGACTAGAATGAGGGGGAGACTGGGACACACTGCATCTGTGGTTCAAGAATTAAATTGCCAGTGCAGGACCCAGAGGCAGACAGGATTCAAACAGAATTGTTCTTTATGGACACGAATTGTTAACACATTCCTCACACCTCCAAATGGGGCAGAGCAACTGGCATGTGCTGTTATGTGTGCCCCATCATGGTCCATTCCATGGCTCCACTTGGCTGGAAGATCCCCGTCCCCCTGGAGCTGGCAATCAGGAAGGCGGAGGGGAGCAGGACAGAACACATTCAATAATTCCTGTCCAGAACATTGCCAAGAGGAAATGCACTTCCCATAAAGTAGGCGCTGTTACCGACTTGTTTGCTGGAATTTCTTGAGTGTCAATTATGCTCCCTTAATATTGACATATTTAAATAGTTACCAAGCATAAACCTTGTTTGGTTTAAACCTTGGGAGCCTTCCCCACCCCCCCACCCCACCCTTCTTTTCCAAATTTTTGTGGCAAGCTTTCACTTTGAACAATGGATTATCTGGAGGGGTGTGGCTTGCCCATGTCTTGTTTATTGTTCAACATGTCCAGATGTTTTGCTCTTGCACGTGGTGCATTCAGATGTGCTGACTGTTCAAGAATGTGCTGCCCTGCAAAGGCATTACAAGCATCCATCAGGCAGAAAAAATATACACATGCAATTCCATTGTGTTGCTTCATGTGGAGGCTGTCACTGCCCACGAGCCTCTGGTCGCAACCCGCAGCTCACACCATGATCCCGATGGGGTAATGTACCATGGCGTCAGCATCAGTCCCAAAACATTTGTCTTTCATTCATTATTTGTCAGAAGTCCTGAGACACTCTGTCCTGAGCATAGGGTCCAAAAAGGTTGTTCTCTTCTACACTGTTTCATGCGTAGGCCACTCTCATGAATGCTGCCGAAGGAGGCTTTTCTTCCCAGAAAGAAACTCTCATGCTAAACGTGTGGTAGAAGTCTGGGTTACTCAGTGCGCGGGGCCAGCACTTGGAGCAGCACTTGGTCCAGGGGTGTCTGTGAGCCATAGATGAGTGACAGGTTGCGAGAGATGAAATCAGAGAAACGCCTAATCCAGGTCTGAGATGGGGAAATAGTGGAGGTTAATGGTGCGCTCACCCTTCCTGCCCTGGCCGGCTCCTGGGGGCCCTGGTTTCCTCTAGGGATGTTCCACACTGGGACTTGTTTTGTAGATACAGAGCCCCTAATTCAACACCTTCCCTTATCTCCCCCAAGAAAAATTCCCTTTTCTCCTACGTGGCATTGCTGCAGTTGCTGTCCCCGTATCCCTCCATCCATCCACACAGAGAAATGCCCTGGGCACAGCTTATGTGGGCTTTCACTCCTCCCAGCACTGTGCAGCCTCTGGACTGACTGGTATTTTCAAACATCTCCTGGGGTTTTCCTCTCCACCCCGAGATGGGATTTTTCTGTCATCGCATGTGCTGTGAGCTCGGCTGACTCAAAGGTAACCCCTCTCTGACTTCTTTTGTTCCATACCCGGGCTTGTGGTCCCCATGCACAGAGGCTGGATGCCCCATGGGGCAGCTCTCCAGGGGACAGTGGTAGCAGTGAGGGGCCTGCACCCTCCCCGTGGGTAGGACGGAGACCAAACCCCTGCAGAGCATCCTCCCTTCCCCAGGAGGCTGCGGCTTTGCAGCCACCAACTCTCACCTTGGTCTGAGAGCACTTTTCACTGAAGCCGAGCATCATGTTGGCTAATTTTCTATGTCCCCTTGGGGCTAAAAGAGTTTCCCACTCCTGTTTGATGAAAGCCAAAACAAGAACAACTCTCACATAGGACACAAACCACTATGGCAAAACTGGGCTAGAGAATGAGCTATTTCAGTGGGGCTTTCTGTAAAGGACAAGAGGCTGCTCATTCTCCTGGGGCTCTGGTTGGGTTGCAGTTGCTTGCACGAAAGGAGGTGTATGTGCATTGTACTTTATGTCTGAGGGATGAGAAAGCAAAGAGGAAGCCAGCAAAATGCCAGGTCAGTAAAATGTACCAGAGCTCAGGAAATGTGACGTAAGGAGAGGGAGCGGGAAGGCACCCAAGGGTGCTGGGCACACAGGAGTGGGTCGGGGCAGGCTCGGGCTTGGGCTCAAAGCTGTTGTAGCCCATTGGGTCCTATGGTGTTCAGGGCAACAGGACTTTACATACTTTCCCAACTAATACACAGAATTGCATCAAAGAAATTGCATCAAAACTTGCAAGGGCAGAGCTGCAAAGGCACCAAGAAAGAGCCTGACGCCTCTCCACTCCATCTAGCCTTGCACTGGAAGTGCAGGGTGCCAAATCGTCCTCTGAGCCTTTTAAATCAAGAGGATTCTCTAGGCAATTTCCTTATGGCCCATAGTGAGGGATGGGGGCACTCCCTGGAAGAAGGGACAGGACTGCCTGGCCACAGGTCCCGACTTCATGGCCCCAGACCCAATCCCCAGACCAAACAAAAAGCCGTGGGTCCACTAGTCACTGCCAGCAGGTCTCTGTGGGCGATGA
This sequence comes from Anas acuta, assembly GCF_963932015.1. NCBI lineage: Eukaryota > Metazoa > Chordata > Aves > Anseriformes > Anatidae > Anas > Anas acuta. The sequence goes on from NC_089016.1 coordinate 19,970,167, forward strand.
TTTGGGACATTTCAGAGAGGCTCTCCATCGTACTTGACCTTTTTTGTTGGGGATGAAGTAGGGTAGGAGCCTACTATGGCACAAACAGCTTTTTTTTGCTGATGGCTGATGTCGAGTACACACAAGAGGTGAAAGGAAGGGCTTCCCAGGACCAGTTCCTGAATTGTTTTGACCTGAAGACAACAGCCCTCAAAGCTTATCAGAGATGGCCATTTAGTTGAAATCATTTGGCTGAAATACCTCAGTGTCGGCACAAACTGTTTGCTCTCTGCTGGCTGCAGAGCAGCCCGAGGCCATGGGATAAGACATGGGTTTTCAGGCCTGAGTTGGAGGGATGGTGTTGGGCCCCAATGCTGCAGGCTGGTGATGAGCTGTGCTTCCAGCCCTGGAGCACGAGGAGCCGTCAAGGAGGGGGTTTCTTCCTTGCTCTTAATTTCAGTGGGAGCAGAGGGTTATACAACAGTGAGGCAGATGGAAATGTCACAACAGTGAGCTTGGCAGCTGCACAAACACAACTAATCTGCCCTCGTTTAATGCTCATAGCCACAATATAAACATACGTGCAGCACAAGGTAATAGATGAGGTAAATCTGTCATTGGCAGCCTCATTACAAGGGGCGTGCTGCCGTGATTGTATAGAATAAAATAATTAATAATAATGTTATAGCATTTTGACAAACATAGATGTACATACTTTATACAAACATTTATACATATGTGTGTATGTGTATAAATATATACACATATATATACACAGCCAAGCTGCCTATCTAGTCTCAGTCCCTTCCAGATCAATTTATTTTCTCACTGATTATAAGCTCTTGAGTAAGGACCATGGTTTCTGATTTATTCTCCAACACCACTCTCCCATGTACTAACTGGACTTTCATTTGTCTGCACAGAGTCCGTGACAATAAGTGGTGAAGTATTTCATGAAAATGGCTGTTTCTTACCCAAATAGTGAAAAAGCACTTTTCCCATCTGTCTCAAGTACACACCCACCATGGGCACACCAGCAGGAGGTCAGTACCCTGCAGTCGCAGCTGTGATTGCTCTGTAACAAGGCTTGGAGATGGCTCAGGTCTCTCAAGCCTCTGGCTTTAACCAGTGAGTGAACCCAGTACCGAGGGGCTCAGTTAAATTTCCTTTGGTTCATTAGCAGTTTTTAGTAATTGTAAAAATCAGTGAAAACAACCCTGGGCATGAGTCTGGGCTGGTCCAGTTCAGGATGGGATGTCTGTATCTGCTTTTTCTGGTATCTATGATTTTGTGATACCTAATGTGGCCTTGAAAAGAGCTGTTCTTTTCAAAAAGTGAGAATTCAGAGTATTTTCTGTGGGTGTCTAGTTTCTCTTGAAGGGCTTCCCAGGTGGTTGAAGAACATCTGTACCCAGGAGTACTGGAGAAGACAACACCAGTTTATCCCACATTCTCTTCCCTTGTCTTTCCCCATCCTGTCATCACCCCACCCTTACCATGCTCCAGCCTCCCACTTCCCTCCCTGCTTTGGGGAGCCATGGGCCAAAGTCTGCCCTCCTCACCCTGTTGCCCCTTTTCTAGGACATCATCTTGGGCCAGCTTGGGCCCCTGAACAAGCAGGTCCAAGACTGGCCGGACTCAAGAGGCTGTGTGAAGAGTGGGAGCATTTGTTAAACTTGATTCCTTTGGTCCTGGAATTTTAAGACAGTTTTTAAAGTGATGATGAAGGCTTATGCTGTGAACTTCAGCTGCATTAAAAAATGTCTCTCTTTTTAAAATTTCATTCAAATTGTCCCACTTTGGCATCTCAGTGGTGTATTTGATTTGTGATTTGGAGGGCTTCGCTGACAGTGACATTTTCATTTATCTGAGTACATGATTGTGCTGGCACAATCCGTGGGTGGTAGCATCGCCTTCAATATTAAATGTGGCTACTTGAAGTAATTCATTTGCAAGAAGGAAGTATAGGCCTAACATATGAAAAGTGTCCATCCAGCAATAACATAGCATCTATGATTAAATGCTTACAAGCTTTTTGTGCTGTAATCTCAGCTGGAGACTTGCAGTTCGGGGTAAATGCTCTCAAGAAGCAAAGTATTTATAACACTGTTACTCCACAGAGGTCCCAGGTTTTCCCAGCCACGAGGAACACACAAAGGGATGCCAAAATTTCCAGTGACATCCTAAGGAGAGAAGCTCACATGCTGATGCCTTTCACACCTCAGCTAATGCAGTCATGCAGCCACTCCCATGATTACCTTTGGTAAACCTTCAACATTGCCCCCGCAGCACCTCCCTGCTCTGCTCCTACTGAATCGCTACACCCAAAGTCACAGCAGGAAGTACGGCTCTGCAGGTCCTGCAGTCAACGAGATTGTGAGGGTTGCCCTTTTGTCTTCGAACAGTCATTATTTTCCAATAACAGAACTGCTATCAGTGTAGCAACTAACCCCAGTGACGTAGCCGAAGTCTCACACACGAGGAGGAGCGCCAGGGCACTGGGGCTGTGTTGCTGCAATGCCACAGCAGCGTGGGGATGTCCTGCCAATGGGATTCTTCCCTGGAAGGGGATCACCTTTCTGGTCCTTGCCCTGAATCCTGGTGCCATGCACATGCTGCTGCCCCCTGAGCATTGCTGATGAAGTTGTCATGAACTGTGCAAAGCATTGTAAATGAACAAACATTAAAGTATTGCCTAGCCTGAAATAATTGCTGGCCCCATCCAGAATAACCCAGACAACAAACCCTGTGAAATCTGGGACGTATTTCCCTGCAGAAATTAGCCTCAGTTCCCTTAAAGGGAAGAAATCCTCCGTGTTCTTGGGAGTCACAAAACATGGAAACTATTCCTCTCTTTCCTTGAGTCGCTGCTGTTATTAGAGCAGTTTGGTGCAAATACCAAGCATACAATTAGGCCAAGCCACAAAGCTGTCACCTGCATCATGCTTTATGAGGAAGGCGTCTCCATAGGCAGCTTTTTCAGCTTCACTCAACCACAGACTTGGGTGATAATGTGTCATTGTACTGATGAGGACATCGGTGTCACCTTGCAGTGTGCTCCAGTGTTCTGGAGCTGCTGTGGTCTGGCCCTACCAGACTAACACTGGCACCCAGCTACACAGTGCCCATTTTGGGCACTGGTGTGGCTGTTATTGTATTTGCTGTCTTCAGAACAGGGGGCAGCTCATCCTTATAAGAGGCGGGGGGGGAAGAAAGGTGGTATGGTTTCCATCACTAGTATCTGTTTAAGGACCTGAAGCTGTTACAGGACAAGGTTGTTAAAGACACTTCTGTCTCTAAAAGTTCAAAGCCCAGAACCTAGTCTGTAGTTTTATCTTGGGAATGCAGACAAGGATAATGAGATTTTTAAGGAGAGAGAGAATATTTTCTGTCAGTGAATATGTGCATTGCCATTACATACACACAATTTCAAATATATCTTTAGAAAAAGAAGGAAAGTAATGGCAGAAATATTCATTTTTTTGACAGCCCACCTGAACAGTGGACCCAGGGTAGCTCAATACATTGCAAACAAGACATGGAGAATTTGCCTTCCAGGTTGGTAACTAAAACCCAACTTCTTTACATGACTACAATGATCCCCGGCTGCATGGTGGCCATGTTTCCACATTCATTAAGAATGAGAAATCCTAGAGGTCCAGCACAGAAAGAACTTCTGTATCAGCATCAGTCTTGCAAGGTTTGGCAGTCATCCATTTTTTAAGATATAAAAAAAACCACACTACCAATACCATTTCATTTAGAATTACTAGGGTGTTCACTGAAAACAAAAATTGTTAATATTCAAAATCATCACATTTAAGTCACCTCAAAATGTTTCTGACTTTGACTTTAAAACAACTTATAACAGCAAGGACTAAATATCGCATAAAAAGTTTGACCAACACCATAAAGCTTTAAGATTTTTGACAGATAGTAGTTCAAGGAATGTTTAACTACAGCTCTCTGTGCCATTTATGTCTCCTGAACTTACTGCCTCAAAATGAGTGAGCCTTCACCATGTGCTGCAGACATACAGGAGATGACACCAATGAATGTTTTAGGAGAGCTGTAAAACAACAAGGTCACAGGAATCTCAGAGCACTTCTGGAAACACTGCGGACAGCACTGGTGAGGCTTTTATCATTGAGTATGGCTGCTAACAAAATTCCCAAAGTGGCAAGTTAAAGCTGCAACGCAGAAAACCATTTTCTTCTGCTTTGCTGTTATTGTGTCTAACTTAATTCTTAAAGGCATTTGCTCCCTACCTTGTGACACCTAAATGAACTTGATTTGTAGCACTTTCTGAAAAGAGAGACCACTCTAGGGCATCTTAAATGGTAGTCCTAATAATAGGGGAAAAGTCTTGGCATGTGATAAATCTCCTTCCTGTTTTTCCTTCACAGCCCTGTTCATTCCGATGGATATGAATCATGGTGCCGAAAGATGCACATGTTCTTCATCACCTCTGTGCTTTGCTGTTTAAGTTATTGAACTCATTGCCCTAACATAAATGGGTCCATTGGAACCATTACCTGCATTTCTGTTCAGTCATTACCAGAGAGAGCCCCAGCCAGTTTAAAACAAACCAACCTGAGACATTACTTTAAACTTCAGAGCTGGAGGTAACACTAAGATTTGAGCTGCACAACTTAAATACAGACAACACTTATTAGCTCTGGGGAATCAACTCACCACAGCACCCTATCTTGTTTTCTTCTGCCAGACAAAGCAGAAGTCAGATTTAGTGGTTGGGACAGGGGTATAAACTAGACAGACAAAGAATTTTGCAGACTGTCTGCACTGTCAATCATATGATTCGATGAAAAACCACAGGAAGTCCGATGAACAGATGCAGAACTGAACTGCAATAACTCTGCCACCACAAAAGTTCAACATCTTTTTTGCAGTTAACGATTAGGAAGATAGCATCACAGCCAGCCAACAGCACCTGGCATGGCTCCAGGCAACTCAGTGGCATTTGAGCTAGAAGACTTGAGCCATACATTAAAAAAAAATAAAATAAATCCCCTTCCCTTCACAAATTAACCATCTGAGCTGCTGCTGGGCTGCAGTGTCATGTCAGTGGGTGATCTCCAGTCAGATAACATAAGCTGAAGCTGCTTTAGGAGAGAATCTGTCTTTGCTTTTTGGTGATCTAGATATTTCACTGAATGAAAAGCAGAGCTAATCAAAGAAGAGGGGCAGCTACTGTGGAAAAGAAAGAAATCAAAGAGTTGGATTAACATAAAACTGGAGATTCCTCTTTTCCTCAAATGCTTGGTTAGAAACAATTGTTTCTGGAACAGCAATTCAATGTGAGTCAGTATTTTCAAAAGCATGTGAATGGTTTAGGAGAAAAATACCATTTCCAAAGGAGTCTTACACATCTGAGAGTCAAATTGACATTAACTTTCAATGAATCTGAAACTTCAAAGTCTTTCTGAAAACGGGATTTGCATGCATTTGAAAATCTTATCGTGAGCCTTGTTTGGTAACCTAATGACACGCTGGCAAATTAAGTTTCACGTAGCTTCAGCTAAATATAGTATCATTACCTGGGGAACATCTACAGGATTGGACCTTATTAGCAATATACACAAACTGGAAAAAACAAACAAACAAAAAACCACAACCAAACAACAACAAAACAAACAAACAAACAAACAACCACTTCAGATTCAGCACCATACCAGGTTTTCATGAGAGATGCCAAGCAAAGTTAAGTTTTACAACTTGCCTTGCACCAAAAGTACCAACCTGTAAGGAGTTTGGGCAGAGGAGGAACATTTGTATTTGCCTACAAAATGCACAAATGTAGTGGGTTTACACGGCAAGGTTTTGGTAGCAGGGGGCCATAGGGGTGGCTTCTGTGAGAAGAATCCAGAAGCTGCCCCATGTTAGGTAAAGGCCCCACTGCTGGCCAGAGCCAAGCCAATAAGCAATGTTGTTTGCACCTCTGTGAGAGATTATTTAAGAAGGGAAAAGAAAAAAAAGAAAGAAAGAAAGAAAGAAACAAAAAAAACCTGCTACAGAACAGCAGCTGGGAGAGTGAGAAGAGTGAGAAACAGCCTTGCAGGTTCCAAGGTCAGTAAAGAAAGAGGAGGAGAAGTGCTCCAGGCGCTGGAGCAGAAGTCCCCTGCGGCCTGTGGTGAGGCCCATGGTGGAGCAGGCTGTCCCCTTGCAGCCCATGGAATACCACGGTGGAGCAGGGTTCCACGCTGCAGCCCGTGGAGGAGACCACGGTGGAGCAGGTGGACCTACACTGACAGAGGCTGTGGCCTGTGGAAGACCTCTGCCGGAGTAGATTCTGGGCTGGACCTGTAGCCTGTGGAGAGGAGACCACGCAGGAACAGGTGACCTGGCAGGAGCTGCTGCCCGTAGGGGAGCCAGGTTGGAGCAGTGTGCTCCTGAGGGATGGACCCCATGGTATGGACCCATATGTGGAGCAGTTCTTGAAGAGCTGCTGCCTGTGGGCAGCCCACTCAGGATCAGTTTGGGAAGGACTGCATCCGGTGGGAGGGACTGACCCCATAGTGCAGGGCACAAGAGTGACCAAGAAGGAGTGGTGGAGACGAAGTCCTATAGACTGACCATAACCCCCGTTCCCCTGCACTGCTCCAGAGGAGGAGGTGGAAGAGGGTGGATGGGGGGAAGGCGTTATTGATTTCTTTCCTTTGTTTCTCCCTTCTCTAGCTTGTTAGTAATAGGTAATAAATCTTACTGTCTCCCTACTCTGAGCCTATTTTGCCTGTCACGATAATTGTTGAGCGGTCTCCCCATCCTTATCTCAACCCTTGAGCCCTTTGCATTTTGTTTTCTCCCCTTTCCCTTTGAGGAGGGGGAGTGAGAGAGCAGCTGTGGTGGAACACACCACTTGGGAGCTGCCCACCCAAGTAAAGCCACCACAACAGCACACCACTTTAAAATCTTGTCCCCAAAATCCCAATCTGTGTTAAATTAATGGCCAAAGAAAAACAATTCAACAGTCATGCCTGGCCCTCTGTTCCTGGTACAGATACAAACATGTATATGTAAATATTTGTATATTTCTTTTTTATATAAGTATTTTATAAGTGCTTTGACAGCACAATTTATTGAATAACATTTTCCAGTACTTTTTCTAAGATACTGATAGAATGAATTTTTGCAATTATTTAATTTTTCCAGGGACAATAAGCTGTTGTTTCTTTTTTTTTTCTTTTTTTTTTTTTTTTCCCGTTTTTCTTTGCGTTTATACTGCTTCTCTTTCACTTAAGACAGAAAATCTACATGACTTTGGTGAAAAATCTGTATGGTCTATACCACACCTGCTTGATAGCATCTCTGTATCTATCTCAGGCTTGAGGCACAGACAGATCAGTAAAAGATTACAGTGGGGAGACAAAGAACAAATGGGAAATCTGCTAGACTAAGCAAGAACTTCACATTTTGTTCAAAGATCTTTATAAGGAATAGGTGTGATTTTAGAGACAGAGAAGAAAGCAATGGCTCAGAGTGTGTCAGGAGGTTTTGAAAAAGAAATAGAAAACAAGATGACAAAAAGAGGCTCAAAAAAATCTATGCGTGACCAAAATATTCTCAGTTTAAAATATTATGTGAGCTGTAAGAGAAAATGATATTTTTCACAGGGAGTAAAATCACTGAGCCAGATAACCCATACTCATCTAATGGGATACAACCTTCCCAGCCAGGAGGGCAGGGAAATTTTTCTACAGAGACACAACTGTTTTAGCAAGTTCAGATCACTGATATGCAATTTCTTTCTTCAGAGCACTCAGAGAGAGGGTTTGCACAGCTACAGCAGTGTGAAAATAAATGCTCATAAATGTGAACAGTGAATTTACACTGTAAGATGTAAACTACTAGAGAAGTACATGACTCTGTTGAAAGTTCAACAATTATAATTTTTTTGGAGTTCTGGTGGAAAAAATCAACAAACCAGTTGTGCCTAGATGTTTATTGGTAAAGACACAATGATTAAAAAAAGTAAAATATTTGCAGTAACCCTGCCAGGGCGTGAAGCTTTATGGAGTACCACGTTGCTAAAAAGAAAAGATTGCACTTCTTTCCGTGGTAGACTGGAGAACACTGACAGTTTTCAAGTCCTTCCAGAGAGTCAGGGATACACACATACACACGCTTGTTTCTTTTCTTATAGCTAGCAAATACTGCTGATAAATGCCAATAGCTCCAAATCACGTCATGGAAATTATTCTTGTCTTCATATCGAGTCTTTCATCCCTACAAATTCCAAAAGTGCTGTACAAATCCGCATTATTATTTGACAGCACATGGCAATGGCACCCCATTCTATCTGTAGAAAAAGGCTTGAAGTGAGAATAGCACTCATTTACACAAAAGCTACATACAGTTGACTCGAGTGGCACTGGAAAAGAACGAGAGGGTTTGGGAAGAACATACCTGCTTACAAACTTGTACAGACAGCCTTACGCTTCCATCATGGGGCACTAGGATGAGGTCAGGTACCCACTGCAGGCTTCCCCCTGTCTACCTCTGAAGCATTTGGCTCTAGGGTACTTCTAGCCAGGAGAGAAAATAAATTGGACCCCTGGGTAGCAGCTTCAGCAAATCCATCTGGAAATGTACCACCTGAACAGCTGATCCAGAGAAAATCCCTTACATGGTTCTTTTGAGAAATCATGGGGATCCCTGCTCAGCTTGAGGGATATTGTGCCTACCTGGAATAGCTTCAGAATGGGAAGAAAAGATTAAGAAGAGATGGAGGACTAGAGCAGGAACTGCGTATTATGCACTAGGGTAAGCACTGTTAACCCCTACATAACATCATGTTACATGTATATAATCACAACCACACTGTCACATTTCCAGCATAAGGAATGTCAGGAGATTACATTTGTGAGAGCTGATGGGTTTATTGTTAGAATTACAATCTGTTTGCCATGTCAGGATTGTTCTGCATACCATGTTGACTAGATGAACATCTTTTCAGACCTTTCCCAAGATGACAGCTCAAAAGCTCCGAGTCAGGCATGCCTGAGCTGTGACTTGCTGCCAGACCAGAGACACAGGGAACTGCAACAGAACATTATGTGGCTGTTTGCAACACTGCAGAAAGCATGATAGATGCTGGCTTTGCCAAATGACAAGAAAAAAGGACTAGAGAATGATAAATGCAGTTACATTTAAAGCTTGAATTTGTAGGTATGAAGTGCAGGTGAAGTACTATCAACCAAAAAAATACAACTTTTCTCCACTTCAGGACTTGATCTGAAACAATAAAAATACTTTGAAAGTACAGAGGCCTTCTGGGGGACAGAAGACAGGCAAATTTATCTGAGCAAAAAACGAGTCACCTCAAAAAGATGGTAGGTATGAATGAGGAATGTTTTCAAAATTGAAATAAAAAAAAAAATAACCAAGAAAAGATTTAAATGCATGTAGTGAAGAAAGCTACTAGCACAACTCACAAAAATGGTTCTAGTGCCTGACCTTGCTAGAGCATTTCTGATCCTGTTATGTACACAAACTGACTACTCAGATAAATAAGTAAAATCCTTTGTGTGTTTTTGAATTTAGGGAATTAAAATCTGAAAACCAGAATAATCTCTGGACCCATTTCTCACTTGCAACAAAGGGTACCATTGCACACTGTCAGTCTCCCTCCTGCACAAGTGAGGATGAGCCTATCTACTACGAGAGAAAACTTGTATCAATATGAAGTGGACGTATACAGTTTCCCTCCACAGGATTTGCAGAGAATGCACACTTTGTAACAGCAGACACTATTTTTAACAGTGCTAAGGAAGATGTGAGTGAGTTTAAGCTTTGACTTCCTGCGTTTCAGCTCAGAACCCATCCTTCTCTAGAATGCTGTGCTAAGCTTTACAGAGCAGTGAAAACCAGTATGTTTGCAGCAAGTACTTTTGTTCAAGCCTTAATTCATCTAGAAATAACTTATTCATTGCCAACTTTATAGATTTACACAGGTGCTAAGAAAAAACAGCTTAAAGGTTACAAGATTAGATTTTGGACACCTTATTTTGCTACAATTCACTATTAAGACAATGATGCTTTAGCAGTTCCCTCAAGGAAGGGCTTAGATAGGCAGGAATAGTCAGAATTAAACTCTGTAACATTATAAAGCCCCCCTCCCCCCCCCCCCCCATTCTTTTCCCAAACAGAATAGATTCCAGGCTGAATTCCTTTCCAGAATTTTGTGAATGAGAAAATTCAAAATCCGCCACCTTTCAAGTATGCTGAAAGTAAACTGTAAACAAATAAATTGGGTTTGATAACTCTATTGGGAACCTCACATTCACTTTTGTATATTGTGCATGTCAGGAGGAATAAAAAATTGAGTGAAAATTGACTGAAAGTTTTGAATTGAGAAAAACCTGAGGTTGTCCTAAGTCTGTATATGCACTGTTTGGATCACAGTGCCAAAGATGGAAAATAGTAAGTTTAACAAGCAAGCGAAGGCAGGGAAGAGATGTTGTGTGCAGTAAGTGGAACTATGAGGAAGCGGGATGTCTGGACCGCTACAGAAAGCTCACAGTGCCTTCAGAGCCCCAGCTTCACCTAGTCAGTGGAGAAACCTAATGCGGTGGGCTTATACAAAACAAAAAAGGGGCTTTCTGTGGTACAGGACTTGCCAAAGATCAAAAGAATTTCTGCCATACAATCTGATTACTTGCTGTGAAAGCACATTTGATGATTGTTTTTCATATTCATAGATAAAAGAATGTGTGGAGAGTACACTTTAAGAGGAGTGTGCAAAACACACGACAGCTGGCACAAAGTCCAAGTGCTTCCCCAGAGGTGGAGGTAACAGCCTTCCCTTCAGCGCACACAGCCTATTTGTGCAGTCTGTGCTCGGGATCTTCCACAGCACTGGTGAACACACAGCTCAGAGGCAGGTAAAGTGGGGGTGAAAAAGGCAAAGTCTTCTCTTGGAGGTACTCTAGCTAACAAGAGGAACCTGCTGGCTAAAGACAGCAGAGAATAACTTCTGTATCTGTGTTATGAAGTCTGTTTTGATCTCTACATAAGAGAGATCTATATTCCCTTGATTAAACATTTTCTAAAGCAAAAATAATACTATAAATGCCAACCAATATTCCACTTGTCATGTCAAAGAACTATCTCCTAATTATTTCCCGAGAAGTGAATTGCATGCTTTTAGTCTAATTGGTAAAATTCATTAAACTTGTCAGGTGAGCTTTTCTTCACTGTTAGAGTTTTAAAAGGGCCTATGAAGCACATGAACAATGGGAAGTTTGGAGACAATAATACTGCTGAATAATTAATATATACTAGTATGTGTAGCTAAATACTGAAAGACATGCTAGATCTACTGTACACAAATCCTGGAGTTAATCATACTTTTTAAATTTCTATCAGCGACTGCTACTGTTTCAGTCACAGCAGCTGTTTTGATTTTGATAGGACACTATCCTAAAATACAAGGAATATTGTTTATTTTGGAAATGCTCTGGGCTCCAGATAACATCACTGAAGCTTGCTCCACCTAGGCTAACGCAGAGCCCCATTATCTTGACCCTGTGCTTCGTCAACCAAGAGATGTTCCACTGCAGCAACAAAACCCAGCTCAACCTCTCACTGCTGCCCGACCTCCTCTACTCCCACAGAAAAACCCAGCAGCTGTGCAAATGAAACTGCCACTGTCTGTGCCAGAGACATGCAATCAAGGAATTAGGAAGGCTCTGCAGGAGGATCTGGATAGGCTGGACCGATGGGCTGAGGCCAACTGTATGAAGTTCAACAAAGCCAAGTGCCGGGTCCTGCACCTGGGGCATAATAACCCCAAGCACAGCTACAGGCTGGGAGATGAGTGGTTGGAGAGCTGCCAGGCAGAGAAGGACCTGGGAGTGATGGTTGATAGTCAGCTGAATATGAGCCAACAGCATCCTGGCTTGTATAAGAAGCAGTGTGGCCAGCAGGTCTAGGGAAGTGATCGTTCCTCTGTACTCGGCTCTGGTGAGGCCGTACCTTGAGTACTGTGTTCAGTTTTGGGGCCCTCACTACAAGAAGGACAGCGAGGTGCTTGAGCGAGTCCAGAGAAGGGCAACAAAGCTAGTGAGGGGTCTGGAGAACAAGTCTTATGAGGAGCGGCTGAGGGAGATAGGATTGTTCAGCCTGGAGAAGAGGAGGCTCAGGGGCGACCTTATTGCTCTCTACAGATACCTTAAAGGAGGCTGTAGCGAAGTGGGGGTTGGTCTGTTCCAACACGTGCCTGGTGACAGGACGAGGGGGAATGGGCTTAAGTGGTACCAGGGGAGGTTTAGGTTGGATATTAGGAAGAACTTCTTTACCGAAAGGGTTGTTAGGCATTGGAATGGGCTGCCCAGGGAAGTGGTGGAGTCACCATCCCTGGAGGTCTTTAAAAGACGTTTAGATGTAGAGCTTAGTGATATGGTTTAGTGGAGGACTTGTTAGTGTTAAGTCAGAGGTTGGACTTGATGATCTTGAGGTCTCTTCCAACCTAGACAATTCTGTGATTCTGTGATTCATCAAAGCAAAATAAGCACAGGGTGTTTGGTACAACTCTAGCAATGAAGGAAATGATTAATCTTCAAGAATGTGACCCACATTTTTGTGTTTCTGTAACACAGCAGAGCAAGCACTCTGCATGGCTGCAGGAGGAACTTGTCTCAGGTACCCTTGTCTGGGCAATGGATAATTCTGACCCAGCTTTTTTCACCTTTCTAATATGTAAAGGTTATCATGTTCTCACCATTCCACAGGAATTGTCATGCCCAGGGTTAGGGTTTTTCCTCTTTAGCCCTGGGAAAAGAGCAGAAAACTCCTCTAGCCACCCTGGTGAACAGCCAGCAACCACCTATGAGATCTCTAGTATGGATTTTCCTCTTGGAGCCTCCTTAGGTCAGAGGTTGGACTCAATGATCTTGAGGTCTCTTCCAACCTAGAAATTCTGTGATTCTGTGATTCTGTGATTCTGTAATTCGTCTTGTCGATGTTGACGTTTACAATAGAGGGCTTGTGCAGAGGGCTTCTTGCAGCTCTTTTTACGAGGTTTTGCTTTTACATAATAGCAGCCACAAAGACGAATCCGACATCTTCCTCTTGTCCCTCCCACCACGCATGTCGGCGGTGCGGCATGCCAAGCCCAAACATCCTCTCCCCACCCGCCAGCAGCTCCGAGAAAAAAAAAAAGTCAGAGCATTTCAGCATAACTTTAGTTTGCTTTGACCAAAGTTGCAGGATATTTGGAAACAATGTGTCATGCACATGCAGTGCATTTGGCACTGGACTTTTCATTATACTAATGACATATGCAACTAAGTAAGGAAGGCTGCACTGATATTGTATAGACTCACTTTAGAATAGAATAAATCTTGTGGTTAAAAATTAATGAGAACAAAATATACGACATCTTGTTACCTGTCGACCTTTTGTTATGTTGAAGCATCTTGTTAATTGAAACATCCCCTTATCTGTTGACCCTCAGTCAGGCTGAGACTTGAGATAACTTGAGTCAACCTTCTGTTATATCTTGTTAACTAAGATATCCTGTTATCTGCCGACCCTCAGTTAGGCCGAAAGCCAACTCAGCTTGGAAAACAACTGATTCATCCTACCTGGCAATTTTTAAGCAAAGGGTGAAAAGTGCATCACGAGAAAGACCTATGGTCTTCCTCCCAAAGACTGCTGCCCACATACCGAAGACCCCGGCCCACAATTCTTGGAAGGCTTTGCGCAAGTGCAAGGACTGATAAGCTAATTAGCATACGAAGCTAGAGTAGGCGGGTTTAGGTAATGAATATATATAGGCATTAATAGAATATTCATTGTTTTGCTGTATAAATATGAGATGGTTTGTTACTTCGGACATGCACGATAGGTGGAAAGATCCCCCGTGCATCCAGCGCTGCAATAAAGAATATACCACTTAAGGAAATTTCGGCTTCGATCTTTGAATCAGCACAACACATGCTAAGCAGATTTAGTCACGGTGAAAAATGTACTAAAAGTATAGAGTACATATAGGGTGGCTTTCTATGGTATGTAGGAGGAGGAGGGAAACTTGGGAAATGTTACTTAGCCTGGATAAATGTATAGCTCCTAAGTTAATACGGGATGGGCTCTGGCTCAGAGCCCTGTAACACACTGAATGGGGAGTTATGGGCTGCTCAATGAGCGCGCTGGGCTCCTGCCAAGCTGCTGCAAAGCCAGCAAAGCTCTACAGCTCTGGACAGGGAAGCTCCTCTACGTTCCCTTTCAAAAAACCGGGATCATCCTTGAAGGTTAACAGAATTCAAATTATGTGGTAGACAAGTGGTTCAGCAGAACTGAAGTAGTTTTGAGAAACACACACAAAACGTTGTTTACTAGTGTCAGGGATCTGTTACTATGCTGCTTGGAAGGCTTCATACTGTTTTCCCATCCTCTCATTTCCTCAGTGTTTTCTTTCTGCCTTACATTTTACACTTTGAATTCTTGTAGTATCTTCTTTAAATCAATGGCTCATCAAATCAACCAATTTAACGTAGGTGGTGACAAACAACCAGAAAGACAAGCAGACTGTTTCATATTTTACAACTTGTTCGAGATTTAAATCCTTCTACTCAAAGTCTCTGCATGAGCTTGTTCTTCCTATAAAGAGAATGACCCTATCTCTATATGAGCCACTGAAAAACTAAATTTAGAGCATATTTATTTATGTTAAATTGCACAGCTAAATCAATACCAAAGTAGATGCATTTGCAGGCAATGCATCTCAAGAACTCACGTGGAAAAAATCAGATTCTGTGGCTACATTCACTTTCAGTCTTGTTGGGCATTTCACAGAGCAACGCAAGGCCTAGACTAGACTTTGGTTGTGCATAGAGAAATATTTATCTCCTTTAGTAATTCATGTTCTTTTTAGTGACTGGAGTTTCTGTGTCATCTCCTGACCCTTCCCCTCCACAAAGCTTGCAGAGCACCTAACATCAGGCCCCACATTTATCACCAACAATGCCTTTGCAAAGACTCTGCCATTTGGAGAGCAGCAGGAAGGAAAACATCCCTCACCCTGGGTGAAAACAGGAAAATATTACCATTTACCACTTTTTTCTCCCCCCACTCAAAAATTCCTAGCAGTGCTGGTTCCTGCTGGCTCCTGGATAAGAACTGCTCGGGGCATCTTTCACAGGACATGAAATTAAGACACTGAGCTGCCCCTTTCATGGTGACTACACCACCAGCAAAGCACAACTATACAATTCTGATTCAAGGAAGGAGAAAATTGTTGCAATGTACTTCCCTTGTGTCACGATACAGAAATATTTTTCTGCTACCTACAGGATGCCCAAAGAATTACATATTTCTTGTTGAAGATCCACATTTAGATATCTGAATATTTTCAGACAACACCAATTTTGTATTTGGTGCTCTATGCCAGAAGACAAGTCAAATGTTAACTGGTAGTTAAGAGGACATCAGCCTTGAGAGTATCACTGCTGCTTGTTCTTTATCATTGGTTGTACTTCCCTTCATTTTCCCTTCTCTGTTTTTATCGCTGGGTGTGAAAGGATACTAACTATACCGTTAGCAAATGCTGAATAACAAATTCTATGCTATCTGTGCTCTTCTTTCTCAGACTACTTGTTGAACAGCTCTTTCACCCATTTTTTTGTTATTATGAACTTTAATCCAAACATGAACAGACAACTTGCTTATTACCTGGCCAAATGACACATTTGAAAATCCTGATAACTGACCCTCCACCTTCTTTTGTTTTGCCCAGACCCCAGCTCTGCTCTTGTTCAGGTTCAAAGGAATTCTTAACTTTACAACATCTATAGTTTACTGATGGCCTAATCCTGGGTCAGAAAATACAAACAACAACAACAACAAACCCACACCACACTTTAATAACTGTTCTTATAGGACACTATTTCATCTTCTAAAGCCTTTACATGTAACTGCATGAATTCTCATCTGTTGTCTTAACAGGAAGCAGTTAATTACAATCCAGAAGCTGCCACAGGCAAGGCTGAGACATTAATCAGCTCAGCTGCTTACAGGACTGTAACTGCAGCTACAGTTCTGCGTAGCAGTGAATGGACTAAAACCTGACTGCCACATTAAGACAATCACAGGAGAAACACACTGGGGAACAGCTGCACATGGCAGAAAATTCTTGCACTGTTTTTTTTTCCCGCTTGTAGTATGGTTTATTTTCTCCTTCTGTGTTCTTGATTTGAAGGATTAGCCTCAGAATCACTTATATATGTGTTTCTCCTGGTTGCCTAGAGAGGACCTTGTCCTCTGAACATTTCAGTTTGTTCTCAGAAGTGGTTTTGGATAACCAAAACTCTGGCCAGACTTCCGTGTAAGGCTGACTTGCACAACAAAATTATTGAATATCTCTTCTGAAGCAGCTATGATAACTCCAGTATAAGGTGATTTCATTCCAGTATAATTGTTCTATTTTGTGAAGAAAGCAATTACTCTGGAACAAAGTGACTAAATTCAGAATGCAGCTTCCAGAAGGTAACTGGAAGAGTTTTCAGGGGTGGAGGGGACAGAATTTAAGCCTCCATGTAAATATTAGTCTCCATGTAGACAACAGCTTGGGAATAGGAGTGTCCTGAGCTAGCCCACCCTTCATCTTCATTTTGGCCAATGCACCTCATTCCTGAACTGCAGAATCACTGTTACTCAAGTCACTCACCCAACACACTACCCTCCCAAGCTACCTTGTCTTGTTGTGCAATACCCAGTTCTTGCTGCATTCCTTCATCTCTGGACAAAATTCACTTCTCTGGATTCCAGTAAGATAATCAAAGTCCCACGTGTGAATAGGAAACATATTCCCTATAGAACTGTGATCAAACTCCTACCAGGATGTAAGGGAGGCAATCAAAATACATAAAATATTGGATTAAACAAAAATAAATCTGCAACCATAAGCCTGAAAACCCTACGTGTAAGGGTTTCCTATATTATATTTGCATTTAAAATGTTCTGATTACCTGATACCTCAAATTACTCTATTTTCAGCCAGTCATTTATTTTGTTGGCATTAACGAAAACGAAGATCTGTTGTGGTTTAACCCGGCCAGCAGCTAAACACCACACAGCCATTCACTCCCCCCTCCCCCCCTCCCTCTCTGGGATGGGGGAGAGAATCAGGAAAATGAAGCCTGTGGGTTGAGACAGAGACAGTTTATTAGGACAGAAAAGAAAAAAATAATGATCACAGAATCACAGAATTTCTAGGTTGGATTTCTACTCACCAGACATAGGTTATGGACTCTCAAGAGGAGATGCAAGGAGGTGGGAGCACACTGATGGGAGCTTTTCTCCCAGGGCTGGCTCATGCAGAGCATCCCAGCACACTTTCTGTGAAGCAAATGGGCTCCTGATGTCCTGTGTGCTATGGGCAATCCTCTCCTAGAGCTGCACAATGGATTAGCTGACTTTGGGAGCTTCTTTCCAAGCCTCATATCTCATTTAGTTTCCTAAGAGGAAATGAGACTCCTATTATTTTGGTCTGATGCTCTCATCAGAATGAAAATTACGATGTGAAAATATTTGGTAATGATTTTCTTCTAATTCACAGAATCACAGAATTATTTAGGTTGGAAGAGACCTCCGAGATCACCTAGTCCAACCTCTGACCTAACACTAACAAGTCCTCCACTAAACCATATCACTAAGCTCTACATCTAAACGTCTTTTAAAGACCTCCAGGGATGGTGACTCCACCACTTCCCTGGGCAGCCCATTCCAATGCCTAACAACCTTTTCGGTAAAGAAGTTCTTCCTAATATCCAACCTAAACCTCCCCTGGTACCACTTAAGCCCATTCCCCCTCGTCCTGTCACCAGGCACGTGTTGGAACAGACCAACCCCCACTTCACTACAGCCTCCTTTAAGGTACCTGTAGAGAGCAATAAGGTCGCCCCTGAGCCTCCTCTTCTCCAGGCTGAACAATCCTATCTCCCTCAGCCGCTCCTCATAAGACTTGTTCTCCAGACCCCTCACTAGCTTTGTTGCCCTTCTCTGGACTCGCTCAAGCACCTCGCTGTCCTTCTTGTAGTGAGGGCCCCAAAACTGAACACAGTACTCAAGGTACGGCCTCACCAGAGCCGAGTACAGAGGAACGATCACTTCCCTAGACCTGCTGGCCACACTGCTTCTTATACAAGCCAGGATGCTGTTGGCCTTCTTGGCCACCTGAGCACAGTGCTGGCTCATATTCAGCAGACCATCAACCATCACTCCCAGGTTCTTCTCTGCCAGGCAGCTTTCTGTGTTGGGTCTATCTGAGCTGGAGTCACCTTTTTCCTGCAGCAGCCCACACAGTGCTGTACTCTGCACTCGTAGCTGGAACAGCACTGATATCACTCCAGTGTTGTGTCTATTGCTGCGTAGTGCTGGCACAGCATCAGGACTCCTTCCAAGCCCCCAAGAGCCAGCAGGCTGGGAGTGGGCAAGTGATGGGGAGGGGACATTGCCGGGGCAGCTGACCTAAACCAACCAAAGGGATATTCCATAACATCTGATGTCACACTCAGCAATAAAAGGGGGGGCTCTCGTGGGGGAGGGGGCTGTTCCTCCTGAACAACCACTACGTGTTTGAGGCCCTGCTTCCCAGGACATGGCCGAACACCGCTCGCTGATGGGAAGTAGAGAATAATTTTTTCTCTCTCTGTGCTTCCGCGTGGACTGATTGTTTCTTTTGTTTCTGTTTTTCCTCCCCATTCCCTTTCCCTTTAATTAAACCTTTCTCATCTCAAACCTCGAGTTCTCTGTGTTGTATTTTCTCCCCCTTCCTTTTTGAGGAGAGAGGGAGTGAGAGAGTGGTTGTGGTGGAGCTCGGCTGCCCACCTGAGTAAAACCACCACACTTTCCAACCACTCATCTCCCAGCCTGTAGCTCTGCTTGGGGTTGTTGTGCCCCAGGTGGAGGACCCAGCACTTGGCCTTGTTGAACTTCATACAGTTGACCTCAGCCCATCAGTCCAGGCTATCCAGATCCTCCTGCAGGGCCTTCCTACCCTCAAGCAGATCGACACACGCACCTAGCTTGGTGTATCTGCAAACTTAATGAGGGTGCACTCAATGCCCTCATCCAGATCATCGATGAAGATATTAAAGAGGACTGGCCCCAGTACCGAGACCTGGGGGACGCCACTAGTGACTGGCCTCCAGCTGGATTTGACTCCATTCACCACAACTCTTTGGGCCCAGCTATCCAGCCAGTTTCTAACCCAATGAAGCGTACGCCAGTCCAAACCAAGAGCAGCCAGTTTCTTGAGGAGAATGTTGTGGGAAACAGTGTCAAAAGCCTTGCTGAAGTCAAGGTAGACCACATCCACAGCCTTTCCCTCGTCCACCCAGCGCGTCACTTTGTCATAGAAGGAGATCAGGTTCGTCAAGCAGGACCTGCCTTTCCTCAAGCCATGCTGACTGGACCTGATCGCCTGCTTGCCCTGTAATTGCCACGTGATGACACTCAAGATAATCTGCTCCATGAGCTTCCCTGGCACTGAGGTCAAACTGACAGGCCTAGAGTTCCCTGGGTCTGCCCTCTGGCCCTTCTTGTAGATGTACGTCACGTTTGCTAGCCGCCAGTCAACTGGGACCTCCCCTGATAGCCAGGACTGCCGATAAATGATGGAAAGCGGCTTGGCCAGCTCCTCTGCCAGTTCTCTCAGTACCCTCGGGTGGATCCCATCTGGCCCCATCGACTTGTGCACATCCAAGTGCCGTAGCAGGTCGCCAACCATTTCCTCGTGGATAGTGAAGGCCACATTCTACTCCCCATCCCCTTCCACCAGCTCAGGGGACTGGGTATCCATAGAACAATCGGTATTGCTGCTAAAGACTGAGGCAAAGAAGGCATTAAGCACCTCAGCCTTTTCCTCATCTTTTGTAACTAGGTTTCCCCCTGCATCCAGATGGAGATTCTCCTTAGATATTTAGATAGTACTATTAATAAAAATAATGTGTACAAAACAAGTGATGCACAATGCAATTGCTCACCACCCGCTGACTGTTGCCCAGCCTATCCCTGAGCAGCCAGTACCCCCACCCCAGCCAGCCCCCGATATTAATTGTTCAGCATGACGTCAGATGGTATGGAATACCCCTTTGGCCACTTTGGGTCAGGTGTCCTGGGTCTGTCCCCTCCCAGCTCCTGCTGCACCCCTAGCCTGCCCGCTGGCAGGACAGAGCAAGAAGCTTAAAAGTCCTTGGCTTAGTATAAGCACTGCTCTGCAACAACTAAAACATCAGTGTGATATCAACATTATTCTCATCCTAAATCCTAAACACAGCACCCTACCAGCTACTAGGAGGAAAATTAACTCTATCCAAGCTGAAACCAGGACAAGATTTTATGGAAGAGATGAAGAAAGAATCTGCTTGGAGCTTCCCATGATGGTAATAATGGTCTTTTGGGGACCATGACAGATTCATTGATGTTTCCACATGTAAAGCAAGACTGTATTTGAGTGTTGGTGCCTATGGATGCCACCCCTTTGGCGTTGATCATCAATAGCTTCTCAATGATAGACAGGATGGACCTTCAGGTGAGCACATCCCTTAGCAACCTCCTGGATTCCCTGCTTCAGAATGTCAAGGGCCAATGTTCTGAGGCTCTCAGTAGCATATATAGCATGATAGTTAAAAACGTCTTTTTCTAGGATAATCATACCACAAAAGCTTTTTCTTTTTTTTTTTTTATAAAAAAAAGCAAGGAATGCTAAATTTGTAATATTTTTTAAGTTAACAGACTTCAGCTGCAAACACAGCTTTGAAAGCATCTGATTTCTATGAGTCTCAGTTATGTCAGCAATGAGGCTAAGTCATCTACTTACCTTCTTTCGAAACAGCTTAGTCTTGCAGGGTACAGTCTATGAACAGTGTCCCTTGCTGGCATCAGCCACATGCTGATCCCACAATACCAACAGAGTCTCAGTGAATAGCAGAGACGTACGTGGCCCTTTCATAGGCTGCAGACAAGCTGTTTTCAGCAACTTTTCATTTATAGACAAAGCTAAATGAGCTAAGGGACCTCTAAATATTTTCATAGTGAACCATTCTAAACAAAAAGGGGAAAGAGCTCCGATAACAAGAGTGCAAAAATTCTATTTACAGGAACTTCATATAAGAAACAATGAAATTAAGTAAAGCTGTATTACTTGCTACTGCTATCAATTAATGCAGCTCCTGCTGCACCCCTAGCCTGCCCGCTGGCAGGACAGAGTGAGAAGCTGAAAAGTCCTTGGCTTAGTGTAAGCACTGCTCTGCAACAATTAAAACATCAGTGTGTTATCAACACTCTTGTCATCCTAAGCCAAAACATAGCACCCTACCAGCTACTAGGAGGAAAATTAACTCTGTCCTAACTGAAACCAGGACACATGCATACACAATCTTCTTCACAATCTGGGGCACTGTTGCAAGTGCTACCCATGTCCTGCCACTCTGCACAGTGCGACAAGTGACTGCACATGACATCTCCTCCCTCCTAACTGCATCCTGCCTTTCCAGAGAGAGCTCAGTAGCCAAACCAGAGACTGTTTAGGCTCCCTCAGTGTTGGCAAGTTCAATACGCACTTTTGTTTATAGGTACACCTTCTTTCCATAGATGCAAGCACTTGGCACGCCCCCTTGACCGGTTGGCTCCATAGAGATGCGTTCCAGAAGCAGCACTGCTGTGGCCATGCCGAGCATGCCCTGTGTGCTCAACACCACGCTCACCCATGCCCGGCATGGGAAGCAGCTTGTGGGAAGGCCCTGCACAGCTGAGCTGGCCCATATTGCTGCACAGCTTCTCTACCAGCTGAGGAGCAATGCCTTAGTCCTGGCCAAGCCCCTTTGCTCTAGGCAGCCAATTCAAGTGAAAAGCACAACTGCATTTGAAGCAAAGGGTATTATCCATGGTCAGGAGTTGGGTTAGGAACAAAACTCAGCTTTGCAGCAAAGACCAACCATACAAACTCACAGCCAGGAGCTAGACATACACATTCACTGACACCTCCATCAACAACCATTTTATAGGTTTATGACATTATCAGAATTTTTTATGTTGGCGCAGCTTCCCCAGGAGCTGGGTGATATGCCAAGGATAGAAAGCTGTGATGTCCTGGCTGCCAGGCAATACCTACTGGCAATCCGATGACAATTTACTGCTTTCCCCTGCTCTCTGGTGCCTTGATGATTAGGGGCTTTTTCCCATGAAACAAATGGAAGTTGAAGGAGTTAGAAATTATCATCTGGCTAACTCCCCTTGAAATCCTGACATAACTTGCAGGATCCAGACACAGTGTTACTTCCCTTACGCTCCTACTCCTGAGAGCACAGATAGTTCACCAAAGCAAAGAAAGGCAGCCTGAGAACTTAAAAATGAAGAATGAGGCCAATTTTCACCTATCACTATGATCTCTAAATTGCCTTTAATAAGCTCCTGCAATAAGACAGGGAGCCTGGATTGTAGGCTGCTCATCTGCGAAGGAGACAGCTCTATCTCTAAACCATGGCTTCTGCCACAGTCATGGCCTATTAATTTATCTTCTCCCCCAGACCAAAGGAGAAATAACCAGCTCTTGATTTCAGCACCTGCCCTTTATCTCTTTGTTTATGCAGAAGTCTTCTAAAAGGCTAATTACTCAGCTTGGACTTTCCCTGCCTTCCACAGCACATGGCTAAAAGCATACGCTCAAAGTAATTTTAATTATATTGTTTGTATTCAATGGCAGTCGGGTTGCTCCAGAACTGTAAGAAAAATATGGGTTGGTACTCCCATTTCCCAACAACTATTTGCCAGGAAAAGGCATATTTCCTCACACATATACCTCCTACATACATTCCCTACTGCTAACACACATTATTTCCCACAGTGAAAGGGAGCAGGAGTATGAGGGTGTGCTACAAAGCTGATAAGCTCCATTATGCAGATCAGGATCATGGCTCTAAGCGCTGTTATTTTTAGTTTACCTTTATTCACGTTTGAACTAAGGTCTAAGCAACAGACTCAAGATCTGAATACATATAATGCCTTTTGAATGCTCATTTCCTCAACAAAGGCCAAGATAAGCAACTTGAAAACATTCACTATATTTGTGCATACATTACGTACTCATACATAAGGAAAAACACTGTTGTTTGAGCTGCAGGGAAGCAAGCGAGTAAAAGCGCTGCTTCATTCCTCATTTTTCCAAATCTCAACTTCTTTGTGTTTATTAAACCACCTCTCTCAAAGAGTTTAAGCTGAAGATGGCAATTTCTAGGAGGTAGGAGTAGTATCTCTTCAGGGTCTACTTTACTTTAGAGCACCTGAGTGTATCATGGTAGAAGCAAGGATGGCTTGAAAATTAATTAGTAATTAACTGAAAAGCTAATCCAAAAATTCTCAGGATTAAGCTCCACAGCTTTGCACATTGTAATTACATGTAGGTCATGTCAACCCAGATGCAACAGACCCATAATTCCTCCACACATTGTCCAAGCTGTCCAGGCACAAGCCAACTCCTCTCCTGAAGCCACTTCCCTCAATTGGCTGTGTCCAAGCTAGTATGCATTAGAAAAATGTCCTTTCAGAAGGCAATATTAGTTGCTCTGTGCAGCTATACAGCTTCCAGCTCACAGATGGGAGCTCAGTGTTGTGAACAGCCACTGAGCTGTGCAGGCACAGCAAATGTGGGTAGGGCTGCTCCCACCCATCCAGACATGCCCAGAGAGTGTCATTAAAAACATGAGGATTAAAGCTTTCTCCTTTATTTAACTGCTGAAATTCCTCAGAGTTGCCAACATTGTGTAACTATATATTTAGTCTAATCTTAATATGATTTTGTCAAGCTTTAGAATAGCTTCCTCTGGAAACCTCAGAGACTGGAGGAGGAAGGCCTGAAAAAGTGAGACTTGTGAGACCCCTATAAGAGAAGTATAAGGGCAGATGGTACAAAGACTTACAACGTGATTTCTGTAGGAGGGAACTGTGTGCTACTCACCGTTACTGTCTTTCCAAAGAAAGGGAGTTATGAGCATCTACAAATTAATGCACGCAGTTATGGATGGCAAGGTCAGTGTTACCAGCTTTCTCCGTGCAGAGAAGTAACCTACTATGACCAAACTTTTGCTTAGCAAAGTGATTTTGGGGAAAAAACGGATAAAATCCAGTAGGTGCAAATGGGCAGTGTAGAAGAATTGTGTCCCCCTGTCTGTTCACTTGGTAACCCTACCCCAAAACTAAAGTTCTTTGAAGAAAAGGTAAGCATTTTAAGTCACACTATAACCATCCTTAAAATTGGAAGCCCTGTACTGCTTGGTAAGGACTTACAGAGCTTAATACTTGCCAAAAATTTTTGATTTGTTGACTTCAGTGACACAATAAATATGTCATTTTGAACACTTTATCATTAATGCACAGACATGTAAGCTTGACAGGATTTTGCTCCTGAAACAACACTTCTTTAAATTGTGGCCCAACATACATGTCAATGTGAAATGTGTTCATCTGATTTGTGTGAATATGGAACAATGCTAGGGCCGCATGGTATGATGAATGTGACCTTCTGTCTTACATACTCTTGTATAACCACAAGTCTAAGAGAAACAGAGTGGTTAATGTATATAGTTCTTGTATCTTGCAAAGGAATGTTATAGCAATTTGTGTCAATAGAGAGCTTGAAGGGAAATGTATTTGTAGGCTTTTCCTTGAAGTCTCTGATATCTGGGGGGTTTCAGAATAGCAGCTATTATGACTATTGCATGGAACACTATGCAAGTCTCTGATATCTGGCCAGAAGATTAAGGAGAAGGGGAAAGCTGAAGAATGACTAAAAGACAAAGCTTGCATGGGACAATGCACAAGTCTCTGACATACAGCCAAGTTGGACAAAGGAGAAGGACAAGAGGGAGGAAGACTAAGAGCCTTCAGCACTAGAGACCCCCAGAGGGACCACCGGAGACTGATACGCATGCGCCAGTAGGAGGGTTTGGATTCCAGAAACTAATTATAATAACCCTGTTTTTTTTAGAAGTAGTAATGAATATGTATTAGCCTAGGAGCATAAAAATCAGCTGCTTGATGTAACTGGTGTGCGTCTTGGTGGAGCAGAGACTCCCGGCGCACCCAGCGCTGTTTGCTTACCTCTATTCCTTTACTAAATTGTAAACTTTGATTATAGTCCTCTTTTGAAGACTGAGCCATTTATTACAAATGGGGGCTCATACAGGATGGCTTTGGTTCCTGAATTCTGATTTGATCTAGGAGAGGTGCCCCACCATTTGGTGGCTCCAGTTCGAGTTGGGTCAGGACTAATGTCATCTTGAACCTGAATAAAGGGAAGCAAAGATTTTGATTTTGTTATGAGCTCCCTTGCCGGCTGCAGCACTGTATTTTGCCCGTAATTCTGTGCGCGAAGATCCGAACAAAGACGACAGAGTCATAAGTATTTAAGGCGTATACCGTTTGGTTGGGTGGGATTCGGTTGCCTGTGTGTGTAAGAGTGTGACTGAGATGGAACTTAGTTCGGAAGCGAGTGTGGAGGTCTTCTAACTGCGGTTCCAATCACCCGCGAGGGACTTGGCCGGTGAAGGACCGAAGCGATTTCTATAGGATTTGTGGGTGGGTGATAGGTCCTAAACCCCCTGCAAGACACTCTTACTAAGGTAACCAAGGGCTGTGGGAATTGCCACAAGTAAAATTCCCAGATGGATCAGACAAAATTGAAGACCAAGGACCAGAAGAAAGGGAGCAAATTACCAGAAAGTCCATTAGGAATAATGATTAGAAATTGGAACAATAGGGGCCCCAGAAAAGGAAAGAGTAAATTAAAAATGGTCCAGTATTGTATGATAGAATGACCAAAAGAACCCTTAAGACCCCATGTATTTTGGCAAATATTTGGGTCCATGGAGGACTGGGTCTGTCAGGCTTTGAACATTAATGTTCACAGAATCACAGAATTTCTAGGTTGGAAGAGACCTCAAGATCATCGAGTCCAACCTCTGACCTAACACTAACAGTCCCCACTAAACCATATCCCTAAGCTCTACATCTAAACGTCTTTTGAAGACTTCCAGGGATGGTGACTCCACCACCTCCCTGGGCAGCCCGTTCCAGTGCCTAACAACCCTTTCAGTAAAGAAATTCTTCCTAACATCTAACCTAAAACTCCCCTGGTGTAACTTTAGCCCATTCCCCCTCGTCCTGTCACCAGGCACATGGGAGAACAGGCCAACCCCCACCTCGCTACAGCCTCCTTTAATGTACTTATACAGAGCAATAAGGTCGCCCCTGAGCCTCCTCTTCTCTAGGCTGAACAAGCCCAGCTCCTTCAGCCGCTCCTCATAGGACTTGCTCTCCAGGCCCCTCACCAGCTTCGTCGCCCTTCTTTGGACCCGCTCAAGCACCTCGATGTCCTTCTTGTAGCGAGGGGTCCAATGTTAATAGAATCGTGGATCTGGAAGAGAGCAAGTACGCTGCAGCTGAAACATGGAATTAGAAATTAGAGAGTGATTGATTAAAAATGAATATGTGTTACATTTGCAATGTACTGTGCCTGTGCTGCGCTTAGACCTCCAGATAACAGGAGCCCCTCGGACTCTGAGAAACAGATCAAAACAACCTCATGGTTCAGACTTTAACCAAGGGGTCTAAGATAAGGAGGAGTGTTCACAAAGGGACAGGTTATGCATATGTATAGGAATGTTCATGTATCTGTAACTCTTTACTAAAGCAAGTTGCCACGTTAGGCGTGCATGACTTTGGTGGGGCTAACCCCCCGTGCTGCCCAGAACTGAGTAAACATACCTACTTTATAATCTTACTAATTGTGGAGTCAGCTTTTTGAGTCATTTTGGTGAGCCAGGCAGGAGGCATTCTGCTTGGCTGCGGGATCGGCTGTGGAGAGGACGCCCCTAGGTGCACCCTGAGTGTTTTTGCTCAGAGGGGACTCCACTCTCAGCTGCTCACCGCAGGAGCAGACAAAGACCTCCTGAAGCTGAGGACAAACGGAATGTTTTCAGCTGCTGGAGGGATGCTAACTGGAGTGTTAATAATTGTATGTGTTATTCTTAAATGTCCAGGTATTTTGTGTTGAAAGTATTTGTGTAACTGTAAGGGTTTGAAACAAAGTGTTCCAAGTCACTCCACGAAGAACACAGTCAGAGACAATACTTGTTTGGTTGGTTATCATTCTAAATTATATTATTGTGGTATGAATGAGATGTGCTAGAGGCCTCTCTGTGTGATTGCGTGATTGTGCTGTGTGAGTCAGATGCAGCATCGCTGTGAAGTGAGTGCAGAGTTCCGATCTGTGGTTCCGTATTCTCCGCGAGGGGAGTGGGTGGAGACGAACGTGTGTCGTGGTTTAACCCGGCCGGCAGCTAAACACCACGCAGCCGTTCGCTCACCCTCCCCCCTCCCTCTCTGGGACGGGGGAGAGAAATGGAAAGTGAAGCCCGTGAGTTGAGATAAAGACAGTTTAATAAGACAGGAAAATAATAATAACAAAATAATAATAACAATAATAACAATAATAACAATAATAATAATATGGTGATAATAGGGAAATAATAATAATATGTACAAACAAGTGATGCACAATGCAATTGCTCACCACTCGCTGACCGATGCCCAGCCTAACCCCGAGCAGTCCGGCCCCCTTCCCCCAGTCAGCCACCCCTATATATTGTTTAGCATGACGTCAGATGGTATGGAATACCCCTTTGGCTAGTTTGGGTCACCTGTCCTGGGTCTGTCCCCTCCCAGCTCTTACTGCACCCCCAGCCTGCCCGTTGGCAGGACAGAGCAAAAGGCTGAGATGTCCTTGGCTTTGTATAAGCAATGCTCTGCAACAATTAAAGCATCGGGGTTTTATCAGCACTCTTCTCATCCTAAGCCAAAACACAGCATTCCACCAGCTACTAGGAAGAAAATTAATTCTGTGCTAACTGAAACCAGGACATCTATCCACCCCTTATTCCATACCATTTATGTCATGCTCAGGTTACACTCTTTTCCATACATTCTAATTAGTCACCTATAGTAATCATGGTAGTGATAACATACAGTGTAATATACTAATTAACATGGTACAATTCAGTTCATGGGCTATCCTCACCCAGTATTAAATCTCCCTGAGGTACACACCGGACCTCTCCGTTCTTTTGCATCACCCACCAAGTGTATCCAGGTCCCTGAGCGAAAACAATTCCACGAATAGGTTTGCCTTTTCCTGAGGCAGGAGTAGCCCAGACTGTTTTACCCAGCATATTTTTTACATGCACTACAGGAACTTTATCCCCATCTACAGTACGTAACAGGTTTGATTGGGCAGGTCCAGCTCGGTTGGTAGATCCCCTAGTATTGACTAACCAGGTGGCCTTTGCCAAATGCGTATCCCAGTTTTTGAACGTCCCAGCGCCCATTGCTTTCAAGGTAGTCTTTAACAGGCCATTGTATCGTTCAACTTTCCCGGAGGCTGGTGCATGATAGGGGATGTGATACACCCATTCAATACCATGTTCTTTGGCCCAAGTGTCTATAAGGTTGTTTCGGAAGTGAGTCCCATTGTCTGACTCTATTCTTTCTGGGGTGCCATGTCGCCATAGGACTTGCTTTTCAAGGCCCAGGATGGTGTTCCGGGCGGTGGCATGAGGCACAGGATATGTTTCCAGCCATCCGGTGGTTGCTTCCACCATTGTAAGTACGTGGCGCTTGCCATTGCGAGTTTGAGGGAGTGTGATGTAATCAATCTGCCAGGCCTCTCCATATTTATATTTCAGCCATCGTCCTCCATACCAAAGAGGCTTTGACCGTTTGGCTTGATTGATTGCAGCACATGTTTCACAGTCATGAATAACCTGTGCTATAGCGTCCATGGTCAAGTCCACCCCTCGATCACGAGCCCATCTGTATGTTGCGTCTCTACCTTGATGGCCTGAGGTGTCATGGGCCCATCGGGCTATAAATAATTCACCTTTATGCTGCCAATCCAGGTCCACCTGAGCTACTTCAATCTTAGCAGCCTGATCCACCTGCTGGTTGTTTTGATGTTCTTCAGTAGCCCGATTCTTGGGCACATGAGCATCTAGGTGGCATACTTTCACAGCCAGGTTCTCTACCCGAGCAGCAATATCTTGCCACAATGCAGCAGCCCAGATGGGTTTGCCCCTACGCTGCCAGTTGATTTGCTTCCATTGCTGTAACCATCCCCACAGGGCATTTGCTACCATCCATGAATCGGTGTAGAGATAGAGAACTGGCCATTTTTCTCGTTCAGCAATGTCTAAAGCCAGCTGAATGGCTTTCACTTCTGCGAACTGACTCGATTCACTTTCTCCCTCAGCAGCTTCTGCAACTCATCGCGTAGGACTCCATACAGCAGCCTTCCATCTCCGATGCTTCCCCACAATACGACAGGACCCATCAGTGAACAGGGCATATTTCTTTTCATTCTCTGGCAACTGGTTGTACAGTGGGGCTTCTTCAGCACGACCCACCTCCTCCTCTGATGATATCCCAAAGTATTTGCCTTCTGGCCAGTCCATGATCACTTCCAATATTCCTGGGCGACTGGGGTTTCCTATTCGAGCCCGCTGAGTAATCAGTGCAACCCACTTGCTCCATGTAGCATCAGTTGCATGATGCGTAGAGGGGACCCTTCCCTTGAACATCCAGCCTAGTACCGGCAGTCGGGGTGCTAGGAGGAGCTGCGCTTCAGTACCGACCACCTCCGAAGCAGATCGAACTCCTTCATATGCTGCCAATATCTCCTTTTCAGTTGGAGTATAGCGGGCCTCAGATCCTCTGTATCCCCGACTCCAAAACCCCAGGGGCCGACCTCGAGTTTCCCCAGGTTCTTTCTGCCAGAGGCTCCAGGTGGGGCCGTTCTCCCCGGCTGCTGTGTAGAGCACATTCTTTACATCTGGTCCTGTTCGAACTGGCCCAAGGGCTACTGCATGGACTATTTCCTGCTTGATTTGTTCAAAGGCTTGTCGTTGTTCAGGGCCCCATTCAAACTCATTCTTCTTACGGGTTACTTGGTAGAGCGGGTTTACAATCAGACTGTAATTTGGGATGTGCATTCTCCAAAACCCCACAACACCTAGGAAAGTCTGTGTTTCTTTTTTGTTAGTTGGTGGAGACATAGCTGTTATTTTGTTGATCACATCCATTGGGATTTGACGACGTCCATCTTGCCATTTTATTCCTAAAAACTGGATCTCTCATGCAGGTCCTTTGACTTTATTCTGTTTTATGGCAAAACCGGCTTTCAGAAGGATTTGGACTATTTTCTTCCCTTTCTCGAAAACTTCCTCTGCTGTGTCACCCCACACAATAATGTCATCGATGTACTGCAGGTGTTCAGGAGCTTCCCCCTGCTCTAGCGCAGACTGGATCAGCCCATGGCAAATGGTAGGGCTGTGTTTCCACCCCTGGGGCAGCCTATTCCAAGTATATTGGACTCCCCTCCAAGTGAAGGCAAATTGTGGCCTGCACTCTGCTGCTAGAGGGATGGAGAAAAATGCATTAGCGATATCAATTGTGGCGTACCACTTGGCTGCCTTCGATTCAAGTTCGTACTGAAGTTCCAGCATGTCCGGCACTGCAGCACTCAGTGGTGGCGTCACTTCGTTCAGGCCACGATAGTCCACTGTTAGTCTCCACTCGCCATTAGACTTTCGCACTGGCCATATGGGACTATTGAAAGGTGAATGAGTCTTGCTGATCACTCCTTGGCTCTCCAGTTGACGAATTAGCTTATGGATGGGAATCAGGGAGTCTCGGTTAGTGCGATATTGCCGCCGGTGCACAGTTGTGGTAGCGATTGGCACTTGCTGTTCTTCGACCCTCAGCAACCCCACAACAGAGGGGTCCTCTGAGAGACCAGGCAAGGTAGATAATTGTTTAATGCCCTCTGTCTCTAAGGCAGCTATACCAAAAGCCCACCGGAACCCTTTTGGGTCCTTGCAATATCCTCTTCTAAGATAGTCTATGCCAAGGATACATGGAGCATCCGGGCCAGTCACAATGCGGTGCTTTTCCCACTCATTCCCAGTCAGACTCACTTCAGCCTCCAATACAGTCAACTGCTGAGATCCTCCTGTCACTCCACAAATATAGATGGGCTCTGGTCCTTTATAGCTCGATGGCATTATAGTACATTGTGCACCGGTGTCTACTAAAGCCTTATACTTCTGTGCGCGTGATGTGCCAGGCCATCGAATCCACACAGTCCAATAAACTCGATTGTCCCTTTCCTCCCCCTGGCTGGAGGCAGGGCCCCCCTAATCCTGGTCAGAATCTTCTTCGTTTCTGTGTTTGAAGGACTGTCTGCTGGAAGTTGGAGCAGCAAACTTTTCGGAGAATCCCTTTTTCCTGATTGTTTTCTTTTGCAACTCACGTACCCGTGCCTCTAGGGTCGCGGTAGATTTTCCATCCCATTTTCTCATGTCCTCTCCATGGTCTCGTAAGTAAAACCACAGGGTGGCACGGGGTGAGTACCCACCATAGCGTCTTCCTTGTGTGGGTGAACGCCTACCCCTGACAGCTGAGACACTGCTTTGTACAGGTGCGGAGGAGAATAATCTCTCTTCAAGTTGGTGAACCTTTTCAGAAAGTTTCTCCCAGGTGTTCTCTTTTGGTCGGTGGACACTGTTTGGTTCAGGTGGGGAGGAAGATAGATTCTCTTCAAGTTGGTGAACCTTTTCAGAAAGTTTCTCCACAGCTGAGACGCAGGCCTGTAAGGAAGAGGAGAGACTTTCTTCGTACTGCCGGAGTTGTTTAGCCGCTTCATCCACTGTGGGTTCCTCATCCTCTTTCCAGGCCATTATTGCCAATGAGCTGGCATATGATGATGGTGCACTCCGTACAAACTTCCGCCACATGGGTCGTGTACACTTGACTTCATCTGGATCTTTGGATGTTTGTCTGAGGTCTGGATCCTCATAAATCACTTCCCGTACGGCTAATTCCCTCAGGTACTGGATTCCCTTCTCCATAGTGGTCCACTTGCCTGGTAGACATAAAAGTTCTTCCTTGAAGGGATACCTTTCCCTCACAGCTGAGAGGAGACGCCTCCAGAGGCTGGTGGATTGTGCTCTATCTGCAATTGCTTTGTCAATGCCGGCGTCTCGAGCAAGGGATCCCAGCCGCTTGGCTTCCCTGCCGTCTAATTCCACACAATTGGCTCCAGAGTCCCAGCACCGGAGCAGCCAGGTGACAAGCTGCTCACCTATACAGCGACCAAAATCTTTTCGCACATCTCGTAGCTCGCGCTCGTTTAGGCTTCGGGTAGTTACTGTTGATTTTTCGACATCCTCATCTTCCTCCTCCTGAATCCTTGATGGCCCAGCGTCGTCATCATCTTCGTCATCTCTATACCTAGTTTTGGCAGAAGCCTTACCTGGATTGGCAGAAGACTCTCTGCGTTCTAAACGACCTGAATCTCTATACCATTTTTTCACCTTCTCTACAGGGGCAGCTTGCACTGCTACTGCTCGTTTCTCTGACTTTGTTACAGGGTCTGCCACAGGGGTTGGAATGCCCTCTGCAGGGTCAACTTGCACTGCTACAGCTCGTTTCTCTGACCCCGTTACAGGGATTGGAATACCCTCTGAAGGGTCAACCTGCACTGCTACAGCTCGTTTCTCTGACCCCGTTACAGGGATTGGAATACCCTCTGCAGGGTCAACTTGCACTGCTACAGCTCGTTTCTCTGACACGGCCACAGGAGCTGGAGCAGCTGCAGGAGCTGGAGCAGTTGCAGGAACTGGAGCTGTAGCGGCTACAGGAGCTGGAGCTGGAGCTGGAGCAGTTGCAGGAGCTGGGACTGGAGCAGCAGTAGGAGCTGGAGCTGGAGCGGCTTCAGGAGCTGGAGCTGGAGCGGCTTCAGGAGCTGGGACTGGAGCAGTTGCAGGAGCTGGGACTGGAGTAGCGGCAGGAGCTGGAACTGGAGAGACTGCAGGAACTGGGACTGGAGCGGCTGCAGGAGCTGGAACTGGAGCGACTGCAGGAGCTGGAACTGGAGCGACTGCAGGAACCGGAGCTGGAGCGGCTGCAGGAGCTGGAGCTGGAGCGGCTGCAGGAGCTGGAACTGGAGCGGCTGCAGGAACCGGAGCTGGAGTGGCTGCAGGAGCTGGGGCTGGAGCGGCTGCAGAATCCACCGTAGGGGTCACAGTGGCCGTTGGATCTGTCACAGGGCTTGGAGTGGCCGCAGGGTCTGTCACTAAGTTGATAGCAGTATCAATGGCAGCTCAATAGGCATGAGCCAGGCCCCAGCACGTTACAATGATTTGTGTTACTTTGGAACTGCCAGAATCATGACACCTTTTTTTCAAGCATTCTGCCAGTTTTTGAGGATTTTGCCATTGTTCAGGGGTGAATTTCCAACACACTGGGGGTGCCAACTGCTCTAGATGCCTGCCCATATCCACCCATACTACCTGCCACCCACAACTATACTGCCTCCGGGCAGATCTCCGGATGAGCTTCCCAAGTAGTTGTTTAACTTTAAGCAGAACCTGAAGTGCATTCAGGAGGCAGAACAACAAGACTATGGTATTCTGAGTATCCCAGAAATATTCAATATCTTGGAGAGCTATTGTGACAAGCTCAGGGGATAAGAGGGTGGTGAAGGAGAAAGGGAGAGTAAGCAAGTAAGAAAAAATATCTTCCCCTTTCCCCTCCACAGATTGACTCCCTAATGGAAAAAAACAATAGGTATAATTGCTAATAGTTTCCAAGATACAGTTTCCAAAGTACAGAGTCGACGATGTTACTGAGTACAAATAACAAGTTAGAGTCATGACCAGATATCTCATCGTCTCATAAGCCATTGCTACAACACACAGTACCATAATGATCTGAAACCAGGGCCCGGAGAGGATAAACAACATGACAGAGAGCAAATACGGAAAATAATGTACTGTAATACTCAATTTGGAAAACAGGCGCAGCAGAGTTGAGATTAAAGCAATCAGCATTATGACAAGTGACTATTAAGCAGGTCTAATCCTTACACCAATTTTAGTTTAACACACTCTGGTCAGATCTGCCGTTATCTCAACCTTTCGGGCCCCACGTTGGGCGCCAAAAAGACTGTCGTGGTTTAACCCGGCCGGCAGCTAAACACCACGCAGCCGTTCGCTCACCCTCCCCCCTCCCTCTCTGGGACGGGGGAGAGAAATGGAAAGTGAAGCCCGTGAGTTGAGATAAAGACAGTTTAATAAGACAGGAAAATAATAATAACAAAATAATAATAACAATAATAACAATAATAATATTATGGTGATAATAGGGAAATATTAATAATATGTACAAACAAGTGATGCACAATGCAATTGCTCACCACTCGCTGACCGATGCCCAGCCTAACCCCGAGCAGTCCGGCCCCCTTCCCCCGGTTAGCCACCCCTATATATTGTTTAGCATGACGTCAGATGGTATGGAATACCCCTTTGGCTAGTTTGGGTCACCTGTCCTGGGTCTGTCCCCTCCCAGCTCTTACTGCACCCCCAGCCTGTCCGTTGGCAGGACAGAGCAAAAGGCTGGGATGTCCTTGGCTTAGTATAAGCACTGCTCTGCAACAATTAAAGCATCAAAGCATCGGGGTGTTATCAGCACTCTTCTCATCCTAAGCCAAAACATAGCATTCCACCAGCTACTAGGAAGAAAATTAATTCTGTGCTAACTGAAACCAGGACAACGTGTCTGCGTGACAGACCGAAAAGAAGTGCTGTTTTATCCAAGTTTTGATTGGTGGTGCCCAATATATGGGCCTGGCAGTGTATCTTGTGATCCTATTTTTGCTCTTAAATGCTTTGAGTGTGGCAAGAAAAAAGGCGGGAGCATTATCTAAGTAACTAACAGTTTAGAAGTTTTGGTGTATTTGCTGTGGTGTTTGGTCAGTTTCCCAAGTACTGGGGTGGGAAGGGGCTGACTGATTATCAAAGCGGTAGAACAGAGAGAGTCATTTCTTTGGTGGTTCAGGCTTGAGCCCTGGGAATTTGGTAAGAAGGGGGAGAGCGAATTTATTTAGGCCTCAATACCTTTTTAGACCCCCATATTGACGGATACACAGGAGTGATTCCTTGTTTTGTATGAGCTTAGTAACAAAGTGCATGAGAAAAATTGGCATTAGGTTTGAAATTCGGTCCTGTTGAAATGTAAATTTTTGTGGAAAAAGTGTGGCATGTAGTATTTAACAGAGCCATTTGAAGTTGAATGAGCAGGGAAAGAGGATGTAGGAATGTTAATCGTTCTGCCTCAACAGGAGGCTGAGATCTCAAAATCAAGGGTGTGAGCCCTCTGGGGCAGAGGGACCATGATGGGTCCCAGAGAGTTGTCATGGAAACAGAAAAGCAGTTAACTCTTAAAACAACCTGTCTTGGTTTCAGTTAGCACAGAATTAATTTTCTTCCTAGTAGCTGGTGGAATGCTGTGTTTTGGCTTAGGATGAGAAGAGTGCTGATAACACCCCGATGCTTTAATTGTTGCAGAGCAGTGCTTATACTAAGCCAAGGACATCTCAGCCTTTTGCTCTGTCCTGCCAACGGGCAGGCTGGGGGTGCAGTAAGAGCTGGGAGGGGACAGACCCAGGACAGGTGACCCAAACTAGCCAAAGGGGTATTCCATACCATCTGACATCATGCTAAACAATATATAGGGGTGGCTAGCCGGGGGGAGGGGGCCGGACTGCTCGGGGTTAGGCTGGGCATCGGTCAGCGAGTGGTGAGCAATTGCATTGTGCATCACTTGTTTGTACATACTATTATTACTTTCCTATTATCACCATTGTATTATTATTGTTATTATTTTATTATTATTTTGTTATTATTATTTTCCTGTCTTATTAAACTGTCTTTATCTCAACTCACGGGCTTCACTTTCCATTTCTCTCCCCCGTCCCAGAGAGGGAGGGGGGAGGGTGAGCGAACGGCTGCGTGGTGTTTAGCTGCCGGCCGGGTTAAACCACGACAGTCTTTTTGGCGCCCAACGTGGGGCCCGAAAGGTTGAGATAACGGCAGATCTGACCAGAGTGTGTTAAACTAAAATTGGTGTAAGGATTAGACCTGCTTAATAGTCACTTGTCATAATGCTGATTGCTTTAATCTCAACTCTGCTGCGCCTGTTTTCCAAATTGAGTATTATAGTACATTATTTTCCGTATTTGCTCTCTGTCGTGTTGTTTATCCTCTCCGGGCCCTGGTTTCAGATCATTATGGTGCTGTGTGTTGTAGCAATGGCTTATGAGACGATGAAATATGTGGTCATGACTCTAACTTGTTATTTGTATTCAGTAACATCGTCGACTCTGTACTTTGGAAACTGTATCTTGGAAACTATTAGCAATTATACCTATTGTTTTTTTCCATTAGGGAGTCAATCTGTGGAGGGGAAAAGGGAGGATATTTTTCCTTACTTGCTTACTCTCCCTTTCTCCTTCACCACCCCTGTATCCTCCTGGGTCACTCTGCCTTCCTCCTTCACCACCCTCTTATCCCCTGAGCTTGTCACAATAGCTCTCCAAGATATTGAATATTTCTGGAATACTCAGAATACCATAGTCTTGTTGTTCTGCCTCATGAATGCACTTCAGATTCTGCTTAAAGTTAAACAACTACTTATGAAGCTCATCCGGAGATCTGCCCGGAGGCAGGATAGTTGTGGGTGGCAGGGAGTATGGGTGGATATGGGCAGGCATCTAGAGCAGTTGGCACCCCCAGTGTGTTGGAAATTCACCCCTGAACAATGGCAAAATCCTCAAAAACTGGCAGAATGCTTGAAAAAAAGGTGTCATGATTCTGGCAGTTCTAAAGTAACACAAATCATTGTAACGTGCTGGGGCCTGGCTCATGCCTATCGAGCTGCCATTGATACTGCTATCAACTTAGTGACAGACCCTGCGGCCACTCCAAGCCCTGTGACAGATCCAACGGCCACTGTGACCCCTACGGTTCCTGCAGCCACTCCAGATCCAGCTCCTGCAGCCGCCCCAGCTCCAGCTCCTGCAGCCGCTCCAGTTCCAGCTCCTGCAGCTGCTCCAGTCCCAGCTCCTGCAGCCGCTCCAGTTCCAGCTCCTGCAGCCGCTCCAGCTCCAGCTCCTGCAGCCGCTCCAGTCCCAGTTCCTGAAGCTGCTCCAGCTCCAGCTCCTGAAGCCGCTCCAGCTCCAGCTCCTACTGCTGCTCCAGTCCCAGCTCCTGCAACTGCTCCAGCTCCAGCTCCAGCTCCTGTAGCCGCTACAGCTCCGGTTCCTGCAACTGCTCCAGCTCCTGCAGCTGCTCCAGCTCCTGTGGCCGTGTCAGAGAAACGAGCTGTAGCAGTGCAAGTTGACCCTGCAGAGGGTATTCCAATCCCTGTAACGGGCAGGAACAGTCCCAGTTCCTGCAGTCGCTCCAGTTCCAGCTCCGGCCGCTACTCCAGTCCCAGATCCTGCAACTGCTCCAGTCCCAGCTCCTGAAGCTGCTCCAGCTCCAGCTCCTGAAGCCGCTCCAGCTCCAGCTCCTACTGCTGCTCCAGTCCCAGCTCCTGCAACTGCTCCAGCTCAAGCTCCAGCTCCTGTAGCCGCTACAGCTCCGGTTCCTGCAACTGCTCCAGCTCCTGCAGCTGCTCCAGCTCCTGTGGCCGTGTCAGAGAAACGAGCTGTAGCAGTGCAAGTTGACCCTGCAGAGGGTATTCCAATCCCTGTAACGGGGTCAGAGAAACGAGCTGTAGCAGTGCAAGTTGATCCTGCAGAGGGTATTCCAATCCCTGTAACGGGGTCAGAGAAACGAGCTGTAGCAGTGCAAGTTGATCCTGCAGAGGGTATTCCAATCCCTGTAACGGGGTCAGAGAAACGAGCTGTAGCAGTGCAAGTTGACCCTGCAGAGGGCATTCCAACCCCTGTGGCAGACCCTGTAACAAAGTCAGAGAAACGAGCAGTAGCAGTGCAAGCTGCCCCTGTAGAGAAGGTGAAAATATGGTATAGAAATTCAAGTCGTTTAGAACGCAGAGAGTCTTCTGCCAATCCAGGTAAGGCTTCTGCCAAAACTAAGTATAGAGATGACGAAGATGATGACGATGCTGGGCCATCAAGGATTCAGGAGGAGGAAGATGAGGATGCCGAAAAAGCAACAGTAACTACCCGAAGCCTAAACGAGCGCGAGCTACGAGATGTGCGAAAAGATTTTGGTCGCTGTATAGGTGAGCAGCTTGTCACCTGGCTGCTCCGGTGCTGGGACTCTGGAGCCAATTGTGTGGAATTAGACGGCAGGGAAGCCAGACGGTTGGGATCCCTTGCTCGAGACGCCGGCATTGACAAAGCAATTGCAGATGGAGCACAACCCACCAGCCTCTGGAGGCGTCTCCTCTCAGCTGTGAGGGAAAGGTATCCCTTCAAGGAAGAACTTTTATGTCTACCAGGCAAGTGGACCACTATGGAGAAGGGAATCCAGTACCTGAGGGAATTAGCCGTACGGGAAGTGATTTATGAGGATCCAGACCTCAGACAAACATCCAAAGATCCAGATGAAGTCAAGTGTACACGACCCATGTGGCGGAAGTTTGTACGGAGTGCACCATCATCATATGCCAGCTCATTGGCAATAATGGCCTGGAAAGAGGATGAGGAACCCACAGTGGATGAAGCGGCTAAACAACTCCGGCAGTACGAAGAAAGTCTCTCCTCTTCCTTACAGGCCTGCGTCTCAGCTGTGGAGAAACTTTCTGAAAAGGTTCACCAACTTGAAGAGAATCTATTGTCCTCCCCACCTGAACCAACCAGTGCCCACCGACCAAAAGAGAACACCTGGGAGAAACTTTCTGAAAAGGTTCACCAACTTGAAGAGAGATTATTCTCCTCCGCACCTGTACAAAGCAGTGTCTCAGCTGTCAGGGGTAGGCGTTCACCCACACAAGGAAGACGATATGGTGGGTACTCACCCCGTGCCACCCTGTGGTTTTACTTACGAGACCATGGAGAGGACATGAGAAAATGGGATGGAAAATCTACCGCGACCCTAGAGGCACGGGTACGTGAGTTGCAAAAGAAAACAATCAGGAAAAAAGGATTCTCCGAAAAGTTTGCTGCTCCAACTTCCAGCAGACAGTCCTTCAAACACAGAAACGAAGAAGATTCTGACCAGGATTAGGGGGGCCCTGCCTCCAGCCAGGGGGAGGAAAGGGACAATCGAGTTTATTGGACTGTGTGGATTCGATGGCCTGGCACATCACGCGCACAGAAGTATAAGGCTTTAGTAGACACCGGTGCACAATGTACTATAATGCCATCGAGCTATAAAGGACCAGAGCCCATCTATATTTGTGGAGTGACAGGAGGATCTCAGCAGTTGACTGTATTGGAGGCTGAAGTGAGTCTGACTGGGAATGAGTGGGAAAAGCACCGTATTGTGACTGGCCCGGATGCTCCATGTATCCTTGGCATAGACTATCTTAGAAGAGGATATTGCAAGGACCCAAAAGGGTTCCGGTGGGCTTTTGGTATAGCTGCCTTAGAGACAGAGGGCATTAAACAATTATCTACCTTGCCTGGTCTCTCAGAGGACCCCTCTGTTGTGGGGTTGCTGAGGGTCGAAGAACAGCAAGTGCCAATCGCTACCACAACTGTGCACCGGCGGCAATATCGCACTAACCGAGACTCCCTGATTCCCATCCATAAGCTAATTCGTCAATTGGAGAGCCAAGGAGTGATCAGCAAGACCCATTCACCTTTCAATAGCCCCATATGGCCAGTGCGAAAGTCTAATGGCGAGTGGAGACTAACAGTGGACTATCGTGGCCTGAACGAAGTCACGCCACCACTGAGTGCTGCAGTGCCGGACATGCTGGAACTTCAGTATGAACTTGAATCGAGGGCAGCCAAGTGGTACGCCACAATTGATATCGCTAATGCATTTTTCTCCATCCCTCTAGCAGCAGAGTGCAGGCCACAATTTGCCTTCACTTGGAGGGGAGTCCAATATACTTGGAATAGGCTGCCCCAGGGGTGGAAACACAGCCCTACCATTTGCCATGGGCTGATCCAGTCTGCGCTAGAGCAGGGGGAAGCTCCTGAACACCTGCAGTACATCGATGACATTATTGTGTGGGGTGACACAGCAGAGGAAGTTTTCGAGAAAGGGAAGAAAATAGTCCAAATCCTTCTGAAAGCCGGTTTTGCCATAAAACAGAATAAAGTCAAAGGACCTGCACGAGAGATCCAGTTTTTAGGAATAAAATGGCAAGATGGACGTCGTCAAATCCCAATGGATGTGATCAACAAAATAACAGCTATGTCTCCACCAACTAACAAAAAAGAAACACAGACTTTCCTAGGTGTTGTGGGGTTTTGGAGAATGCACATCCCAAATTACAGTCTGATTGTAAACCCGCTCTACCAAGTAACCCGTAAGAAGAATGAGTTTGAATGGGGCCCTGAACAACGACAAGCCTTTGAACAAATCAAGCAGGAAATAGTCCATGCAGTAGCCCTTGGGCCAGTTCGAACAGGACCAGATGTAAAGAATGTGCTCTACACAGCAGCCGGGGAGAACGGCCCCACCTGGAGCCTCTGGCAGAAAGAACCTGGGGAAACTCGAGGTCGGCCCCTGGGGTTTTGGAGTCGGGGATACAGAGGATCTGAGGCCCGCTATACTCCAACTGAAAAGGAGATATTGGCAGCATATGAAGGAGTTCGATCTGCTTCGGAGG
Organism: Anas acuta; assembly: GCF_963932015.1. Lineage (NCBI taxonomy): Eukaryota > Metazoa > Chordata > Aves > Anseriformes > Anatidae > Anas > Anas acuta. Next base: position 20,010,808 of record NC_089016.1, read on the forward strand.
TGGTCGGTACTGAAGCGCAGCTCCTCCTAGCACCCCGATTGCCGGTACTAGGCTGGATGTTCAAGGGAAGGGTCCCCTCTACGCATCATGCAACTGATGCTACATGTTGCAAGTGGGTTGCACTGATTACTCAGCGGGCTCGAATAGGAAACCCCAGTCGCCCAGGAATATTGGAAGTGATCATGGACTGGCCAGAAGGCAAATACTTTGGGATATCATCAGAGGAGGAGGTGGGTCGTGCTGAAGAAGCCCCACTGTACAACCAGTTGCCAGAGAATGAAAAGAAATATGCCCTGTTCACTGATGGGTCCTGTCGTATTGTGGGGAAGCATCGGAGATGGAAGGCTGCTGTATGGAGTCCTACGCGACGAGTTGCAGAAGCTGCTGAGGGAGAAGGTGAATCGAGTCAGTTTGCAGAAGTGAAAGCCATTCAGCTGGCTTTAGACATTGCTGAACGAGAAAAATGGCCAGTTCTCTATCTCTACACCGATTCATGGATGGTAGCAAATGCCCTGTGGGGATGGTTACAGCAATGGAAGCAAAACAACTGGCAGCGTAGGGGCAAACCCATCTGGGCTGCTGCATTGTGGCAAGATATTGCTGCTCGGGTAGAGAACCTGGCTGTGAAAGTACGCCACGTAGATGCTCATGTGCCCAAGAATCGGGCTACTGAAGAACATCAAAACAACCAGCAGGTGGATCAGGCTGCTAAGATTGAAGTAGCTCAGGTGGACTTGGATTGGCAGCATAAAGGTGAATTATTTATAGCCCGATGGGCCCATGACACCTCAGGCCATCAAGGTAGAGACGCAACATACAGATGGGCTCGTGATCGAGGGGTGGACTTGACCATGGACGCTATAGCACAGGTTATTCATGACTGTGAAACATGTGCTGCAATCAATCAAGCCAAACGGTCAAAGCCTCTTTGGTATGGAGGACGATGGCTGAAATATAAATATGGAGAGGCCTGGCAGATTGATTACATCACACTCCCTCAAACTCGCAATGGCAAGCGCCACGTACTTACAATGGTGGAAGCAACCACCGGATGGCTGGAAACATATCCTGTGCCTCATGCCACCGCCCGGAACACCATCCTGGGCCTTGAAAAGCAAGTCCTATGGCGACATGGCACCCCAGAAAGAATAGAATCAGACAATGGGACTCACTTCCGAAACAACCTTATAGACACTTGGGCCAAAGAACATGGTATTGAATGGGTGTATCACATCCCCTATCATGCACCAGCCTCCGGGAAAGTTGAACGATACAATGGCCTGTTAAAGACTACCTTGAAAGCAATGGGCGCTGGGACGTTCAAAAACTGGGATACGCATTTGGCAAAGGCCACCTGGTTAGTCAATACTAGGGGATCTACCAACCGAGCTGGACCTGCCCAATCAAACCTGTTACGTACTGTAGATGGGGATAAAGTTCCTGTAGTGCATGTAAAAAATATGCTGGGTAAAACAGTCTGGGCTACTCCTGTCTCAGGAAAAGGCAAACCTATTCGTGGAATTGTTTTCGCTCAGGGACCTGGATACACTTGGTGGGTGATGCAAAAGAACGGAGAGGTCCGGTGTGTACCTCAAGGAGATTTAATACTGGGTGAGAATAGCCCATGAACTGAATTGTACCATGTTAAATAGTATATTATACTGTATGTTATCACTACCATGATTACTATAGGTGACTAATTAGAATGTATGGAAAAGAGTGTAACCTGAGCATGACATAAATGGTATGGAATAAGGGGTGGATAGATGTCCTGGTTTCAGTTAGCACAGAATTAATTTTCTTCCTAGTAGCTGGTGGAATGCTGTGTTTTGACTTAGGATGAGAAGAGTGCTGATAAAACCCCGATGCTTTAATTGTTGCAGAGCAGTGCTTATACTAAGCCAAGGACATCTCAGCCTTTTGCTCTGTCCTGCCAACGGGCAGGCTGGGGGTGCAGTAAGAGCTGGGAGGGGACAGACCCAGGACAGGTGACCCAAACTAGCCAAAGGGGTATTCCATACCATCTGACATCATGCTAAACAATATATAGGGGTGGCTAGCCGGGGGGAGGGGGCCGGACTGCTCGGGGTTAGGCTGGGCATCGGTCAGCGAGTGGTGAGCAATTGCATTGTGCATCACTTGTTTGTACATACTATTATTACTTTCCTATTATCACCATTGTATTATTATTGTTATTATTTTATTATTATTTTGTTATTATTATTTTCCTGTCTTATTAAACTGTCTTTATCTCAACTCACGGGCTTCACTTTCCATTTCTCTCCCCCGTCCCAGAGAGGGAGGGGGGAGGGTGAGCGAACGGCTGTGTGGTGTTTAGCTGCCGGCCGGGTTAAACCACGACACAACCTGAGTTTATGAGTGAGCTCAGATTGCCAATGGGACTGCTCAGGGAACTGTTGACAATTGCATTCCCCTGACCGACCCCACACTGAGACTATAGTCACCCCGGAAATAATGAACGGTAAATACCAAAATCTGGTTAAATTGGGAATTGTTCCAACAAGGTCCAAAAGAACCCCCTATGGAATTTTTGGACCAACTTTGAAATGTAATGGAAAACAAAACAAAACAAATGAAACTGAAGAAAATAGGGGCTAGGTTAGAACAAGGAAAATGTACGCTGCCGGACAGGCGAGAGATATTGCCAAAAGCTTATGTGAAGCAAGTATTGGGACGTTTGCATGCACAAACACATTGGGGTACAAAGGCGTTAAGTGATCATTTACTTAAACAATTTGGTTGCATTGGGTTTTTTGAAAGAGCAAAGCAAATTATACCACGTTGCTTAACTTGTCAGAAGATAAATAAGAAAGTGTTTCAACAAGCAGCCACCAGAGGGAGAAAAAGCAGCTTATAGGCCTTTTGAAAAGTACAGGTTGATTTCACTGAATTGCCCAATGTAGGTGTGATAAATTAGTAGGGGTTTGTTCATTGTCCTTGAGAATTTAAAGAATCTACTGAGGGGATAAGGTTTCACAACTCACGGCATTGTAACATGGGGACAAATGGGGAAGGGGGGTTGGGTAAACATCCTTGTTAAAACAAAGATTTTGTAAGATACCACCCACCCACTGCAAGACATCCTATTTTGCCCCCACCTGAACACAAGCACAAGGCATGATCGCTGGAGGAAGAATAACGACCCCCAACAACAGACTGCGCAGTCTCAGAAGTCTCAACAAGTCGACAAGTCTCGACAAGCCAGAACTTGAATGCTATAAAACAGAGACACTGGAAAGGGAAGCTGTGTGCCGTGGCGGAGCGGAGACTCCCCAGCCGCCCAGCGCTGTTTTGCTTGTGTCTGCTTACTTGATTAATAAAATAATTTCAATAGACCAGTAAATTGTGTGGTCTAATTTATAACAGTAGGGAGGATAAAATATCTATTGGTAATAGTAGATCATTTAACACAATGGGTAGAAGCTTATTCCGTAACACGAGCTAGGGCACAAATGGTGGTAAAAATTCTATTAGAACTCCTGATACCTAAATATGGGATAATCCAGTACATTGATTCTGATCAGGGCACACACCTTATTTCTAAAATAATAAAATTATTATGTCAATCATTAGGTATTTCCCCCTGTACTCGGCTCTGGTGAGGCCGCACCTCGAGTACTGTGTTCAGTTTTGGGCCCCTCGCTACAAGAAGGACATCGAGGTGCTTGAGCGGGTCCAAAGAAGGGCGACGAAGCTGGTGAGGGGCCTGGAGAGCAAGTCCTATGAGGAGCGGCTGAAGGAGCTGGGCTTGTTCAGCCTAGAGAAGAGGAGGCTCAGGGGCGACCTTATTGCTCTGTATAAGTACATTAAAGGAGGCTGTAGCGAGGTGGGGGTTGGCCTGTTCTCCCATGTGCCTGGTGACAGGACGAGGGGGAATGGGCTAAAGTTACGCCAGGGGAGTTTTAGGTTAGATGTTAGGAAGAATTTCTTTACTGAAAGGGTTGTGAGGCATTGGAACGGGCTGCCCAGGGAGGTGGTGGAGTCACCATCCCTGGAAGTCTTCAAAAGACGTTTAGATGTAGAGCTTAGGGATATGGTTTAGTGGGGACTGTTAGTGTTAGGTCAGAGGTTGGACTCGATGATCTTGAGGTCTCTTCCAACCTAGAAAATTCTGTGTGATTCTGTGTGATTCTGTGTATTCAGCGGGAATACCATACTCCGTGGTACCCACAAAGCTCAGGGAAAGTAGAAAGACTGAATCAAACAATAAAACAACAATTGGCTAAGTTAATGATCGAGACACAAATGCCCTGAACAAAATGCTTACCATTGGCACTTTAAAACATAAGAACTAAACCACACAGTGAGACTGGATTATTGAAATATGAAATGTTAGATGGTATGCCTTATTCTCAAGGGACGCCTCCAGGGAACAATGTAGTTGAGGATCCTAGCATCCAGAAATATATAATTACTGTTATATATGGAGTGGTAATTTGTGTCGAGAAAAAGGTTGATATTAATAAAGAAGGGGGAGATTTGGAAATGTGGCCATGGGGGTTGGAAAGCCCCATGATTGAGATAACATTGGACTCTTAACGATGAGGCTATCAGGAATATAAGAGTTTAGAGGGAACAAAGAAGGGTGATTCAGGAGACTCCATGCAGTCTCCAGTTTCTTGTTCTCCAGCTGGTTTCTTGTTCTCCAGCCATTAAGGCATGGATGTTTCTGGGTGTTTGCTGTTGTTGTTACATTCAAAGTTGTTTGACCAATGAAAAGTTGTTTTGAAAAGAACTGCTGTGGAGAGAAGGGTATAAGAGGGGAGCCTGCCCTCAAGATAAAAAAATGCAGCACGATGAAGTTACATCAGTAAAGAAGCAAGAAAAAGAAATGAAGAGGAACAGGCTGGGAGAATGGAGACCAGGACGGGAACAGGCACTCTGATCGCCTCATGAAGATAGGTTCGGCCAAACTCAGCAAACCGCTCAGAGAAGCTCGTCGCTGGAAATAGGCGGCACTGGAGCTGGAGAGAAGCTCAAGCTGAGAGAAGCGGACCTGCGCACACAACTGCCTCTTGCTGGTAAGCAGTTGCGCGCTATGGGGAATCATACGTCCTTAGGAACAAAGACTGTCCTGGTAACCTTACAGCTTATTCTCCTTATTAACAACTGGACAGTTTATGAGCCTGAAATATGGGACCAAACTGAGGTCAAGGTGTGGGACTCTGCAACTAAAAACGACAAGATTGCAGTGGGATTGCTCAGCACCTGGCGAGCAGTCTCTGAGGCCTTAAAAGAGCCATGTGGGACCACAGTCAGAAACGTGTGGCTTGCCAGATAGTGAGGGAGCTGTGGGCTCCTTTACTGATCCTACTGCTACACCAACAGCCCCTCTGCTGCTACAGCCATCGAAGGCTTTTGCTGTTACGCCCCCTGCTGACCTGAACGTGCCTTTTGACCCAGGCCTATTGGCTTTGAAAAGGAGATGGATATGTTTTTCTTCAATCTGGGAAGAACGGGATACATAAGGCCTGAAGCAAGAAAAGGAATGGAAAATGGAGACTGTTAAGTTATGGAACTTAAAGGATTGTTTGTTACCTTTTCTGATTGTACGTATGTATAGGCATACTTGTGTTTAGTGTGTAAAGCAATGTTCTATAAGTTTAGAAAGTTTGATGTTCGTGTGTGCATGTTGGTGGAGTGTAGACTCCCTGCACACCCAGCACTGTTTACTTGCCTTTTATACCTTTTATAGCTTTTATACCTTTTAGAGATATTTGTTTTATAAATATTACAAAATTCAGATTGAGATGAGACCTCATTTATAACAGTATAACAGATTCGTGTGAATATGGAACAATGCTAGGGCCGCATGGTATGATGAATGTGACCTTCTGTCTTACATACCCTTGTATAACCACAAGTCTAAGAGAAACAGAGTGGTTAATGTATATAGTTCTTGTATCTTGCAAAGGAATGTTATAGCAATTTGTGTCACTAGAGAGCTTGAAGGGAAATGTATTTGTAGGCTTTTCCTTGAAGTCTCTGATATCTGGGGGGTTTCAGAATAATTGCTAACCATTATGACTATTGCATGGAACACTATGCAAGTCTCTGATATCTGGCCAGAAGATTAAGGAGAAGGGGAAAGCTGAAGAATGACTAAAAGACAAAGCTTGCAGGGGATGCTGCATAAGTCTCTGACATACAGCCAAGTTGGACAAAGGAGAAGGACAAGAGGGAGGAAGACTAAGAGCCTTCAGCACTAGAGACCCCCAGAGGGACCACCGGAGACTGATACGCATGCGCCAGTAGGAGGGTTTGGATTCTGGAAACTAATTATAATAACCCTGTTTTTTTTTTTAGAATAATGAATATGTATTAGTCTAGGAGCATAAAAATCAGCTGCTTGATGTAACTGGTGTGCATCTTGGTGGAGCAGAGACTCCCGGCGCACCCAGCGCTGTTTGCTGACCTCTATTCCTTTAATAAATTGTAAACTTTGATTATAGTCCTCTTTTGAAGACTGAGCCACTTATTACAACACTTCTTTAAATTGTGGCCCAACATGCATGTCAATCTGGCACACTAAGTGATAAAATCTTTTTTTTTTTTGTAAGCAACAAACTTAGTTAGTTAGGTTCTATGTCAATAATCACTGCAGCCTTGTAACAGAAGAACTTTTAATTATCTGCACATAAGAATATGTTGTCACAGAAAAAGCATCCCATAAAAAGGAAATGCAAAGGGTCCAGTGTTTCTCTGCAGTCTGGTTTTGCACACATTGCTACTGACTAGCCACAGCAACATAATGCAGCAAGGGCACAACCTGAAGGGCTGTGCACAGGATTTGGATCCAACAACTCCTTTGCTGCTATTTAGGCTATTCCTGTACAGCTCAGGGCTCTGACTAAAAACCAATTTCTCCTTAAGTAATTCTGTCTGGTTGACTTGCTACATGCGCCATCTCAGGAACACTTGGAACTGTAGGAAATACATTAGTATATGCAGCCAGCTAGACAATTCCCACTGTGTGTTTTAAAATTACCAGGGTATAAATAAATTACCAGCCGTCAACAGTGGCTGTGTATATTCAGTATGCCTTATCAGATGATATTTTCCTGGAATTACTACAAAAGAAATGGGTCTCAAGAAGCTCCTGCTCTCTTATCAGGGAGTAAGAACAAAAATGGTTCTGCATTAAGTATTTAAACTGCACTTGGCACAGTGGAGAATGTAAAAAACAAAACAAAACAAAAAAGAGCTCCCATTTATGCACATACTTTCACAGATTTTTTTATTGCATTATTTAAACATCACACAGCCATTAATGGATTTTAGCCTCACAAAATCCATCAAGTTGGTAAATCCTTTGTGAGATTTGAGATTCTCAAAAGAGAACAGAGGGCTCTGCTCAGGATTATATAGAAAGCTCACAATCATGTTGACCAGACTTGCAGTTCCTGAATTGATTTTCACTAGTTTGATTTATTCTTAACCTGAGAGTAAAGCCACAGAAATTTATCTTTGTAACACGTTATGTAGACCCAAATGGAGATGCAGAACTCTAGAGAAAGAAGAATGTGCTAACAAAAAATGAGAACAATAAAAGTCTGGTTACATCTTAATAACACACAGAGAGGTGAGACTGTGTCTTAGAGAGATCATGAAGAAAAGCTTAGCATCAGCAGATTTTAATTCCTCCACATTTCAATTTAATAACCATTCAAAAAAATTCACCCAAATATTTAGTACAAGTGACAAATTTAAATGAAAACATATACATAGTGCGATACAAAAAATAATCTCTTATCAGCTGCTATTGATAGGAGAAATGATGTTTTGATGTTACAGATATAAGATGTATGTATGTAATTGATTGAACAGTCCACTTTAATTAACAAGGTCTTGAGCACTTACTCTTAGCCTGTCTTTGGGCAAAGCAACAGCTCCCTGCTTGATGATTTCCAGAACCCGCTCCACTGACAGTTCAGCTTCAGCTTGCTTTAATCGGGAGCTGAAAAAGCTGATCACCTGGAATGAAAAACCAGAGCACATAAACAAATAGAAGAGATCTTTGTATCAATTTACACATGAAGCTTTCATCTTCTTTCCCTGGATCAATGTATCTGGACTTTTTAAAGAAAAAGCATGTCATTGCTTGTGTCACAATTAGGAAAACTTTGTTAATGACAAATTAGCATAATCATCAGTATTCTCCTGCAGTCACATTTTTAATGTGTGGATGAATTTACAATTTAACACATACAGCTGAAATAATAAGATTTTCAAGTACTGCACGCTGAAACATGCTTATAATCCTATCCTTCTTCTTATGCACATCAGGATTTTCAGGGCATTCCTGTCTACTTTCCATAGTTTGGGCCAGAAATTTACTTTATTTTTCAAGTCTTAAAGTAAAATCCCTTTATTTTCCTTAACTCCCAGATAGAGGGCTCTAAGACAACCATTAATATAACTACAAGAGTCTACATGACTTGCGCAGTGGTTTTGTAGCATCCAAAGCCATAGCAACTTGACAAAAGCAAAATAAAACAAAAACCTCCTCTTCCCCCCAAATAAACTACCCGAAGTCCCTCACGTACCTCTCCCATCACAAATCCCAGGCCCAAGGACCTGTACACTCCCTCTCAATACTCTCATCGTCTTTGGTGAGGCCAAGATGATTTTCACCATATTTCCTCTCCTTTCTGTGACCCAGCTGGTCCTTCTCAGACAGAACACAGTTAGGTCAAGCTTTAACTTTTATCCCTCTCCAAGCTCAGTAGGTCACACCAGCAGCAGACATTCTGCCGGCAGTTCTCCATGTGGGACATCAGAAAACCTCAATTTCAATAGCTCCTTTCATCCAAAAAGAGCACACTTTGCAAGCCCCATCCCTTCTCCCAGAGGAATTTGTCAGCCACACAGGGGAACTGAATCTCAAAACCATGTGAAAAGTATAGGGGATAAAACTTCAACACCCTACTTAGAGTCCTTTGAAAGCACCACAAGATGGTCAGAAGTACTTCATAGAGCCCGTGCACATGTGAGCACTCAGCTGCACTTTGGTTGGAGCCACGAATGGTTTTCACTCACTACTGGTAGGTTTCCCAACTTCTCATACATGTTAGACACACTCTTCTCTGCAAAGTGGCAATGTTCACTTGTGGCTGAATTGTGACCTCCAGTGCATCAAATAATCTTTTGTTAATTCTCCCAAGTAGAAGGGGGAAGAGTGTATTATGCTACAAAACCTCTGCTGAGATCTCTTTGTTCTGTAGTGAGACACAGCTGGAGCCAGCATCCATTACCCTAATTATGCCTCCCAGCTCAGCTGCTGTTAATAAAACAAAAACAGCTGATGGTTTGAATTCATTTGGATTCAAATTTGTTGTTTCTCTTATGATCCTCAAAGCTTTAGACGTTGTTTTGAGCAAGTAGAGTTACTGAATCTCAAAACAATTTTCTCTAGAAACTGTAAAGCACCAACCGAGTAGGATACAGAGATGACAGTTACTGCAAGCTGCTTTTTGGGTTGGTATATATGTCTATGAGAATGTATTGTTTTGATTTTGTTTTGTTTCAATCAAGGGAAGTGTGGAGATCATTTAAGGGAAAATTTAGGTTTAACCTTCTGTATGGCTGTTAAGATTATCTCTGTAGTTGAATAAGAGGGGGCCTCTGGCAGAAGTAGCAGGTAGGTTTTTATATTCTAACAGATAAGGGCTGAGTGTAGCACTGGGATCTATGATCCTTGGAGGAGAGAAGAAAAAAAAAAAAAAGAGAATAGGAAGATGTGCTGAGTTCTTAAGTGAAGGAGCTGGAGGGAAGAACCAGAAGTTACTCAGGAAAATAGCAAGAAACAGTTTCCACAAAGAGCAGGAGAACCTCAGAGGGAGGCTGACATGGTTTTAGTATAGAGTCTGGGACAAATTGATGGTAGAGGATACACAGCTCCTATAGAAACAAGAAAGTTGCCCACAAACTTCGAAAATAAAAACACCTTCCTGTATTTCAACAGTTGTCTGTTGTCAGTAATCACAGTTGAAACCTATCCTCACCCAGGGTAGGCTTATGAAGAGAATACATCTTGTTAGTGTTCCTTACTAGCTCAAGTTCTTCTAAACCACAACAAAAGCAAAACTTAATATTGGGCTTTTAATCAAAAGGATAAAATACTATCATAAAGTATATGTATAAAAAACAAATGAAGCTTGCAGATATCACGTAAATCCCGGCATTTCCTATTTTGGAAAGACAAATGCTCCATCTGAACATGTTTTTAAATATTTTTTTTTTTTTTTTTTTTTTTTTTTTTAATATTTGTGTGGTGAAGGTGCTAATCTTGGTTGAGTTATATTCCACAAAGAACAAAAGTGAGATAGGCTTCCAATATTTTCAGGGCATGTCAGCATTTCAAGGAATTTTGAATTGCTATTTTTGGTATGCAGTTGAAGACTAAAATTAAAAATATCTACTTAAATAATAGTACATATCTGTAAGTGTTATTTGTCTTTCTACTTCAGACAAAGTGGAACTGGAGTAATTCTCTTTGTAACCCTGATGGTAGAGTACTCCTATGAGATATGGATTACAAGAAAAAAAAAAACAAACAACAAAACAAGATGAATTATACAGAGGACATACAAGAAGAGGTATTTGCTTATTACCGTTATATCAGCAATAAAATCAAAAAGCATCCAGCATGAACTCCCTACTGCCCGAGCTCCCATCTCTGTACCTGAAGGTCAAACACTTTACCTAGTTATCTGCCGAAATACAAAAAATGAAAATGAAAGCTTAACATAATGTCAAGGAAAAGTAGCCTTTTCCTTTGAAGGAGCTTTAATTATTTTCCCTACATAAGTAACAGAGCTGTATTTAAAATAATCTTGAAAGCGAACAGATTTCAATTCTGTGTCCGCTTAAAAAGAAAACAAACCAAAAAAGCAAACTGTCTGGATAGTATTATATGAGTTTCAAGTTTTAGCACATGCTTTAAAACCCAATGCTGAGCACATTATTCTAAAGTATAGAAAAAAGAAGACCTCAACACAGATGAAAACTAGACTGAGAGATTGTCCTGGTTTCAGTTAGAAATAATAAATAATAAATAATAAAAAGAATAGAGTCAGACAATGGAACTCATTTCCAAAACAACCTTATAGACACTTGGGCCAAAGAACATGGTATTGAATGGGTGTATCATATCCCCTATCATGCACTAGCCTCCGGGAAAGTTGAACGATACAATGGCCTGTTAAAGACTACCTTGAAAGCAATGGGCGCTGGGACGTTCAAAAACTGGGATACGCATTTGGCAAAGGCCACCTGGTTAGTCAATACTAGGGGATCTACCAACCGAGCTGGACCTGCCCAATCAAACCTGTTACGTACTGTAGATGGGGATAAAGTTCCTGTAGTGCATGTAAGAAATATGCTGGGTAAAACAGTCTGGGCTACTCCTGCCTCAGGAAAAGGCAAACCTATTCGTGGAATTGTTTTCGCTCAGGGACCTGGATACACTTGGTGGGTGATGCAAAAGAACGGAGAGGTCCGGTGTGTACCTCAAGGAGATTTAATACTGGGTGAGAATAGCCCATGAACTGAATTGTACCATGTTAATTAGTATATTACACTGTATGTTATCACTACCATGATTACTATAGGTGACTAATTAGAATGTATGGAAAAGAGTGTAACCTGAGCATGACATAAATGGTATGGAATAAGGGGTGGATAGATGTCCTGGTTTCAGTTAGAATTAATTTTCTTCCTAGTAGCTGGTGGAATGCTGTGTTTTGGCTTAGGATGAGAAGAGTGCTGATAACACCCCGATGCTTTAATTGTTGCAGAGCAGTGCTTATACTAAGCCAAGGACATCCCAGCCTTTTGCTCTGTCCTGCCAACGGGCAGGCTGGGGGTGCAGTAAGAGCTGGGAGGGGACAGACCCAGGACAGGTGACCCAAACTAGCCAAAGGGGTATTCCATACCATCTGACGTCATGCTAAACAATATATAGGGGTGGCTAGCCGGGGGGAGGGGGCCAGACTGCTCGGGGTTAGGCTGGGCATCATCGGTCAGCGGGTGGTGAGCAATTGCATTGTGCATCACTTGTTTGTACATATTATTATTACTTTCCTATTATCACCATTGTATCATTATTATTATTATTGTTATTATTATTTTTATTATTATTATTTTCCTGTCTTATTAAACTGTCTTTATCTCAACTCACGGGCTTCACTTTCCATTTCTCTTCCCCGTCCCAGAGAGGGAGGGGGGAGGGTGAGCGAACGGCTGCGTGGTTAGCTGCCGGCCGGGTTAAACCACGACAGAGATGTACACACCTTTTTTTTTTTCTTATTGTATCTATTTTTGATATTCTGAAAGTTATTCTCTCACTGATCATTTGGGTAATTGGTCTACAAAAGCTGAAAATAACTACAAACTATGCAACATGAAGCTTAACAAGACCCTGTGAATTATTTGGATCTAAGTCATGATGTGTACTGAAAGGCCCTCTCCATGCAAGGAACACAACCCATTTTAAAAAGCTCTCTTCAATCTGGCTTCCATATTAACAGAGATTAAAAGGCATGTTTAATCCTGGATTAAACAACCCCTCATCAGGAATATATTATCAGTGTCCAGATAAAACAGTGTATCTGGAGGGTGCAGTGCTTTGCCCTGTCAGGATCACCTAATTCTGGTTGTGCAATGTGCATGCAGCTGCATGGCTTGGTTGCCATCAGCTCAGGGATTTCTTGTGCAGTGTAGACAGCAGCACAAGTTCTTGTGGCATAATATACTTAAGACCTCTAAACAAAAACTGTTTTCTATAGTGATTTCCAAAATCGTTTTTCATGAAGTATTTCCATTTAAGAGGTCTGTTTTTCCTGAGACTCATCTTTAGTCCTTTTGTTTTATAAACAATAAATTTAAAACATTTCCAGAGATTAAAAGTGCTACAAGAAAGCTAGAATGATTTAGAAAGATTTAAAAGAGATATTTTGGTTTTTGGAGATCATATATTTTTTTATTACTTTGTCCATCTATTGTTTTCAATATGACTGACAGTCTGAGGTAAAGAAACATGTATTTGTATTTCCTGTAGCATACACCAAGCAGCACAGCTATCAAGGACAAGATGTTTTCTCTACTTGGATTCTTTCAGTGTAAACTAAAGTGCTGTGAGGCCCCAAATCCATTCACATGCAGTACTGCTGCCTAACTAACACAACTCTTCACTTTCTCCTGCAGCTAAAAATAACAGTGCAATTCACTGTTGCCTTCTCTGCCCACAATTTTCAAGGTTATCTCTGCAAAAGAGAAAAACAAGTTAGCGGCAAATGAAAAAATTTGGATTCCTTTTTCATATTTTTTTCTTTCTTTTTTTTTTTTTTTCTGTGTGAAGTGATGAGAAGAAAAAGACACATTTTGACATTTGCTATTTAACATTTCCAGCCTTGTTCACCACTGATAGAGTAACATGCTGTATTCACAGCACAGTGAAAGGAGAAGAAAAGGAGAAAACAAACCTATTGTTACAAAGTACCACAGGATTAGCACTTCATCTAAGTAGCTTCCTAAGGAAAACATAAACCACATCTATGTTCAGTAGCTGACAGTCATCCTCTGTCCTGGAGGGAAAGCAAAGCAAAACAACGCTCCCTGGAGCCACCTTGTTTAAGAAGGGTCGCAACTGCTTCAGGTAGTTCAATAGCAGGAAAAATGCAAAAGGTTTATCAGCAAACTTGAAGTACTGAAAAGGTTTTCAGCTTCACTTTGAAACTAGGAGTGTGTTCAAAGATGTGAACTTTTCAAGGTGCTCTGCTTCCATTTTCCCATTCCTGGCAAAGAAAGTGGGTAGGAGTGGAGAAAAGGGAAAAAAACACTGAAAGTTTTTAGCCAGGCTTTAGTAATTAGCAGGATCAAGTTGATGAAAAATTAGTTTTCATGCTCACTGCAAGTCCTGCAGGTCTTGAAATAGAAGTTGCTATGCCAGAGCCAAGCCAGCTCAACTAATTTTAAAATCTAGCAGGGAAATGTCTTTGGAGTATTAAATTCCTGGTAGGAAATTGTATCAATCTGATCCTTTGCATCACTAAACCATCGCTCCCAGCGTCCTGATTTCTATCAGGCTATTTTGCACACAAAATTCTAGCAGCTCCTAGATATCTAGATATCACGATATTTATTAGTAGCTCACAGAAGACTTGGGAAGAATGAAAGTAATAAAAGCCAATGAGTTCTTATGATGGTCATGAACCAAAGTCATCTTTAGGAATTACTAGTGAAGAGTCTCCACCAAATTCCTGGCACATGTGAGCCTGCTGACTAAATTATAGACCACCTTGGAAACAGAGGCACAGAGAGAGCTCACAGCTGAAATATTTCTGCAGTAGGCCAGAACAGGAACCATGACATTCCTCTTTGTTCATCATCCAGAGGAAGAATATCTCATTTAGATAAACAAGATGCACACTATCCTATTAAGATGACTTTCTAAATGAAAAGTAAATTAATAGGAAACAGAAGGTATTTTGATTTCAGTTTCTTCTGTACAGCATTAACTGTTCCCGTATGTTCCCAATCAGCTGTCAATGGTGATTTTTAGCTTATTTATAAAAAAACAGAGGTAGATAGTATAATACAGTTTTCAATAAAAGACTGTTCTATATGCTGATGATCCCTTAAACATTCATCTGTTTTTACCTCAGTTATGAAGCTCACAGAGGTTACTTGTTATCTCCAGGATTACCTTTGCAGAGTAACCTGAATAGTCCAAACCCTGAGGCAAAGTCCTGAGCTACCATGCCAAAATCTGCACAGAGTTAATCTGGGCAATTGCCACTGTTCTGAGCATCTGGTTGAGCTGCAAAGCTATACTCAGATTCACATATGCCTGCAGACACTTCTGCTCTGTCTCCTGCCCCAGTGTTATCCTGTCAAATGCTAGTTGATCTAGAGGCCTCCTGTCGTGGTTTAACCTGGTCGGCAGCTAAACACCACGCAGCCATTCGCTCACCCTCCCCCTCCCTCTCTGGGACAGGGGAGAGAAATGGAAAGTGAAGCCCGTGAGTTGAGATAAAGACAGTTTAATAAGACAGGAAAATAATAATAACAATAATAATAATAACAATAATGATGATAATAGTACTACTAATAATAATGTGTACGAAACAAGTGATGCACAATGCAATTGCTCACCACCCGCTGACCGATGCCCAGCCTAACCCCGAGCAGTCCGGCCCCCTCCCCCTGCTAGCCACCCCTATCTGTTGTTCAGCATGACATCAGATGGGATGGAATACCCCCTTTGGCTAGTTTGGGTCAGCTGTCCTGGGTCTGTCCCCTCCCAGCTCTTACTGCACCCCCAGCCTGCCTGTTGGCAGGACAGAGCAAAAGGCTGAGATGTCCTTGGCTTGGTATAAGCACTGCTCTGCAACAATTAAAGCATCGGGGTGTTATCAGCACTCTTCTCATCCCAAGCCAAAACACAGCATTCCACCAGCTACTAGGAAGAAAATTCTGTTCTAACTGAAACCAGGACACCTCCAGAGTTGAAGTCCCTGGAAATCTCCCACAGTGCTTTGTTATTATAAACATTAGAAAGTCTTTCCTTACGCCTACCCGTGAATCTTCTCTGCCACAATTTACATGAGTTACTTGCCCTATATACGTAGAACAGGTTATTCTCTTTCTCTTCACAGCAGTGTTTTATTTGAAAAATATCAGCTTTCATCTTCTTTTGGGCTAATCAGCACCCATTCTATTTGTCCTTAGAAGTCCTGTTTTCTACCACTCTTGTTTCTCTCTAGATTTCTTCCATGGTGCCTAAACCCAGAGTAATCCAGCTAGCACATCACTAGCATGAGCAGGCTGAGAGGATAGCGGATGCCTCTTTCCATTTGAACAGTAAACTACAGGTTACTATTTTCTCAGTACGTTTTCCAACTCATTATGCTTTTTTATTTATTTATTATTTTTTTTAGCATTTTTACCTCTTCTGTGCTTCCTATTTTGGTTTAAAAACAGTAATTACTGAAGTCAAAATATGTCATTCTTATTTTATACGTTCATGATATGGCAACCTGGCAACTGCTTTACTGTCCAAAAATCAGTATGGATTGTTTATATGCTGTATTTTGGTCAGCTTTCTTCAATACAGTTACAGTGTACTATCACACTGTCTAGTAGTATTTCTGTTCCAAATATGAATCTGGAGTACGGTTTAGGACAAGAAAATCTTACACCCTATGTATGAAGGATTTTGCTGAAGCACAAGGAGATGTTGCAGTGACACAGAGCAGAACATATACCTTCTGCTCACAATGGACTCCTAGTGACATCTGGTGATGGAAATTATACTTCCACAGTAGGGTGGGTGGACATAATGCAAGTGTACTTCCCTGTGTAGAAGTACCCATTGATGGAACCAGTATGCAGCACTGTCCTGGTTTCAGTTAGAACAGAATTAATTTTCTTCCTAGTAGCTGGTGGAATGCTGTGTTTTGGCTTAGGATGAGAAGAGTGCTGATAACACCCCGATGTTTTAATTGTTGCAGAGCAGTGCTTATACCAAGCCAAGGACATCTCAGCCTTTTGCTCTGTCCTGCCAACAGGCAGGCTGGGGGTGCAGTAAGAGCTGGGAGGGGACAGACCCAGGACAGGTGACCCAAACTAGCCAAAGGGGTATTCCATCCCATCTGACGTCATGCTAAACAATATATAGGGGTGGCTAGCCGGGGGAGGGGGCCGAACTGCTTGGGGTTAGGCTGAGCATCGGTCAGCGGGTGGTGAGCAATTGCATTGTGCATCACTTGTTTGTACATATTATTAGTGGTAGTACTATTGTCATCATTGTATTATTATTATTATTATTGTTATTATTATTTTCCTGTCTTATTAAACTGTCTTTATCTCAACTCACGGGCTTCACTTTCCATTTCTCTCCCCCATCCCAGAGAGGGAGGGGGAGGGTGAGCGAATGGCTGCGTGGTGTTTAGCTGCCGGCCGGGTTAAACCACAACAGTCTTTTTGGCACCCAACGTGTCTGTAACAGTTGGCTGGGATGGATGTTAAAAAAAGAATATGAGCAGGTCAAGAAGAGGGAGATCCTTCCCATGAATACAGCCTCCTAGCTTCCAGCAACATACATTTTAGGAATTTCTTGAGCCAGGAGCACACTTCCATTTCATGTGATCTCACCATCCTGTGTGGCCATGACAACAGAGCTCTCACCTTCATCACTGCAGAGAAATGCTGGAACAAAGTTTGGGAGCCAGGATCTCATTTTGGTTCTTCTCAGATGCTGCCCACATGGTCCCAGCAAGCTTCCCCCATGCATAAAGCAAGGCTAACATGCTTTGCCAGTCTTTCAAGTGGTAGAAAGATCAGTTAAATTTTTTTGTCTGTAGCACACAAGACAAAGGCTTGTTCTGTACAGGATGGTAGTACTGCTGATACCATGTATGAACTGGAGGATGTGGCAGGCTAGAAAAGGAGTCAGCTGAATCTAATATTTTATTCAGATCTGCAAGCCTGACAGTTCTCACTACGTGCCAGCTGGTGACAGGTACATTTAAAAAAGAAAATCTTTATTTGACATCCTGCTTCTCTAACAAAGGAGCTATTAAAAAATTCAACATGTTCCCTTGGAAAGCTTTAAATAGTTTCAGAATGTAACTGGCATTATGCTGTAACCCAATATTAAATACTTTTGGGGAGGAACTGTTTAAATTGTTGAGGAAAACCTACATTTAACTGTTACAAGGGAAAGGACATGCTGCTTTCTGTGGGAGGCAAGGAGCTGTCAGGCACAAGGACCTGGCCACCACTAGTTTTCCTGGTTCTGGACATGCAAACAGAGAAGGTCCCTATCTCAGTCAGGAACGAAGAACAGTTATCTTGACTGCACTCTGTTCTGCTTTACACAACCTGGAGACAACTTGTCCTAATCATCCAGGCAGTATCATGCTGTCTGTACTCTGCAGCTGCCAGAAGTTTGGAGAGTTTTGAGCTCTGAAACCTTTGCTGTCCGAACTCTTGCATGACCAGAAAATATGAAGTGAGAACAGAAGAGGAAGGATTAGGTACAGAACAGGGTTTCAGTTCTACATTTTTGTCAAGAGTAAAAATTACTTTCCTTTATGGCTCATCAAAAATCTGTCAGTCTTCTGTAATATTTTAAAGTAAAAGCAAATCAAAAAAAGAACTTCTTCAGATTTTTATTTATACTGAATAAATGCTCTATTCATCGCAGCAAGAAATTTAGCACCCTGTTCAGCCTCTACTTCCAGCATTTTGCATCCAGTGGTCACAGCACAACTTCAAGCATTGCTCAGCTCTGCAAATACTGCCTAGAGGACATAGAGGGACTTCTTGCACTTTACATCTGTTATTTTCTAGCAGGAATCATTACTTGGGTCCTCAAGACACTTTGTAGGTGAAAGCAACATACGTTCAGATACAGACCAGGCAATGAAGCAACTGAGTGCCCGCTCATAGCTATTTAACAAAGTCCCCTATAATCATTAATAGTCTGGTGATAGGAGTAAGAGAAATGAAAATGATTTCATGATAATGAAATACTGCTTTTTCTCCTCCAAAAGACAGGCTTATAACAAGGGGTAGTTAAGAGAAGTTGACACTGTTCTTCCTTAAAGGAAGTGAAAGATGTGTCACAGGTTGGGAATTCCTTACCAGAGGCATCTCCAAATCCCTCTGGCTCTATTGAATAAAGATGTTGCCCAAAATAAGTCACAGTGGAGGCCCAGAGAATAGGGGAGGGAAACTCAACATTTGAACACATTCTAAAAGAAACTGATAGAGATGAATATTTTCCACCTCTCAAAAGGATAAAGAGGTCAAATAACAAAGAGTAAGCATCCTTTAAATAATAGATCACTTACCAGACCTATATTTTGCATTATGTCCTGGAAAGAAGGTGAAAGAAGAGTTTGAAACTTCTCAAACAGATCCTGCTTGTAAAGCGGCGCATACACCAAGTTTGGGTTGTGATGAAGGGAATTAGTGAGGCAGGAGTTGATAATCTCTAACATCATTCAGATCACTTCCTCGATCACATTCAAGTCTTGTGCCTTTAAGAAAGGAATAAAAGGTTAGTGTGCCCATTTCCATTGTAAAATATATTAGGTAATAAAGACAGTGCATAGGCAATTATTACTAATGGAGCTATTAGCTGGTTAATGGTTAATGTCTCAGTGGTGAACTAATCTGGCATGCCTGAATATCTGGAAAGAGATCTGTTTTCTCTTGTTATAACCAAAATCCTAACTGAATGCATTGCACTCTAGTATTCAGCCTCATGGCTTGATTTTCTCAACAGGAACCATCATCTCATCCCAAAGACCAAATATTGTAATCAGTCAAATTTATTAAGGGTTAGAGAAGGGTAAGATTTTAAAAAGTTATTAAGGGTTAAATTTTTAAATATATTTTCTAAAAATAATAAATACTAAATAATTAATAAATATAATAGTAAACAATAAAATTAATTAATTAATTAATTAAAAAGTTAGTAAGGGTTATTAAGGGTAAGAGAACGTAGTCTTTTCAATACTTCCTCTGCTAGGTAAAAGCAGTTCAACGTGAATTTAGTTTCATACATTTTACTTTTGGTCCCTGTCGGGGGGAGGTAGGATATAGGGAATAGGGAGAAGAGAGGTGAAAACAGGAAGAAAAATCAGAAAAATAAAAAGTGCCTGTGTGGTGGTTTTACTCAGGTGGGCAGCCGAGCTCCACCACAACCGCTCTCTCACTCCCCCTCTCCTCAAAGAGGAAGGGGGAGAAAATACAACACAGAGAACTCAAGGTTTCTCTTTGTTCCACAAAGGCATCTCTTTGTTCCACAAAGAATAATTCATCGGCATTGTCGTCCTGGCCGGGTAGTCTGTAATAGACTCCCACAACCACATCCCCTTAATTTGATCATCCCCCCCGCAGAGGCTCTCAATTTTGCCATTGCCAACTTAACGTTCCACACAGTCCAGCCCCTTCTTCACATACATCGCCAGCCCCCCACCTCACCTACCCTGTCTATCCCTCCTGAGGAGCCTGTAACCATCTATTGTGACACACCAGCCACAGGAATCATCTCACCAGGTTTCACTTAAGGATTGTTTCTGTCAAAGAAGAATATGATCCCACTGACAGATCGTCCTGGTTTCAGTTAGGATAGAGTTAATTTTCTTCCTAGTAGCTGGTAGAATGCTATGTTTTGGCTTAGGATGAGAAGAGTGCTGATAACACTCCAATGTTTTAATTGTTGCAGAGCAGCGCTTACACCAAGCCAAGGACGTTTCAGCTTCTCAATCTGTCCTGCCAGCGAGCAGGCTGGGGGTGCAGCAGGAGCTGGGAGGGGACAGACCCAGGACAGCTGACCCAAACTAGCCAAAGGGGTATTCCATACCATCTGACATCATGCTAAACAATATCTAGGGGTGGCTAGCCGGGGGAGGGGGGGCCAGACTGCTCGGGGTTAGGCTGGGCATCGGTCAGCGGGTGGTGAGCAATTGCATTGTGCATCACTTGTTTGTACACATTATTATTAGTAGTACTATTATCATCTTTATTGTTATTATTATTATTGTTATTATTATTTTCCTGTCTTAATGAATTGTCTTTATCTCAACTCACAGGCTTCACTTTCCCGTTTCTCTCCCCCATCCCAGAGAGGGAGGGGGGAGGGTGAGCGAACGGCTTTGTGGTGTTTAGCTGCCGGCCAGGTTAAACCATGACACTTATCAGTCGAGTGATACTTGCCTATCAACTTGGACTTATTTCAGAATATGCTATATTATGGTGCCATTTCAAAACCTCTGAACATTAGATTAATTCACTTCTCAATGTAGCAGGATGACCTAGTGGCTGAAATGCTAAGCCACAGAGGACATTACTTGTGCAGAGTTCCTCTGTAATCATGCATAAATCCCACATCCCTTTATGCCTGCGTTCCTTGCTTACAAATGGGAGTAGGGGTACTTCCTAAAATCACCAAGTTGGCATCAGCATGCGTATTTTAGAAGAGCAAGGTGTTTTGCCACCATGGCACAGGCACTCCACAAGCATTTGAAACCAGACATTAAACTTAAAAGAATGCTTCCATTTCTTTAAGACTTTATTTTGGTACCTGTCAGGCAACTCAAAAAGTTTTAAGAAACTGTTCAACAGCTGTCCATCTGGTCTAAGAATACCTTACATGAAGAATGGGATTTGCTAAGAGCACCTCTTCTACTCTGAAGCCTTCCAGAAACAATAGGACTCAGAATCAAGTGAGATATCTTCAGCTACCAGAAAGAGAACAATCTATTCAATTGTTTTTCAAAAATGAAATGTTTTAAATAAAATGTGTTCACCTTTAAACAGGGGAATACAGGTAGTTTAAGCAGAAAGTGTTGTTAACTGTATTATCATCTACAAACATGTTATTTCAAGAAAAGACAGACTCTGCTATTGGTGAGCTTCAAAGAATTAGAAGTTACCATAGGTTATTGCTCATTAATAGTATTTAAAGTTTTTAAAAGATGAAGGACAGAACCAATAGTCTGTTTTTCAGCTGCTGTGTTCCAGGTGAAAAATCAGGGAGCTACGGTGAAGATTTTTACTTGTAACTCACTATACCAAAAGCAATTATGTATATGAAGAATGAACTCTGTGAGATATGTTCATCTGATTCGTGTCAGTATGGAACAATGCTAGGGCCGCATGGTATGATGAATGTTACCTTCTGTCTTACATACAAGGGTATGTAAGAACTGGTTGAAAGTTCTGTTATGAATAAATGCAAATTTTACAGTCTCTAAACATTAATAATTCTTAGGAGAAGAAAGGAGGCCTGTCCATCTATCATCCAGGTTAGCTTTCCTTAACCATCCCTCATAACTTTTACTATGTAACTTACCGTTATGCTATATATACATGTACACTACAGTCTAATAAAAACTGAGGCAAAACTATTCTTCTTTGTTTCCTTTCCTTCTATGCTACTGTATATGAAAAATAACAGTCATTTGAGAATCAGAATTTCAGTCACTTCTGACATTAGGAAGGGGCATATATATGCAAGGGTGGACGTGAGGCTGTCTTTGAGGATGAAGTAAGCTTTGTATTAAGTTTCAGAGAAAGGAATGCTTTTTAAGATTTGTGGTAACCCTGGGGAAGCCATTTTCTCCACAATTGCAGCCTGTGAACTCAGCAGCCAGACTTTCACTTCAGCCAACCTTCAGCTGCCGCACCAGACGTGCCATCACAGCAGAACTGTGTCAAGCACTACTGTTCCTGCTACAGCCCCGAGCTGCTCCTCAGCCCCTTGCTTGAGCCTGGGTCTCCTTTTCCCTGGGTGCAGGCTATAAGCCGAGTGCTGCCCTGGTGCTGGGTGGTACCCTGTGTATTTCATAGCAGGGATACAAATTGGATACATTTCTCAATGACATTCTGCATTTTTGACCATTTACCCAAAAAGACAGCAAAGCTCTGTTGCAATCCAGCAAGGAAGCAGTCGTGGTACCGCAAGTCACTGTGCGTTGCTGGCCCTGTCACCAGCAGGGCTGGGGCTCGCAGCCTGCTGGACACCCCCTGCCAGCTTCAGGGTGCAGCTGTTCACACCTGAGCTGGATTAATGGTTCAACTGGCAACTGCAAGCTCACTGGAGCTACAGTTCAGCTGAATTCAAGGAAATATTTCAGTCTTGATTTCAGGATCAAGAACAAAATATTTACAACTTGCTTTAGGCTAAAAAGCACTAGAACACAAATGTTAACCTCATCTCTTGTCCAAATGTATTATAGTGCCATTAGATATGTATTTATTACAAGCTAGGATTCACTTAAATGCAACTTTTTTCCCCCTTTCACTTGTATATATAGTAAACTGCAATCCAATGCAACAAATAACTGTAAAACCAAGTCTAATTTGCAACTTATTATTATGTTTTTTAAAATCAGAGATCTAGCAGCAATGTTTATTTTGTGGCAAGACCCATGGTGCTATGCATTACAGAACAATACGTATAAGGATGCAGTACACCACTGTCTATTAAAAAGACCCACTTCTCACTGACAGTGCACTCACATTGCATCACAGCAATTTTCCAGCCAACTGATACTTTCAGATAAATAACTGCTATAGGTTTCTGCCTGTCGAAACAGCACAACAACAATGCTATTCAAAAGGCAGTTATACAGTTAGCACAATCTGAGGAGGAAAAAACTTATCTACCTAAGAAAACAGCACTCTAGCAGAGATGGGTAATGCAATATTCTAGAACTGCACAATGTAAATAGGGTAAAAAAACACACACAAAAAAAGAAAAAAGGAAAGGCACACCACAGTGAAGTCTTAATCCAAGGAAACCTGATGAAATAAAGTGGAAATGTCACCTAAAATATCAAAGAAATAGATGATGGAAACACAGGCTGACAAAAAGCCTGTAAAAACACAGTCCTGAACTTACTGCTTATGACAATGAATGGCTTTTAGCAAGAAGTATCTTTCTGCCAGTAATAGGATGCTTTGACATCTGAATTCTCAAAAGTGCAAGTTTCTTTATGTTGAAGCTCGATGACTTTAGTTCACAATTGCTGACGCTGCAGGTCCCTCACTGGCTGAACGATCAGCGCACACAGTATGCAAAAGCTGTAAAGAAGCTACTTAAAGGAGCTTTAGCTTGGGAATGACAGTCATGATGCTTCAATAGTTTCCTTCCTAGCAACTCCAGAACTCAAAGCAGCGAAACTCACTCTGACTTTACATGTTCCCAGCTAGCTCTGACTGCCTCCTCAATGTCATCTGCTCCCTTTGCCTCTTTGAGAGCCTGATCCCTGTCCCTCAGCCTAGTGCTGGGGAGGAAGAGTCAGAGAAATGCACAGCAAGCAACAGGGACAATGCTCTGTGTACCAGGCATGGCTGTGTCACATTTGTGTTGTTGCTTTTATTCAGTGGGGACCACCCACCCCAAGTTGTGGGGTTGAATGCTCCCATATGGGTAAGAGAATACAGAGAGAAAAGGTGAGGATGAAGGTTGCTCAGGCAACCTTATAACAAATGGCCTTTCTTCACTTCTGAGCCTCTTACTGTGATACCTCACTGTAATTCTTCACATGGAGTATTTTCAATGAGATTCCCCGCCCCCCCCCTGTGGAGGAATCGTTAAGTGAGGCAGGACATGTGAATGTTGAGCAGTTGGGAGACAATGGGCTGGTGAAGCACCGTACTCAACTCACATGAGCCTTGGCACGTATGCAGCTGGCTGAGAGCCAATCAGGCTCAAGGACACGATGCCCTTGGGCGATCGGGAAAGTCCCTAAGGTGGGACAGGTAGCCAAAAGAAGGAGGACCAGACTGAAAAGCCCGGGAAGTGTTAACCAATCCTGAGCTTAGTTTCTGCAATATGTATGAGTTGATTATGTTCAAACTAGATAAAAGACGACTGAGCTATCCATTAAGGTTGAAGTTCACTGTTAACTCATATTGATGTGCTGGGTCTTCCTTCCGTCGGCAACAAATTGGCGCCCGAACAGGGACCGGTCTGAACAGGATTTGGACACTGCTGGCAGTGATCCAGGGCCACGGTTGGACGGAATAAAGGAGAAGCCGGTCCTGCAACGCAGCCCAGGAGGTGAAAAGGACAAGAATCCCTGCACCCGCGCCGGGAAGGTGAAAAGGATGTGAAGTCCCCCGCACCCGGGAGTGGATCCCGCTGGTCGCGCGTCGCCGAGATCTGCAGCTCGGAAGGTGAAAGGGAGTCCCCGCACCCGGGATGAGCCTATTTAGGGTCCCGCCGGAAAAGCGCCGCCGAGGTCTTTGCAAAGGCTGCAACCGACGTATATAAAGGTATGAAAAGATAAGCGGCGTATTATTTGCTCAAATGCTTTTTAGAAAAGCGGAGCATTTTAGATACAGATTGTAGAAAAAGATTTGCCAGGGTTATTAGTATATGGGCTAGCTAAGGGTTGTTTTACAAGTCCTGATACAGTTTTTGAACAAACAGAGTGGCGTAAATTTGGAAATAAATTGTTTGATGATGTTAGGAACGATGTTAAGTTTACTGGGAGATTTGATGAGGCCATGGAGAATAGTGGCTAATGCATTAGCCACACATAAAGATGAACAAAGAGTTGCTGCTGCTGCAACAGAGTGGTCAGGACCACCAAGAAGGGTTAATAATGTTAATCCACAGCAAATAAATATGGAAGGCACAGATTGCCCGTTGCCACCTTCCGTTAGAACTTTTACTATTACACAGGGGGCCTCGGGAATTTCGGGGGTGCCTGTGACAATGTCCTCTGTAGTAGAGGAGGAGCTCTCACTACCAACAGCTCCAACTGCTCCAATAGAAAGTGAGAAAGGAGCAAGTGAAAAGACCAGTGCTAACTCATTTCTATCAAATATAAATCCCTTCACAACAGGGGCGCAGGGAAGAGAAGGTCTGCAGCCATCGAAGGCCTTTGCTGTTACGCCCCCTGTTGACCTGAACGTGCCTTTCGACCCAGGCCCTATTGGCCTTGGAAAGGAGCGATGGAGGCAAATAGCAAATGAGGCACTGCGTGAAGGGAATTATGAAACGGCAGCACAGTTAACACAAGCTTTTCCGGTAGTATACTCGCCACCAGATACACAGGGGAATGTGACCGTTAATATGACAAATTTAGACTGGAAACTATTAACTCAATTACGATCTACAGTAAATGATTCTGGTTTAAAGGGGGAACCTACTCGGCAAATGTTAGATTATATTTGGGGAACTAATATATTGCTCCCCGGGGACATACGTGGTATAATGAAGCTGATCCTAACACAACATCAACAGCTTCTTTTTAATGCGCATTGGCAAAGTGTTTGTCAAGAGGCAGTAGCTGTGATAAGGGCACCTGGAGATCCGTTGTATGGTGTCACGTTGGAGGAATTGATGGGACTCGGACCATATTATAGATTAGAGACACAAGCGTTGCTAGGTCCAGACAAAGCTAAAGAATCAATGAGATTGGCTCGAAGAGCCTTGGACCAAATTAGAGAGCCAGGGGGGATACCATCCTATATGGGCATCAAGCAAGGAAGGGAGGAACCATTTGGGTTGTTTATTGATCGAGTAGCAAACGCAATAGAAGCGGCTGGGGTACCTGATTATCTAAAGGGCACTATTCTAAGGCAGTGTGCAATTCAAAACTGCAACCCTTCAACTCGTAGTATATTAGCTTCCTTACCCGGGACATGGACAATCGAGGAAGGGTTGGAAAGAATGGCTCAGGTACCAGTAGGCCAACAGGCTATGTTAGTAGAGGCAGTAAAGCAATTAGGTGACAGCATGCGAGAACAGGCACAGGCTGTGAAAGAGCATGTTCAGTCTACACAGAGTCAGGTCCTTGCAGCTCTTGCTCCTTTGCAAACCGCCGGTGGTCCAGTACCACCCCCTAGTAACCAATTACCACACCGCTGCCGATGTTATCGTTGTGGTGCTTTTGGACACGTGAGACGACACTGCAAAGCTGGGGCAGTATGGTGCTCAAATTGTCAGTCGAACAATCACAAGGAAGCGGCATGTCGACGCAACGTGCCGGGAAACAGCCGGAACAGCGGGAAGAGTCGCAAACGCCTCCCGCGGCCGCTCGGCTCCCGGCCTCGGCGCCGGCACCGGCCGGGGCAGCGCGGCCGCGGGCGGCCACCTCTCGGCTGGGGCCGGTCCCGGTCCCTGTGCCCGAAGTTTCCCAAGCCCGCCCCGCCGAGGCGGAGGATGCAGCAGGACGGCGCGGAGCAGGGCGGCTTCCCGTGGCCGGAGCCGCTGCCCGTGGCCGGCCCGGCGCTGCCGTTCCGCTGCCCGCGCTGCGGGGAGCGCGGTCGGTTCTGCCGCGGCGCGCATGTCAGGGCGAAGTTCAACAGGATGGTGGAGGCCGTGGACAAGACGATGGAGAAGCGGCTCGACAGGCTGACCAGGGAGCTGGCCTAGAAGACGGCGGAGCTGCTGGAGGTGCGGGAGGCCTTCGTGCAGCTCTCGCAGAAGCAGCAGGAGGTGCAGCGGAGGGAGCGGGTGCTCAGCAGGCAGGTGGACGTGGCGGTGGAGATGATCGCGGCCTTGAAGCAGCGCCTCAGCGAGTTCGAGGAGGAGGCAGAAAAAGAATTGCGGGGAAAAGCCAGGCTCCAGCACTTCATTGAGAACCTGCTGCAGCGCGTGGACCTGGCAGAGAGGCAGCTAGAGTATTATCAAAACCAGCAGATCGCCTGCAGCAGTATAGCAGATGTTACACGCTCTTTCCTAACTAGGAATCATGTGTCTCATCCATTTGTGGTGAATGGTCAGTGGCAAAAAGAAAAGGGGGAGAGTAAGGGGCGGCAAAGACAGAAACGGTACCAGGAGGATGCCACTGACACTGACGGCATGGGTAATAGCAGTAGTATAAGTGACACAGGTGCGGGGCGGCGGGCACCAGTGTCCTGGAAATGTGATGGTGAAAAGGACTGTGACAGTGCAGAAGATGAAGAGAATTGCGGCATTGTGACTTGTAGTGCAGCAGAATTTACATGCAGTAGTGGGCAATGTATTTCCAAAAGCTTTGTCTGCAATGGTCAAGGTGACTGCTCCGACCACTCGGATGTATCTTTGGAGCAGCGTGGCCGCCAGCCTGCACCTCTGGTGAAGTGTTATGTGAGTGAGGTGCAGTGCGGCTCAGGTGAAAAAGACTATGACAGAGATCCTGATTGCAAGGATGGAAGTGATGAAATTAACTGCCCTTCTCAGACTTGCAGGCCAGACCAGTTCAGATGTGAAGATGGGAACTGTGTTCATAGGAGTAGGCAGTGCAGTGGTGTGAGAGACTGTCTGGATGGCACTGATGAAGCAAACTGTAACGATGTTATTCAGTGCTCTGGACCTGGCAAATTCAAGTGCAGAAGTGGAGAATGCATAGATATCAATAAAGTGTGTAACCAGCAGAGAGGCTGCAAGGACTGGGGTGATGAGCCCCTGAAGGAATGCAACATAAATGAATGTGACTGTCCAGCTGGGTTTGAGTTTGTAGACAAGAGAAACTGTGGAGATTTTGATAAATGTCAAAACCCTGGTATCTGTAGTCAAATATGTATCAACCTGAAAGGTGGCTACAAATGTGAACGTAGCCGTGGATATCAGATGATTCCTGCTACAGGAACCTGGAAAAGGCCATACCGGTACAAAAATACAAATAACACCTGTGATTACAATGACGCTGCTAAGCAGGGTTTAGGGGTTCATAGCATGGAGATGATGAGGAACCACCCGCGACACGTCATTACATTAAGTCTGAAAATGATAATAAATGTATTATGAGAGTACTGTACCGAGATACGAAAACAGGACAATGGCTGGGGCCTGCTGATGTGATTTATATGGGGCGAGGTTATGTGTGTATCTCTTCCCCTACAGGGCCAACCTGGGTTCCTAGTCGATGTGTTAAACCAGCCATTGAAGAAAAGTCATCAAGTACGAATAACAGCAACCATGGCTGATCTAACGGCACAAGGGATTCTGGTTGCATTATCTTTGACAATGACGGTTGGACGTAATAGTGCCATCCTAAGCAAAATCGATCCTCAAACCAATATGTGGGTCACTTGGGCAAATGAAACCGGACAAAGTTCATT
The DNA here is from genome assembly GCF_963932015.1 of Anas acuta. Taxonomy (NCBI): domain Eukaryota; kingdom Metazoa; phylum Chordata; class Aves; order Anseriformes; family Anatidae; genus Anas; species Anas acuta. Next base: position 20,039,410 of record NC_089016.1, read on the forward strand.
TTGCCTATTCCTCGCTTCTGCGTCTGATCCTTTTGTTGATGAGTTGATTATGTTTGAAATGGTTAAGGGATCATACGCAAAAAATTGTAGTACAAGATAGTTGGTTTGAAGGTTGGTTTAAATCTGTTTTTGGGAACGGGTGGATGGTTTTTTCTTCGTCAAAGAGGAACTTCGTTTTCTACTTATAGTTATATTGATTATAGTTGCTGCAAAATAAAAACGGGGGAATTGTGGAGGAATCGTTAAGTGAGGCAGGACATGTGAATGTTGAGCAGTTGGGAGACAATGGGCTGGTGAAGCACCGTACTCAACTCACATGAGCCTTGGCACGTATGCAGCTGGCTGAGAGCCAATCAGGCTCAAGGACACGATGCCCTTGGGCGATCGGGAAAGTCCCTAAGGTGGGACAGGTAGCCAAAAGAAGGAGGACCAGACTGAAAAGCCCGGGAAGTGTTAACCAATCCTGAGCTTAGTTTCTGCAATATGTATGAGTTGATTATGTTCAAACTAGATAAAAGACGACTGAGCTATCCATTAAGGTTGAAGTTCACTGTTAACTCATATTGATGTGCTGGGTCTTCCTTCCGTCGGCAACACCCCCCCAAAATTTTTTTTTTGAAAACATAAACGCTTGTAACTGTAATCAGCTACTACCTTCATGATGCAAATATGACTTTAAAGGCAATTTTGTCTACAATGGAAAACAAGGATACAGAGACTGTATACTGAACACCCGTCAAAAAGGCAAAGAACACCAAATTGACCTCAGACAGACAGCTATTGCCATTCTTTTTTTTCACCAGGGACAATCAAGGAGGAAAAATTTGGTAAACTGTTCCTGATCCATCAGCTGTGTCCACAGAAAAGTCTAGATGAATGGACAGCTTCAGTTCATTCTCCATCAGATTATTTCCAGCTAGCCTTATAGATGCTAAGGAGTACTTCAAGCATTTACATTTCTGGATATTCAGTAGTTAGCTCTTCCACACCTGCTTGTAATGCAGCTATTATAAACTCCCGTGTGATATACTCTTTTGTGTGGAATATACAAGTTGGCACTCCAGGGAATTTCACCTTGATAACATAATTTATCAGCATCCACAATTATAATATTTAAACTTCCCTTTCCTCTTTACAGGGGAATTTCTACAGCTAAATGGTTTCAAATAATTTATTTTATTTTTAGTTACTTTAAGAGAAGCATATGTATCTTGTTTGTATTAGTTTTAGGGAGCTTCCAAGAGAGCTGTCTGAATTTCCTGCATTTTCAGCAGAAAATAAAACCTTCAACAAAATAAACTTGCTTTGCCAAAAGAGTGGAAGCGTGGAGGGGAGAGATGGAAGTGCACAAGAAAGCTGGCCTTACGTTCATCATACAAATGAATTCAAAGCCAATTGTTAAGTGACAGAAATCTTATCTTTGTCTATTTATTTTACTGGCAGGTATACAGCACAATACTCTGTCTGTTGTCTGTCAACCCTAGATAACTTTTGGCCATAATGTTAACTTGTGGGAAAGCAGATATTAAGTGAAAAATTGCAGGGCTTATATGGAATAAAACCTCAAAAACTAACCCAGTCAACTGTGATTACTGCTTAAAACTGGAGGTAGGGCTGTCATAGAATCATAGAATGGCCTGGGTTGAAAAGGACCTTAAAGATCATCTAGTTTCAACCCCCCTACTCTGGGCAGGGTTGCCAACCACTAGGGCAGGCTGCCCAGAGCCGCATCCAGCCTGGCCTTGAATGCCTCCAGGGATGGGGCATCCACAACCTCTCTGGGCAACCTGTTCCAGTGCCTCACCACCCTCTGAGTGAAAAACTTTCTCCTAATTTCTAACCTAAATCTCCCTTGTCTTAGTTTAAAACTATTCCCCCTTGTCCTATCACTATCAACACATGCAAACAGGCGTTTCCCCTCCTGTTTATACGCTCCCTTCAAGTACTGGAAGGCTGCAATGAGGTCTTCAAACAAGCCCAGTTCCCTCAACCTTTCTGCATAGGAGAGGTGCTCCAGCCCTCTGATCATCTTAGTGGCCCTCCTCTGGACCTGTTCCAAGAGCTCCACATCCTTCTTGTGCTGGGGGCCTCAGGCCTGCACGTAGTATTCCAGGTGGGGTCTCACAAGAGCAGAGTAGAGGGGGACAATCACCTCCCTCTCCCTGCTGGCCACCTCTTTTTTAAGGCAGCCCAGGACATAGTTGGCCTTCGGGGCTGCAAGCGCGCACTACCGTCTCATGTCCAGCTTCTTGTCCAGCAGGACCCCCAAGTCCTTCTCCGCAGGGCTGCTCTTAAGTTCTTCTCCTCCCTGTCTATATAAATACCTGGGATTGCCCCAGCCCAAGTGCAACACCTTGCCCTTGGCCTTGTTGAACCTCATTAAGTTCTCATGGGCCCACTTCTCCAGCCAGTCCAGGTCCCTCTGGATGGTATCCCTTCCCTCTATTGTATCAACTGCACCGCTCAATTTGGTGTCATCTGTAAACTTGCTGAGGGTGCACTTGATTCCGTCATCTATGTTGTTGATAAAGATGTTGGAGAGTACCAGACCCAAGACTGACCCCTGAGGGTTGGACACTTGTGACCAGCCTCCACCCAGATATAGAACTGTTGACCACAACCCTTTGGCTGCAACCAGCCAACCAATTCTTTATCCTTTATTCTGTCACACTAGGAGCAAAGCTTTTTGCCAGACACTTCACTAAATAAGCTTACCATCCTGACACTATCACTGCCTTCCTGAATAACTGAGAAAGTTAAAAGAGCATATTTGCAGCACTCTCTCACCATTTTGTCAAGCCAGCCCATGTGTAACCTGGTAATGCAATGTTTCCCAAATACATGCTTTCACCCCATGTCAATTCAAAATGCCAGGACAGCCTGCAACAAGGCTACACTGGAGGCAATGCTGTGGTGGTGTATCCTGTGCCAGCTAAAACAGCCAGTGAGCAGCCTGCTCCAAGGAAAAACAGAGAGAAGGACACCTGCCAAGGTAAAAAGTCCAACCACTTCAATACTCTGAAGACCTGTTTGCCACAGGGTTTGACTTCAATACCCGTGGACCAAGAAAATATTAAGTTGTTTCTGAGGACAAGCATATATATGAGCAAAGGTGCAATTCTTTTATTGGTACTTATCGTGCAACTTCATGGTACTGTGTTTATTATCTGGCCAGCCTATAGCTATGCCATGACTCATCTCCTGGCCACTTCTTCACCTTCACCTCTTCTTCCATCCATGCACTTGCTATCTTTCAAATTCCAGTCCTAAAACACTTCATGTTGAAATACTTTAACGTATTCCTACCCTCCTATGAAGTCAGGTTCCCAAATCAATCAGAAGTTTCTAGACACTGGCCTAAAATCCCTTAGCGTTTCAGTGGTTCTTGGTGATGCTTCACATACTGACTGCACTGTGCACATGCTCCTTGTTTACTGAGGATTTTACATTTGGAAAGTATTTGTTTTAATTCTTGTACTGCATATCATTGCGTGAAACTAATAGTGGCATAGGATGTTACTCTGCTGAAACTGTGCCAGTTAAGTGCTTCACTGAACAAACAGTGAAGTACATTCACTGCTCATTGAGAGCATTTCTTCTGGCAGCATGGCAAAGCTTCAGGAGGAGGGACAGCTGGTAACACCACGTGCCAAACCTACAGCTGGCATTTCATCCCAGCCCAGCTTTGGATTCCAAACTCCATTTTTGGGAACCTCCCCTTTAATTCAAGTGCTGAATTCTACGTGCACAAATCTCCTTACCCAGTAATTTCCAATGCTAAAATAACAAATCAAACATATGGATCAAACAAAAATACTTTCACTCCAGATTGCTTAGCAAGACTATGGAAGGTATTTAGTCAAGGTCAAGCTTCAGAGCTTCACTAGCACAGTGAGAAGCTCCAGCACGAGGGGATCCACCACAGCACCCAAAATAGCTGACAGTCAAGGGGCTCTGACAGGGCCCCTGACACTGCCCATGCAAAAACACAGTTATTCCAAACCACGTGCAACAAAAAGAAAACAGCATTTAGTAGAACTAAACCCGGTCTTTTCGTTACATCCCACAAAACATTGAAGGCAACTGTTTTCAGGAAAGATGTTAATGACAATGTTTGTACCAAAAAAAATATTAATGTTAAAACTGTGAATCTGTATTGTTCTCAAATCATGCCTGAAATAATAATAAAGTTTTCTTTCTATTGAAAGGAAACATATTCCCTACAAATTATCTGTTTCTCCTTAAAACTAAGAAGTATTCCCTAGAGGTATGTGAAGATTTTGTTTAGTTAGACTGGTAGAACAGAAAAGGACAAGATCCACATGAAACCCTACCTCCACCATACAAAGCTAAGTAGATCATCATGATAAGAGGTTTTAATTAACAGAACCTGTTTATCTTGAGTAGAGTTCATGTACTTTAAAGATGTTACTCACGTACTTTAAAGATGTTACTCAAGTGAAAAAAGTTTCTGATTTCAGCACTCCACATACAGCTCTTTTAATACAGTGAGAAGAATCTAGAAGCTGCCCCATGTTAGGTAAGGGCCCCACTGCTGACCAGAACCAAGCCAATAAGTGATGTTGTTTGTGCCTCTGTGAGAGCATATTTAAGAAAGGGGAAAAAAAAAACAAAAAACAAAAAACACAATTGCTGCTACACAGCAGCTGGGAGAGAGAGAGGAATGAGAAACAGCCTTGCAGGCACCAAGGTATACTGGTTTCAGTTAGAACAGAGTTAATTTTCCTCCTAGTAGCTGGTAGAATGCTATGTTTTGGCTTAGGATGAGAAGAGTGCTGATGCTGATGTTTTAATTGTTGCAGAGCAGTGCTTATACCAAGCCAAGGACGTCTCAGCTTCTCACTCTGTCCTGACAGTGGGCAGGCTGGGGGTGCAGCAGGAGCTGGGAGAGGACAGACCCAGGACAGCTGACCCAAACTAGCCAAAGGGGGTATTCCATACCATCTGACGTCATGCTAAACAATATATAGGGGTGGCTAGCCAGGGGAGGGGGAGCCAGCTGCTCGGGGTTAGGCTGGGCATCAGTCAGCGGGTGGTGAGCAATTGCATTGTGCATCACTTGTTTCGTACACATTATTATTAGTAGTACTATTATCATCATTATTGTTATTATTGTTATTATTATTTTCCTGTCTTAATAAACTGTCTATCTCAACTCACAGGATTCACTTTCCCATTTCTCACCCCCATCCCAGAGAGGGAGGGGGGAGGGTGAGCAAACGGCTGTGTGGTGTTTAGCTGCCGGCTGGGTTAAACCACAAGACAAGGTCAGTGAAGAAGGAGGGGGAGAGGTGCTCCAGGCGCCAGAGCAGAAGTCCCCTGCGGCCTGTGGTGAGGACCATGGTGAAGCAGGATGTCCCCCTGCAGCCCATGGAATACCACGGTGGAGCAGGTTTCCACACTGCAGCCTGTGGAGGAAACCATGCAGGAGCAGGTGACCTGGCAGGAGCTGCTGCCCATGGGGGACTCAGCTTGGAGCAGTATGCTTTTGATGTATGGACCCCATATGGACCCATATCTGGAGCAGTTCTTGAAGAGCTGCTGTCTGTGGGAAGCCCACACAGGATCAGTTGGGGAAGGACTGCATCCCGTGGGAGGGACCCCACATTGGAGCAGGGGACGAGAGTGACTGAGAAGGAGCGGTGGAGACAAAGTGCCTTAGACTGACCACAACCCCCTTTCCCCTGCGTTGCTTGGGGGGAGGAGGTGGAAGAAGGTGGATGGCGGAAGATATTTTTGGTTTCTTTCCTTTGTTTCTCCCTTCTCTAGCTTGTTAGTAATAGGTAATAAATCTTACTATCTCCCTACTCTGAGTCTGTTTTGCTCATTAAGATAATTGTTGAGCGATCTCCCTGTCCTTATCTCAAACCTCGAGCTCTGTGTCGTATTTTCTCCCCCTTCTGCTTTGAGGAGGGGGAGTGAGAGAGGGACCGTGGTGGGACTCGGCTGTCCACCTGAGTAAAACCACTACAACAGTCTGAAAGGGTTTGAACAGATTTCATTCTGTGTCCATTTCATTCACTTTATAAGGCTGCACATTTAAATAAGAATTACTGAGCTGTTTATAACATATGGAAACATACTTCTGTTTTTTAAGCATTACATTTTTCAATCAAAACCTTACTTGAGGAACACTAAAAGTTTGTTTTACTACATTGTTGAAATACATAGAAGTTACAAAAATAAATTGTACTCTTTCCAAAAATGCTCCGCTTTGGAGAGCTATTGCATTGAATTTTTGTTTGTCTATGGATGTTTGACAAAGCCCAACCACACTGAACCATGGACTTCTGAAAACCTCTGAACAAACCTGCTCATGTAAAGGACTGGGAGATGCACACAGTACTGGTGGATGCAGTTAGGCTTTCCTGGAATTGATGAGGCCATCCACAGGCCTATTCCAAACATATTTTGATTTACTTTTTGGCAGAAAACCATCTGAAGACCATAATAACAAATAAAGATGCTTCTGAAGATCAGTGCTGCTACTTTTTCATCCAAGCACTTCAAAATTCTTCATCAATCTGAACTGAGCAAATGCTGTCTTACAAGGTAGTAGTAAACAGCATTTACAGAAAGACTCATGAAGTCTCTCTCTTAATGGTGATATATTGTACCTACAGCTTATGCTGTGTCACACTTCAGGCCGTTCTAAAATCACTGTATACGTCAGGATTCTAGTTCTCCCAAACACAACACAAGTAGCTGCACAGTAGAAAATCAGTGCACAAAATTCTACTGTTTAAGCTGGGGAGGTATGAAGGACCCCTGAGACAGTGCTCGTCCTTTTCTAAAACAAATTCTAGCAACTTCTTTTCTAGCAACTTCTTTGGCTACAATCACCCTCTACTTTATGAACACTTATGTAAGTGGTCTTATCTAAAAATGTCTTCTGAGTACAAACATGCAAAATAATGACAATGCCCTAGAACTATATAAATAGAGAAGGGAAATAAGAGAAAAAGGTCTTGATGTTCGGCCTTCTTCAAATGTGTGTAATGACTAAAACAACCAGCTTTTAAAAGACCTCAGTAGCTGCTTGTTTTCCTAATGTTGGAAGTTCTTCCAATTTGTCAAATTCTGTTCTCTTGTCTCATAGATCTGAAGAATGAACGATTTTTAATCTGATGATCATAAGATGCTGCTGCAACACTAAATATTTTAAAATCAATACAGATAATTCATCCTCTGAAATTCTAAACACCCAGGAAAATAAGTGAAATAACACTTAATGCAGTCTATGTATGCAACACAAATAACAGATACCAATGAGACCTGTGAATGATACCGATGAGACCAATGAGATCCTTGATTCATCATCCCTGAATGATGAATGAAAAACATCTTTCTGAATCTGCAAGTAACAATGTATTTGTCCAAAAGTCCTTCAACCACAAGCATATTATTAAAGACATGATAATGCAAAGACCAACTGCAAAAAACACTAGTCCTTTGTACTAATATTTGGAAGTTTAAACTGACTGAACTTCACTAATATTTTTAGCATAGGATTTTAAGATAGTTTTTTTTTTCTCTATTTAAGGATAATTTATGCAGCCTTTTCTCAGGAAAGTTTCTAATTCATTTCAAGGGAAGAACTGACTAAGAATTCAGACAGAACTGCAGAAATTTGCTATTACTTGCTTTAGGTTTGAGTTAGGTTGGTTATTTCAGTCTATTCTGACAATACTTTTTTAATGATGTAAAAATAGGGGTATTAAGTAAGAGAAATATTTTCTAAACTAAGATATAATTCATCTGTAGGAGGGTACAACTAATATTTAGAAAATGTATTTATAGCTCTCTGGCTCAATAATGGAGTGGAGACAGGCGTACCCAAGAATAACCTGATATTGAAAATGTCACTTTGGCTCATAAGCCATCAACTCAAATAGATCAAAAAGAAGGTAATTTAGTACAAAACAAAGTGATCTTCATACTAAATATAGCTTAAATTTCTAGAATTCACATACTGTACAAAAGTATTACAATATGGTACTGGTTTACCGTATACCACCTCAGTAAACAACAGCCTATAAAGATTTTCTTGAATAACTGTATTTGAAGATTAAGTAACCAGCAAAAGGATCTAAAAATTCACACACAACATTGAAGTTGTTCAGCCTATTAACTATTGAATGGCTAATGCAATCAAAAAATCTTGCCAAGTTACTTAGTGATATATAATAATGGAGGAAAATATTGACAAAAATATTATTGAAGAGACCTAGGCAGTGTGCTTTTTGTGAAAAGTAGATGGCTTCTGAGTTTTGAAAACATATTACAAGAAAATAAATGACTCTAGCTTTTCTTTTTCAATATTTATTATATATGGACATATCTCAATTAGTAGTCTTAATTTCATTTGGTAAAAATCTCCTATTCTTCCAATGGTGTATTCAATTCTACAGCTAAACAATTTGTGAACATTTTGTATGTACGCAGAACTTACTGATAAGCATTAGTTTTACAGAGCACCAGCTAAACAATGTTAATTGCATCATACTAACTCTATTATGGCTGACCAGTTTATTTGGACGTTGGTTAAATTTTATTTTTGCATCATTACTGAAGTCATCAGATGATCCCAGGGAAGACTTCTTTTTTCTTCACAGTAGCACACTGATTGGAAAACACTTATGTCTGGTGGCAGGGTTCTGCATTAAACCACTTATTTAGATAATTAAAAAAAAAATAGAGCTGCAGCATATCCATGTAAGTAGAGAACACACTGTAGGGACACCAAAACACTACAGCTCATATTTACTGTTCAAATATTGTTCACACTGATAGTGTTTACTACATGGTGGATAGGCTACAGTTGTGAACTTATTTGCATGTTATCCTTTGTGAAAATATGTCTGCATCACAAGACACCATAACCTTACCTGAAATACCAAACTCTTTGTCCTGGTTTCAGTTAGGACAGAGTTAATTTTCCTCCTAGTAGCTGGTAGAATGCTATGTTTTGGCTTAGGATGAGAAGAGTGCTGATGCTGATGTTTTAATTGTTGCAGAGCAGTGCTTATACCAAGCCAAGGACGTCTCAGCTTCTCACTCTGTCCTGACAGTGGGCAGGCTGGGGGTGCAGCAGGAGCTGGGAGAGGACAGACCCAGGACAGCTGACCCAAACTAGCCAAAGGGGTATTCCATCCCATCTGATGTCATGTTAAACAATATATAGTGGTGGCTAGCCAGGGGAGGGGGGCCAGCTGCTCGGGGATAGGCTGGGCATCGGTCAGCGGGTGGTGAGCAATTGCATTGTGCATCACTTGTTTGTACACATTATTATTAGTAGTACTATTATAATTATTATTATTATTGTTATTATTATTATTATTATTTTCCTGTCTTAATAAACTGTCTTTATCTCAACTCACAGGCTTCACTTTCCCATTTCTCTCCCCCATCCCAGAGAGGGAGGGGGGAGGGTGTGCGAACGGCTGTGTGGTGTTTAGCTGCCAGCCGGGTTAAACCACGACACTCTTACATGGAATAAGTTTGGTTAGTACCCTGAAAGTGGCAAAACAGGATTTAAATGACAATGTAACGGTAGACAAATATCACAGACAAAAGATTTTAGTTTACAGGTGTTAATATTATGTATTTCTAGAACATTAATTTTGCTTTAATTGTTTAGCGGAGGCATTACTACACTGCATATACTGAAAATAAGGCTGACTTCATCCTTTTGAATCTACAGTGCTATCATTTTTCATCCACTGTAATTTAACTAAATACGGAAAAAGTGTAAGTTTTAGATTTGTTTCACTATGTTTAAAAGAGAGACAATACTGCAGTTCATAGACCATATTTTAACTACTCTTTAGAAATCTCAAATTTCTAAGATAAATATGGATACCTTACTTTTACAAGACAATTTATTTCTAGGGAGTAAAGGAAATAGGGGAACTTTTTAACCCATGCATAAGAGGGTGATTAGTTCACAAGTACTTGCAGCTTTGAATGTAATCAACTGTAATAACAACATACAAGTTACAAATTTTTTTTTGTTGAAACCACTTTCGTAATACTGCTATTTAATAACCCTCATAATGGCCGAATTAGGACCCCAACTGAAGTCATTCATCCCACATAAAACAAACATTGCTTTTACTTCTTAGCTTTGTTTTACAAGCTACATTATTTCCAGATGATGCTTAAGGGGCCTAAGAGTTTCAAGAATTAGATTCTTAAATAGACAGCTGCTTTCTATTTACCATATAAATCAAGGATAAATCAAAGAAGAATCTAAATACTGGACTTCATTTAGCCCATTATAGAGCACAAATTGAAAAGGAAAAGGAAAACGAAATACAGAAATCTCATCACACAAATGCAAAGCTTAATTCTCATTATTAATACAAGAGAAAGCCTCATTGACATTTGCAGAACTCCAAGCCTCCATGTAACACTAGCTCTGCACAGCAGGTAAATTTAACTAGATTGGTAAGGAGCCAGGAAGAGTCAGCTCTGACTGGGAACTCTCACTGTACCACCAGGCTTGCTACTGCAGACTTACACACATAGTTCACTGCATTCATATTGCCAACATGCATTAATTTCTATACCTCAACTAACAAAGCAACAACAGATTTTGGACGGGAGTTTAGAGGATGGCTCTTCAGATACTTAAAGGACTACACTTAAATTACACTACATTGTTTCTATCACTGACAAAATTCCTCCACCATTGAAGTGCTGTTTAAGTGACAGTCCTGCATATGAATTAAATGAAGATATCAGCACTAAATTGATTATTTTTAGATTTTTTCCTAGCTTGTTTAAGTTTCATCTGGATAGAAAAATGCGCTTAATTTTTATAGCCAAAATTCAGAGGAAAAAAAAAAAAGGTAGCCTATGTGGCTAGTAACCACCTTACCAACTCTATTTTCTGTTTAGAACAGAAAATCACACACAGTACAATCACACATACAGAGCACAATCATACACCCAGAGGCCTCTGGCACATCTCACTCTCAATCATGCCATAACCTCAATCATACCACAAGAATATAATTTAGAATGATAAGCAAACAAACAAGTATTGTCTCTCATTGTGTTCCTCATGAAGTGACTTGCAACACTTTGTTTTAAAACCTTACCCTTACACAAATACTTTCAACACAAAATACCTGGACATTTAAGAATAACACATACAATTATTAATACTCCAGTTAGTATCCCTCCAGCAGCCGGAAACATACTGTTTGTCTGCAGCTACAGGAGATCTTTGTCTGCTCCTGCGGTGAGCAGCTGAGTGGAGTCCCCTCCGAACAAAACGCTCAGGGTGCACCTAGGGGCGTCCACACCACAGCCAATCCCCGCAGCCGAGCAGTTGTTACGTGCGGCCACAGATGCCACTCCAAGCACTAAAATTGCCAATGCCGCTCTAGCTGCAACCCCACACAATTCAACATTATCATTGCAATCCGATGCAAGCAATGCCCATTTATGTCTGGTGATTTCATGCAACTGCAACAAGCTAGAAGCAAATACAATGAGTTTATCTAAGTAACATGGACTTCTGATAGCATTTGCAGTGATACCTTGCCAGGCCCTATCCCCACAAATCAGAAAAACATCAGGAGGTAAGGCCAAAGCTGTACAATTGTTCCAAACACTGTAGTTGTTACCCCTTGTCTCCATGCTATGAACCCCTAAACCCTGCCTAGCAGTGTCATTGTAATCACAGGTGTTATTTGTATTTTTGTACCGGTATGGCCTTTTCCAGGTTCCTGTAGCAGGAATCATCTGATATCCAGGGCTACGTTCACATTTGTAGCCACCTTTCAGGTTGATACATATTTGACTACAGATACCAGGGTTTTGACATTCATCAATAGCTCCACAGTTTCTCTTGTCTACAAACTCAAACCCAGCTGGACAGTCACATTCATTTATGTTGCATTCCTTCAGGGGCTCATCACCCCAGTCCTTGCAGCCTCTCTGCTGGTTACACACTTTATTGATATCTATGCATTCTCCACTTCTGCACTTGAATTTGCCAGGTCCAGAGCACTGAATAACATCGTTACAGTTTGCTTCATCAGTGCCATCCAGACAGTCTCTCACTCCACTGCACTGCCTACTTCCATGGACACAGTTCCCATCTTCACATCTGAACTGGTCTGGCCTGCAAGTCTGAGAAGGGCAGTTAATTTCATCACTTCCATCCTTGCAATCAGGATCTCTGTCACAGTCTTTCTCACCTGAGTCGCACTGCACCTCACTCACATAACACTTCACCAGAGGTGCAGGCTGGCGGCCACGCTGCTCCAAAGATACATCCGAGTGGTCGGAGCAGTCACCTTGACCATTGCAGACAAAGCTTTTGGAAATACATTGCCCACTACTGCATGTAAATTCTGCTGCACTACAAGTCACAATGCCGCAATTCTCTTCATCTTCTGCACTGTCACAGTCCTTTTCACCATCACATTTCCAGGACACTGGTGCCCGCCGCCCCGCACCTGTGTCACTTATACTACTGCTATTACCCGTGCCGTCAGTGTCAGTGGCATCCTCCTGGTACCGTTTCTGTCTTTGCCGCCCCTTACTCTCCCCCTTTTCTTTTTGCCACTGACCATTCACCACAAATGGATGAGACACATGATTCCTAGTTAGGAAAGAGCGTGTAACATCTGCTATACTGCTGCAGGCGATCTGCTGGTTTTGATAATACTCTAGCTGCCTCTCTGCCAGGTCCACGCGCTGCAGCAGGTTCTCAATGAAGTGCTGGAGCCTGGCTTTTCCCCGCAATTCTTTTTCTGCCTCCTCCTCGAACTCGCTGAGGCGCTGCTTCAAGGCCGCGATCATCTCCACCGCCATGTCCACCTGCCTGCTGAGCACCCGCTCCCTCCGCTGCACCTCCTGCTGCTTCTGCGAGAGCTGCACAAAGGCCTCCCGCACCTCCAGCAGCTCCGCCGTCTTCTAGGCCAGCTCCCTGGTCAGCCTGTCGAGCCGCTTCTCCATCGTCTTGTCCACGGCCTCCACCATCCTGTTGAACTTCGCCCTGACATGCGCGCCGCGGCAGAACCGACCGCGCTCCCCGCAGCGCGGGCAGCGGAACGGCAGCGCCGGGCTGGCCACGGGCAGCGGCTCTGGCCACGGGAAGCCGCCCTGCTCCGCGCCGTCCTGCTGCATCCTCCGCCTCGGCGGGGCGGGCTTGGGAAACTTCGGGCACAGGGACCGGGACCGGCCCCAGCCGAGAGGTGGCCGCCCGCGGCCGCGCTGCCCCGGCCGGTGCCGGCGCCGAGGCCGGGAGCCGAGCGGCCGCGGGAGGCGTTTGCGACTCTTCCCGCTGTTCCGGCCGTTTCCCGGCACGTTGCGTCGACATGCCGCTTCCTTGTGATTGTTCGACTGACAATTTGAGCACCATACTGCCCCAGCTTTGCAGTGTCGTCTCACGTGTCCAAAAGCACCACAACGATAACATCGGCAGCGGTGTGGTAATTGGTTACTAGGGGGTGGTACTTGACCACCAGCGGTTTGCAAAGGAGCAAGAGCTGCAAGGACCTGACTCTGTGTAAACTGAACATGCTGTTTCACAGCCTGTGCCCGATCTCGCATGCTGTCACCTAATTGCTTTACTGCCTCTACTAACATAGCCTGTGGGCCTACTGGTACCTGAGCCATTCTTTCCAACCCTTCCTCGATTGTCCATGTCCCGGGTAAGGAAGCTAATATAGTGCGGGTAGAGGGGTTGCTATTCTGAATTGCGCACTGTTTTAATATCATGCCCTTGAGGTAATCGGGCACCCCTGCCGCCTGTATGGCGTTTGCTACGCGATCAATAAAAAGCCCAAATTATTCCTCTCTACCCTGTTTGATTCCCATGTAGGAAGGTATTCCCTCTGGCCCCTTTATCCGATCCAATGCTCTTCTGGCCATTCTCATTGATTCCTTGGCTTTATCAGGTCCCAGCAATGCCTGTGCTTCTGTCCTAAAATACGGTCCTATCCCCATCAACTCTTCCAGTGTGACCCCATGTAAAGGGTCCCCCGGTGCTCTTATCACTGCGACTGCTTCTTGACAAGCAGCGTGCCAATGGGCATTAAATAAGAGCTGCTGGTGTTGGGTCAAAATTAACTTCATTATGTTGCGTATGTCTCCTGGAAGCAAAATATTTGTTCCCCAAATGTAGTCCAGCATGTGTCTCGTAGGTTCACCTTTCAGACCTGAGTCATTTACTGTGGACCGCAGCTGAGTTAACAATTTCCAGTCCAAATTCACTAGATTAACCGTAACATTACCCTGGGCGGCCGGCGGTGAGTATATTACCGGGAAGGCCTCTGGAATCAATTGTGCAGCTATCTCGTGTTCACCCTCACGTAGGGCCTCATTTGCTATTTGGTTCCACATCCTCTGCCTCTGTTGAACACCGTCTGTAAACGGGCTTGTGTTTTTTGTGTCTGGTTTTTGCTCTCTTATATCCTCGTCCATCTGAGGGTTAACACTACCAGTTCTTCCTGGCAATCCCAGTCGCTCTGTAGCGGCAGCAGCGACTCTCTGCTCAGCCTGATGTATAGCTAAGGCGTTAGTGACTGCTTTCCAAGGCTTTGATAATTTTTTAGCAGTCTTATTGTCATTAATAACTTCATCAAACAATTTGTCCCCAAATTTGCGCCACTCTGCTTGTTCAAAAACTGTATCCGGATTGATAAAACAACCCTTTGTTACTCCATATGCTAATAATCCTGGTAAATCCTTTTTGCAGTCTATACCCTGCGTGCTGCGGTTTTCTAAAAAGCATTTGAGCAAATCATATGCCTCCATGCCTTTATTTATGCTGTTGCAGCCTTTGCGAGACACATGACTGACAGGGACCCTCTATAGGTACTCTCAGGTGCGGGGATTCCGCGTTTACGTCCCGTTACGTCCCGTTCACCTGTCAGACTGCGGGTGCGGGGATTATCGTCCCTTTCACCTCCACCGCGATTACTTCAGTGTCCCGCGATTACTTCAATTTCCTGCGCGGTTCCGTTTCCCGCGTCTCTCACCGTGAGTTCCCGCGTCCCCGCGTCCCACCGTGTCCCGCGTCTCTCACCGGGAGTACCGCGTTTTCCGCGTCTCTCACCGGGAGTAGCGCGTCTCACCGTGAGTCCTGTGTACAGCGTTTGCGGCTCGGTGTCTGGTCAGCTGCAGCGCCGGTCCGATGTCCGCTCCGAAGTTCCGGCGGCGCTCCGATACTTAGTACTAGTACTTAGTACTTAGTACTTAGTACTAGTTACTTAGTGCTATTTTCCTGTTCAAAACTGTCCTTACATTTTGAATTGAAAACGTAAAACAAAAACAAAAACGAAAATGAAAAACAAAAACTGATCTGAGCATATTATGAATTTGAGCACTTATTAATTTTTAACTGTTAATTTTGCTAAGTTTTTAGACTGGCTGTAGTCTTGTGTACACCTCTTGGATTATGGGGAGTTGAAGTTAAAAATTTGAAGTGATGTGATCACCTAAACCAAAATATTTACAACAAGTAGCAACTACACAGCTTGCTTTTCTGATTTTACTATGTCAGCTGGCAGTCATGCGGGCCACGTCTTGTTTCTGCTTCATCGTTCTCTAATGATTTAGATGTTTCCTATTGACTTAATTTACAAGTGCTAGAAACTGCATAGAGCTGCTGCTGATGGACAAGTGAGGCTTACTTCCATCCTCTGCATGTGAGAGTTTAGACTGGCTCTTTGGACAAAGAATGGGACAATTTTGGACACTGCATTTTCTTCAGAGAAACATAAAAAAGAGCAGGTTTGGAAGATCTTCAGCAAAGTGTAATTTCTTTTTTTATCAGAGTGTTTCATACTGTGTCTTCTGAAGACTTCTGGGCAGTCAGGAGAGACTCCCTACATCTGCAGAAAGCCTCTGCACCCATTCATGCGGGATGTGGTTCTGCTGTCACACAAGCAGCAGCACAGCTCCCAACTAACCTCCAGCTCCCCAGGTCTGTAGACATCTAATTCCCATTGATTTAAAAGTGTTTCTTTTGTGCCCTTGCTTAAGTAAAATTCACCAGAAAACCTTTACCAATTGGGATTGACCAGACTCTTTAGATAGAAAACTTTTTTTTCCCCTTCATTAAAGTTGCATTAAATTCAAAATAAAATGCAGATATATTTGGTTTATTTTTATTGTATGTTTATGAATTATACATTTTCTCTACATGGGCTTGGGTGGCAGTTAGTGAGCAGTGTATATAGGAACTTTCTCTGAGGTTAGTGATGATGGGAGCATCCATTTTTGTAATTACTGTTGATTCAACAAATCAAAAAAGCTATCAGAAAGCTGCTCAGCTGCTTCCTCTACTGAAAGTTAGCATTTCTACAAACTGCCAAAAAGGATTGTGTTTCTCAACTTTCTCTGCAAAGGTAGGTAGTTTATTTTAACTCAGTAGTGAATTCTATGTAAACTAAAGCTGCCAACTATGTCAACTATGTAAACTAATACTGTCAACCAAAATGAAAAAAAAAGCCCTAATTATTTACATCTCTAACACATGAGACTTGGCAAATTTCCTTTGCAGTACTGACAGAACCAGTGTATGACCACAGGCTAGCAGTTCCTTCTGTCTTGTGAAACTGTTGTTTTATGCCAAACTGCTACATTGCTTACTTAGGCATCTTCCATTGACTCTTGGCACAAAGACCTCTTTGGACTTTAAAACATGAATTAGCTTTCTTAAAAGAAAATACCTTTTTTTCTGTTTTTGTCCCTTTACCCCTGTATTTCAGTTATACCTGCCGCCACTTGCAGAGTATATGTCTTGGACAAACTGTATTTCCCCCACTCTCACTGCTCTGTGCTGCAGCATTGCTTCTCGACCCTCAGTGACAACGGAGAGGAACTCGTCTTTAACTTGTTCTCACATTCTCAGATCCTATGCTTCCAGGTTGTTAACCTCTGCTCTTCATTTACTGCATGCTTCATGCTCTGTGACTGATCTGTGCATGTTCTGAGTAAACTGATGGATAACATGAAATCATGAAATGGCAATGGGGATGGTTTATGTCTATGGCATCTTTGTGTCCTAAGAAGTGTGGTAGAAGTGGAAGTTTAATATTATTTTTTTTTTGATTCAGAATACTTTATCCGTCATCAAAGATTAAACACCACTTCTGGATTTAATGCATGGCCTTTGGGAGTTTTAAATCCTTTTTATGTTAGAGTGAAAATATTTTAATCCTTTTCCAAAGCATAGCAACTGTGAGCTGTGATTCATAAAGCTTTCATGCAGTTATGTAGTTTGTTTGGAATTAGTGCAGCGATATAAACTGTCTGACATGTAAGTGTCTAATACTTTCCTGATGCTCATTATTTCAGTAATACAGTATATAATTTGTTTTTCAAGAATGAGGATGAACTTTTCCCCCAAATTCAGTAAATTGTCACGGCACTTGCAGATCCTTCTTAATTTATCTTTTTTTATATGCCTTATCAGTTTTGATTATGTCAAATGAGAAGAATGTCAGCCTAAGCTAACGATGTTCATGATGCAGAATTGTAGATGCTCCACAGAAACTGTAAAAGAGTAGGAATTTAAAAATAAATTTTACTTTCAATACCCAGATATTTCCTCAAAGATGTTTATTCCAAGTAAAAATTAAGTTTTACTATTTCACTGTTGATGCTATGAATATTTAAATATTTTAACCAAAATGCTAGAAGCTTTAGGAAAACAAGTTAAAAATTGCATGACAAAATTGACGAGAAGATGGAAAGCATCCAGACTGGAAATGCAGCTTCCCAGTTAAGCCAGCATACAATAGCAACAGACCACACAGTAAACATAAGTAAAACCAGCTTGATTGTCAAGTGAAGAAAATACAACATGCAAGCTGAAAAAGCTCTTCTGGTACAAAAAAAATATTATAGTAGTACATAATGATGGGGAGTTACACTGAAGGATTGCAACAGGAGATGAAAATCTAGCTGTCCCAAAGGGCGTTCTCCAGATTAATTTGGAACAGGGATACAGTATTAAAGTAGGAAAAAAACATAAGATTTCACAGATGTTATTTAAAAATGAATAATAATAATGAGGGCAGTGCACACTTGTTAAAGATGGAATGTTTTACGTGCAGGAATAATATCCTGAAAACATGAAAGAGAGCGATGGCTTAATTATTCCAGCTTGTTTAAATTAAATTTTGGTATACTGTACAATGGAAACACTACAACATTCTGTTGGCAAAGTCTTCCTTAGGAGGCTGAGCACTACTCCATGGATATTGCATCCTTTAGAAAGACTGGAGATGAAACCACCAATTATGGCTAACACAGGTAGATTTCATGTGTAGTCCTTGACCTGCAAACTGCCAATACTTTCTGTTCCTCTGGTATTATTCACCTCCTTCTGAAATCTCTCTGGTTTGTATGGTGGCTTTATGGATGAAAGTAAGCACTGAAAAGCCTATACTGTATTTTCATATAACAAGCTCATGAAGTTTTTAGAGCAAAAAGCACATTTAGTTAATTCCCATACTGAAACTGATGGAGAGATAGTTTGCTGTTATTACTTTCTGAAGTTATGCACCAGTTGAAATAGAATAGAATATATCAGGCTGGGAGATTGCAAAATTTCAGATTTTCATGACAGGCTGTTCTTTTATGAGATAAAAGAAGAACAGAGTATTTGAAATTGTGATTCTGTGATTCTGTGAAATTGAAATTGCTGCTCAGGAAAACATACATGTAGCACATTTTAGTAGCTAATTCTTTTGTTTTTGTTCTGGTAATGTATGATTAGAAAATTCAAACACTTTCTAGAGTGTGTATTCAGAAAAGCTTTCCTGCATCAATCTGTAAATACTATCAAATATAGTGGCATAACTGGAGATGGCAAAAAAGGTTTTCTTGTGTGAATCTGTGCATGTGTCCTGTATTAATTACAGTGCTGTTTTACACTGTGAACAACCTGCTAGTATTTTATGCATTCCATCTCTCCTCTAAAGGCAGGATGATACTTAATTATGATGATTTACACATCACAACCCTCCCATTGCATGCCTTTTTGCAGGACTACTAGTAAAAAGCCCTGATCAATGTTGTTCAAGCTACCGTGGATTTGTGCAACATACTGGTCACCTGTGAAATCTGCAGACAAATCTCATGCCACACTTACTGAACAAGTAACATTGGTTAAAGTGATTTTTTTGGAGGAGAGGGGAATAAAAAAAGTGTGTGTGTACATATGTATGTACTTGTATTAGCACCGCACATGCCTTAAGCGTGCAGCACCAGGTCTCCAGGCAGCCAGCAGCAGGTTGTGGCATTGACTGGAATTTGGTGCCAGTGTTGCTTTTGGTGGCTTTTCTAAATTTCCTCTATAAAGGAGAGGAGAGGCAATATCCATTTTATTGTGCTGTGCATTAGCATAACATAAATACTAAGGCTGGGATTGTAATCTGTCATTGTTACTGTCTGATAATTCTGTTGTGGCTGTGCTATTATCGATTATTGTAGTAACTCTGACTCGTGATGTGGAATATGTTCTCTCACTCATACCTTTGTGGTTTCCTTTTGAATTGCATGTTCATTGTGTGATGTTTTAATGCTCATGTGTGTGTTACTTGTCTGTTTTAAACCTGTTTGGGCTGTAATCAATCCCAAGAAATCATTTTTTAAAATGAAACTGGCTTAGTGCATGTACTAGCAAAAGGCAGATAACAAGCAATTTGTTTTGGGATGCTGAACAAATTAAGCATGGTTTTATTTTCATAGCTAGCTTGACATTGTGTGAAAGCAGGAAATGCAGTTTTGCTGAGCTTTGTAAATTGAGTAAACGTGTTCGTGAAGCAGTAGAGCAAAAGGAAAAATGATATGGATTTGTGAGGAATGTTTTAACAATTCCAATTCGTGTCCATAAATTCGTGTCCATAAAGAACAATTCTGTTTGAATCCTGTCTGCCTCTGGGCCCTGCACTGGCAATTTAGTTCTTGAACCACAGATGCAGTATGTCCCAGTCTCCCCCTCATTCTAGTCAATTTATCACGTCTTCAGAAAACACTCCTTAAATTTATGAACCTGTTTGCTTTTGTTATTCCTGACTTCTAGTTCTAACAGTTACAGTTTTTTTTTCTGTCTTCTTCAAGATTGATTTAACACTGCTATAGATGTTATATAGATGACTGTGAATAGCTGGGAAAGAATGTTTTAATTGCTCGTGAGTCGTCAACCTGTTTGGGAGTTTCAGAACAACTGATAATAACTGGTGACTGCTGGTGACTGTTATGAGGATCCTTGGTATCTGGCCAGGGGGCCAAGAGATTAAGAGGAGGAAAAAAGAAGCTGAAGGACGGTTGGGAGACAAGACCTGCGGAGAGTGTACAGAGAGTGTTCCATAAACTTGGAATAGTGCCGAGTAAGTACAAAGGGTGAGAGGAAGACTACGAGCCTTCAGCATGAAAGACCCCTAGAGACCCCCAGAGGAGACTGATGCGCATGCTCCAGTAGGAGGGACTGGACCCATTTGCCGAGGCGATCGGCTCCGGGGCAGACGCGTTCTGCAGCGGAGCGGGGGATCGGGCCAGGCAGGGCTAACTTTGCGGCATCGAGCCGACTTCAGGGAGCCGCCAGGAGCCGGCAGCCCTCGTGAGGGAGGCTGACGAGGCGAAGGCGGAGCCAGCAGCGCCCCCTCCCCGGCCGTTCAAAAGCAGCCCCTAGGGAGCGCAAGCGACCAGGAGCGCGGCGACCAGGGCGGACAAACAGGGCGTGGCGCGTCAGAAGGGAGTGGCGCGGCAGTTAGCGCGGCAGTTGGCGCAGGCAGGGCGAGCAGGAAGGGCGGAGAGGAACCCCCGCCCATACGAACACCTGTTAACGACAGTCGTTAGCTAGGTGATAATGGTCTCCACCAGGCACGGAGCGCTCTGCAGGAGGTCGGTACACACCCAGACCGAGTACCCGCTAAAGAATGCAGCGGTTCAGGTCACGGGATGCAGGGAGTGTCAGAGCCTGTTCCTGCCATCGGCGGGAGGCAGAGACGCTGCGTGCGTGAGATGTGAGCAAGTGGATGACCTGATCCGCATGGTGGCGGAGCTCAAGGAGGAGGTGGAGAGGCTGAGGGCCATCAGGGAGTGTGAGCGGGAGATAGACTTCTGGAGCAACTCCCTGCAGGGCCTCAAGGAGAGGCACCGGGGTGAGACACCCCAAATGGGGGTGGACACCCTGCCCAGTCGCCGTCGGGCAGAGGGAGGGGATCTGGGAGGTGAGGAGGAATGGAGACAGGTCCCTGCTCGACATCGCAGGCGATGCCCTCCTCTTCCGACTCCACCTTCCCAGGTGCCCTTACAAAACAGGTTTGAGACCCTGGAGAATGAGAGATCAACAGCAACTGAGGAAGAGATAGAAAGTGTTCCCAGGAGGATTCCTAGGGTGAGGAGGTCAACTCCACGCATCAGGACTGCCTCCACCAAGAACGAAAGAAGGGTGATTGTTGTGGGTGACTCTGTCCTTAGGGGAACAGAGGGCCCTATTTGTCGGCCTGACCCTACCCGTAGGGAGGTCTGCTGCCTCCCTGGGGCCAGGGTCAGGGACATTGCCAAGAAGGTCAAGCGCCTGGTACAGCCCACTGACTACTACCCGCTATTGGTCTTTCAGGCTGGTAGCGATGAAGTAGCAAAGAGAAGTCTGAAGGTGATCAAAAGAGACTTTAGGGATTTGGGGCGACAACTTAGAGGTTCAGGCGCGCAGGTTGTGTTTGCCTCTGTCCTTCCGATAGGGGGGATGGAAGCTGAAAGGTGCGCTGTTCGCATAAACTCGTGGCTTCGTGACTGGTGTGACCGGCACAACTTTGGGTTCTTTGATCACGGGAAGGTCTATGCTACACCGGGCCTGATGGCACCGGATGGGATGGGCCTCTCTCGGAGAGGGGTAAGGATCTTGGGTCAGGAGTTGGCAGGGCTGATAGATAGGGCTTTAAACTAGAGTCGAAGGGGGAAGGGGCTAAAACCAGGCACGCCGGTGAAGACCTAAGGGATGGTACGCTAGAATCAGAGGGGCTGTGTGCCAGTGAGGTCCTTCGGTTCGATCCACAAGGTGCTGAGTGTAAGGAGACGCACCTGAAATGCTTCTACACAAACGCATGCAGTATGAGGAATAAAATGGATGAGCTAGAAGTCCTGGCCCAGTCCCGCAACTACGACATCATCGGCATAAGCGAAACCTGGTGGGATGAGTCCTGTGACTGGGGTGTTGCGATAGATGGTTACAGGCTCTTCAGGAGGGACAGGCAGGGTAGGCAAGGTGGTGGGGTGGCGATGTATGTGAAGCAGGGGCTGGACTGTGTGGAACTTCAGGTCAGCGATGGCAAAGTTGAGAGCCTCTGGGTAAGGATCAAGGGACGAACGAATAAAGGGGATGTCGTTGTGGGAGTCTATTACAGACCGCCTGGCCAGGACGATAGCGCCGATAAATTATTCTTTACAGAACTAAGAGAGGCCTCGAGATTAACTCCCCTTGTCCTTATGGGGGACTTCAATTTGCCAGATGTTAACTGGGAGTGCCACACGGCTGACACGAGCAAGTCCAGGAGGTTCATGAAGCACCTAGATGATAACTTCTTGGTGCAGGTGCTAACGGAGCCAACTAGGAAAGGTGCCCTCCTAGACCTGTTGCTAGAAAACAGAGAGGGTCTGGTGGGAGATGTGGTGATTGGTGGCCGCCTCGGTCATAGCGACCATGAAGTGGTTGCGTTCAAAATTTACGGTGACAGAAGGAAAAGTGCCACCAAAACCTCATCCCTAGATATGGGGAAGGCGGACTTCAGGCTGCTCGGGGAACTAGTCAGCAAGGTCCCCTGGGAAGCTGCTCTTGAAGGCCTTGATGTCCACCAGTGCTGGTCACTCTTTAAGCGATGCCTCCTAGAAGCACAAGATCAGGCAATTCCTAAATATCGCAAGTCAGGCAGGCGCGGCAGGAGGCCGGCGTGGCTGACCAGGAACATTCTTATGGAGATTAGGCGGAAACAGAGAGTGTTTCGCTACTGGAAGGAGGGCCAGGTGACATGGAAAGAATACAGGGATGCTGCTCGTGTCTGTAGGAAGAAAATTCGTGTGGCTAAAGCACACCTAGAGTTGAAGCTGGCTGTGTCTGTGAGAGATAATAAAAAGGGTTTTTTTAGATATGTGAATGGAAAAAGGAGAACTAAAGAATACATAGGGCCGCTCCTTGACAGGGAAGGTCTTCTCACAGACGATGACATAGGCAAAGCAGAGACGCTTAACGCCTTCTTTGCCTCTGTCTTCAATGCCGATGATGGGCTTCGGGACCCAGGGTGCCCCGAGCTGGAGGACCGGGACGGTGGGGATGACAAACTCCCAGCCGACCCTGAACGTGTGCGGGATCTGCTACTCCACCTGGATCCCTACAAGTCCATGGG
Organism: Anas acuta; assembly: GCF_963932015.1. Lineage (NCBI taxonomy): Eukaryota > Metazoa > Chordata > Aves > Anseriformes > Anatidae > Anas > Anas acuta. Next base: position 20,062,812 of record NC_089016.1, read on the forward strand.
TCCGGATGGGATTCATCCCCGGGTGCTGAAGGAGCTGGCGGACGTCATCGCGGAACCTCTCTCAATTATTTTTCAACGATCCTGGGAGTCTGGAGAGGTCCCGGTAGACTGGAAGCTGGCAAATGTTGTGCCGATTTTCAAGAAGGGTCAGAAAGAAGACCCTAGCAATTACAGGCCTGTCAGTCTCACATCAGTGCCTGGTAAAATCATGGAGAAGATGGTTCTCGAACTTATTGAGGCGCACCTGGGGGACAAAGCAGTCATTGGTCCCAGCCAGCATGGGTTTGTGAAGGGTAGGTCCTGCCTGACTAACCTGATTTCCTTTTATGATAAGATCACCCGTATGGTGGACCAAGGGAAACCAGCTGATGTGATTTTTTTGGACTTCAGCAAGGCTTTTGACACGGTTTCCCATAGGATCCTACTGGACAAAATGTCCACCATACAGCTAAATAAAAACATCATACGATGGGTGAGCAATTGGCTAACGGGCAGGGCCCAAAGGGTTATGGTGAATGGGGCTGCGTCAGGCTGGCGGGCGGTCACCAGTGGGGTCCCTCAAGGCTCCATTTTAGGGCCGGTACTTTTCAATATTTTTATAAACGATCTGGATGTAGGAATAGAAGGCATTTTGAGCAAGTTTGCTGATGACACCAAACTTGGAGGAGTTGTGGACTCGAATGAGGGTGGAAAGGCCTTGCAGAGGGATCTGGATAGGTTGGAGAGCTGGGCGATCGCCAACCGCATGAAGTTCAATAAGAGCAAGTGCCGGGTCCTGCACCTGGGACGGGGAAACCCTGGCTGCACGTACAGACTGGGCGATGAGACGCTGGAGAGCAGCCTAGAAGAAAGGGATCTGGGGGTCGTGGTAGACAGCAAGTTGAATATGAGCCAGCAGTGTGCCCTGGCAGCCAGGAGGGCCAACCGTGTCCTGGGGTGCATCAAGCACGGCATCGCTAGTAGGTCGAGGGAGGTGATTGTCCCGCTCTACTCTGCGCTGGTGCGGCCTCACCTCGAGTACTGTGTGCAGTTCTGGGCACCACAGTATAAAAAGGACATGAAACTGTTGGAGAGTGTCCAGAGGAGGGCTACGAAGATGGTGAAAGGCCTGGAGGGGAAGACGTACGAAGAACGGCTGAGGGCACTGGGCCTGTTCAGCCTGGAGAAGAGGAGGCTGAGGGGAGACCTCATCGCAGTCTACAACTTCCTCGTAAGGGGGTGTCGAGAGGCAGGAGACCTTTTCTCCATTAACACCAGCGACAGGACCCGCGGGAACGGAGTTAAGCTGAGGCAGGGGAAGTTTAGGCTGGACATCAGGAAGGGGTTCTTCACAGAGAGAGTGGTTGCACACTGGAACAGGCTCCCCAGGGAAGTGGTCACTGCACCGAGCCTGACTGAATTTAAGAAGAGATTGGACTGTGCACTTAGTCACATGGTCTGAACTTGGGTAGACCTGTGCGGTGTCAAGAGTTGGACTTGATGATCCTTAAGGGTCCCTTCCAACTCAGGATATTCTATGATTCTATGATTCTATGACCCCGGAAGCTAATTATAATAACCTGGCTTTTTTAGAAGTAGTAATGAATATGTATTAGTCTAGGAGCATAAAAATCAGCTGCTTGATGTAACTGGTGTGCGTCCTGGTGGAGCGGAGACTCCCGGTGCACCCAGCGCTGTTTGCTTACCTCTATTCCTTTATATTCTTTTAATAAATCCTATTTTTTTATTTAATCCTAATTTGAATCCTGAGCCATTTATAACAGATTCATGTGAATTAAGTTTTTTGCCCAGAGAAGAAAGGCAAAGAAATGTGATGTCAAATTTGTACAGTTTACCCATTTTGCATATCTTTTATTACTTAATACTAGATTTATTTAAACAGCAAAACATATCTAATAAGATTATAATACTCCCTTTCAGAAGTGTTTTGGCACATTGTCTGAAGCCTGTAGCAGATAAGCTTTGCAATCATATTCCTCCCATACCATCATATTCAATGGAATTATGCAATTATATTAATTTAAGAATGTGCAGTCTTTGCGGGATCAGGGCCTTGGAGGTTAGCTTTGAAAAATACTACTGATTACCGGGAATGTTTCTGTAGCTGCAATGCAATGGTGAAGTACTGCTTAAAGCCAACTTGTGTTCATTATTCGGTTTCAAACTTCTTTTTTCCCCTGAGTGGGAGCTGTGCTGGGGCTTGGGGATGAATTTAAGGAACATATAGACCATCCCACATCATGATGCAGATTACTGGCCCGACCTTGAGTACAAACAGGAAAGGTGTCAGAGTATTGTCCTTGAAAACAGCTAAAACATTTGGGAGTCTGACATGTTTTCTTTGGCTTTAGTCTCTGTAGGGAAGATTGGGAGAAAGAGATGTGTTTGTTTTTGAACCTCAAATGATTTTTGTGTGGACTTGCACAATATGGAGAAGCGCATTGATTATTTAGTGTTGTTTAAAATTGGATTGGACTGCTGTGAATTGTTTTCTCTGATTCTGTACTGCATCTTGAGCATTTGTTTGCATTCAGGTTTTAAGCAGTTAATGTAAAAGTCTCACCCTAAGTTAGAGCAAATAAAACAGTCAATACTTCAGCCTTGCATAAGTAATAGCTAGATAGTAGAAGAGCTGAGGTGTTCTCCAAAATACCCTTCAGCCTGCTGAAACCTGGTCCTTTCCTATTTTCCTGCTATTGTCAGTTAAAGCACTCAAGGTTATTTATAACATTTGAAAATACATTGAATTGCTTCTGATACCAGCTGTTTGTGATATTTTAAATACAAAGTGTGAAATATTGGTCCTTACTTCACTGGGAGCTTATCAGTTGTATCATAAGCATCTAGTGGGTGGGACAGAGCATAAACACAGAACTGAGCTCTGCCTTCTGCTATGAGAGGACTGACAGAAATCAACAAGAGGAGCAATATTATTTTGACTTTAGGATCCTTTAATGGAAAGGTGTCCAGTTGGTATGAAACCTTTGGTAAAGAAGTCTCCTGAGCAACGTGGAGTTGGTGCGAGCAGGCTTTCATCCACAGTTGTGCGTGAAAACAAAAAGGATGTAGTAAATTGCTGTAGGCAGATGAAATTGACTGAGATTGAAAGAGTTTCCAAAGGTGACAAAATGTCACTTCTGCAGGAAAATTGTGCTCTAAGTGCTTATGTCCTGCTGATCTTGAGTCAGAGCTGCTTTGGAAGATAAAACTCATAGCTCCCCAGTCACAGGAATTACTGAAAACATTTATTAGTAAATAACTCAGTAAAAATCTGTGAGAAAAGCAAAATAATTTGTAATGGAGTAATTGGACCTTATCTAAAAATCTTAGAAGTCTTAATAAGTTTTGGCAAATGGCTTGTTTTTTTCTCACATTTTATACATAGCCTCACTTGCATCGTAGGGTTCAAAATAGAATAATGAAACTGGGAGTCTGGACCTGTCACAGGAGAGGAATCGCTTCATTTATCACTAAAGCTAACTTTTTGGATTGGTGGATAACTTAGTTTAAAATTTGAATTTCTTCTTTTTCAACAAAGTTTTATTTCTGCAATAAAATGTCTAAAATTTTTGGTAGATTTAAGTATTTTACTATAGTAGACTAACTTGATGCTCTGTTTTCGGCAATACCAGCAAAAGTTTTTTCTGCAGGATATTTTAGTAAGGTACTGAACGTTGCATCTTTAACTGGCATCTGAATGAGCCATCTAGGCCCAGCGTGGTCTATGGGAAGCCCTTCTCCTTCCCTTTTTTCCTCCCTGCTACCTCAAGCACTACTCTGTGCATGCCGCTATGCATCTGCCAAGCCAGAAAGCTGATGAGAACAGAATTGGTACCCATTCAGGAATTTCAATATCATTGCATTATCATAGTGTATAATTATGTGTTGACTGGGAATTTTCTTTGAGACATTTGCTGTTATTCATCCAGCTACTAATGTAGAAGCTGGAGATTACACATTTTTGTGACAATTACCAAAATATTTCTGTACAGATACCTCTAAATCAACATTTCTTTTTTAATAGTCACTTTTGTGTGCATTGCAATGCAGGGAGAGGTTTTTATCAGGCAGAGATGCCTGTTATCTTATAGGAAAGTCTGTGAGATACAAAGGAGAAAACTCATCTACAGCAGATTGATGGGCCAAATCCATTCTGTCATTTACTTCCTCCAAATTAAGCTTTGTGTGAGGGGCTGCTGTACTTGTTCACATGGTCACCTGTACACTGACAAATTTCAGCTGCTGCAGTTGCCTGTGTTCTGCCTGAAGACTCCAAAATGGCCTTTTTCCTCAAGGGCTTAACATCCATTGTTTTACTTTGTTTTCTGTGCAAATTGTGCTGTGGGTTGCTGTAATGATCACTGATTTCAGAGGTTACAGTACGTGCTATTTAAATTTCAGTCCTAGGTAGACTATGGCACAAGCGATAAAATTAAATTAACCTAATAAGTCAATAAAAGTAGCAATAAAGTAAAATCATTAAAGGAAAAAAAAACAGTTAAGCTATGTTAATATTTCTTTGAGGATGCAGGGTTTTTTGATACTATCATCACGCTGAGATTTCTATAGAGCAGACTCTTAAGTTTTAATGGAAACAGTTTTCTGAGCTAAACTAAAGATGTTTAGTGGGTTTAGTTCCTGATCTGGGGTCACAGGTGAGGAGATGAGGCTTTTTCTCTGGCCGCTACAATGCTGTGGAGTAACATTTCCCTGAAATCTAGCTCATTTATTTATTTTCCTTTGGGACAAAAAAAGAAAAACAACAAACCATTAAATTTCTGCAGAGGTCCGTTGAGTTACTACAATTTAATGTTTTATTGCTTTTTGAGTGTAATTTTTTAGTCAGCTGCTGGTGATTTTCTTGAAGAGTTTTTTTTTAATTATGGAAATATCACTTTACACTCAACATTGAGTGACTTGGTAGAAGGAAATTGTTTATAAATCTATTACAAATTATTTGTCTTCGTACTGCACAGCATATTGATCAAGAAACCAGTGAGATATAAAATCAGTGCAGTGGGCATGTGGTGGGTGAAAAATTGTAGGTCTCAAAATACAGTTCAACTGGCTATAATTCAAGTGGGTGCATGTCTACTGGAAGCCCTTGTGCACTGGTGTTGTTGCTTTAACCCGATCGGCAGCTAAGCACCACACAGTCATTCAATCACACCACATCCCCCCCCCGCAGGATGGGGGAGAGAATCAGGAAAATGAAGCCTGTGGGCTGAGATAGAGACAGTTTATTAGGACAGAAAAGAAAGGAAAATAATAATAATAATGATAACAGTACTACTACTAATAATGTGTACAAAACAAGTAATGTACAATGCAATTGCTCACCACCTGCTAATGGATGCCCAGCCTATCCCTGTCCAGCCCCCCCATATTAATTGTTCAGCATGATGTCAGATGGTATGGAATATCCCTTTGGCCAGTTTGGGTCAGCTGTCCTGGGTCTGTTCCCTCCCAGCTCCTGCTGCACCCCCAGCCTGCCCGCTGACAGGACCGAGTGAGAAGCTGAGAAGTCCTTGGCTTAGTGTAAGCACTGCTCTGCAACAATTAAAACATCAGTGTGATATCAACTTTATTCTCATCCTAAATCCCAAACACAGCACCCTACCACCTACTAGGAGGAAAAATAACTCTGTCCTAGCTAAAACCAGGACAACTGGTTTATTAACTCCTATCCTATTTAAAACATCATATTGAGCATATTTTTAGGGAATTAGTGATCAATGAAAGGGAAGGATTGCTGATACCAAAAATGTACCCAACTAAGCTTTGTGTCAGCAAGATTTATTTTCAGAGCCAGTATTATTTCATACACATAGGTCATGCATTTGGCTAAAAAGGTCCAGAAAGCATTGACTTTGAAATGACTTGGAAGTTAGTTGTCTTGGGCAGTTTTATGAGTTTGTTCTGAGAGAGATTTACTTCAGGAGATTAAAGGTAAAGAAATTCTCTAATAAGGGGCCCTTCTGTTCAGAATGCACAAGCATAATGCATTCCAGTAGCTGGAAATTGAAGCAAAACCAATTCAGATTTGTTTGTATTTTTTACACGGTTGATGATTCGTTGGAATAGTTTAACAAGGGTTCTGGATTTCCCAAGAATGGAATTTTTAATGAGATTGGATGTTTTCTGAAAAGATGCGTTCAAGTCCAGCCACAGCTATTGGACTTGAAAAAGAAAGTAGCTGAGGGAATTCCTATGGTTTGTGTCAGACTAGCAGATCAAAGTGGCTTCTTTTGGCATTAAAAATCTGAGTTACAGGCAGATTGCTATGCAGGATTTTGTTGTTTTGTTTGTCTTACGGTTTTCTTTAAAAGACTGTGTATTGATTTAGAGTTTTCCTGTTAATACAAATGCTGATATCCCAGGTACTGTCCCCCTGGCGAATGGACCCAAATAGTGCAAAACAGCACATGCTACTAAAGTACTACATTTTCATGCACCAAAAAAAAAAAAAAGGGGGGGGAAAAATTGCAAGAGCTATGTTCTTTCTATATTTTCTTTATTTCTTCCAACCTGGTAAAAATTTATCACAGACATGATCTAGATGCATTCTACCACATTAGCATGTGAAATTAAGACACATCCTGATCAGACAGAATTATTTTTAATTGAATGCTTATGAGCCTACATTCCCATGAGATGAAATTGGAACAAAATTACTTTCACACATTTCCATTGTAGCAGTATGTTTAGAGACTGAGGGATTTGCATTCATATGTAATGTCTGGCAATTAATCAGGATTGGGAGGGTACTTCATTTTTTTATAAAATATGTAAATAAGCTATTGTTTGTGGACTAAAAGGAGAAATGTTCTATAGCTTGCCGAAAGAGTTCAGGAGAATGCTAATAAAAATGAATGTTAGATTGAATGTAGTTTAATAGTTTATAGCAGAAATCAGAACTTATGCTCATGTAAAGCAATCTTCTGCTCAGACCAAAAAACTTTCCTTAAGTTCTATGCCTCTATAGTATCTGCTGACTTTCCTAGGGTGTAAAACATTGCCTCTCCAGCAGCTTTAATAAGATGTCATCACTGGCAGCATGTTCTGTGTGTGTATTCTTTGTTTTGTCCACCTAGGTGATGCACTTTTATCTGTTTTGGTTTTCCAGACAGCGTTGCATGAACTTTGGCTAGTGAAGGAAGCTTAGTAAAATGTGTAATTATTTCCTAATAAGGATCAAGGGACGAACGAATAAAGGGGATGTCGTTGTGGGAATCTATTACAGACCGCCTGGCCAGGACGATAGCGCCGATAAATTATTCTTTACAGAACTAAGAGAGGCCTCGAGATTAACTTCCCTTGTCCTTATGGGGGACTTCAACTTGCCAGACGTTAACTGGGAGTGCCACACGGCTGACACGAGCAAGTCCAGGAGGTTCATGAAGCACCTAGATGATAACTTCTTGGTGCAGGTGCTAACGGAGCCAACTAGGAAAGGTGCCCTCCTAGAGCTGTTGCTAGAAAACAGAGAGGGTCTGGTGGGAGATGTGGTGATTGGTGGCCGCCTTGGTCATAGTGACCATGAAGTGGTTGAGTTCAAAATTTACGGGGACAGAAGGAAAAGTGCCACCAAAACCTCATCCCTAGATATGCGGAAGGCGGACTTCAGGCTGCTCGGGGAACTAGTCAGCAAGGTCCCCTGGGAAGCTGCTCTTGAAGGCCTTGATGTCCACCAGTGCTGGTCATTCTTTAAGCGATGCCTCCTAGAAGCACAAGAACAGGCAGTTCCTAAATATCGCAAGTCAGGCAGGCGCGGCAGGAGGCCGGCGTGGCTGACCAGGAACATTCTAATGGAGATTAGGCGGAAACAGAGAGTGTTTCGCTACTGGAAGGAGGGCCAGGTGACATGGAAAGAATACAGGGATTCTGTTCGTGTTTGTAGGAAGAAAATTCGTGTGGCTAAAGCACACCTAGAGTTGAAGCTGGCTGTGTCTGTGAGAGATAATAAAAAGGGTTTTTTTAGATATGTGAATGGAAAAAGGAGAACTAAAGAATACATAGGGCCGCTCCTTGATAGGGGAGGTCTCCTCACAGACAATGACATAGGCAAAGCAGAGACGCTTAACGCCTTCTTTGCCTCTGTCTTCAATGCCGATGATGGGCTTCGGGACCCAGGGTGCCCTGAGCTGGAGGACCGGGATGGTGGGGATGACAAACTCCCAACCGACCCTGAACGTGTGCGGGATTTGCTACTCCACCTGGATCCCTACAAGTCCATGGGTCCGGATGGGATTCATCCCCGGGTGCTGAAAGAGCTGGCGGACGTCATCGCGGAAACTCTCTCAATTATTTTTCAACGATCCTGGGAGTCTGGAGAGGTCCCAGTAGACTGGAAGCTGGCAAATGTTGTGCCGATTTTCAAGAAGGGTCAGAAAGAAGACCCTAGCAATTACAGGCCTGTCAGTCTCACGTCAGTGCCTGGTAAAATCATGGAGAAGATGGTTCTCGAACTTATTGAGGCGCACCTGGGGGACAAAGCAGTCATTGGTCCCAGCCAGCATGGGTTTGTGAAGGGTAGGTCCTGCCTAACTAACCTGATTTCCTTTTATGATAAGATCACCCGTATGGTGGACCAAGGGAAACCAGCTGATGTGATTTTTTTGGACTTCAGCAAGGCTTTTGACACGGTTTCCCATAGGATCCTACTGGACAAAATGTCCAGCATACAGCTAAATAAAAACATCATACGATGGGTGAGCAATTGGCTAACAGGCAGGGCCCAAAGGGTTATGGTGAATGGGGCTGTGTCAGGCTGGCGGGCGGTCACCAGTGGGGTCCCTCAAGGCTCCATTTTAGGGCCGGTACTTTTCAATATTTTTATAAACGATCTGGATGTAGGAATAGAAGGCATTTTGAGCAAGTTTGCTGATGACACCAAACTTGGAGGAGTTGTGGACTCGAATGAGGGTGGAAAGGCCTTGCAGAGGGATCTGGATAGGTTGGAGAGCTGGGCGATCGCCAACCGCATGAAGTTCAATAAGAGCAAGTGCCGGGTCCTGCACCTGGGACGGGGAAACCCTGGCTGCACGTACAGACTGGGCGATGAGACGCTGGAGAGCAGCCTAGAAGAAAGGGATCTGGGGGTCGTGGTAGACAGCAAGTTGAATATGAGCCAGCAGTGTGCCCTGGCAGCCAGGAGGGCCAACCGTGTCCTGGGGTGCATCAAGCACGGCATCGCTAGTAGGTCAAGGGAGGTGATTGTCCCGCTCTACTCTGTGCTGGTGCGGCCTCACCTCGAGTACTGTGTGCAGTTCTGGGCACCACAGTATAAAAAGGACATGAAACTGTTGGAGAGTGTCCAGAGGAGGGCTACGAAGATGGTGAAAGGCCTGGAGGGGAAGACGTACGAAGAACGGCTGAGGGCACTGGGCCTGTTCAGCCTGGAGAAGAGGAGGCTGAGGGGAGACCTCATTGCAGTCTACAACTTCCTCGTAAGGGGGTGTCGAGAGGCAGGAGACCTTTTCTCCATTAACACCAGCGACAGGACCCGTGGGAACGGGGTTAAGCTGAGGCAGGGGAAATTTAGGCTTGACAACAAGGCCAAGTGCCGGGTCCTGCACCTGGGGCGCAATAACCCCAAGCAGAACTACAGGCTGGGAGAGGAATGGTTGGAGAGCTGCCAGGCAGAGAAGGACCTGGGAGTGATGGTGGACAGTCGGCTGAATATGAGCCAGCAGTGTGCTCTGGTGGCCAAGAAGGCCAACGGCATCCTGGCTTGTATCAGAAACACTGTGACCAGCAGGGCTAGGGAGGTGATCGTCCCCCTGTACTCGGCTCTGGTGAGGCCGCACCTCGAGTACTGTGTTCAGTTTTGGGCCCCTCGCTACAAGAAGGACATCGAGGTGCTTGAGCGGGTCCAAAGAAGGGCGACGAAGCTGGTGAGAGGCCTGGAGAGCAAGTCCTATGAGGAGCGGCTGAAGGAGCTGGGCTTGTTCAGCCTAGAGAAGAGGAGGCTCAGGGGTGACCTTATTGCTCTGTATAAGTACATTAAAGGAGGCTGTAGCGAGGTGGGGGTTGGCCTGTTCTCCCATGTGCCTGGTGACAGGACGAGGGGGAATGGGCTAAAGTTACGCCAGGGGAGTTTTAGGTTGGATGTTAGGAAGAATTTCTTTACTGAAAGGGTTGTTAGGCACTGGAACGGGCTGCCCAGGGAGGTGGTGGAGTCACCATCCCTGGAAGTCTTCAAAAGACGTTTAGATGTAGAGCTTAGGGATATGGTTTAGTGGGGACTGTTTGTGTTAGGTCAGAGGTTGGACTCGATGATCTTGAGGTCTCTTCCAACCTAGAAAATTCTGTGTGATTCTGTGTGATCAGGAGGGGGTTCTTCACAGAGAGAGTGGTTGCACACTGGAACAGGCTCCCCAGGGAAGTGGTCACTGCACCGAGCCTGTCTGAATTTAAGAAGAGATTGGACTGTGCACTTAGTCACGTGGTCTGAACTTTTGGGTAGACCTGTGCGGTGTCAAGAGTTGGACTTGATGATCCTTAAGGGTCCCTTCCAACTCAGGATATTCTATGATTCTATGATTCTATGATTCTATGATTCTAAATACAGAGAATTATTCACTTGGAAAATAACAAACATATGTTACTGATTCAAAATCCTGTGATTCAAATCCTGTGATTCCAGGACTCATTATGTTCAGATGAAACTACTGGAAACTACTGGCTGCAGCTAGCATATACACTGATAACTGTGATTAAGATGTTTCAACCAGAAAGTTAAGCATCAAAATATATACTTTTTTTTTTCCTCTGAATAGTGTGAATTACTTACTTCCTCCAGTGAAATTGAGAACTGAATGTTTAATCCACACACATGGATGCCTAGAGACATATTTGGGTATCTACCTGCACTGTGCAGAGCCTTACATACTAAAATATTCCAAGAAACTTCATAAACCTGAGTAGCAATTGATTAATGAGTACCCCAGAAGAATGATGGAGCAAATAAATTTCCATTTTTAGCTATCTCTTGGAGACAAAGATGTAGGTGGTTAAGGGATTCAAATCATGCATATGAGCATTGACGATGAATGAAGTTTTGGCAAAGGACTCCAAAGAACCAAACAAGAGATTTATGCCATTAATGTAGGAGGAATTTGTTTTTAAGGTTGCATGCAAGGTATCTCACAAAATCTTAGTTCAGTGCTAATTTTTGATCAATAAACCCAACAATTAATAGTGCAGTTAAAGAGAAAGAGGAAAAAAGGAAAAACAGACAACTTAGTCTTAAATTGTTAGAAATGGCTCATTCGTCAAAATAGGATTAAATAAAAAAATAGGATTTATTAAAAGAATAGAGGTAAGCAAACAGCACTGGGTGCACCGGGAGTCTCCGCTCCACCAGGACGCACACCAGTTACATCAAGCAGCTGATTTTTATGCTCCTAGACTAATACATATTCATTACTACTTCTAAAAAAAACAGGTTATTATAATTAGCTTCCGGGGTCCAGTCCCTCCTACTGGAGCATGCGCATCAGTCTCCTCTGGGGGTCTCTAGGGGTCTTTCATGCTGAAGGCTCGTAGTCTTCCTCTCCAAGTTTTTTTCTCGTCCTTCCCCTTTGTACTCCTTTGGCACTGTATCAAGTTTATAGAACATTTTCTGCAGGTCTTGTCTCCCAGCCGTCCTTCAGCTTCTTTTTTTTCTTCTTCTTAAACTCTTGGCCACCTGGCCAGATATCAGAGGCCTGCATAGTATCCCATAACAGTCACTAGTTGTTATCAGTTGTTCTGAAACCCCCAGACATCAAAGACTTCATACAAACACAAATAGCTTTCTTATTGACACCTCACCAGTAATTAAAACATTCTTCACCAGCCATTCACAGGGACAGTCACACCTATAGCAGTGTTAAGTTAATCTCGACAAAGACAAAGAAAAGGCTGTATCTGTTAGAAATAGAAGTTCGGAACAACTAAAGCAGACAGATTCATAAATTTAAGGAGTATTTTCTGAAGACTTGATAAATTGACTAGAATGAGGGGGAGACTGGGAGACACTGCATCTGTGGTTCAAGAATTAAATTGCCAGTGCAGGGCCCAGAGGCAGACAGGACTGTTCTTTATGGACACGAATTGTTAAAACATTCCTAACAATCCCTTATCTTCTTTTTAATATCCTCAATTCGTGTCTCTTCTGTTGTTAATAACTGGATTTCATCAGTTTGTTCTTGGAGGGTCCAATTCTTAAGCATCATAATTGACATATCCCCTTCCTTTTTTAATGAAGTTATTACCAATGTACTATTTATCACCCAGTGTATTAATAATGTAAGGCAAGGTATCATACAAGGTGTAAACAATAACATCATTACACCACATAACAATAAAAATAACACTCTTTTAACCCATGGTCCACCAGGCTGCCATGAAAATAAATCCCATTCCATATCCTTCCAGGTTTGTGCTCGCTATGCTCACCTACCCCCCTCCTTCTCTGGGATGGGAGAGAGAAACGGGAAAGTGAAGCCTGTGATAAAAACAAGAAAATAAAAACAATAATAACAATAACAATAATGATGATAATAGTACTACTACTAATAATGTGTACAAAACAAGTGATGCACAATGCAATTGCTCACCACCTGCTGTCCGATGCCCAGCCTAACCCCGAGCAGTCCGGCCCTCCTCCCAGCCTGCCTGCTGGCAGGACAGTGAGAAGCTGAAACATCCTTGGCTCGGTGTAAGCACTGCTCTGTAACAATTAAAACATCAGCATATTATTAGCATTCTTCTCATCCTAAACCAGAACATAACATTCTATCAGCTACTAGGAAGAAACACCCTTTTTATCAATCTTTAAACAGCAATTACTAAAGCTAAATTTTCCACAGACTTCTCCTTCTTGTGCTAGTAAATAATCCAAAGCTAGGCAATTTTGATACAAAGCAGTTCTCATCTTTATAACTATTTCTATTACAGCTAATAATATAATTATTCTATTAAGTATATATACTGGGGTCCTATATCCCCAGGATCTGTCTTCTGCCCACGTATCTGGATCATAATAGGCAAACGCCTTCAGGGTTGATTCAGGCTTGTGTTACCGTTCGGCCTGTCAGGGTGATACAGCTCCTGGAAAATGAATCACAATTTTATATAGGTTTAAAAAAAGGTTCTTATGTTATTTTCTCGGGACAACCTGACCTTAGCGTGGGAGAAGTCCGGTCGAGGCCCTCTCACTCGGCAGTCAATACCCATAGGGGTTGCCTCCCTCGGTAGACCATACACACCGCAGTGGAGGGTCCTGCCCCGGTCTTGCCTTCTCCCTTTCCTCCCTTCAGGCTTGTCCCCTTTATTTGGCATCCTTAATTCATGCAGAGCCTCGTTGCCAGAATATTAGTTCTTCCTTAGCTTGAGTTTCAGTTTCCCAGGAGCGGGCTCAACCCTCCAAGTTTCAGTAGTTACTGGTCCTTTTATTCTGGATGCGTGGGTCCCTTTCTGCGGTTCTCACAGCTGTTTCAGTAGTCAGTAAAACAAAGTACAGTCCCTTACATCGGGGGTTCAGTGATTCTTCCCTCCCATGGCTGCTTGTTGAAACACTTTCTTTTTAATCTTCTGACAAGTTAAGCAACAGTTATGTAATTTGCTTTGCCGTATGGCCCTTTCCAGGTTCCTGTAGCAGGATTCATCTGATAGCCACGGCTACATTCACATTTGTAGCCACCTTTCAGGTTGATACAGATTTGACTACAGATACCAGGGTTTTGGCATTCATCAATATCTCCACAGTTTCTCTTATCTACAAGCTCAAACCCAGCTGGACAGTCACATTCATTTATGTTGCATTCCTTCAGGGGCTCATCACCCCAGTCCTTGCAGCCTCTCTGCTGGTTACACACTTTATTGATATCTATGCATTCTCCACTTCTGCACTTGAATTTGCCAGGTCCAGAGCACTGAATAACATTGTTACAGTTTGCTTCATCAGTGCCATCCAGACAGTCTCTCACACCACTGCACTGCCTACTCCCATGGACACAGTTCCCATCTTCACATCTGAACTGGTCTGGCCTGCAGGTCCAAGAAGGGCAGTTAATTTTATCACTTCCATCCTTGCAATAAGGATCTCTGTCACATCACCACTTCTTGTAGATACATTCACCTGAGCCGCACTGTACCTCACTCACAGAACACTTCACCAGAGGTGCAGGCTGGCGGCCACACTGCTCCAAAGACTGGAGCATCCGAATGGTCGGAGCAGTCACCTTGACCATTGCAGACAAAGCTTTTGGAAATACATTGCCCACTACTGCATGTGAACTCTGCTGCACTACAAGTCACATTGCCACAATTCTCTTCATCTTCTCCACTGTCACAGTCTTTTTCACCATCACATTTCCACGACACTGGGATACACTGGGTTGACTGAGGACCACAGCTGATTTCATTTACCTGGCATGTTCTCATATGACACAGCTCAGCACTCTCATTAGACCCATCTTCACAGTCTGGATCCCCATCGCACTGCCACATGTTTGGCACACACTGACCACTGTTGAACACAAAGTCAGATTCAGCACACGTCTTCTTCACACAAGCACTCTCATCACTGCCATCTGAGCAGTCTTCACATTTTGCTCTAGCACGGTCGGCAGCAGTGCACAGGCAGGCGAGGGCGAGCAGCAGGCAGAGTGCCCCGTAGCGCGGCAGCGCCCACCGCTGCCCCGCACCGTCACCTGTGTCACTTATACTACTCCTATTACCCATGCTGTTAGTGTCAGTGGCATCCTCCTTTTCTTTTTGCCACTGACCATTCACCACAAATGGATGAGACACATGATTACTAGTTAGGAAAGAGAGTGTAACGTCTGCTATACGGCTGCAGGCAGTGCCAGCTGCAACCTTAGAAGCTACTTATGAAAGAGCCTGCCGGTGGTCATTTGGCAGTGTAATCTGCGCTTCTGCACTCCTGCCCCGCAATAGAGCTAAGTCATCATTAGTAATAGTTATAACACCGATCTGGGGACGAATAGTCCTTTTTGCATTGCAAGATAAACTTTTTATAAAAAGAATGCTAGAGTGAAGCAGCACAGCTCAGCACAGCTGCCGCTGCCTCCATGGTTACGTCAGACAGGCTGCATGGTCCTGATGTCTGCCCCTCTGTTATGTGCCGACTTGCCACACGGTGAGGGTCAGCTACCGGTGTCCACTGACGCCTCTGGTCTCCCGTAGCAACTCGATCTCTCGGCGCCGCTCCGGGCTCCCGGCCTGTTCAGGTCTCAGCGAGTCCGGGTCTCAGCGAGTCCAGGTCTTGGCCTGTGCGGGCCTCAGCCTGTTCAGGCCTCATATGTTGCAGGAAGCACGGACGAAAGCATGACAGACACCAGTAGAGTCAGATCATGCTCCCGCCTTTTTCTTGTCATAGTCAAAGCGTTTAAGAGCAAAAATAGGATCACAAATACATCGCCAGGCCCATATATTAGGCACCACCACTCAAAACTTGGATAAAACAGCACTTCTTTTCAGTCTGTCAAGCACTGCGTTCGTCTCCGCCCACTCCCCTTGCAGAGAGTACAGAACCACGGATCGGAACTCTGCACTCACTTTGCATCTCACTCACACAGCACAATCGCACACAGAGGCCTCTAGCACATCTCATTCATACCACAAGAATATAATTTAGAATGATAACCAACCAAACAAGTATTGTCTCTGACTGTGTTCTTCGTGAAGTGACTTGGAACACTTTGTTTTAAACCCTTACATTTACACAAAATACTTTCAACACAAAATACATACATAAAAACACATACAATTATTAACACTCCAGTTAGTATCCCTCCAGCAGCCGAAAACATACCGTTTGTTTGCAGTTTCAGGATTTTCTTTGCTCCTGCGGTGAGCAGCTGAGAGTGGAGTCCCCTCCGAGCAAAACACTCAGGGTGCACCTAGGGGCCTCCGCGCCGCAGACGATCCCGCAGCCGAGCAGAGTGTCTCCTGCCTGGCTCACCAAAATGACTCACAAAAGCTGACTCCACAATCAGTAAGATTGTAAAGTAGGTATGTTTACTCAGTTCTGTGCAGCACGGGGCGGGTAGTACCACCAAAGTCATGCACACCTAATGTGGCAAATTGCTTTAGTAAAGAGTTACATATACATAAACATTCCTATACATATGCATAACCTGTCCCTTTATGAACAGTCCTCCTTATCTCAGATCCCTTGGATAAAGTCCGAACCATGAGGTTGTTTTTGATCTGGTTCTCGGGGTCCGAGAGGCTCCTGTTATCTGGAGGTATAAGTGCAGCACAGGCACAAATGTAGCACATATTCATTCTTAATCAATTGCTCTCTAATTTCTAATTCCAATGTTTCAGCTTGCTCTTTTCCGGATCCACAGGTATTCTACTATTAATGTTCAAAGCCTGACAGACCCCGTCCTCCGTGGATCAAAATACAGGGGGTCTTAAGGGTTCTTTTGGTCATTCTATCATATAATATTGGATCATTTTTAATTTACTGTTTAATTTTCTGGGGCCCCTATTGTTCCAATTTCTAATAATTATTCATAATGGACTTTCTGGTCGTATATCTGGTAATTTGCTCCCTTCATGGTCCTTGGTCTTTGATTTTATCTGACCCATCTGAGAATTTTACTTGTGGCAATTCCCACAGCCCTTGGTTGCCCCTAGTGAGAGTGTCTTGCAGGGGGTTTAGGACCTATCACCCACCCACGTATCCCCGAATTCTATAGAATCACTCCCTTCACCGGCCAAGCCCCCCCACAGGAGATTAGAACCAGTGAGAAAACAAAAAGACCTCCACGCTGACTTTTGAAATCTCAGTTACACTCTCACACACACAAACACTGGCAACCGCACCTTTACCCAACCGGACGGTATCCACTTACGACTCAGTCGTCTTCATCCAGAATCCAACCGGACGGTATCCATGAGCGTCTCTGCCGTCTTCATCCGGGATCGAACCGGACGGTATCCACAAACGACTGTCGTCTTCGTCCGGTTCGATCCCAGACACCGGAATCCAACCAGACGGTATCCAAACGACCCTGTCATCTTCGACCGGATCTTCGCGGAAAGAATTACGGGCAAAAAAACAGCCGGAAGGGAGCTCAAAAAAAAATCAAATTCTTTGCTTACCTTTATTCAGGTTCAGGATGGCATTAGTCCCGATCCGACTCAAACAGGAGCCACCAAATGATGGGGCGCCTCTCCTAGATCAAATCAGAATTCAGGAACCATAGCCATCCCGGACGAGCCCCCAAATTGTTAGAAATGGCTCATTCTTCAAAATAGGATTAAATAAAAAAAATAGGATTTATTAAAAGAATATAAAGGAATAGAGGTAAGCAAACAGCACTGGGTGCACCGGGAGTCTCCGCTCCACCAGGACGCACACCAGTTACATCAAGCAGCTGATTTTTATGCTCCTAGACTAATACATATTCATTACTACTTCTAAAAAAGCCAGGTTATTATAATTAGCTTCCGGGGTCCAGTCCCTCCTACTGGAGCATGCGCATCAGTCTCCTCTGGGGGTCTCTAGGGGTCTTTCATGCTGAAGGCTCGTAGTCTTCCTCTCCAAGTTTTTTTCTCGTCCTTCCCCTTTGTACTCCTTTGGCACCGTATCAAGTTTATAGAACATTTTCTGCAGGTCTTGTCTCCCAGCCGTCCTTCAGCTTCTTTTTTTTCTTCTTCTTAATCTCTTGGCCACCTGGCCAGATACCAGAGGCCTGCATAGTATCCCATAACAGTCACTAGTTGTTATCAGTTGTTCTGAAACCCCCAGACATCAAAGACTTCATACAAACACAAATAGCTTTCTTATTGACACCTCACCAGTAATTAAAACATTCTTCACCAGCCATTCACAGGGACAGTCACACCTATAGCAGTGTTAAGTTAATCTCGACAAAGACAAAGAAAAGGCTGTATCTGTTAGAAATAGAAGTTCGAAACAACTAAAGCAGACAGATTCATAAATTTAAGGAGTATTTTCTGAAGACTTGATAAATTGACTAGAATGAGGGGGAGACTGGGAGACACTGCATCTGTGGTTCAAGAATTAAATTGCCGGTGCAGGGCAGACAGGACTGTTCTTTATGGACACGAATTGTTAAAACATTCCTAACAACTCTGTAGGTGGCTTTCACTTGAAGTATAATTTGGTTAGTGGGTTTAGTGTGTGTAAGATGTGTGACTGCGTAATTTACCGCTTTGGGGTTGATTTGTGCAAGCACACCCAGTTGTTCTACAGGTACTGGCTGACTTCAGGATGCTTAATGGTATGTTAAAAGTAATATTATCTGTGTGAGTCCAAAAGATAAACCTTTTATAGTAAAAATCCTTTTTTTTTTTTTTTTTTTAGTAAACTCAGACTCTCTCAAAGCAGAAGCTGTGACATGCTGCAGAGATGGGCTGCAAGGAGCCACAGGCTAGAACTACTTAGTGAAAACACATGAAAGTTTTCATTCTCCTAATTAACTGCCTGCTAGCACTTGAGCATGCAAGCGGCAGGCAAAGTGTCACCTGAGGAGTGCTGCTGGCACATTGCAGAAAAGGTGCATCCTGCAACCTCTCCTAGCCTGGCCTGGCCTGCCCAGGAGGGGACACAGAAGCTGCACAGTGCCCAGGATGCTGGGGAGGAAAGGAGCTGCATGGGGTGAGCAGGGAACTTTTCCAGCTTGCTTCCCTGAGGTGTAGCTGCTGAAGATTTGGAAACTGGCATCCAGATCCATTCATACCTATCTAAATTACCCAGAACATTCCAGTTTTGCAGAATTAGTAATACTGTAAGAACTATTTCTTGCATTCTTTTAATTTCCAGCTTCTAATGAGAACATCAAACAGTAAGAACCATCATTTCTTCTTGCATTTTGGTAATACCATTCCTAACCGCAGCCTATTTGACTGAAAAATGGGGAGGTGAAAAAAAAGGGGTGAAACTAGTCAGTTCTTTATTTCTAATCCTCCAAAGGATTGATTTAATTTGTGTAAGGAGGTTTTAGATCCTCACAGTACAGCAGGGTGTAGGGGCTGAGAGCTGTGAGCTGTTCTTAAGTGTTTTTGTTCTTTCATGTTTGTATGCTGAACTTGTGAGACAACATTGATGAGAATGCTCCCACAGCATCAGCTGCAGATCAGGAAAAAAAAACAGTGGGAGAGGAAAATAAGAACAACCACAACTGCTTTCCAAAGATGACTAATCCTGCAGCCCTAGTGTAACCTCCAGGACAGTGATTAGTATTTGGCTTTTCTTCTAAATGCTGGAAAATTTTCTGGGGCATCAGCCTAGCTGAAAGCTAGTTCAATATGTGTACATTAATGAAAGAAGATTTTTTAAAGTTTCCATGTAATGGTCCTGCCTCATGTACTCTGTTACTCTAAATACTTCTGGGTGCATAATACACGGTATCACGTTGCATCTGTATTTCTTATTAGTTAACAAAACATTTATATGGAAGAAGAAAATACAATTTTGTGGGTAGGATAAAGTAAGGTACGTTAAGGGAAAATGACCCATCAGGGCAGCCTTATCAGGAATAGAGTGATGGGATTTTTGACCATCAGTTGGTGAAATTTCTGCCCCTATGCTGTATAAACACAGCCAGATTGAAGTGCAGTCTAGCTTAGCAGTCTTCCTGGGAGCAGTGGGTTCAGAAAGGCAAACCTCTACACTACTGACTGTTGGACATCACTAAAGCTCTTAGTATGTGTTTGTCGCACACAGTTCTACAAAGTGCTGTGCTTTTTTACATAAGACTTTTACTGTCAACTCTGTTGTGATTGCTCCTCAGTTTTGCAGAGTAGTTTTTAAGAGAATTCAATGTAGATATGTTACTTTTCTCCACAGTGCAAGAAGATGCAAGTCTTTGGAATGACTTTGAATCTGTTTTTTTTGCCTAGCAGAAACTAAAAAATGGTAATTAGATTAATAAAAAACAACAGGCCTTTTGATGTTGCATTCTTCCAGTTAATCACCAAACCACCCTCTTGCTACTGTAGGATTTTATCCTGAAATAGATTTCCTATTCTTCCCAAGATGTTTTGTAGTGTAATTATGGTTTTGTGGAAGTTTCTACATTGACTTGTTCATCTCCAAGAGGCAGCATTTATTGCATTTGTTGTTTGCTGCAGCTGTGATAAATGTTTAGCCATGCTCATGGTGATTTTAGTCACCAAATCGCTGAGGTTTGAAGGCATTTCTGGAGACTGTCACATCCATTCCCCTGCCCAAGGCAGGGCTGGTTGTCCAGATTTGTGACCAGTTGATTTTAAATATTTCTGAAAAGGTGACCCCACAAGCTATCTGGGCAACTTTTTTTTCTTTTTTTTTTTTTTTTTTTTTTTAATGTTAATGGCCCATGGTGCCATTAACTTTTTTTGCCACAAGGGCACATTGCTGGCTTACATTCAACTGGGTGCCCACCAGGACCCCCAGGTCCTTTTCTGCAAAGCTGCTCTCCAGCTGGACAGCCCCCAGCATGCAGGATCTTCTATTTCCCTTTTGTTGAGCTTCATGAGGCTCCTGCTGGCCAGTGTGTCCATCATGTCCAGGTCTTCCCACACAGCATTGGCCCCAGTATTGACACATAGGGTAGATCATCGCTGACTGGCCTCCAGCTGGGCTTTGTGCTGATCACCATAGCTCTCCAAGTCCAGCCAGTGAGCCACCTCCCTGTCCACTTAGCCTCTGCTTCATCAGTCTGCCACAATTTGGCTGGAATTTGAAAATATTGTGATTGTCTTGATTGTTCTTTCAAGAGTTT
This sequence comes from Anas acuta, assembly GCF_963932015.1. Classification (NCBI taxonomy): domain Eukaryota; kingdom Metazoa; phylum Chordata; class Aves; order Anseriformes; family Anatidae; genus Anas; species Anas acuta. The sequence goes on from NC_089016.1 coordinate 20,083,568, forward strand.
GTGTAGATAATTACATTTGCAAATGGCTTTACTATCCAGATAGTTTGGGCCACAGATTGCACCAGCAGGGTTGTAAAAATGGATCCCTGCACACCTTTTGTTGTCACCTAGATAAATTTAAGTTCAGACATACATTTTCATGTGTCTAGAAAGCCATGTTGTCTCCTCTGAATAACTGTCTTTATATCCTATTGTCATACAGTTTGTATTTGGGTTCCATGCTCCTACTCTATCATTTGATTCCTAAGATGGAGGGGCGTTAACATCCCAGGAGGTCTGTACTTGCTTTGTGTACATTATAAAAGAGAAAACGGCTGGTGATGTTAATTCTCTTCTTGGTTGGGTTTCCTTTGTTTTGGGGAAAACACAGAATGACCTGGAACATCACTGAATTTTGTCTTTGAAAAAGTACATTTTAGGGAGGACATGTTTCAGGAGTTTGGGAGGATTTTTGAGCTGATAGAGGCAGAGATAATTACATGAGGGAATAAGATGTATGAATCTGTATGGGAGGCAAAGTGCAAAAGCCCAATCTCTTTTCTCTGTGGGAATGAGGTTAATTTCTGAATAGATTGGAGACAATGTAAATTTAATTACTGAGCAACTTGAGGGACTGGGACTTAAAGGAAAAAACAAACAAACAAACAAAAATGTTGGTTCTCAAGATGGAAAAATATTGCACAACTGCAAGTATGCTGAAATGAATCATTAAATCAAATCTGTATCAATTTTCCCACCAGTTGTGAGGGTTGCATGTGTTTGTCTAAGGGCAATAAAATAACTTCTCTTTAGGATGTGAAATTCAGTAATGAATAAGGTTATTTAGGATGTCAGTGTATGTAGGAAATAACCTTTTTCCTATTGAAAAAGTAACGATCGATAATTTTGAAGTGGTACCTAAAATAAAATCAGCTTTCTCTTGCATAAGGGTTTTTCATGCCCATATAATGTTTCTAAATCTTGTTGGTAATGTCTCTAAGATCTTTTAAACTCAAAAAAAAAAAAACTGAAAAAACAAATAGGCAGTTTACAGTGAAGAAATGTGATTACATTTTAGCTCTGTCAAGGTTGGATTATGAAGCGTGGATAAGATGTGCTTTTTGCTAAACATGGGAACTACTTTTATAAAAGATGGAGGGAAAGTCTAAGGCTGAGCTCCTTCAGTAGCACTGACAAACCTTTTCCTGCTATGTGCTGCAGGGATTTTGATTGCATGCATTTGTCATTTCTGTGAGAGGAATATCAGTGATGGAGTCAAAAGATGTGCAAATTCAGGACTCCAAACATTTTTCTTCCTTAAAAAGGATTCCAGATGATCTGTTCTGTTCCTGCCATTTTCCTGCGATGAGAAGGAGTTCAGAGAATTTCCAAGTGTCTGCAATGTATTTCCCAAAATGTTGTGTAAATGCTACAGACTGCATTATGTTCTTGATATGTATATGCTGCACTCAGGGGAGTGTGTGGGAGTTGTATTTATAACCATTACAGGTCCTTGCTCTACAATTGCGCAGGTTGTTTTTCTCTTTTATGTTTTTCAAGAGCCATAGAACAAGGGGGGGAATCACTGAACTCTCCAAAATCACCCCAGCTTTCAACTGGCAATGTTAGGAAGGTCAGCTTTACTGTTCATAATAAAAATGCACAGAAAATGAAGCAGATGAAAGGCACTGTAGTTATGTTCTAACAGATACATAGGAATGGGCGTGTGTGCTGCTGAGGGGCTGTATCTGCTAAAATGTCTTCTGAAGGAAAAGGTTGAATAACAGGAATTAAGAAAATGCTGTGGGCTTGCTTCCCATGAAGCTGACACAACACTTCTACTGACATGGGCAAGGCCAGGCTTGGGCTTCTTAAAGCCCAACTGACCTCCATGCAGATCATTAACTATAGCTTTTCCATAGTGAATTGAACTCTTATGAAATGCCTCATTATGTTTTGTTCAGTATCTGTTCCAATCAGAATCTATTTGTACAAAAGTAGCATTTCCAACAAATGTCTCTTTTGGAAGAAATGATGTGTAGCTGCATGTGTGTGTATACATCTGTGTTATACCAAGTCAAGTAATGGGATTTCATGATAAATTGCCATGCATTTTTCATAGCAAGTTTTATTCTCTGTTCTTTCCGACATCTTTCATGTCCAACTTGACTTATTCAGAAAGGAATGCATAACTAAAATTTTTGAATTGCCTGTATTTGATGGATTCCTTGGGAAACCTACTTTACAAATCTCAGTCATTCAAATTAAGATTTATTTTTTTTTAATGTGGCTAGAGAGAATGTCTTTGGATTGAGAACAGTCTCCTTCCTCTTGGGAGGTAAAGGGTGGGAATATTTAAATACAAAACTTGAAATTGCACTTTGTGTGCCAAGAAGGAACATCCTTCTGAACAACTACCTGATGAGATTGTAGGGGGACAAAACGGCTGTCTCTCTGAATTGAGTTTGTTAGTAGCAGCTCAAACAATTTTTTTTTTTTTTGTGCACGGCTGCATGTGTATGAAATATGTTTCAAATATAGTTCAAACTAGACTTTTGAGCCAAAATCATTATCACTAGGTAGGTGGAGGTACTCTGCTAAAGTAGGTTGTAATACATTGTCATATCAACATACTGTGTTTTACGCACTTCTTACATTAAAAACAAAAAATGTTCTTTTTATTGCTTTTTCCTTTTTTATGGCCTCAGGACACACTGAACACATGCTATCTAAACTTTTTGGAAGACAACAAATATTCATATCCTTAATTACTGATCTTAGATTCCTGTGGTACTCATAAGACTATCTCAGTGGTTCACAAATGTGAAAAGTGGTTCAGTCCAGAAAAAGTTAAATATGCATAGATTTGGATTTGTAAAACATTATTCTTCATTGTGAACAATTTAGAAGTTATCTACAAATGCATATGCAGAACCTTTCAGAATTTCTTCCATTATAGGGTTTTAGAAGTCTAGAAAAAATGCATTGTTATGCAAGAGATATTCCTTGCATTGAAGATTGTTTGGGAGCACTTCTTAATGGTGAGACCGATGTCTGGTTTGGGTCTTTGGTTGTTTGTCTAACATCTTTGGCAATAGCTTTATTGTAGAGTTCTGATAGGCCCAACTGATTTCTTCGTTTCCCCTAGAAAATGTTTCAAGTTTGTTAAAATTTGAGAGAGGCTTCATGTCAATAGTGTAAAGAGATCTTTTTGGATGAAGTTTTGAAGAAAAAGAAAGGGACGGGGGGGAGGAAACAAAGGCGTAAGATGAAGCCAGTGTGTACTCCTAGCAACTTTTTTTTTCCTACTACTTCTGTATTTAAATTGTTTTACAGAAGTAGGACAAATCCATGACATAATTTCCAAGGTTCAAAGGCCAATGCAATTAACGTTTCATTTTAACAGTGTGGGGGCAGTGAGAAGTTGGAATGACATGGAGCACATTACTGCAAAGAAGGTGTAGGTGATCTGCAGTGCCAGTGGTGGGGAGGCTTTGCAATGAAAGCACGGTTTAAAACTTGTGTTTTGCTCAAGCCTTGGTGTAAAGAGGACTATTAGCAATGCCTATACTCTGTGATCCTCAGTGTATGGAATGAGTCTGTTAATTCCTAACGTGGATCCAGGTTCATTTCCATGAGAGTGAGTACCGAGAAGCACAGCAATTTTCTTTATAAGTGCAGCAGTGATGCGAATACATGTGTGCACATGGTGCATTTGAGCAAACCTGATTCGTGGAAGAACTCTACAATTCAAAGCAAATAAGTTATAAAATAGTTATGTGGTTTCTTTTGGCACTGGGTGCATGTGGGATAGCTCCCAAAGGCATGTGTGCCCCAACGCGGCAACTTGCTTTGGTTATATGCAGTAAAAAGTTACATATGCATGAAGCTTCCCAATATGCCTATACATATTCATAAACTATCCTGGCTTTCTATTAAAATTATCTCCAAGAAGTCATTTCCATAAACTCCTCCCATCTGTGCCTGCACAGTGCCTTCTGGTGGTGGTCGTCGGAGGGTCGTGGGGATGAAGTCCGATAACTCCTCTTCATCACCACTAGCTGACCCCCTGCCTTTGTACAGACTCAGCTGCTCCTTGGCTCTTGTCCAAACCACAAGGTCGGTCTCAGCTGGTTTTTGAGACAGGTTCCCCATTTTTGTCAGGAAACATCCTCTGTGAGGGGTCCTGAGACCCTTTGTTTCAGTTAATTTGCACAGTAGTGTTGAGGGATTTTTTGAAACAGCAAAAATTCTATGGCTTGCTGTAGCTGAGCAAACCAAGCTACCAGGGCAACTATGAGAAGTTCCCATGACAGTGTTCCCACATCGCCCAATTGAGGAATTCAGAAAAATATTGTTACCAGTAGCTGTCTTCAAGGACAAGGTCTATGTGACTGCTAATCACAAGGGGGTTGTTTTCTTGCAGGTGGGGTTGTTTTCTTGTAGTTGTTTGTCTGAGTGCTTTTGACCAATAATCTTGTGTGAAACACTGTCCGCCCCTGTTAAGTTCACTATAAAAGTTAGACTATCTGGACAATAAAGTTGAACTATGCTTTATCACTCATATTGAGTCGGCTGCATTTGTTCCTTCAGCCGCGAACCGACACAGTAGTAAGCAAAGACACTCAGCAATATCTATTTTAATGTGATTAAGCAAGCCCCCATTCTTCTAACCCTGGCTTCAAACCAATATCAAGTAAAAGTTGCTCAAAGGATAAGGATTTGTCCTTAGGTTGCATGATAGTGATATTTCTTTCATTTTCTTGTTGTTTCATCGTTCAGAGTCTGTGTTTCTTTGGGGGGGAGTTTTGCTCAGACTGCTTTCTCCAGCAATTTCTTATGATTCTCACCCACAGAGTTTTGTCCTAATTCAAGACAAATGTCTTCTCTCGGCAGCTATGAAATGCTTACTCTCTTAATTCAAGAGCAAGTGGAAGAAAGGGAAGAATTGTGAACCCTGTTGTCTGTTCAATTTTCTCATAAAATATTACAAGGACAAGCACAGGGAATGCTAAAAGGAAAATAGAATCACAGAATCATCTAGGTTGGAAGAGACCTCCAAGATCACCGAGTCCAACTTCTGACCTAAAACTAAGTCATATCACTAAGCTCTAAATTGTTGTGATTTAACCCGGCCGGCAGCTAAACACCACACAGCTGTTCGCTCACCCTCCCCCCTCCCTCTCTGGGATGGGGGAGAAAAATGGGAAAGTGAAGCCTGTGGGTTGAGATAAAGACAGTTTATTAAGACAGGAAAATAATAATAATAATAACAATAATGATGATAATAGTACTACTAATAATAATGTGTACAAAACAAGTGATGCACAGTGCAATTGCTCACCACCCACTGACCAATGCCCAGCCTAACCCCGAGCAGTCGGACCCTCCACCCTGGCTAGCCACCCCTATCTGTTGTTCAGCATGACATCAGATGGTATGGAATACCCCTTTGGCCAGTTTGGGTCAGCTGTCCTGGGTCTGTCCCCTCCCAGCTCTTGCTGCACCCCCAGCCTGCCCGCTGGCAGGATAGGGTTTGGAAGGATTATCTGGATGAGAGGATGGAGTGCACCCTCAGTAAATTCGCAGATGACACCAAGGTAGGTGTGCGTGTCGATCTGCTCGAGGGTAGGAAGGCTCTGCAGGAGGACGATTAGTAGATGGAGTGCGAGTACAGGTTGTGCTTTCCTCCATCCCTACAGTAGCAGGGAGGGGTACAGAGAGGACATGGAAAACCCACCTGATAAACAGGTGGCTCAGAGGCTGGTGCCAACACAAAAAATCTGTGTTTTTTGACCATGGGGCGCTTTACTCGGCACCCGGCCTGATGGCTGCAGATGGGTCCCGCCTGTCTCAAAGGGGAAAACGGATCCTAGGCCAGGAGCTGGCAGGGCTCATTGAGAGGGCTTTAAACTTGGTAAGAAGGGGGATGGGGATGAAATACAGCTTGTTGGAGGTGTGCTAGGGGGAACAATGTCAGGGCTGGGAGAGAAGGCAGTGGCCCAGCTGAAGTGCATCTACACTAATGCATGCAGCATGGGCAACAAACAAGAGGAGCTGGAAGCCATTGTGCAGCAGGCAGGCTACGACTTGGTTGCCATCACGGAAACATGTTGGGACCACTCTCGTGACTGGAGTGCTGCAATGTCTGGCTATAGGCTCTTCAGAAGGGACAGGCAGCACAGAAGGGGTGGTGGTGTGGCTCTCTATATTAGAGAGTGTTTTGATGTTGTGGAACTTGAGGCTGGGAATGATAAGGTTGAGTCCCTATGGGTTAGGATCAGTGGGAAGGCCAACAAGGCAAGCATCCTGGTGGGAGTCTGTTATAGACCGCCGAACCAGGATGAGGAGATGAACGAGGAGTTGTACAGGCAACTGGCAGAAGTTGTGAAATCGTCAGTGCTTGTTCTTGTGGGGGACTTCAACTTCCCAGACATATTCTGGAAGCACAAGACAGCCCAGAGAAAGCAGTCTAGGAGGTTTCTGGAGAGCGTGGAAGATAGCTTCCTGATGCAGCTGGTTAGGGAGCCTACTAGGGGTGGTGCCCCGCTGGACCTTCTCTTCACAAACAGAGAAGGACTGGTGGGAGATGTGGTGGTCAGGAGCTGTCTTGGGCAGAGTGACTGTGAAATGGTGGAGTTCTCCATTCTTGGTGAAGTCAGGAGGGGGATCAGTAAAACCACAGTCTTAGACTTCCGGAGGGCTGTCTTTGGGCTGCTGAGGACACTGGTTGGCAGAGTCCCCTGGGAGGCAGTCCTGAAGGGCAGAGGAGTCCAGGAAGGCTGGGCACTCCTCAAGAAGGAAATCTTAGTGGCTCAGGAATGGTCTGTCCCCATGTGCCCAAGGAGGAGCCAGTGTGGAAGAAGACCGGCCTGGCTGAACAGAGAGTTGTGGTTAGAGCTTGGGGGGGAAAAAAAAGAGGGTTTATAATCTTCGGAAAAGAAGGCAGCTAAACACTGCAGTATTAGGCAGCTGAACACCACAACCACTCTCTCACTGAGGAGGGGAAGAAGTAAAGGAAAGAACAACTCACGGGTAGAGATAAGGATAATATAATTAAAGAAAAAAAAATATTAAGGAAAGATTATTAACTAAACAAACTAAAGGGAAAAAAAAAAGGAAAGGGAAAAAGCAAAACATGTAAAGGCTATGTGGAAGTGCAGAAGAAAGAAATTGCTCTCTGCTTCCCACAAATGAGTGATTCTTGACCACGTCCTTGAAGCAGGGCCTCAACGCATGTAGCCGGTGTTCGGGAGGACTGATGAGAGAATCGGGAGGACCAATGAGCCAGACCCAGTACAACCTCCACCCCTTATTCCATAATATTTGTGTCACTCTCAGGTCCCCCATTCTTTAGCATATAAGTATTCTCATCACCATTGTTCCTTGTCCTTTAACAGATTAATAGGCAGGTATATCTTTTCATTTTATATGTCTTTCTCGAAAAATGTTCATAAGAACTGTTGATGATTTGCTCTTCATCTGCCAAAGTGGTCACTCAGGGCAGGCGGAATTGGATGTCTGGACACCAGCACCAGCTTAGCTCAAGTCCTTGTTGCACTTGCCTAGTTCCTTGCAAAGTTGACCTGTCATTGGTTCTATAGTGTCCTCCTACAACACATAACTTGGATTACAGATTATTTTTCTCCCAAGGTCAAATCTCCTTGAGGCACGCACCTGATACTCCCCATCCTTTTGCATTACCCACCAGGTATACCCTGGTCCTTGGGCGAAGACAATCCCACGAGTGGGTTTGCCTTTTCCCTAAGCAGGGGCAACACACACCGCCTTCCCCATCCACTTCCCTATGTGCACTACGGGGACTTTAGCTCCTTTCACCATGTGTAGGGATTTTGTTTCGGCAGGACCAGGACAGCTGTCAGACCTCCTGTTGTTAACTAGCCAAGTGGCCTCTGGTAGATTTATGTCCCGTTGTTTCCATGTCTCAGCACCCAATGCTCATAACATAGTCTTTAACAGTCCATTGTACCTCTCAACCTTCCCAGAGGCTTGTGGGTGATAAGGGAGGTGATACACCCACTCAATACCATGCCTCTTGGCCCAGGAGGTGACAAGATTGTTTCGGAAATGACTCCCATTGTCAGACTCAATTCACTCTGGTGTACCATGACGCCACAGCACTTGCCTTTCTAGACCCAAGATAGTGTTTCGGGCCGTGGCATGGTTTACAGGGTATGTTTCCAGCCACCCAGTAGTTGCTTCTACCATGGTGAGTATGTACCGTTTGCCTTGGTGGGTTTGTGGGAATGGTCTGATGCAGTCAATCTGCCAGGCCTCACCGTATCGAAACCCTAGCCACCTCCCCCTGTTCCAGGGAGATTTTACCTTCATGGCTTTCTTGATTGCAGCACAGGTCTCACACTCATGGGTAACCTGTGTGATGACCTCAGTGGTCAGGTCCACCCCTCGATCACTAGCCCATGTGTATGTGGCATCCCTCCCCAGATGTCCTGATGTTTCACGAGCCCATCGAGCTACAAACAGCTCACTCTTACATCCCCAGTCCAGGTCCACCTGAGCCCCTTCAATTTTTGAAGCTCGATCCACTTCTTTGTTGTTCTGAAGTTCTTCGGTAACGCGACTCTTGGACACGTGGGCATCTACATGACGTACTTCTACATGCAGGTTTTCTACCCGGTAAGCAATTTCTTGTCACAGGGTAGCAGCCCAGATAGGTTTACCTCTGTGCTGCCAGTTGCTCTGTTTCCATTGCTGTAGCCACCCCCACAGAGCATTTGCCACCATCCATGAGTCAGTGTAGAGATACTGTGCTGCCCATTTTTCTCTTTCAGCAATTTCTAGGGCCAGTTGTATGGCTTGCACTTCTGGATACGGACTCGACTCGCCTTCCCCTTCCATGGCCTCCACAACTCGTCATGTGGGACTCCACACAGCAGCTTTCCATTTCCGATGGCTCCCTACCACACGGCAGGATCCATCAGTAAACAACGCATACTGCTTTCTGTCTTCTGGCAACTCATTATATGCTGGTACCTCTTCTGTCGGCACTCCGAAATCCCTGCCCGCCGGCCAGTCCATGATCTCTTCCAGGATTCCTGGGTGATTAGGTTTTTCCATTCGAGCCCACTGTGTAATTAACACTACCCACTTACTCCACGTAGCATCGGTTGCATGGTGTGTAGTGGGAATTTTCCCTTTGAACATCCAATGTAACACAGGTAGCCGTGGGGCCAAGAGGAGCTGTGCTTCTGTACCAACAACTTCTGAAGCAGCTCACACCCTCAGTGCTGTTAATATCGCCTTTTCAGCTGAGGTGTAATTGGCTTCTGATCCTCGATAGCGCCAGCTCCAGAAACACAGAGGTCGACCTAGAGTTTCTCCTGGGGTCTTCTGCTTGAGGCTCCAGGTGAGGCCATGCTCCCCAGCTGCAGTGTAAAGTATGTTTTGCACAGCCGGTCCAGTATGGACAGGCCCAAAGGCTGCTGCATGAGCTATTTCGTGTTTGAGTTGTTCAAAGGCCTGTTGTTGCTCGTGGCCCCACTCGGAATAGTTCCTCTTTTGAGTTACTCGATTTAGAGGACTCACAAGCTGACTATAGCCTGGAACATGCATTCTCCAGAATCCCACAAGGCCTAGGAAAGCTTATATTTCTTTTTTGCTGGTTGGCGGAGACATAACCATTATTTTGTTGATCACATTTGTCATTTGAATGATCACATTTGAATGTGGCGATGTCCTTCCTGCCGTTTTACCCCCAAGAACTGGATTTCCTGTGCGGGTCTCTTGACCTTACTCTGTTTAATGGCAAAACCAGATTTCAGGAGAATTTGGATTACTTTCTTCCCTTTCTCAAAAACTTCTGCTGTGTTGCCCCACATGAGAATGTCATCATTGTACTGAAGGTGTTCAGGAGCGTCCCCCTGTTCCAGTGTTGTCTGGATCAGTCCATGGCAAATGGTAGGGCTGTGTTTCCACACCTGGGACAGTCGATTCCAAGTGTACTGAATGCCCCTCCAAGTGAAAGCAAACTGTGGCCTGCATGCTGCTGCTAGACGGATGGAGAAAAATGCATTAGTGATATCAATTGTAGTGTACCACTTGGCTGCCTTTAACTTTAGTTCATACTGAAGTTCTAGCATGTCTGGCACTGTAGCCAGTGGTGGTGTGACTTCGTTCAGGCCCCAATAGTCCACTGTTAGCCTCCACTCGCCATTAGACTTTCGCACTGGCCATATAGGGCTATTAAAGGGTGAGAGAGTCTTGCTGATCACTCCTTGGCTCTCCAGCCGGTGAACCAACTCATGGATGGGAATCAGGACGTCTCAGTTGGTGCGATATTGCCATCGGTGCACTGTTGTGGTAGCGATTGGTACCTGCTGTTCTTCAACCCTCAGCAATCCTACAACGGAAGGGTCTTCTGAAAGGCCAGGCAAGGTAGGCAGCTGCCTAATCTTCTCTGTGCTCAAAGCAGCTATGCCAAAAGCCCACCGGTACCCTTTTGGATCCTTGAAGTACCCTCTCTTGAGGTAGTCTATGCCGAGGATGCATGGAGCCTCTGGGCCAGTCACAATGGGATGCTTTTTCCATTCATTCCCAGTTAGACTCACTTCAGCTTCCAGTACAGTTAGCTGTTGGGATCCCCCTGTCACTCCAGAGATACATATGAATTCTGTCCCTTGGTAGCCTGATGGCATTAAGGTACATTGTGCGCCAGTGTCCACTAGAGCTTTGTATTCTTGTGGTTCCGATGTGCCAGGCCATCAGATCCACTCAGTCCAGTAAGTCTGGTTGTCCCTCTCCTCTACCTGGCCAGAGGCAGGGCCCCTCTAGTCCTGGTTGGAGTGTCTGCCACTTAATTCTTGCAAATGAGAAGTAGAGGTCCCTTCATCAGGGTCAACAATAACATCAGCTCTTCTATTCCCTCTGGGGAGCTGCCCAACAGAAACTAGAGTAGCGGTTTTCTTAGGAGCCCCTCTTCTTGCTGCTGTATTTCCTTTCAGTTCATGTACCCGAGCAGCTAGGGTTGAAGTAGGTACACCATCCCATTTCCTCATATCTTCCCCGTGGTCACACAGATAAAACCACAAGGTGCCACGTGGTGTGCGTCTTGTGTACTCTCTCTCTTGAGCAGGAAAATACTGATTCTTAGTGGCTGAAATATCACTCTGTCTGGATGAGGAGGGATATGCTCGTTCTATGAGGTGGTCAAGTCACAGAATCACAGAATCACAGAATTTCTAGGTTGGAAGAGACCTCAAGATCATCGAGTCCAACCTCTAACCTAACACTAACAGACCCCACTAAACCATATCCCTAAGCTCTACATCTAAACGTCTTTTGAAGACTTCCAGGGATGGTGAATCCACCACCTCCCTGGGCAGCCTGTTCCAATGCCTCACAACCCTTTCAGTAAAGAAGCTCTTCCTAACATATAACCTAAAACTCCCCAGGCGCAACTTTAGCCCATTCCCCCTCGTCCTGTCACCAGGCACGTGGGAGAACAGGCCAACCCCCACCTCTCTACAGCCTCCTTTAAGGTATCTGTAGAGAGCGATAAGGTCGCCCCTGAGCCTCCTCTTCTCCAGGCTGAACAAGCCCAGCTCCTTCAGCCGCTCCTCGTAGGACTTGTTCTCCAGGCCCCTCACCAGCTTCGTCGCCCTTCTTTGGACCCGCTCAAGCACCTCCATGTCCTTCTTGTAGCGAGGGGCCCAAAACTGAACACAGTACTCGAGGTGCGGCCTCACCAGAGCCGCGTACAGGGGGACGATCACCTCCCTAGCCCTGCTGGTCACGCTGTTTCTGATACAAGCCAGGATGCCGTTGGCCTTCTTGGCCACCTGAGCACACTGCTGGCTCATATTCAGCCAACTGTCAACCATCACTCCCAGGTCCTTCTCTGCCTGGCAGCTCTCCAACCACTCATCTCCCAGCCTGTAGCTCTGCTTGGGGTTATTGTGCCCCAGGTGCAGGACCCGGCACTTGGCCTTGTTAAACTTCATGCAGTTGACCTCAGCCCATCGGTGCAGCCTATCCACATCCTCCTGCAGAGCCTTCCTACCCTCAAGCAGATTGACACACGCACCTAACTTGGTGTCATCTGCAAACTTACTGAGGGTGCACTCAATGCCCTCGTCCAGATCATTGATGAAGATATTAAAGAGGACCGGCCCCAGCACCGAGCCCTGGGGAACGCCACTAGTGACTGGCCTCCAACTGGACTTGACTCCATTTACCACAACTCTTTGGGCCCGGCTATCCAGCCAGTTTCTAACCCAACGAAGCGTGCGCCAGTCCAAGCCAAGAGCAGCCAGTTTCTTGAGGAGAATGCTGTGGGAGACGGTGTCAAAAGCCTTGCTGAAGTCAAGGTAGACCACATCCACAGCCTTTCCCTCGTCCACCCAGCGCGTCACTTTGTCATAGAAGGAGATCAGGTTCGTTAAGCAGGACCTGCCTTCCATAAACCCATGCTGACTGGGCCTGATTGCCTGCTTGCCCTTCAAGTGCCACATGATGACTCCCAAGAGGATCTGCTCCATGAGCTTCCCTGGTACTGAGGTCAAACTGACAGGCCTGTAGTTCCCCGGGTCAGCCCTCCGACCCTTCTTGTAGATGGGCGTCACATTCGCTAGCCGCCAGTCAGCTGGGACCTCCCCCGATAGCCAGGACTGCTGATAAATGATGGATAGTGGCTTGGCCAGCTCCTCTGCCAGTTCTCTCAGTACCCTTGGGTGGATCCCATCCGGCCCCATTGACTTGTGCACATCCAAGTGCCGTAGCAGGTCACCAACCAGTTCTTCGTGGATGGTGAGGGCCACATCCTGCTCCCCATCCCCTTCCACCAGCTCAGGGTACTGGGTATCCATAGAACAACCGGTATTGCCGCTAAAGACTGAGGCAAAGAAGGCATTGAGCACCTCCGCCTTTTCCTCATCTCTTGTAACTAAGTTTCCCCCTGCATCCAGTAAAGGATGGAGATTCTCCTTTGTCCTCCTTTTTGTGTTGATGTATTTATAAAAGCGTTTTTTGTTATCTTTAACGGCAGTAGCCAGATTGAGCTCCAGATGAGCTTTGGCCTTCCTAATTTTGTCCCTGCACAGCCTCGCTACATCCTTATAGTCCTCCCTAGTGGCCTGCCCACTTTTCCAAAGATTATAAACCCTCTTTTTTCTCCTAAGCTCAAGCCACAGTTCTCTGTTCAGCCAGGCTGGTCTTCTTCCCCGCTGGCTCGTCTTTGGGCACATGGGAACAGACCGCTCCTGCGCCATTAGGATTTGCCTCTTGAAGAGTGCCCAGCCTTCCTGGACCCCTCTGCCCTTCAGAACCGCCTCCCAAGGGATTCCACCAACTAGTGTCCTGAGCAGCCCAAAGTCAGCTCTCCAAAAGTCCAATAAAGTGGTTTTACTGGTTCCCTTCCTGGCCTCGCCAAGAATAGTGAACTCCACCATTTCATGGTCACTCTGCCCAAGACAGCTCCCGACAATCACATCCTCCACCAGTCCTTCTCTGTTTGTGAAGAGAAGGTCTAGCGGGGCACCACCCCTGGTAGGTTCACTAATCAGCTGCGTCAGGAAGCTATCTTCCACTCTCTCCAGAACCCTCCTAGACTGCTTTCTCTGGGCTGTCTTGTGCTTCCAGGATATGTCAGGGAAGTTGAAGTCCCCCACGAGTACAAGCGCTGAGGATTTCGCAACTTCTGTCAGCTGCCTGTAGAACTCCTCATCCGTCTCCTCATCCTGGTTCGGCGGTCTATAGCAGACCCCGACCAGGACACTAGCCTTGTTGTCCCTGCCGATCCTAACCCAAAGGGACTCGATCTTGTCATTCCTAGCCTCGAGTTCTACAACATCGAAAGACTCTCTAATATAGAGAGCCACACCGCCACCCCTTCTGTGCTGCCTGTCCCTTCTGAAGAGCCTATAGCCAGGCATAGCAGCACTCCAGTCATGAGACTGGTCCCACCACGTTTCCGTGATGGCAACCAAGTCATAGCCTGCCCGCTGCACAATGGCTTCCAGCTCCTCCTGTTTGTTACCCATGCTGCGTGCATTGGTGTCAGGTCAGGTTGTCCTGAGAAAATAACATAAAACCCTTTTTTTTTAACCTATATAAAATTGTGATTCGTTTTCCAGGAGCTGGATCACCCTGACAGGCCGAACGGTAACACAAGCCTGAATCAACCCTGAAGGTGTTTGCCTATTATGATCCAGATACGTGGGCAGAAGACAGATCGTGGGACTATAGGACCCCAGTATATATACTTAATAGAATAATTAGGTTATTAGCTGTAATAGAAATAGTTATAAAGATGAGAACTGCTTTGTATCAAAATTGCCTAGCTTTGGATTATTTACTAGCACAAGAAGGAGAAGTCTGTGGAAAATTTAGCTTTAGTAATTGCTGTTTAAAGATTGATAAAAAGGGTGTTTCTTCCTAGTAGCTGATAGAATGTTATGTTCTGGTTTAGGATGAGAAGAATGTTAATAATATGCTGATGTTTTAATTGTTTTTAATTGTTACAGAGCAGTGCTTACATCAAGCCAAGGACCAAGCCAAATTCAGCTTCTCACTGTCCTGCTAGCAGGCAGGCTGGGAGGAGGGCCGGACTGCTCGGGGTTAGGTTGGGCATCGGACAGCAGGTGGTGAGCAATTGCATTGTGCATCACTTGTTTCTTACACATTATTACTAGTAGTACTATTATAATCATTATTGTTATTATTATTATTGTTATTATCTACTTGTTTTTATCTCAACTCACAGGCTTCACTTTCCCATTTCTCTCTCCCATCCCAGAGAAGGAGAGGGGGGAGGTGAGCGAGCAAACACAAAGCTGGAAGGATATGGAATGGGATTTATTTTTATGGCTGCCTGGTGGACCATGGGTTAAAAGAGTGTTATTTTTATTGTGATGTGGTGTAAAGATGTTATTGTTTATACCTTGTATGATACCTTGTCTTACATTATTAATACACCGGGTAATAAATAGTACATTGGTAATAACTTCATTAAAAAAAGAAGGGAATATGTCAATTATGATGCTTAAGGATTGGACCCTCCAAGAACAAACTGATGAAATCCAATTATTAATAACAGAAGAGACACGAATTGGGGATATTAAAAAGAAGATAAGGGATTGTGAGGAATGTTTTAACAATTCCAATTCGTGTCCATAAATTCGTGTGCATAAAGAATAATTCTGTTTGAATCCTGTCTGCCTCTGGGCCCTGCACTGGCAGTTTAATTCTTGAACCACAGATGCAGTGTGTCCCAGTCTCCCCCTCATTCCAGTCAATTTATCAAGTCTTCAGAAAACACTCCTTAAATTTATGAACCTTTTTGCTTTTGTTATTCCTGACTTCTAGTTCTAACAGTTACAGTTTTTTTTTCTGTCTTCTTCGAGATTGATTTAACACTGCTATAGATGTTATGTAGATGACTGTGAATAGCTGGGAAAGAATGTTTTAATTGCTCGTGAGTCGTCAACCTGTTTGGGAGTTTCAGAACAACTGATAATAACTGGTGACTGCTGGTGACTGTTATGAGATCCTTGGTATCTGGCCAGGGGGGCCAAGAGATTAAGAGGAAGAAAAAAGAAGCTGAAGGACGGTTGGGAGACAAGACCTGCGGAGAATGTACAGAGAGTGTTCCATAAACTTGGAATAGTGCCGAGTAAGTACAAAGGGTGAGAGGAAGACTATGAGCCTTCAGCATGAAAGACCCCTAGAGACCCCCAGAGGAGACTGATGCGCATGCTCCAGTAGGAGGAACTGGACCCCGGAAGCTAATTATAATAATCTACTTTTTTAGAAGTAGTAATGAATATGTATTAGTCTAGGTGCATAAAAATCAGCTGCTTGATGTAACTGGTGTGCGTCCTGGTGGAGCAGAGACTCCCGGTGCACCCAGCGCTGTTTGCTTACCTCTATTCCTTTATATTCTTTTAATAAATCCTATTTTTTTATTTAATCCTAATTTGAATCCTGAGCCATTTATAACATTATCTTATCATAAAAACTCTAACTGTTTCTCAAGCCTTATAACCAGCACAGAGAAGAGTTGCTTTCTAATCTCATCCAGGATTCTTGCCCTATCAGTCCAGCTGAGGCTATCCCCACCCCCGCAAGAAAGTCGGGTACCAGCATTACCAGCCCCACTTTTGGCTGTGCAGTCTCAAGGCTGTTTCTCCCACTGGCATACTCTGGCTGAACCTTGAGGATGGTACAACATAGCCAAGGGCTCTTGTAGGGGCCAACTAGTTGTCTTAAGTGCAGCGAAGGTTGTCCTCAAACGTAAGCTGTTAATCTGTTCTAAGAAATATCTGACTGAAGAGGTGTTGGAAAATAGTGGGATTTATTGAGTTTGTTCTCAAGATGTAAGATTGGGGCTTGAGAAGCATAACTAATTCCTTGCAATGCTGAAAAGTGTTGAAAAAACCTTTTCCAGAAACTCTTGGCTTGCAATGAGGGGACAAGCACTGATAGTCTGAGAATCTACTCTGAAGGCTGCAAAGGATTCAATATTAATGTTATTCTTTCAGTTGAAAATAAAGAGTACTTCAAATTCTATCATTTCTTGAGGCAGAAAAGCTTTCTAAGCACATCACTCAGAACTGAAGTTACTCTCTAGTTTCAAGAAATACACACTAGAATATAACACTGAAGTAGTATTTTACCATTTTTTTTTTATTTATTGAACTGACTTTATTGTCAAACTGAATCTGGTGAACAAGGAGTCCGCTACTGCTCTGGATATATTTTGGGGAAAAACAGACTTCAGATTGAATACAGTTTTGTGGGAATTTCTGCCTGCAATGTGCTTTGCTGCTTTTATTGTACCCTCTGTTGATAGTCATGGGATGAACCCACTTGTAGCCTTCTCCTTTCCAAATTTACAAGGTAGTTTCATCTGCTTGCATTTCTGTCTCTATGGGTTATCCCTAAATTGAAAACAGTGTTGTAGATATCCAGCAGTTTTACAGAACTATCTGACTGCTTGAAGCTGCTAAGCACTAGCTGTTGTCTTTTGTCCACTGCTTCTGCTTCTTTCAGTTCACTTGCACCTTTGCAGTTGAGTTATATTCTCCTTATATGTGAAATGATACTGTCTGCAATGAGCATCCATGTGCACAGAGGTATTTCCTTATTTCCACACGTGGTGTTTTTTTGACATCTGACAAACCAATCTGTTAGAAATGGCTCATTCTTCAAAATAGGATTAAATAAAAAAATAGGATTTATTAAAAGAATAGAGGTAAGCAAACAGCACTGGGTGCACCGGGAGTCTCCGCTCCACCAGGACGCACACCAGTTACATCAAGTAGCTGATTTTTTATGCTCCTAGACTAATACATATTCATTACTACTTCTAAAAAAGCCAGGTTATTATAATTAGCTTCCGGGGTCCAGTCCCTCCTACTGGAGCATGCGCATCAGTCTCCTCTGGGGGTCTCTAGGGGTCTTTCATGCTGAAGGCTCGTAGTCTTCCTCTCCAAGTTTTTTTCTCGTCCTTCCCCTTTGTACTCCTTTGGCACTGTATCAAGTTTATAGAACATTTTCTGCAGGTCTTGTCTCCCAGCCGTCCTTCAGCTTCTTTTTTTTCTTCTTCTTAAACTCTTGGCCACCTGGCCAGATATCAGAGGCCTGCATAGTATCCCATAACAGTCACTAGTTGTTATCAGTTGTTCTGAAACCCCCAGACATCAAAGACTTCATACAAACACAAATAGCTTTCTTATTGACACCTCACCAGTAATTAAAACATTCTTCACCAGCCATTCACAGGGACAGTCACACCTATAGCAGTGTTAAGTTAATCTTAAAAAGATTACAAAGACAAAGAAAAGGCTGTATCTGTTAGAAATAGAAGTTCGAAACAACTAAAGCAGACAGATTCATAAATGGACACGAATTGTTAAAACATTCCTAACACAATCCATCAAGCCCCATTATTTCAGTCATTGGTGTGAATTCTACAGATTTTATTTTTGTGTAGCCTTATTGTTTTATAAATGCAACTGCCATCTTTCCCAAACTCAACTTAAATCATAGGATTACTGCAGGAGAGCTCTGCCCTGTTTTGTATTTGTGAAGCACCACAACCCATATTTGGTCTTGAATATTCAGTTTTATCTTATGATGTCTTATAGTTAAGTTAAAAGTACATGCACAGCTGGAAATAATTTTTTAATGATTTAGGATTGCTAGTTTAATGAAATGAATATAATTTAGAAAAAAAGGCATTGCCTTTTTTTCAAAATGCATGAACAAAAATCTTTATTTCTCTGTATGCATATGTGTTGGGTCTGTCTGGGCTGGAGTCACCTTTTGTTTCTTTTTCTCCCCATTCCCTTTCCCTTTAATTAAATCATTCTCATCTCAAACCTCAAGTTCTCTGTGTTGTATTTTCTCCCCCTTCCTATTTGAGGAGAGGGGGAGTGAGAGAGCGGTTGTGGTGGAGCTCGGCTGCCCACCTGAGTAAAACCACCACAGCATATGGACCTCTGATTTCACAGATTGTTTATAAAGCTAATATAATGCTCTGTTCCTTGACTTGAGCTAAAAGCAAATTGAAAAGAATATGTACTAGTGACATGTAAAATCTCAGCCACCAAATAACCAAAGCCTCTGTCATGTACTTGGATTCTTCCAATGCTAAGCAATTAGGCTATTGAAATGAAAAATATTCAAGATTATTAAAGAAAATAAATATATTGCATGATATACTGTGCTCGGAAATTGGATTTTAATGAATACATACAAGTTATGAACTAAAATTGTATGTATACCATTCATTCTGTTCAAGTTTGACTTTTAAGAACTTAACTATAAACATAGGATCTTCTTAATTTATTTTTTAGAATATCTCAAATTCAAATTCTGTTTTGCTTATTCCAGATGTTTTTTTATTTATGTATATATTTATACACACATACAACTATTGTACATTGCATTTTAAAAATCTGCACGTTCAGGTTTGTGTATACAGTAATTCATCTCTTCTGACTAGATAATCTAATTATCTCAGACCATTATTGTGAATTTATTTTAATGTGTTTTGTTCCTTTTTTTCCTCTCCAGTTTATTTTTTTTTTGTTGTCTAAAAAGCACAACAAGGTGTTGAAGCAAGCCATGCAGTCCTTAAGAGGTTCCCTTGATTCGAATGACTCTTCACTTCCCGATTATGTCAGTACTGAACTTAGTGTTTTAGAAGGTGCTTCAAATTAGAAGTGGTGCATCCCTAAATCTGCAAGGTTTTTCAAAATGTGTGACAACTAAGTAACCACCAATGCCAAAATACAGGAACCTGCATGAATAATGTCATGTCTGAAACTTCTTTTAAAAAAAAAATGCACTTACAAATGGCAAAACAAAACCACAGCTATTCATAGCTCAGAGACTTACTGTACCCTGTCAACTTGCAATTTGCAAGTGTTGCATTAAGGGGTGTAGCTGATTAACCGTTATGGGCCCGGTCGGATTCAGGGTACTGAACTATCACAATCACAGAATTCACCAATAACGCTGTAATAAATGGCTAAGTCCCAAATAGGGTTACAATCAAAGTTGACGATTTATTAAAGGAATAGAGATAAGCAAAGAGCGGTGGGTGCGCCAGGAGTCTCTGCTCCACCAAGATGCACACCAGTTACATCAAGCAGCTGATTTTTATGCTCCTAGGCTAATACATATTCATTATTCTAAAAAAAACCAGGGTTATTATAATTAGTTTCCGGAATCCAAACCCTCCTACTGGAGCATGCGTATCAGTCTCCGGTGGTCCCTCTGGGGGTCTCTCGTGCTGAAGGCTCATAGTCTTCCTCCCTCTTGTCCTTCTCCTTTGTCCAACTTGGCTGTATGTCAGAGACTTGTGCATTGTCCCATGCAAGCTTTGTCTTTTAGTTGTTCTTCAACTCTCCCTGTCTCCTTAATCTCCTGGCCAGATATCAGAGACTTGCATAGTGTCCCATGCAATAGTCATAATAGCAGTTATTCTGAAACCCCCCCAGATATCAGAGACTTCAAGGAAAAGCCTACAAATACATTTCCCTTCAAGCTCTCTATTGACACAAATTGCTATAACATTCCTTTGCAAGATGCAAGAACTATATACATTAACCACTCTGTTTCTCTTAGACTTGTGGTTATACAAGGGTATGTAAGACAGAAGGTCACATTCATCATACCATGCGGCCCTAGCATTGTTCCATACTGACACGAATCAGATGAACACATTTCACAACACATTAACCGTTAGGGGTCCGGTTGGATTCACCAATAATGCATTAACCATTAGGGGTCTGGTTGGATTCAGAACACTGAACTATCACAGTCACGGATTCACCAATAACATATAACCACCCTTGCCCTAGTCGCGTTTAATGAGAGCTGTCACAGCCAGGAACAATGCAATCAAGCGTGATTTATTACAGCAACAGGTACACAGGTTCTTTGGATTGCTGGCGATAGTGACTGTCTGCAAAAGCAAGCTAGCATGCATGAAATATACAGGTGTCACAGGTGCGCAGCCTAGAAATAAATGTGTTAAAAGGATCAAAGACTCTAGAGAGATTTATAACCAAATGTTCAAATCTCACCCAAAGGCGTCCCAATGGGAAGGAAGAGAGGCTCATCCTGTCTACTGGTTCCAGGAATCAGGAGGTCCTAAGGATGTTGTATTCCCTCGGGATGGTATCTCCCCTGACGGTGGTATCTTCCCTAACATCCCCTCTCTCTTGGGCCAATTTATATTATTTTCTATCTTTTAGGTGGAGCTTGAGTGACTCTAGTCAAGCATATCTTAGTTATGATTGGTGAAAAGTTCTCCCATCTCTGTTTAAAGTAATAGGCTCTGAGAAATTCAGGGCGTATGCTCAGTGAGGGGTGGTCGCACCTTGGAGGCGGGGAGCTTTTGGGATGGAGGTGTGTTTTGGTATTATAATGATATTATAAAAAGCAAAAGTACACTAGGGTGCAGCATTTGTCAAAACATGATGGGTACTTGGCTCAGGGTAGCAAAAAGTGCAGTTTATTGGTCTTGGTGTGCACAAGAACAATCAAGTCCCCACCTGGTACAGAGCCTAGCCGTGGTATCTCCACTCCACTCTATGCTCCGTACTGTTCCTTACAGCTAGCACGCCAGGTTTCCCCAGCGCGATAGCATCTAAGGTTGGAAGCCTAGGGAACGCTCAGGTAATGCAGCTACGCCCTACCCTGAAAGCCTCTTCAATGCTGTACATTTTCTTTAAAATGTGAATGTTAGTTTTATTTTCCTAGTTACTTCAGGCAATTGCACCACATAATCCACCCCATGACTATAGTCACTCAAGCTTCACGACAGTTGGAATATGTCGGGGATATCACATACATTCTCGGGACGAGGTTTATCGAGTGTATGTACATTGTGTAGGGATGCTAAACATTTCACCATAAACAAAAGTTTAACATACAAACTAATTGTCAGTATAAAGTATAATGCAATGAGTATTAACAGAACATCTTGTTGAAGATTCCCGTGGCAGCTTGTAGTGGGTTTACGTGGCAAGGTTTTGGTAGCAGGGAGCCATAGGGGTGGTTTCTGTGAGAAAGATCTAGAAGCTGCCCCATGTTTGGGAAGGGCCCCATTGTTTTCCAGAGCTGAGCCAATAAGCGATGTTGTTTTGCGCCTCTGTGAGAGCATATTTAAGACAGGGAAAAAAAACGCTGCGCCACACAGCAGCTGGGAGAGTGAAGGGAGTGAGGAACGGCACCAAGGTCAGTGTAGAAGGAGGGGGAGAGGTGCTCCAGGTGCTGGAGCAGAAGTCCCCTGCGGCCTGTGGTGAGGACCATGGTGAAGCAGGATGTCCCCCTGCAGCCCATGGAGTACCACAGTGGAGCAGGGTTCCACGCTGCAGCCCGTGGAGGAGACCACGATGGAGCAGGTGGCCCTGCACCGATGGAGGCTTCCGCCTGTGGAAGACCCCTGCCGGACCTGTAGCCCGTGGAGAGGAACCCACGCAGGAGCAGGTGACCTGGCAGGAGCTGCTGCCCATAGGGGAGCCAGGTTGGAGCAGTTTTCTCCTGAGGGATGGACCCCATGGTACGGACCCATATCTGGAGCAGTTCTGGAAGAGCTGCTGCCTGTGGGAAGCCCACGCCGGATCAGTTCATCAAGGACTGTATCCCATGGGTGGGACCCCACAGCACAGGGGACGAGAGTGACCGAGAAGGAGCGGCAGAGAAGAAGCGCTGTAGACTGACCATAACCCCCATTCCCCCGTTCCCCTGCGCCGCTCGGGGGGAGGAGGTGGAAGAGGGTGGATGGGGGGGAAGGTGCTTTTGGTTTCTTTCCTTTGTTTCTCACTTCTCTCACTTGTTAGTAATGAGCAATAAATCTTACTATCTATCTTCTTATGCTGAGTCTGTTTTGCCCGTTACAATAATTATTGCATGATTTTCCCGTCCTTATCTCAACCCTTGAGCCCTTTTCACATATTTTCTCCCCATTCCTCTTTGAGGAGGGGGAGTGAGAGAGCGACTGTGGTGGAGCTCGGCTGCCCACTCGAGCGGAACCACGACACAGCTGATGACCATCCAAACAAAGTGTCCCACCAACTGTATCTTTCATCTCTCTTTACTCTTTCCATCACTCGATGTATTTCTTGTGCATCATGATGGACAGTAATCAGAGTCTTTTGTCCATTTTCTCGAACTTGTGTCATCAGCCAATTCAAGTCCTCATGTACCAGCAATTTCTTCACCAAGGCAAGGTTCATTCCAATAGGAGTAGGCAGCAGTTCATGAAGCAGAATATAATTAGACGCAATAAGTTGATAAGAAGTGACAGGAGCTGAGTATCTAAAATCACATCCTAGAATTTTGGTAAAATTACAAACACAAACATTAGAGTGATTACTGGTATCTACCATTGCATTATCTATGACTATAGAATCACAATGAGTTCTCATGCAAACACAGTGTTTCCCAATATATACAAGTACAGTTTCAAGGGTTTCATTAGGATGTATCTCAAAGTGGCAAATATTTTGATCAGTGTCAAGACAAATGTCTTGGGCTTCCAGCGTGTTACTTTCACAGATGAAGCCTTTCTGTTCACATACAATACATGCATTTACATCAATTGTTTGCCACTTTCCTCCCTTTTGATGGGCCCATACTTTATGCTTTATCCTAAGGAGCATAGTTCCGTTATGATTGAGTCCTAATGCAATGATTGGCTATACATTGTATAAGGTGGCATTACTTATGGTAAGTATAAAGGCAACAATTTTATCATTTTCTGCATAATAGGTAAAGTTGACTAATTGCCACCATGCTTGAAACGCCCTTTCAAATTCTGAAGCATTATCCCAAATCAATTTTCGATTTTCACTGGGCAAAGTTCCTCCTTCTCCCTCTCTAATAATAGCTGCTGCTACAGACTGTATCCATAACTGCGCTTGGATGCAGCTCAAGGCAAGGGAGGTATTGCCTTGGATTTTTCCAAGGGCATTTACAATTAATTGATGATCATTTTCCTCAATTTGTTCCCAATAGGGTAAAACATCCGATAGAAGCCATTGATTTGCTCCTAAAGCCGATAAGGATGATTTTATTGGTCGTTCCAGTTTCCTTAGGTCATCTGTAGTAGCAGTTATTCTACTCATTAGGACCTCAGCATCAATGCTATTTAGTATACCTAATCCTGTTCCCAATAACCCAGTTGCATCCTGTGGCATGTGCCGAGATTGTTTCAGAGAACATCCATGTAACCATGCTAATCAGCTGGTGTAAGCAGTTCTCAAAAAGGTGGTACATTTTGAGTTGATTTTGGAGATATTAATGTGCAACACTAGCTCTACCCTTTTTAGGGACCAACTAGGTTTAAAGAGAATTTGTCATTGTCCCACATTTTTAATTATGTAAGGACCTGTGTTGAAGATGGAAGGAGTTAGACCAACGGGAGGCTGAGTTGGTTCATTTTCAAGTATCTGTGGGGGCAGAGGCTTCTTATCCTTTGCAGTTGATGATGTTTCTGTATTGATCATAAATTCAAATAGTAATTCTGTGCCTCTGTAGCCCCAAAGACAGTACACAATTATAGGTTTGGTGAAAGTAAAACTGTACCAGCAATCAAAATTTGGTTCAATTATTTTGGTACAATCAGTACTATAATTTTGTGGTCTGTTAGAATCAGCATAAACTGTCTTATTTTCAGTAGGCCGATCTGTATTGTGTGGCCAGACATGCCTTGAAGTTCAGCCATTCTTAAAGAATCGTTCCAACTCCGTTCATCTTTTGAAAATATTTTGTTTCCATGAAGAAATAAAGTAGAGAGGTTTAGTTACTTTTTGTTTTGAGATGTTCCAGTGATTGTGCTATACTGTGACAATACATGGTTAGATGCCATGGTGAAACTCCTCAGCTCCATGCACAACCACAGTAGCTAAGTTTCCTTTAAGGTTTGTAATTGCATCAAGGTCAGGGTAAAGCATAGCATTATTAATCCAAACTGTTGATTCGTCATCCTCCAGCTGTCCATACACAGTTCACTCAGGATTCATGTGAACACAAAAGAAAATAAAATATGCTCGGTTGTATTCAACCGGCAGGGTTAGAAATAGGGTGACATTTTCTTTAAAATGTGAATGTTGGTTTTATTTTCCTAGTTACTTCAGGCAATTGCCCACAGCAAGCCACTTATATTTCAGGATATTTAAATCATACAGTTAAAAACATTATTTTTAAGAACAGGGCTTTGGCATCCACAGTATGTTAAAATACCTAAAATAGTTGAAAACAATTCCCAGTGAGCCTTTGAGAGAGTACCGCAGTCATGGGTCAAATTGGTATGTTCTCAACGCATGTATACATACAGCGCTCTTTTCAGTTTACTAAGCCAATACCCACAAATAGGCAGCATTTCTGTAATTTAATTGCATGGCTACTGGAAAATCTCTAGCTTCAGTAGAAAAAGAAGACTTCTTCCAAGGACTTGAATATCTTTGTACTACCAAAGTATCTTTGGTTTGTACTCATTTGAACTTTCACTAAAATACTGTCTAAAAAAGTTGTTTTGATTGATCAGTTACTCTGGATTTTTGAGGATGAAAATGTAACAACTGTCTCATTTTGAGTGTTAAGACATATACCAGGACATGCCTGTCTGATACATCACATATCATAGTACTCTAGCATAGAAGTACCTGAAAAGAAAATTTTATATAGTAGTTCAGTAACTTAAATTCAGCTATCCAGGTTTCTTAACCTGCATCTTTTAGTTGTTATTGCTGACACGTACCATACAAACTGGAGGCATTTTGTTGTTCAGAGACACCCAGGTTTCTCAAGCAGGTAAGTATATTCTTGCTGCCTTATGATGCCTTAATTCATATGAAGCTCCTCACAGCATCTGTGATTCTAGGGCTCTGATTTCTCTCCCAGAAGTTGCTATCTGACCTTTAATTTATCAGCAGCTTTAGAACTTGAAACATCTCAGCAAGAGCCCCCTCCTAGTTTGTGTTTAGAGTAGGAGATCCTGCCTGTTTGACCTGTAAGATGATACACAAGTTGTTTAAAGCTCTTTCATCTGCATGAGCATGAACAACTGAATGCCTCTGAGACTTCAAATACCTTGGAGAGGATTTGATATGGTAAATGATCCTTTCCCATGGGTCCACTTCTTGATCAGTAGGAGCTCATGATGTAGGGGCACAGTTGTTAGGACTGCATATTTTGGATGCATTAAACATTTCTGATTGTTTTGATTGATAAAGTTCTTGGGGCTGCATTTCTCAGAGATGATTAACCCCAGTGTCATGACAGGTTCCAGCTTAAGCAATCGCATTGGTTTGTGTTCAAATTCCTCCTTTGGTCTTGTGGCACTTCATTGATCTGCCCTAAAAAGCTATGGGGTTTTAGTGGGCTTCCCAGCCAAAGGGAGGCTGCTTTGGTGTCTGTGATGGTTTTAACTATCTGTCCATCCAAGCTTACCTCATTCTGTGTCATGTCACAAAATAGTCTTCAGTAGCTTGGGCAGCTCTGCAGCAATCTAAGCTGTACTGGTCCATCTTCTGCATCTGTGCTGGGAATGTGAACCAGATCAGTGAACATATCTGGATGTAACATACTCCCCCATTTTGGAGGCTGTTGTCAATGAGATGACTGCGTAATTTGCAGTGCCACAGCTGAGCATCTGCCTGCAGTGCTGAGGGGCTGCAGTGAGTGTCTGGGGCTGGGTGTATGGGTACAGGGCTCCCTAGGCTGGGATTGCTGCTGCAGGCTGTGTCGTATGAAACTAACCTCAGAGACACCCTGGGGTCTTAGTCAACCAATTGTCAGTCCTCTTCAGATGCCTAGATAATAGAGCTGAAATTTTTACACTAACTTACAACTGTACTCCTTGTGTTTGGAATATATGTGCCCTATTGGGCCACATGTGGGGAGGGGGTTCTTCACAGAGAGGGTGGTTGCACACTGGAACAGGCTCCCCAGGGAAGTGGTCACTGCACCGAGCCTGTCTGAATTTAAGAAGAGATTGGACTGTGCACTTAGTCACATGGTCTGAACTTTTGGGTAGACCTGTGCGGTGTCAAGAGTTGGACTTGATGATCCTTAAGGGTCCCTTCCAACTCAGGATATTCTATGATTCTATGATTCTATTGTTTTATGTATAGAGACCCTTAAATTTTCTAGACAAACAAATTTCCATCTCCACTGTTCAGAGGAAAGAGTAGTGATACACATGTCTTATGTAAGGGCACTATATATATGTTCACACACACATATTTTTCCATATGTGTATATATGTGTATATATTTTCATGTGTGTGTGAATTTAGTGCTTGAAGAATTTGGTGCTTGAAGCTATTTTATAAGTTCATAGAATATCCTGAGTTGGAAGTGACCCACAAGGATCGTTAAGTTTGGGTCTTTTTTTGCATACTAGTTGCAAACTGTACTGTAGATAAGAAAAGAACCAAGGTGCTCTATATATGCAGTCATCCCCTTAAAGGTGGAGACAGCTGAGAAATGCAGTTTATGGAGTACTGCTGGGGGAGCACTGCCCAGAGATTTAGATGATTTGCTGAATTTCTTCCCTTTTAACACTGTTAAGATGTAGGGATGGAGGGGAGGAAATAAACAGCAGTTGGAAAGATTGTTTTAGGGGAGAATAAAATCGCTGAAGTTTATTGCCTGTATTTTGAGAAAAGAATGTATATTTCTATGCATGGCTTTTTTTTCCTTTTTTTTTTTTTTTCCAAATTGTTCATGTTCTAGCTCAATCTGAGACATTGTCAGTTGTTGGGAATTGGCATACAGGACGTGGACATAAGCAACCAGGGGTAGGCCTTAGAAATCTCAGGGCCTGCTGTAGCTGAGCAAACCAAGCTGCCAGAGTAACTGTGAGAAGCTCCCACGGCAATGACTCCCACATCACCCAATTAAGGAACTCAGAAAATATTGTTATCAGCAGCTGGCCTCAAGGACTAGGCCTACATGACCGTTAAGCACAAAGGGGGTTGTTTTCCTAACTTCTAATCAAAAGGGGGGGTTCTTTTCTTGCAGGTGGTGTTATTTTCTTAACGGTTTGTCTAGGTGCTTTTGACCAATAATCTTGTGTGAAACACTGTCCACCCCTGTAAAATTCACTATAAAAGTTGGGCTATTCGGGCAATAAAATGGTGAAGCATGATCTGACTCTGCTGGTGTCTGTCGTGCTTTCGTCTGCGCTTCGCAACAAATGGCGCCCGAACAGGCTGAGACCTGAACAGGGCCTGAACAGGACATCGCAGCGGGAGACCTGAACAGGACCTGAACAGACATCGCACCGGAGCAGGACATCGCAGCACCGGAGCAGACATCGCAGCCGAGCACGGACATCGCAGCGGCGCCGGGGCAAACATCGCAGCGCAGCGGGACACCAGCGGCGCCGGCACATCCGAACGCAGGTAGACCAGGAGACCAGCGGCGTCGGGACCAGCGGCGCCGGGACATCACAGCGCCGAGACTGAGACATCGGAGCGGCGCGGGACATCGGAGCGCCGCCGGAACTTCGGAGCGGACATCGGACCGGCGCTGCAGCTGACCAGACACCGAGCCGCAAACGCTGTACACAGGACTCACGGTGAGACGCGCTACTCCCGGTGAGAGACGCGGAAAACGCGGTACTCCCGGTGAGAGACGCGGGACACGGTGGGACGCGGGGACGCGGGAACTCACGGTGAGAGACGCGGGAAACGGAACCGCACAGGAAATTGAAGTAATCGCGGGACACTGAAGTAATCGCGGTGGAGGTGAAAGGGACGATAATCCCCGCACCCGCAGTCTGACAGGTGAACGGGACGTAACGGGACGTAAACGCGGAATCCCCGCACCTGAGAGCACCTATAGAGGGTCCCTGTCAGTCATGTGTCTCGCAAAGGCTGCAACAGCATAAATAAAGGCATGGAGGCATATGATTTGCTCAAATGCTTTTTAGAAAACCGCAGCACGCAGGGTATAGACTGCAAAAAGGATTTACCAGGATTATTAGCATATGGAGTAACAAAGGGTTGTTTTATCAATCCGGATACAGTTTTTGAACAAGCAGAGTGGCGCAAATTTGGGGACAAATTGTTTGATGAAGTTATTAATGACAATAAGACTGCTAAAAAATTATCAAAGCCTTGGAAAGCAGTCACTAACGCCTTAGCTATACATCAGGCTGAGCAGAGAGTCGCTGCTGCCGCTACAGAGCGACTGGGATTGCCAGGAAGAACTGGTAGTGTTAACCCTCAGATGGACGAGGATATAAGAGAGCAAAAACCAGACACAAAAAACACAAGCCCGTTTACAGACGGTGTTCAACAGAGGCAGAGGATGTGGAACCAAATAGCAAATGAGGCCCTACGTGAGGGTGAACACGAGATAGCTGCACAATTGATTCCAGAGGCCTTCCCGGTAATATACTCACCGCCGGCCGCCCAGGGTAATGTTACGGTTAATCTAGTGAATTTGGACTGGAAATTGTTAACTCAGCTGCGGTCCACAGTAAATGACTCAGGTCTGAAAGGTGAACCTACGAGACACATGCTGGACTACATTTGGGGAACAAATATTTTGCTTCCAGGAGACATACGCAACATAATGAAGTTAATTTTGACCCAACACCAGCAGCTCTTATTTAATGCCCATTGGCACGCTGCTTGTCAAGAAGCAGTCGCAGTGATAAGAGCACCGGGGGACCCTTTACATGGGGTCACACTGGAAGAGTTGATGGGGATAGGACCGTATTTTAGGACAGAAGCACAGGCATTGCTGGGACCTGATAAAGCCAAGGAATCAATGAGAATGGCCAGAAGAGCATTGGATCGGATAAAGGGGCCAGAGGGAATACCTTCCTACATGGGAATCAAACAGGGTAGAGAGGAATAATTTGGGCTTTTTATTGATCGCGTAGCAAACGCCATACAGGCGGCAGGGGTGCCCGATTACCTCAAGGGCATGATATTAAAACAGTGCGCAATTCAGAATAGCAACCCCTCTACCCGCACTATATTAGCTTCCTTACCCGGGACATGGACAATCGAGGAAGGGTTGGAAAGAATGGCTCAGGTACCAGTAGGCCCACAGGCTATGTTAGTAGAGGCAGTAAAGCAATTAGGTGACAGCATGCGAGATCGGGCACAGGCTGTGAAACAGCATGTTCAGTTTACACAGAGTCAGGTCCTTGCAGCTCTTGCTCCTTTGCAAACCGCTGGTGGTCAAGTACCACCCCCTAGTAACCAATTACCACACCGCTGCCGATGTTATCGTTGTGGTGCTTTTGGACACGTGAGACGACACTGCAAAGCTGGGGCAGTATGGTGCTCAAATTGTCAGTCGAACAATCACAAGGAAGCGGCATGTCGACGCAACGTGCCGGGAAACGGCCGGAACAGCGGGAAGAGTCGCAAACGCCTCCCGCGGCCGCTCGGCTCCCGGCCTCGGCGCCGGCACCGGCCGGGGCAGCGCGGCCGCGGGCGGCCACCTCTCGGCTGGGGCCGGTCCCGGTCCCTGTGCCCGAAGTTTCCCAAGCCCGCCCCGCCGAGGCGGAGGATGCAGCAGGACGGCGCGGAGCAGGGCGGCTTCCCGTGGCCGGAGCCGCTGCCCGTGGCCGGCCCGGCGCTGCCGTTCCGCTGCCCGCGCTGCGGGGAGCGCGGTCGGTTCTGCCGCGGCGCGCATGTCAGGGCGAAGTTCAACAGGATGGTGGAGGCCGTGGACAAGACGATGGAGAAGCGGCTCGACAGGCTGACCAGGGAGCTGGCCTAGAAGACGGCGGAGCTGCTGGAGGTGCGGGAGGCCTTCGTGCAGCTCTCGCAGAAGCAGCAGGAGGTGCAGCGGAGGGAGCGGGTGCTCAGCAGGCAGGTGGACATGGCGGTGGAGATGATCGCGGCCTTGAAGCAGCGCCTCAGCGAGTTCGAGGAGGAGGCAGAAAAAGAATTGCGGGGAAAAGCCAGGCTCCAGCACTTCATTGAGAACCTGCTGCAGCGCGTGGACCTGGCAGAGAGGCAGCTAGAGTATTATCAAAACCAGCAGATCGCCTGCAGCAGTATAGCAGATGTTACACGCTCTTTCCTAACTAGGAATCATGTGTCTCATCCATTTGTGGTGAATGGTCAGTGGCAAAAAGAAAAGGGGGAGAGTAAGGGGCGGCAAAGACAGAAACGGTACCAGGAGGATGCCACTGACACTGACGGCACGGGTAATAGCAGTAGTATAAGTGACACAGGTGCGGGGCGGCGGGCACCAGTGTCCTGGAAATGTGATGGTGAAAAGGACTGTGACAGTGCAGAAGATGAAGAGAATTGTGGCATTGTGACTTGTAGTGCAGCAGAATTTACATGCAGTAGTGGGCAATGTATTTCCAAAAGCTTTATCTGCAATGGTCAAGATAACTGCTCCGACCACTCGGATGAATCTTTGGAGCAGTGTGGCCGCCAGCCTGCACCTCTGGTGAAGTGTTATGTGAGTGAGGTGCAGTGCGACTCAGGTGAGAAAGACTGTGACAGAGATCCTGATTGCAAGGATGGAAGTGATGAAATTAACTGCCCTTCTCAGACTTGCAGGCCAGACCAGTTCAGATGTGAAGATGGGAACTGTGTCCATGGAAGTAGGCAGTGCAGTGGAGTGAGAGACTGTCTGGATGGCACTGATGAAGCAAACTGTAACGATGTTATTCAGTGCTCTGGACCTGGCAAATTCAAGTGCAGAAGTGGAGAATGCATAGATATCAATAAAGTGTGTAACCAGCAGAGAGGCTGCAAGGACTGGGGTGATGAGCCCCTGAAGGAATGCAACATAAATGAATGTGACTGTCCAGCTGGGTTTGAGTTTGTAGACAAGAGAAACTGTGGAGCTATTGATGAATGTCAAAACCCTGGTATCTGTAGTCAAATATGTATCAACCTGAAAGGTGGCTACAAATGTGAACGTAGCCCTGGATATCAGATGATTCCTGCTATAGGAACCTGGAAAAGGCCATACCGGTACAAAAATACAAATAACACCTGTGATTACAATGACACTGCTAGGCAGGGTTTAGGGGTTCATAGCATGGAGACAAGGGGTAACAACTACAGTGTTTGGAACAATTGTACAGCTTTGGCCTTACCTCCTGATGTTTTTCTGATTTGTGGGGATAGGGCCTGGCAAGGTATCACTGCAAATGCTATCAGAAGTCCATGTTACTTAGATAAACTCATTGTATTTGCTTCTAGCTTGTTGCAGTTGCATGAAATCACCAGACATAAATGGGCATTGCTTGCATCGGATTGCAATGATAATGTTGAATTGTGTGGGGTTGCAGCTAGAGCGGCATTGGCAATTTTAGTGCTTGGAGTGGCATCTGTGGCCGCACGTAACAACTGCTCGGCTGCGGGGATTGGCTGTGGTGTGGACGCCCCTAGGTGCACCCTGAGCGTTTTGTTCGGAGGGGACTCCACTCAGCTGCTCACCGCAGGAGCAGACAAAGATCTCCTGTAGCTGCAGACAAACAGTATGTTTCCGGCTGCTGGAGGGATACTAACTGGAGTATTAATAATTGTATGTGTTATTCTTAAATGTCCAGGTATTTTGTGTTGAAAGTATTTGTGTAAGGGTAAGGTTTTAAAACAAAGTGTTGCAAGTCACTTCATGAGGAACACAATGAGAGACAATACTTGTTTGTTTGCTTATCATTCTAAATTATATTCTTGTGGTATGATTGAGGTTATGGCATGATTGAGAGTGAGATGTGCCAGAGGCCTCTGGGTGTATGATTGTGCTCTGTATGTGTGATTATACTGTGTACTGTGTGAGTGAGAGCGCATATAGCCACAGTACAGGTTATTGTTGCCATAGTGCAGGATTCCGGAATATAGCCTTAGTACAGGTTATTGTTGCCATAGTGTAGGATCCCGGGATATAACCACAGTGCAGGCTAAAAGCATAGGTAATTGGTGCCAGCAAAAATCATAGAAAAATGGATTTATTAGAAAGATTCAATATGATATCAATCCTTTCAATCAATGCTTCACTGATTTGTTTGAAACAATGCATAGATGGTTACTGGGATTAGTCAAAGGGGCATTAAGGATTCTGTTCATTGTGGTGTCAATCATCATTACACGTAGTATTGTGATAAATGTGGTTAAAGGGTTACTTGCAAAATGTTATAGGGATTTTGAAGTGGTGCCAGGAACAGGTACCCAGTGGATCACTGTAAAGTGAACCAAAGCAGTTTTAGAATCTGCACACGCTGAAGACGACCATGAAGAAGTTCCTGATAATCATTCTGACAATGACGTGGGCTGTGACACCTCAAGGACTGTCAAGAACAGCCTTTGATCACCATCAAGTGATTAGGTTTAAGAGTGTTACTATTAAGTTGTGTTGCTTACTTTTAAATTGTGTTACCATTAAGTGCTTACAGTAGTTGTGGTGTTATTAGGGTTAAGTTGTATAGTTGTGTTATGTTATGTATTCGACATCTGATGCAAAACCAAGTACTGCTTGTACAAAAAGAAAACGGGGGAATTGTTGGGAATTGGCATACAGGACGTGGACATAAGCAACCAGGGGTAGGCCTTAGAAATCTCAGGGCCTGCTGTAGCTGAGCAAACCAAGCTGCCAGAGTAACTGTGAGAAGCTCCCACGGCAATGACTCCCACATCACCCAATTAAGGAACTCAGAAAATATTGCTATCAGCAGCTGGCCTCAAGGACTAGGCCTACATGACCGTTAAGCACAAAGGGGGTTGTTTTCCTAACTTCTAATCAAAAGCTGGTGTTATTTTCTTAACGGTTTGTCTGGGTGCTTTTGACCAATAATCTTGTGTGAAACACTGTCCACCCCTGTAAAATTCACTATAAAAGTTGGGCTATTCGGGCAATAAAATGGTGAAGCATGATCTGACTCTGCTGGTGTCTGTCGTGCTTTCGTCCGCTCTTCGCAACACACTAAGCTCTCTGTAAATACAATATAGACTGAAACTACATATACAGGATTCAAAAGAAAATTTCCCAGTGTTAATGTTTAAGTAATAGTAATTCACAATCTTCATCTCAATGCATGCCAGATTTTATGAAGGTTATAAATCTTTATTGAGAAAAAGTAAGTTATTGAAAATGTACAAACCCTGTGTATTAGCTCAGAGAAACTAGATTAACCTGCAGCAATAAAAAAGCCAATTTTATTAAGCCTGATTAAATATTTAGGTCATATTGTTTCTGCAGTAGAATTTGAAAAATGCACTCCAAACATCTTTTGCTAAGTTTGAAGACTTAATCATTATACTTTCAAAAGGGAGTTACACTGCAACATGACTCTATGGGAAAGCCAGAATTAAATCATTTTTATAAAAAACAATCAAAGTATAAGCTAATTAAACTTCAGCACAAGTTAGTCAGCATCCCAAACTATCTGTATACATACCGGGAGAATGTTGTGATGTGCTACGACATTTTACTACTGTTCATGTCAAACAACCTATATTCTAGGAAGCGCATTAGTCATTACTTTTACGTTTCCAAAGACAAATGCAACAAAAATGTATACTACACTCACTCAAATACTACAGAGAGGATGACATTAACTCACTGGAACCACTTGTGATTAACCACTCTGTGAGAATGGCTAATTCATTCTTTGCCTAAAATATTGTTAATGTTGTTTCATACTGTACAAACAGCAGAAATGTAACCCATCAAAAGCATACCTGCCTTCTTGCCAACAGAAAAAGTACAATATAAAATCAGAATTTTGGACAAATTGTCAGTTCTGTTTAGTATTCTGCTATTTATGATGATATGAAATATGGTACTGATGAACTACAGTAGAAATAACACTACCTAAGTATTACTTGTATTACTATTTTTTTAGTACCAAGACTTATGAATGACTGACATGCGTGCATCAACAGAAAGGTGGTTTGGGGTGGGTTTCTGCCACTGTGGTGGTGGTAGCAACAGTTAAGCTGCTTAAGATACTATTGAAGTCAGTACTGCAGATGCAGGTGATCGCAGTGGCTTTACTGTTTATATACTAGAGCACTTAAAACTTAATTCCTTCTTTTTCAGACAGTTTCAATATTTTTTTCTTCTTATCCTAGAATGATAATTAAGGTTGAAAAGGACCTTGGGTCGTCCCTAGTCCAACACCCTGCTCTAAGCAGAATTAACACTGAATTCAGACCAGACCAGGGTTTTGTTCATATGGATCTTGAAAGCCTCCAGGGATGGAGACTCTACAGTCTCTCTGGGCTCCTGTGACAGTGCTTGACTGAAAATTTTTCAGTGTCATTTTTCATAGTCATTTTTTCATGACTATGAAAAAGTACCATCTTTCATCAGGCTGGAACCTTTGACTTCAGTCTATGACCATTCTCTCTCACCTTCCTGCCACAGACCTCTATAATAAACCTTGGTCTACCTTCTCAGTAACCTTCTCCTAGGTATGGGAAAGCTCCTCTTGGGTCCTACAACTCTCTCAATATTCCTGAGGAAGGTATCTTTGGCAAAGGTAGCTTTGCCTCAAAGCCTTCTCTTCTCAAGGCTAAAGCCCTTCCCTCAGCCCCTCCCCAAACACCAGGTCCTCCAGCTCCCAACGTTGTGGCAGCCCTCCACTGAACTTGCTCCAGTTTATCAACACCTTTCTCAAGTCCAAGGGCCCCAAACCTGGATACAGATCTCTAGATGTGATCCAAGGAACGCCAAACAAAGCAGAAGTAGCACTTCCCTACATTTAGCAGCTATGCTCCTGTTTTACAATCCCACATGCTGCTGGCCTCCCGGGCCACCAAGGCACACAGCCAGCTCCTGCTCAGTTTCACTGAGGACCTTCCCCAATTTCTATGGCTTGTCAAAAATGACAGCCAGTGGTCTTGCAATGGCCCAAGCCAGCTCTCACACAGCAGACAGATAGTTTCACTGGGACCCATGGATGTCTTTGTGTCAACTCTCAAGTAATCCCTGACTTCATCCTTTTTTACTACTGGTAGTTTCCTTCCTCCTTCCAGGAGGAAGGAAACCACTGGTTTGTTTTTAATTACACAGAGCTATTTTATCAGCAATGTGCCACAGATATTATTCCACTGTACTGTGAGTCTATCATATTAGTCAAGTGCTGACATTTGTAGTATATTTAAATTATCTTAGTAGATTTACTAAAAAAAAATAAAATGGAAAAAAAAATAATCTGCGTTGAAGTCATTATTGTCACAAATGATTAGGCTACCAGAGGAGCTGTACAGTATCTAAGCAACAAAACACAGCCAGGTGGAGTGCTATGTACCTGCTGTGAGGACAGGTTTTTCCTTTGCTTGCTGCATTGGACGGCTTCTCTGGTGTCAGCTTCATTTGTCCTGTTTTATTCTACAGGTACAATTACCAAAAAGTAAAACTACAAACCTAAGTGATGTGTTATTGCAGGTATTCAGTTTGTCCCTTAAAACCGCAAGTTACTTGGCATTAATTCCTTGATCCTATTTGGAAACAGTTTTTATGACATTCAGCTAGTATGCTTGCTCTAGTATGTGTGGCACACTTGTCAATGAAGGAGAAGTCTTTCCCTGAACAGCAGTATTTTGGCATCTCATCACTGAGTCATTCTAGTAAATTACTGACAAAAAGAAGACTGATTACCTAAGGCAAATGTTTTTCCTACATCTCTATGGCTTCATATATAGGAATGTTTGCTATTTTCTAAGCAGGCATATACCACTAGAGGTTGCCATACACCTCACTAATTAGACTAAATTCATTTAACATTAAATGAATTTACGGGGCTAGTTTTCCTTTTTTTCTACACTATTGTCACAGCTATTCACATGCACGGCTGTGTGACCCGCTATGATCACTTTATCAGTTGTACTTCTCTCCTTTAGATAACTTAAGAGAAGTATCAAAAGATGGTACAATATGAAGTAATAGGTTTTTTTCATTCTCCTAATGAGCATAGGAGTCAGGTAGAATTGGGGGGGGGGGGGGGGGAAGCTTCCGTAAATGGGATTTTAGCAGATCAGAAACTCAGAAACTTCATTAATTTGTATGTGCTGGATCATGAGAATATATAGTGTGTAATACCTGAGTGTCACCCTAACTCTACTGTACCTCTGTTATGAGAGCAAAGCATGAGATGTACAGCTGGCTGTACTGATTCTTCTGCTGTCTGGCAGAAGCAAGGGCAGTAACTCTCCTCCTCACTAGTCCAGCAGCCTGGAAGCTGGTGGTGATGACTGCTCTAAGATATCTGGGAGGATGATACTTCAGAGTAGTTCAACGTGCTTTTTTTCTAAGAGATGGAATTAGTGTGCTTAAATGAACATGCTTCAGTACTGAAGTATGACTGCTGCTCTGTGGTTCATCTAGTCTTCCTATTGTCCTCTGAGAAGAGGCTAAAACCCTTATTTCCCTTTGCACTCTTGAACAACGTCTTCATTTGCAGTGACAATTGTTTCATAAGCTAGCAAGCAAACTTCCCATCCATTCTACAGCTACATGCTGTAATTTTGGGGTTGTTTCACTTCCCCAACCAAACCATTTTTTTATGGTTTATTGTGTTTATTTTTTTTAATTATTGTTTCATCTTATAGTAATCTTATGGGATATTCTTGTAATAAATGGCTAAGTCCCAAACAGGATTACAATCAAAGTTTACAATTTATTAAACGAATAGAGGTAAGCAAACAGCGCTGGGTGTGCTAGGAGTCTCTGCTCCACCAAGACGCACACCAGCAGCTGATTTTTATGCTCCTAGGCTAATACATATTCATTACTACTTCTAGAAAAAACAGGGTTATTATAACTAGTTCCCGGAATCCAAACCCTCCTGCTGGTGCATGTGTATCAGTCTCCAGTGGTCCCTCCGGGGGTCTCTCGTGCTGAAGGCTCGTAGTCTTCCTCCCAGGCTTTTTTTCTTGTCCTTCTCCTTTGTCCAACTTGGCTGTATGGCAGAGACTTGTGCAGCGTCCCATGCAAGCTTTGTCTTTTAGTCGTTCTTCAGCTTTCCCCTTCTCCTTAATCTTCTGGCCAGATATCAGAGACTTGCATAGTGTCCCATGCAATAGTGGTTAGCAGTTATTCTGAAACCCCCCCAGATATCAGAGACTTCAAGGAAAAGCCTACAAATACATTTCCCTTCAGGCTCTCTATTGACACAAATTGCTATAACATTCCTTTGCAAGATGCAAGAACTATATACATTTGTCGCGTTAAAGGGGTGTAGCTGATTAACCGTTACGGGCCCGGTTGGATTCAGAGTACTGAACCAGTCGGACATTCACCAAAACTGGGGGTCCGTTCGGACATTCACCAAAAACGTAATAACCGCCTGGGGGTCCGCTCAGACATTCACCAAAAACGTATTAACCACCTGGGGGTCCGTTCAGACATTCACCAACAATGCATTAACCGTCTGGGGGTCTGGTTAGATTCAGAACACTGAACTATCACGGATAACCACCCTCACCCTAGTTGCATTAATGAGAGCTATCACAATGCAATCAAGTATGGTTTATTACAGCAACAGATAATCAGGTTCTTTTGGATTGCCGGTGATAGTGACTATCTGCAAAAGCAAGCTAGTATGCATGAAATACACAGGTGTTATAGGTGTTACAGATGTTATACAGGTGTTGTAGGTGTTACAGATGTTACAGATGTTATAGATGTTATAGATGTTATAGATGTTATAGATGTTATAGATGTTATAAGTGTTACAGATGTTATAGGTGTTATAGGTGTTATAGGTGTTATAGGTGTTACAGGTGTTACAGGTGTTACAGGTGCGCAGCCTAGAAATAAACGCGTTAAAAGGATCAAAGACTCTATAGAGATTTATGAGCAAATATTCAGATCTCACCCAAAGGCGTCCCAATGGGGG
The DNA here is from genome assembly GCF_963932015.1 of Anas acuta. Classification (NCBI taxonomy): domain Eukaryota; kingdom Metazoa; phylum Chordata; class Aves; order Anseriformes; family Anatidae; genus Anas; species Anas acuta. The sequence continues at coordinate 20,121,881 of NC_089016.1, forward strand.
GGGAAGAGAGGCTCAGCCCGTCGACTGATCCCAGGAGTCAGGAGGTCCTAAGGATGCTGTATGTCCTCGGGATGGTATCTCCCCTGACGATGGTATCTTCCCCAACATCCCCTCTCTCTTGGGCCAATTTATATTATTTTCTATCTTTTAGGTGGAGCTTGAGTGGCTCTAGTCAAGCATATCTTAGTTATGATTGGTGTAAAGTTTTCCCGTCTCCGTTTAAAGTAATAGGCTCCGAGAAATTCAGGGCGCATGCTCAGTGAGGGGTGGTCGCACCTTGGAGGCGGGTAGCTTTTGGGATGGAGGTGTGTTTTGGTATTATAATGATATTATAATGAGCAAAAAGTACACTAGGGTACAGCATTTGTCAAAACATGACAGGTCTTTGGCTTAGGGTGGCAAAAAGTGCAGCTTTGTGCACAAGAACAATTGAGGCCCCACCTGATTACAGAGCCTAGCCGTGGTGTCTCCACTCCACTCCACGCTCTGTACTGTTCCTTAGAGCTAGCACACCAAGTTTCCCCAGCGCGATAGCATCTAAGGTTGGGAGCCTAGGGAACGCTCAGATAATGCAGTTATGCCCTACCCTGAAAGCCTCTTCAATGCTGTACGTTTTCCTTAAAAGTGTGAATGTTAGTTTTATTTTCCTAGTTACTTCAGGCATTTACACCACAACATTAACCACTGTTTCTCTTAGACTTGTGGTTATACAAGGGTATGTAAGACAGGTCACATTCATCATACCATGCAGCCCTAGCATTGTTCCATATTCACATGAATCAGATGAACACATTTCACATTCTTGAATTAGAATATTTATGAAATTTTTATGAAAGTTCTTTAAGAAGAAAAGTGCATGATGTGGCTTTAAACTGCACCTTGTGCATTCGATTAAAGACACTTTAATCCAGTGTCCTCTGGAAGTTTGTCTTGAGTCTCTGTAGAAATGTTGTATTGCTGCTGCAAAGTATTTGTTAATAATTACTTACCAGCTGCAAGTAGCATCAATTGGCAAATTTCATACTGGATGAGAAGAAAGCTTTCTGGAGTTAGTGCTAGAGAGAGTGAAGAATACGTATGGCAGGAGTGCAAAATCTGTATCCCATAACAGTGCTCTTTTAACTTGATTTATTCCTAAAGAAATCTCTGAATTTTGATAATAGATGCATGTGGCTGTGTATTTTATATTGCTGCCTATGAAACCATGAAGCTAGTTTGTTGAAATATGGAGTAATGCGAATCTAGAATCTAATGATTTCAAGCTTATCAGCCATGTTTCAATTATGGCTGCAATTGGTCTAATGAAATTTTCAGAGTTCAGTAAAAACGTTTGTGATTACAGTACTTCGCTGGGTCTGTCTGGGCTGGAGTCACCTTTCCCTGCAGCAGCCTACACAGTGCTGTGCTCTGCACTCGTAGCTGGAACAGCACTGATATCACTCCAGTGTTGTGTCTATTGCTGCTGTCGTGGTTTAACCCGGTCGGCAGCTAAACACCACACAGCCGTTCGCTCACCCTCCCCCCTCCCTCTCTGGGACGGGGGAGAGAAATGGAAAGTGAAGCCCATGAGTTGAGATAAAGACAGTTTAATAAGACAGGAAAATAACAATACCAATACCAATACCAATACCAATACCAATAACAATAACAATAATACAATGATGATAATAGTACTACTACTAATAATGTGTGCAAACAAGTGATGCACAATGCAATTGCTCACCACCCGCTGACCGATGCCCAGCCTAACCCCGAGCAGTCCGGCCCCCTCCCCCGGCTAGCCACCCCTAGATATTGTTTAGCATGACATCAGATGGGATGGAATACCCCTTTGGCTAGTTTGGGTCACCTGTCCTGGGTCTGTTCCCTCCCAGCTCTTACTGCACCCCCAGCCTGCCTGTTGGCAGGACAGAGTGAGAAGCTGAGATGTCCTTGGCTTAGTATAAGCACTGCTCTGCAACAATTAAAACATCGGGGTGTTATCAGCACTCTTCTCATCCTAAGCCAAAACATAGCATTCTACCAGCTACTAGGAAGAAAATTAACTCTGTTCTAACTGAAACCAGGACAGCTGCATAGTCGTGCTGTACAGTCGAGCTGCACAGCGTCAGGACTCCCTCCAAGCCCCCAAGAGCCAGAAGGCTGGGGGTGGGCAAGTGATGGGGAGGGGACATCGCCAGGGCAGATGACCTAAACCAACCAAAGGGATATTCCATAACACCTGATATCATACTCAGCAATAAAAAGGAGGGCTCTTGTGGGGGAGGGGGCTGTCGTCCTGAACAACCACTATGCATTTTGAGGCCCTGCTTCCCAGGACATGGCTGAACATCGCTTGTTGATGGGAAGTAGAGAATAACTTTTTTTTTTCTTTCTCTCTGTGCTTCCGTGTGGCCTTGTTTTTTTTGTTGTTTGTTTGTTTGTTTGTTTTTTCCTATTCCCTTTCCCTTTAATTAATTCATTCTCATCTCAAACCTCGAGTTCTGTGTTGTATTTTCTCCCCCTTCCTCTTTGAGGAGAGGGGGAGTGAGAGAGCGGTTGTGGTGGAGCTCGGCTGCCCATCCAAGTAAAACCACCACAGTCCTTTTTGGCACCCAACGTGGGGCTCGAGGGTTGAGATAACAGTAGAACTGATTAAAGGATTTACAACTAACATACTTGCTAGTCACAATGTTCAGTTTGCTGTTAATATTTTTCTGTGTGACTATGTTGTATGTAATCCGTTCTCTGTTCTCTTTTCTCCTCTATATCCGATCAGAGAATGTGTTGAAATATGTGCTTGGTTTCTTTATCATGCTGTGCTGTAACATGTTGGCCTTCAGTTTTGTCTGGTACTCAGGCCCTGCATTGTTATCATTCTGGTCTCCTGGAGATTATCTTTTTGGAAATATTAAGAATTACACCGCCTTCTTTTTCTCCCCTAGAAGTCAATTTGTAAATAATATCGGGGGTGGTGCCTTCTTCTTCTCTCCCTGTGGGCTAACTGCAGCAGCCTTTGAGCATTTTGAATACCCTTGGTTGGATGTCATCCTCCTATTACTAGTTCTAGTGTTTGTCTTCCTCCCTAAGGTTAAACAATTTATTAAGAATATCATCCAAGAACCTGCCCCTAGACAAGGTAGTTGTGGGTGGCAAGGTGTGTGGGAGGATATGGGTAGGTACCTGTCACGGTTGTCTCCTCCAATAGTTTTTAACTTCACCCCTGAACAAGTGTGAAATCCCCAAAAAATGGTAGAATGTTTGAAAGACACATGCCCTGACCCTGGCAATACCAGAGAACTCCACCAGCTTGCTGCACTCTGCTGGGGTCTGGCTTACACCTATTAAATGGTAATTAACACTGCCCAGCACCCTCAAGGGGATGGGGAAGTTTCTGAATTTGATGACGAGATAGCACACACTGTGACCACCCCAGAGGACCGACCATCTATGGTATCAGTCGCCCCTATAGTAAAGACAAAACAATGGAAATGGAAGTCAGCTCGTTTAGTAAGGGAAGAAGCTCCTCCTAAGGATGAGGGAGAAGAGGAAAAGGCAGGCAGCTCTAAAGCAGCGTCATCACAACAGCATCAGGGAGAAGAGACCGAAATCATAGATGAATCAGAAACCACTCGATCCCTATCCTTGAGGGATAGAGTTGTGAGAAATACGAAAGTATTTCAGTCATCATCCAGGTGAGCACATCCTCACCTGGCTGCTTTGATGCTGGGACACTGGGGCCAATAGCCAACAACTAGAAGGCAGTGAAGCCAAGCAGCTGGGATCCCTCTGTAGAGAAAGGCTCATTGATAGAGTAATTGGGAGAGAGGCACAGGTTCTCAGCCTCTGGAGGCGACTCCTGGCAGCTGTGAAAGAAAGGTATCCCCACAAGGAAGATATTGTATACCAAGTAGGCAAGTGGACTACCATGGAGAAAGGTCTCTAGCAACTGAGCTGTGCTGGAGATGATTTATAGTAATTTGTACCATGCCCAGGCACCTAAAGACCCTGATGAAGTCCAGTGCACAGCATCCATGGGGCAGAAGTTTGTACAGGCTGCACCCTCATCACATGCCAGCACACTGGCAGCAGTGGATTGGGAGGAGGGGATGGGGCCAACTGTGGATAATGTATCAAACCAGCTTCATAAATATGAAGAAAATATCTCTGGCCCAGTACGGGCCTGCATTTCAGCCATGGAGAGACTGTCCCAATGGTTAGAAGAACACATAACTTCCTCCTCACCTAGATGGAAGAATCTTTCAGCCATTAAGTGCCAGCAGTCCCCGGCTCAAGCAAGGGAGAATCTGGGACGAACACCACGTGGCACCTTGTGTGTTTATTTACATGACCATGGGGAAGATATGAGGAAGTGGGGCAGTGAACTGACCTTGGCCCTAGCTGCTCAGGTACGTGAACTGCAGAAAGATACAGCAGCAAGAAAAGAGGCCCCTAGGAGGATTGCTGCCCCAGTTTCTGTTAGGCAGTCCTCCAGAGGCAGTAGAAGGGCTAGCATTACTCCTGACCCTGATGAAGAGACCTCTGCTTCACATTTGGAAGAATTAATTGACAGATGCTCCAACCAGTGTTGCAGGAAGAACGGCCGAAAACACGACAGACACTAGTATGGTCAGATCATGTTCTCTCTTTATTACCCGAATAGCCTGAATAGCCTGAATAGTCTGACTTTTATAGCAAACTTGCCCAGGCCACATATAATTGACATAATGTAGGGGAATTCCTCATCCCCTGCGGCACTAGCCATTCATAGAGCTTTGCTGGGGCCTGTTTGTTAATGGAGGGTACCGTAAAAGCAAATCTCTGACAGTCCTGTGCCACCACATCTGGTTGCCTGGACCGATCAGCTCTCTGTACCAACATGTCCTCTACCGGTGCGGTTCTTGGCAGTGTAACTAAGATGTTTTGAGTTTTGGGGTTTGCATTAGCAAATGTAAGCATTTTAAACACACTGCTTTTAGACTCTGCTGTTAGATCAGGATGATCAGGAATTGCTGCCCACAACCGATCGATAAATTTAGCATATGGTTCCGCAGGGGCCTGTTGTACAGATGCGAATGGAGGTGCCTTCTTTTCCCCTGGGAGACTAAGAAGAGCCCTCAGTGGGAGCTGTTCAGCTGTTTGGTGAATAATCGCAGGGAACTGCAGCTGAACCTGGGTATTGAGATAAGGACCCGTCCCTGTTAACATCTCTGCAGTAATCCCATACAGAGGGTCCCCTGGTTGACGCAGTTGACCAGCCCCGCTTCCCCCTGTGCTAACAGCAACCATTTCCTTTCAAACAATAACAATAGGGAAGGAGTTAACAATAAGCGCGCCAAGTTTCAACAGTCAAGTGGACACATTAGTTCTGCCTGGAAAATCCACTGAATTATCTGTCGAGCTGCCTGGGATTGTAAACCGTAGTCCATAACCATTTTTCGAGCTTGTTGTAAAAGCTTGCAATCATGCAACTGCCACAACCCGGTGCCTTGCACAGGGTCTATAATAATAGGGCAGGCCAAGGATGTAGCATGCCAATGCCCTTCTATGATGGCATCACGTATGACATCAGAGCACCTGTCCCTCCTTGGTGCCGACAGTGGTGTAGCGACGGACAATGAGGGAGTCAGCTTCGGTGGGGCAGACGAGAGAGGAAGCTCCTCCGAATCCGTAATTTTTAAGTTCTCCAATTTCACTAGCAGTTCTTGGAACAACTCCTCCAGTGAAGGTCGATTTTCGCAAGCTGCTGCTGCACCTCTCATTGGCGAAGCATCCCGAGTGGATTTATTGCTGCCTGGCAGCGGCACAGATGCTGGCAGCACAGCTTTATCAAGATTTTCCGGTGCGGGGGGTGGGGAGGGCAACCCCCACTCCCCATCAGCACTCTGCTCCGATAGTCCCTTAGTTATTTCTGCCGCTGACTGATTTATTGGAGAGGTCATACCCCAAACCGGGGTGGGTGCAGGACCCGACGAAAAAGATCGTGTCAGCCGCGTTCCTGAGGTCTCAGGTTTTGTACTCGGCGTTCTGTCAGTCCCAGACGGTACTGACAAGGCTTGCACCGCCACCATAGCGAGCTGCTGTTCGGTTTTCATACCGCACAGCACATTAATCACTGTGTGCCATGTCCCACTTACATCTTTATCTAGCTTTCCACTTGAGATGGCTTTATCCCATAAGCAATCTCCTATGTGCTGCCACTCAGCTGGGCTAAACATTAGAGGGATTTCCTTCAGAAAACCCTCCTTCTGAGCCCAGTGCACCAAGGATTTGATCTTTTTTTTTTTTTTTACATTGGAAGATACACCTGTGTTAGAGAGAATACTAGAGAGAAGCTGGATAGCTGCTTCCTCCTCCGTGGTTATGTCAGACGAGCGGCAGGGTCGTGATCTCCACCCCTCTGCTATGTGACGACTCGCCACACGGTGGCGGTCGTCTGCCGTTTCCACGGACGCCTCCGATCTCCCGTAGCAACTCGACTCCGGATGTCCCGCGTCTCACTGCAATACGTCAATTTTCCCCATCTCACCGCGATTCCTCTGTTCCCGCGTCTCACCGCGATCTCTGTATCTTTCACCGCGATCTCTGTATCTGTCTCCCGCGTCTCACCGCGATCTCTCTATATCTCCGCGTCTCACCGCGATCTCTCTGTTCGGGTCTGTGCTCAGAGTCTCTTAGCGTCTCTCAGGTCTCTCAGCGTCCCTCAGCGTCTGCGGGTCTCAGCCTGTTCGGGCGCCATATGTTGCAGGAAGAACGGCTGAAAACATGACAGACACTAGTATGGTCAGATCATGCTCTCCCTTTATTACCCGAATAGCCTGACTTTTATAGCAAACTTAACAGGGGCAGATAGTGTCTCACACAAGGTCAAAAGCACTCAGACAAACAACTGCAAGAAAACAACCCCACCTGCAAGAAAACAACCCCCTTGTGATTAGCAGTCATGTAGATCCCGTCCCTGAAGCCAGCTGCTGGCAACAATATTTATTTTTCTAAATTCCTCAATCAGGCGATGTGGGAACACTGTCATGGGAACTTCTCATAGTCGTCCTTGTAGCTTGGTTTGCTCAGCTGCAGCGAGTCATGGGATCTTTGCTGTTTCAAAAATCCCTCAACAAACCAGGAATAGAGAGGCCCTGCCTCTGGCCAGGTAGAGGAGAGGGACAACCAGATTTACTGGACTCTGTGGATTCGATGGCCCGGCACACCGGAACCTCAGAAATATAAAGTTCTAATGGACACAGGCACACAGTGTACCTTAATGCCATCAGGCCACCAAGGGGCAGAATTCATATGTATCTCTGGAGTGACAGGGGGATCCCAACAGCTAACTGTACTGGAAGCTGAAGTGAGTCTAACTGGGAATGAGTGGCAAAAGCACTCCATCGTGACTGGCCCAGAGGCTCCATGCATCCTCAGCATAGACTACCTCAAGAGAGGGTACTTCAAGGATCCAAAAGGGTGCCGATGGGCTTTTGGCATAGGTGCCTTGAGCACAGAGAAGATTAAGCAGCTGTCTACCCTGCCTGGTCTCTCAGAAGACAATTCTGCTGTAGGATTGTTGAAGGTTGAAGAACAGCAAGTGCCAATTGCGACTACAACTGGGCACCGGCGGCAATATCGCACCAACTGAGACTCCCTGATTCCTATCCATGACTTAGTTCATCATCTGGAGAGCCAAGGAGTGATCAGCAAGACTCGCTCACCCTTTAATAGCCCTATATGGCCAGTGCGAAAGTCTAATGGCGAGTGGAGGCTAACACTGGACTATTGGGGCCTAAACGAAGTCACACCACCACTGAGTGCTGCAGTGCCAGACATGCTGGAACTTCAGTATGAATTAGAGTCAAAGGCAGCTAAGTAGTATGCTACAATCGATATCGCTAATGCATTTTTCTCCATCCGTCTAGCAGCAGCATGCAGGCCACAATTTTCTTTCACTTGGAGGGGCATTCAGTACACTTGGAATCGACTGCCCCAGGTGTGGAAACACAGCCCTACCATTTGCCATGGACTGATCCAGACAACACTGGAACAGGGGGACGCTCCTGAACACCTGCAGTACATCGATGATATCATCATGTGGGGCAACACAGCAGAAGAAGGTTTTGAGAAAGGGGAGAAATTAATTCAAATTCTCCTGAAAGCTGGCCTTGCTATTAAATGGAATAAGGTCAAGAGACCCGCACAGGAAATCCAGTTCTTGGGGGTAATATGAAAGGAAGAACGTCGCCACATTTCGTCGAATGTGATCAACAAAATAACGGTTATGTCTCCGCCAACCAGCAAAAAAGAAATATAAGCTTTCCTAGGCCTTGTGGGATTCTGGAGAATGCATGTTCCAGGCTATAGTCAGCTTGTGAGTCCTCTAAATTGAGTAACTCAAAAGAGGAACTATTCCGAGTGGGGCCACGAGCAACAACAGGCCTTTGAACAACTCAGACAAGAAATAGCTCATGCAGCAGCCTTTGGGCCTGTCCATACTGGACCGGCTGTGCAAAACATACTTTACACTGCAGCTGGGGAGCATGGCCTCACCTGGAGCCTCAAGCAGAAGACCCCAGGAGAAACTCTAGGTCGACCTCTGTGTTTCTGGAGCTGGCACTATCGAGGATCAGAAGCCAATTACACCTCAGCTGAAAAGGCGATATTAACAGCATATGAGGGTGTGAGCTGCTTCAGAAGTTGTTGGTACAGAAGCACAGCTCCTCTTGGCCCCACGGCTACCTGTGTTACATTGGATGTTCAAAGGGAAAATTCCCACTACACACCATGCAACCGATGCTACGTGGAGTAAGTGGGTAGTGTTAATTACACAGTGGGCTCGAATGGAAAAACCTAATCACCCAGGAATCCTGGAAGAGATCATGGACTGGCCGGAGGGCAGGGATTTCGGAGTGCCGACAGAAGAGGTACCAGCATATAATGAGTTGCCAGAAGACAGAAAGCAGTATGCGTTGTTTACTGATGGATCCTGCCGTGTGGTAGGGAGCCATCGGAAATGGAAAGCTGCTGTGTGGAGTCCCACATGACGAGTTGTGGAGGCCATGGAAGGGGAAGGCGAGTCGAGTCCGTATCCAGAAGTGCAAGCCATACAACTGGCCCTAGAAATTGCTGAAAGAGAAAAATGGGCAGCACAGTATCTCTACACTGACTCATGGATGGTGGCAAATGCTCTGTGGGGGTGGCTACAGCAATGGAAACAGAGCAACTGGCAGCACAGAGGTAAACCTATCTGGGCTGCTACCCTGTGACAAGAAATTGCTTACCGGGTAGAAAACCTGCATGTAGAAGTACGTCATGTAGATGCCCACGTGTCCAAGAGTCGCGTTACCGAAGAACTTCAGAACAACAAAGAAGTGGATCGAGCTTCAAAAATTGAAGGGGCTCAGGTGGACCTGGACTGGGGATGTAAGAGTGAGCTGTTTGTAGCTCGATGGGCTCGTGAAACATCAGGACATCTGGGGAGGGATGCCACATACACATGGGCTAGTGATCGAGGGGTGGACCTGACCACTGAGGTCATCACACAGGTTACCCATGAGTGTGAGACCTGTGCTGCAATCAAGAAAGCCATGAAGGTAAAATCTCCCTGGAACAGGGGGAGGTGGCTAGGGTTTCGATACGGTGAGGCCTGGCAGATTGACTGCATCAGACCATTCCCACAAACCCACCAAGGCAAACGGTACATACTCACCATGGTAGAAGCAACTACTGGGTGGCTGGAAACATACCCTGTAAACCATGCCACGGCCCGAAACACTATCTTGGGTCTAGAAAGGCAAGTGCTGTGGCGTCATGGTACACCAGAGTGAATTGAGTCTGACAATGGGAGTCATTTCCGAAACAATCTTGTCACCTCCTGGGCCAAGAGGCATGGTATTGAGTGGGTGTATCACCTCCCTTATCACCCACAAGCCTCTGGGAAGGTTGAGAGGTACAATGGACTGTTAAAGACTATGTTATGAGCATTGGGTGCTGAGACATGGAAACAACGGGACATAAATCTACCAGAGGCCACTTGGCTAGTTAACAACAGGAGGTCTGACAGCTGTCCTGGTCCTGCCGAAACAAAATCCCTACACATGGTGAAAGGAGCTAAAGTCCCCGTAGTGCACATAGGGAAGTGGATGGGGAAGGCGGTGTGTGTTGCCCCTGCTTAGGGAAAAGGCAAACCCACTCGTGGGATTGTCTTCGCCCAAGGACCAGGGTATACCTGGTGGGTAATGCAAAAGGATGGGGAGTATCAGGTGCGTGCCTCAAGGAGATTTGACCTTGGGAGAAAAATAATCTGTAATCCAAGTTATGTGTTGTAGGAGGACACTATAGAACCAATGACAGGTCAACTTTGCAAGGAACTAGGCAAGTGCAACAGTGACATGAGCTGAGCTGGTGCTGTTGTCAAGAAAACTAACTTCACCTGCCCTGAGTGGCCACTTTGACAGATGAAGCTGAACCCATCAACAGTTTTTATGAACATTTTGGGGAAAGGCCTATGGAATGAAAAGAAGTACGGACCTATAAATATTTTAATGGACAGGGAACAGAGGTGATGAGAATATCTATATACTAAAGGATGTGGGTATAATGCTTGAATGCTTGGGTTTGCAGAAATGAATATTGGTTTATTTGCAGAACAAGTTCACTGCTTATCCAATAATGGGTTCATTTACAATATAAATATGTGCTGGGATGGTAAATTTGAGTTTTGGTTAGTGTACAATGTCCCTTATTGAAGTGGTTAATTTTTTCTTGCAATGTTTTTATTGGTCATCTTCATAGAATGGCACATCTTTGTAATGTTTCTGAAGTTTGATTTGATGGAGTGCTAGACCATTTAGCTTTCTTGAGTATTCTTTCGGCCTACCTTTTTACAGGCTGTATATAATCAGTTTAATTGGTCACATTATCAATTGTTATATTGTATTATTCTTAAAAGAAGAGGGCATGTTACTTGCCTCTGCTTTCCCCTAGATAATCAGTTGGTTTTTATGAATTAGGGACAAGGAGAAAATTAATCATATTTTTCATGTCCTCTTGTATTTGGCAGAATGATGCTGACTCTGTAATGGTGTGGTACCCCGGCGTTTTTTTCCTGGCCTGTGACTATTTAAAGTGTTTTCTTATTTTAGATAGATGGATAGATAGATGTATTATTTATAAAACATATAAGTGAGCTCACTTAAGCTAACTTATAAGACACCTTAAAATTAGAACCAAAAGAAGAGCTGAGGCTGAGAAATGCATTTACATCCCTGACTTGTTAGTTTGAAATTATATTTGCTTTCATTTCTGGCAGTCTTTTGAAGTTGTCAATGTTAAGCCCCCTTTCGGGTCTGCACATGTAATTTTCTGTTTTTATGGCTCTGGGGAGAAACTGAAGGCTCTCCTACCTACTTCACAAGCTTGATTTCTAAAGCAAAAAAGTGGTGTCATAGTTTCATGTTCATCATCAGTTCCTTAGCAGTAAGTTGTATTAATGTGTTTTTTTGGGGTTGGGACTGTGGTTTTATTTCTTATTTTTTTGCTTTGTCTTAACTCCAAACCTAAATTTTCTTCAAAAAGGATCCCTCTGTACAGAAGCAGAAGACATTTTGCACTGGCCAGGCACTTGCTTATTCACATAGTCCAGTATGTGTGTGTTCTACAAAGAAAGAAAAGCACTTGTGCAGCAGCAAGATGTCTGATCTGACCTGCTTATTAAGGACCACATTAAACTGAAAACTCTGAAATTATTCTGTGAATGTGATGAAATTAGAATTTAGTAATTGCTTCATAAAATTTCTTAACAGTTACAATAATGAGATGTAATTGCTGGCTCAGAACTGAGTAGGCTGTTCACGTGTAGGAAGATAAATACATTTCTCTCCCACATGGCTTTAACAGTCTGTGAGCATTCTGGTTTTCCTGCCTTTTTATTCCCTTTGATGTCCACGGTTCTTTTGGGAAGCCCTTTAACATACAGCTTCCTGTTTCGTTTGAGAATAGCAATGGGACAGTTGGTGCAGAAAACTAGTGAAACTGAGTTACCCAAATCAAAGGCACTCCTTAAGGAGCAAAACTGGAAAAAAAAAAAAAAAAAAAAAAAAAGCCAGGCTTCTGCATGAATGCTTCAAAGCTCTTTGGTTTCTAATTTCATTCTCATTTGAAAACTTCAGTAAAGTTGCTTCTCATGCAAGTGTCTCATTTTTAATTGGTAAAATTTCAGCGTAGTAGGCACTTATTAGTAGATTTTAAATGAGCTGTGCAAGTTGAGCAAAAGAAATTAGATGAATAGAGTGCAATATTTCTGTTAAACTCATATTTCTGGCTTTGTTGCATCAGGGAATAAATGGTATTAAATGAGAACCATTTTTCAAATATAAAGTTTATAATATTCTGAGTTTAGGGGTGCAACTCTTTGACCCTATGAAACATAAAATTGGAAAAGTTTTATTTCAGAAATGTCAGCTTTCAGTTTTCAATAATCAAAGAGCAAGGTTAAAAAAAAAAAGTCAGTAGATAGTCATAGTGTAATAACTAACCTTCATTTTTATTAACACATAAAATAAAACTAGTTCCTGTGTCTTTTATTACTCTTCTATTGGCACTGTTATAACAAGGTATTTGTGTTGCTCAGAGCTGCATGGCTTGGAGGATGCTCTGAAACGTGCAGGTGTCGTGGTTCCGCTCAAGTGGGCAGCCGAGCTCCACCACAGCCGCTCTCTCACTCCCCCTCCTCAAAGAGGAATGGGGAGAAAATATGTGAAAAGGGCTCAAGGATTGAGATAAGGACGAGAAAATCACGCAATAATTAGTGTAACGGGCAAACCAGACTCAGCATAAGAAGACAGATAGTAAGATTTATTGCTCATTACTAACAAGCTAGAGAAGTGAGAAACAAAGGAAAGAAACAAAAAGCACCTCCCCCCCCATCCACCCTCTTCCACCTCCTCCCCCCAAGCGGCGCAGGGGAACGGGGGAATGGGGGTTATGGTCAGTCTACAGCACTTCTTCTCTGCCGCTCCTTCTCAGTCACTCTCGTCCCCTGTGCTGTGGGGTCCCACCCACGGGATGCAGTCCTTGATGAACTGATCCGGCGTGGGCTTCCCACAGGCAGCAGCTCTTCCAGAACTGCTCCAGATATGGGTCCGTACCACGGGGTCCATCCCTCAGGAGAAAACTGCTCCAACCTGGCTCCCCTACGGGCAGCAGCTCCTGCCAGATCACCTGCTCCTGCGTGGTCTCCTCTCCACAGGCTACAGGTCCGGCCTGGAATCTGCTCCGGCAGGGGTCTTCCACAGGCGGCAGCCTCCGTCCATGCAGGGCCACCTGCTCCACCGTGGTCTCCTCCATGGGCTTCAGCGTGAAACCCTGCTCCACCGTGGTACTCCATGGGCTGCAGGGGGACATCCTGCTTCACCATGGTCCTCACCACAGGCCGCAGGGGACTTCTGCTCCGGCGCCTGGAGCACCTCTCCCCCTCCTTCTACACTGACCTTGGCACCTGCAAGGCTGTTTCTCACTCCCTTGACTCTCCCGGCTGCTGTGTGGCGCAGCGTTTTTTCCCTGTCTTAAATATGCTCTCACAGAGGCGCAAAACAACATTGCTTATTGGCTCAGATCTGGAAAACAATGGGGCCCTTCCCAAACATGGGGCGGCTTCTAGATCTTTCTCACAGAAACCACCCCTATGGCCCCCTGCTACCAAAACCTTGCCATGTAAACCCACTACAGCAGGTTTGCATCATACCATGCAGGAGCCTGGACTTCAGCAGCAGCTTTTTAATGCAACTGCAAGAACGATCTGTAGACAAGCCTTTTATGTTCTGGATTCAAATTTTAATTGGACAATTAAATCTCAGTTTACTGTTCTCTCTATCATAACAGCCAAGTGTCCATAATAGCAAACCCTCGAGAAAAGAGACGTCTGATCTCACACCAGTGTATATCAAGAGACTTCACAAGTCAAGTTACACAGTAATAAAAGATCAAGTTTTGAAAGGCATTCTTAGAATAAATGCCCTGGGGCCAGAGCTGTTTAATATTGAACCCCCCAAGCATCATCTTTCCCCTTTCTTTTTTGTAACCAAAAGAAAAGGAAAATTAATTGAGAGCAATGAATAGTTTCACCGAAGTAGTGATTTCTGCCTCTGCAGACATTGGAAGGGGTGTAGTCACAAATCCCTAATTTCTAATAAGTGATTTGTAAATATCTCTGGTCTGAGCTGTTTAAGAGTAATAGGTAATTATTTCCTCTTATTTACTTTTTCATTGCACATAGATTATACTTGTGCTAGAAAGAAATTACCTTAATGAAAGAAATGGAAAAGAACCTAGTCATATTGTTGCTAAGTTTTCTAAATAAAAGATGTTTTTTTTTCTAAATCAGAATTGTGCTGGCTTCCATTGGTTGTGTTCATGGTGCAAGCCATGAGCATGCAGGATGCCCTGCAGGCCTGACTCTGCTTTGGGGACCAGTTGGTAGAAGTGATGGCATTCTCTAATTCCTGTCCCGTAAGACTTTCATGGGGGTTGTCATGTCACTGAACTAAACAAGGGAAAAGCATCTTTCTTCAACTTTATATGATTTACCTGCAACTCAAATAGCGTGTTTGATTTTCTGTCTTTGCTTTAAAGCAGTAGAAAATGACCCGTCCATCCCAGCAAACTTCCATTGCCCTATAATGCTATGCCTGATTAATCTGATACTCTGAAATGTTGTTGTTGTTGTTGTTGTTGCCTGTCCTTTGCTTTGGTGGCATTTACCATGTGCTACATGCCTTAGATTTTAGCAATAATTTCTACTCAGTATGGAAGGCCACAAAACTGACTGACATTGCCCCAGAAGTAAGAATTAGAAGCTTCAAAGACATTTTGCTTTTAATGCTGCTTAACTTTCAAATAGTTTTGTAGCATGGTAGATTAGAGGAGAGCCTACTTAAATCCAACCTGGATATAAATGATATTCTATTTATGAGAAACTTTATAATGAGATTGTTTTTCCACACAGAGCAGTATGGTACAAAAATGATAATCCTATTTTTTTGGGATGTTCCAGGTGGAGTGAAAATGAATGGCTTTTCAGAAAAAAGCTTTTCACAGAGAGAGGGGCTGACCAGAGAAAAGAGGCAGTTTCTAGGCAGCACCATGGGCAGTACCCTGAGCACACCACAAACCAGTGTCAGGTAGATATCACAGAAAAGAGGCTGTCGAGGACTTAAAGAATAAAACATAAGCTTTGAGAACATTTAGTACAAAATATTTCATCACTTCTGTAAGGGTCCCCAGCAGTGTCTCCCTGAGAGGAAATGAAGAAAAACATCCTACTGTTTGCTCCATGCAGAAGTAGAACTGGTCTCACTGGAGTCAACGCAAGATTTCCGTGAACAACCAGGCCTAGGACCATACAGTGTATATTGCTCTTCCGGGAAAGGAATGCTTTGCTATCATTGCCATGAATGTTTACAAAAAGAGTGGGGGGTCCTATAGCAAAGCCTATGCTACCTGCCCATCTGTTTCTAAATAGTGGTTTACTATCAAAAACATGTTGGTGAAGTTTACAAGATAGATCAACAATTTCATAAATAATTGTACTATGATTCTTCTGGTTGCAGATCCTTGTGATTGAATGCCCCAAATGTTTGCTGAACCATGCTACCAGAAGTGTTACCAGAATTGCTGTGTAACTGCTGTATGCTCTCACATCATTCAAAACAAAGATAAATTTAAATTTTCACAATCACAAAGATAAATCAAATTAAAAACAAAAACACACTAGAATACCTCACAGTGCATTCCAAAGGAACTGTGCAAGAGTTTGATAGTGAAGACATCTCTGGCCAGCAGAGATTTATGCCTGAGGCAATGTTTATCTGTGCTACTGTGATTAAGACAGAAGACTAATTTTATCTGCAAAAAGGCAATGAAGACTCTCATAGGGAACATTCACACTCCAGTCTGACAGTAGTTCGGCCTAACTTCAGATCTGCTCACCTGGTCCCCACAGCACTGGAGCTACACAGCACAAATGTTGGTCAGGATGAAGCTGCTCTAGAATCCAGCTTCCTGGGCAGCTTTTGCAGACTGAACCTCCCACAGCTACATTATTATTAACACCAAACTTCTTAATTTCAAAGAACACATACTCGAGCTGCAGGCACATGTTTTACTGCAGTTCAGACGTCTTCAGAGAGACTAAGAAAAAGGCTAAAGATCAGGACTCTAGCTAAATCTTCACACACAGGCTGAATCAAAATGCCATGATTACAGTGACAAGAGGATGCTGCTGGTATGGACAGTAAGCAAGAAGGAAGATTAACAGAAGTGGGACAGAAGTCTTAGATCTACGTTTTCATTGTGCTGAGCATGAACAGACAAACACTGATGAGGCACCAGGGAGACAGAGAAAGTTGAAGTTTAGGTTTATGCAGTAGATCATACACCAGACCTGTGAAAAATCAGAAACAGGTTCTGGAAGGTCAAAACAACTAGACTGAAATATCTGTAAGAAAAAAGTCCGGTGGAATGGTAAGAAATAATAGATACACATTGTGTAAGTCGTAGTTTTTGACTTTCTACTTCAACATATTTTAATCTAGATATTAAAAATCAGACTAAATAACAACTTTTTCCTCTTCAGTTTTAACATTAAACACTAGATAGGAATAAACAGTTTTCTAATATTGTTAACTTATAATGTTAAAGGTAACCATGCACGCGTTCCTGTTCATGTCAGCTGTCGTGGTTTAACCCGGCCGGCAGCTAAACACCACACAGCTGTTCGCTCCCCCTCCCCCTCCCTCTCTGGTATGGGGGAGAGAAATGGAAAGTGAAGCCCATGAGTTGAGATAAAGACAGTTTAATAAGACAGGATAATAATAATAATAAATAAATAAATAATAATAATAATAATAATAATAATAATAATAATAATAATAATAATAATAATACTACAATGGTGATAATAGTACTACTACTAATAATATGTACAAAGAAGTGATGCACAATGCAATTGCTCACCACCCGCTGACCGATGCCCAGCCTAACCCCGAGCAGTCCGGCCCCCTCCCCCGGCTAGCCACCCCTAGATATTGTTTAGCATGACGTCAGATGGTATGGAATACCCCTTTGGCTAGTTTGTGTCACCTGTCCTGGGTCTGTCCCCTCCCAGCTCTTACTGCACCCCCAGCCTGCCCGCTGTCAGGACAGAGCAAAAGGCTGAGATGTCCTTGGCTTGGTGTAAGCACTGCTCTGCAACAATTAAAACATCGGGGTGTTATCAGCACTCTTCTCATCCTAAGCCAAAACACAGCATTCTACCAGCTACTAGGAAGAAAATTCTGTTCTAACTGAAACCAGGACATCTATCCACCCCTTATTCCATACCATTTATGTCATGCTCAGGTTACACTCTTTTCTATGCATTCTAATTAGTCACCATTTTCATCTAGGGTATATAGTAGTCATGGTAGTGATAACATACAGTATTACATAGTAATCAACATGGTACAATTCAATTCATGGGCTATTCTCACCCAGTATTCAATCCCCTTGAGGTACACACCGGACCTCCCCGTTCTTTTGCATCACCCACAAAGTGTATCCAGGTCCCTGAGCAAAAGCCATTCGACAAATGGGTTTGCCTTTTCCTGAGGCAGGAGTAGCCCAGACTGTTTTACCCAGCATATTTCTTACATGCACTACAGGGACTTTATCCCCATCTACAGTACGTAACAGGTTTGATTGGGCAGGTCCAGCTCGGTTGGCAGATCCCCTAGTATTGACTAACCAGGTGGCCTTTGCCAAATGCGTATCCCAATTTTTGAATGTCCCAGCGCCCATTGCTTTCAATGTAGTCTTTAACAGTCCATTGTATCGTTCAACTTTCCCGGAGGCTGGTGCATGATAGGGGATGTGATATACCCACTCAATACCATGCTCTTTGGCCCAAGTGTCTATAAGGTTGTTTCGGAAGTGAGTCCCATTGTCTGATTCTATTCTTTCTGGGGTGCCATGTCACCATAGGACTTGCTTTTCAAGGCCCAGGATAGTGTTTTGGGCAGTGGCATGAAGCACAGGATATGTTTCCAGCCATCCGGTGTTTGTTTCCACCATGGTAAGTACGTGTTGCTTGCCATTGCGAGTTTGAGGGAGTGTGATGTAATCAATCTGCCAGGCCTCTCCATATTGATATTTCAGCCATCGTCCTCCATACCAAAGAGGCTTTGACCGTTTGGCTTGCTTGATTGCAGCACACGTTTCACAGTCATGAATAACCTGTGCTATGGAATCCATGGTCAGGTCCACCCCTCGATCACGAGCCCACCTGTATGTTGCATCTCTACCTTGATGGCCTGAGGTGTCATGGGCCCATCGGGCTATAAATAATTCACCTTTATGTTGCCAGTCCAGGTCCACCTGAGCCACTTCAATGTTAGCAGCCTGATCCACCTGCTGGTTGTTTTGATGTTCTTCAGTAGCCCGATTCTTGGGCACATGAGCATCTACATGGTGTACCTTTACAGCCAGGTTCTCTACCTGAGCAGCAATATCTTGCCACAATGCAGCAGCCCAGATGGGTTTGCCCCTTCGCTGCCAGTTGTTTTGCTTCCATTGCTGTAACCATCCCCACTGGGCATTTGCTACCATCCATGAATCGGTGTAGAGATAGAGAACTGGCCTTTTTTCTCGTTCAGCAATGTCTAAAGCCAGCTGAATGGCCTTCACTTCTGAAAACTGACTTGATTCACCTTCTCCTTCAGCAGCTTCTGCAACTTGTCGCGTAGGACTCCATACAGCAGCCTTCCATCTCCGATGCTTCCCCACAATACGACAAGACCCATCAGTGAACAGGGCATATTTCTTCTCATTCTCTGGTAACTGGTTGTACAGTGGGGCTTCTTCAGCACGACCCACCTCCTCCTCTGATGATATCCCAAAGTATTTGCCTTCTGGCCAGTCCATAATCACTTCCAATATTCCTGGGCGACTGGGGTTTCCTATTCGAGCCCGCTGAGTAATCAGTGCAACCCACTTGCTCCATGTAGCATCAGTTGCATGATGTGTAGATGAGACCCTTCCCTTGAACATCCAGCCTAGTACCGGCAGTCAGCGTGCTAGGAGGAGATGCGCTTCAGTACCGACCACCTCCGAAGCAGATCAAACTCCTTCGTATGCTGCCAATATCTCCTTTTCAGTTGGAGTATAGCGGGCCTCAGATCCTCCGTATCCCCGACTCCAAAACCCCAGGGGTCGACCTCGAGTTACCCCAGGTTCTTTCTGCCAGAGGCTCCAGGTGGGGCCGTTCTCCCCGGCTGCAGTGTAGAGCACATTCTTTACATCTGGTCCTGTTCGAACTGGCCCAAGGGCTACTGCATGAACTATTTCCTGCTTGATTTGTTCAAAGGCTTGTCGTTGCTCAGGGCCCCATTCAAAATCATTCTTCTTACGGGTTACTTGGTAGAGCAGGTTTACAATCAGACTGTAATTTGGGATGTGCATTCTCCAAAACCCCATGACACCTAGGAAAGTCTGTGTTTCTTTTTTGCTAGTTGGTGGAGACATAGCTGTTATTTTGTTGATCACATCCATTGGGATTTGACGACGTCCATCTTGCCATTTTATTCTTAAAAACTGGATCTCTCGTGCAGGTCCTTTGACTTTATTTTGTTTTATGGCAAAACCGGCTTTCAGAAGGATTTGGACTATTTTCTTCCCTTTCTCGAAAACTTCCTCTGCTGTGTCACCCCACACAATAATGTCATCGATGTACTGCAGGTGTTCAGGAGCTTCCCCCTGCTCTAGCGCAGACTGGATCAGTCCATGGCAAATGGTAGGGCTGTGTTTCCACCCCTGGGGCAGCCGATTCCAAGTATATTGGACTCCCCTCCAAGTGAAAGCAAATTGTGGCCTGCACTCTGCTGCTCAAGGGATGGAGAAAAATGCATTAGCGATATCAATTGTGGCGTACCACTTGGCTGCCTTCGATTCAAGTTCGTACTGGAGTTCCAGCATGTCCGGCACTGCAGCATTCAGTGATGGCGTGACTTCGTTCAGGCCACGATAGTCCACTGTTAGTCTCCACTCACCATTCGACTTTCGCACTGGCCATATGGGACTATTGAAAGGTGAATGAGTCTTGCTGATCACTCCTTGGCTCTCCGATTGACGAATTAGCTTATGGATGGGAATCAGGGAGTCTCGGTTAGTGCGATATTGCCGCCGGTGCACAGTTGTGGTAGCGATTGGCACTTGCTGTTCTTCGACCCTCAGCAACCCCACAACGGAGGGGTCCTCTGAGAGACCAAGTAAGGTAGATAATTGTTTAATGCCCTCTGTCTCTAAGGCAGCTATGCCAAAAGCCCACCGGAACTCTTTTGGGTCCTTGCAATATCCTCTTCTAAGAGTCTATGCCAAGGATACATGGAGCATCCGGGCCAGTCACAATGCGGTGCTTTTCCCACTCATTCCCAGTCAGACTCACTTCAGCCTCCAATACAGTCAACTGCTGAGATCCCCCTGTCACTCCACAAATACAGATGGGCTCTGGTCCTTTATAGCTCGATGGCATTATAGTACATTGTGCACCGGTGTCTACTAAAGCCTTATACTTCTGTGCGCGTGATGTGCCAGGCCATCGAATCCACACAGTCCAATAAACTCGATTGTCCCTTTCCTCCCCCTGGCTGGAGGCAGGGCCCCCCTAATCCTGGTCAGAATCTTCTTCATTTCTGTGTTTGAAGGACTGTCTGCTGGAAGTTGGACTTCCTTTTCAGACTTTCAAAACTTTTCAGAGAATCCCTTTTTCCCGATTGTTTTCTTTTGCAACTCACGTACCCGTGCCTCTAGGGTAACGGTAGATTTTCCATCCCATTTTCTCATGTCCTCTCCATGGTCTTGTAAGTAAAACCACAGGGTGGCACGGGGTGTGTACCCACCATATCGTCTTCCTTGTGTGGATGAACGCCTACCCCTGATAGCTGAGACACTGCTTTGTACAGGTGTGGAGGAGAGTAATCTCTCTTCAAGTTGGTGAACCTTTTCAGAAAGTTTCTCCACAGCTGAGATGCAGGCGTGTAAGGAAGAGGAGAGACTTTCTTCGTACTGCCGGAGTTGTTTAGCCACTTCATCCACTGTGGGTTCCTCATCCTCTTTCCAGGCCATTATTGCCAACGAGCTGGCATATGATGATTGTGCAGTCCGTACAAACTTCCGACACATGGGTCGTGTACACCTGACTTCATCTGGATCTTTGGATGTTTGTCCGAGGTCTGGATCCTCATAAATCACTTCCCGTAGAGCTAATTCCCTCAGGTACTGGATTCCTTTCTCCATAGTGGTCCGCTTGCCTGGTAGACATACAAGTTCTTCCTTGAAGGGATACCTTTCCCTCACAGCTGACAGGAGACGCCTCCAGAGGCTGTGAGATTGTGCTCCATCTGCAATTGCTTTGTCAATGCCAGCGTCTCTAGCAAGGGATCCCAGTCGCTTGGCTTCCCTGCCATCGAATTCCACACAATTGGCTCCAGTGTCCCAGCATCGGAGCAGCCAGGTGACAAGCTGCTCACCTATACAACGACCAAAATCTTTTCGCACATCTCATAGCTCGCACTCGTATAGGCTTTGGGTAGTTACTGTTGATTTTTCAGCATCCTCATCTTCCTCCTCCTGAATCCTTGATGGCCCAGCGTCGTCGTCGTCGTCTCTATACCTAGATTTGGCAGAAGACTCTCTGCGTTCTAAACGACCTGAATCTCTATACCATTTTTTCACCTCCTCTACAGGAGCAGCTTGCACTGCTACAGCTCGTTTCTCTGACCCAGCCACAGGATCTGGAGCAGCTGCAGGAACCGGAGCTGGAGCGGCTGCAGGAACTGGAGTTGGAGCAGTTGCAGGAGCTGGGACTGGAGTAGCGCAGGAGCTGGGACTGGAGCTGCTGCAGGAACCGGAGCTGGAGCAGCTGCAGGAGCTGGGACTGGAGCGGCTGCAGGAACTGGATCTGGAGCGGCTGCAGGAGCTGGGACTGGATCGGCTGCAGGAGCTGGAACTGGAGTAGCTGCAGGAACTGGAACTGGAGCGGCTGCAGGAGCTGGAACTGGAGTAGCTGCAGGAACTGGAACTGGAGCGGCTGCAGAGTCCACCGTAGGGGTCACAGTGGCCGTTGGATCTGTCACAGGACTTGGAGTGGCCGCAGGGTCTGTCACTAAGTTGATAGCAGTATCAATGGCAGCTCGATAGGCATGAGCCAGGCCCCAGCACGTTACAATGATCTGTGTTACTTTGGAACTGCCAGAATCATGACACCTTTTTTTCAAGCATTCTGCCAGTTTTTTAGGATTTTGCAGTTGTTCAGGGGTGAATTTCCAAAACACTGGAGGTGCCAACTGCTCTAGATGCCTGCCCATATCCTCCCATACTCCCTGCCACCCACAACTATCCTGCCTCCGGGCAGATCTCTGGATGAGCTTCCTAAGTAGTTGTTTAACTTTAAGCAGAATCTGAAGCACATTCAGGAGTAATAACGACAAGATCATGCTGGTTTGAGTATCCCAAGGATATTCAATATCTTGGAGAGCTATTGTAACAAGCTCAGAGGATAAGAGGGTGGTGAAGGAGGAAGGGAGAGTGATCAAGGAGGATATAGGGGTGGTGAAGGAGAAAGGGAGAGTAATCAAGTAAGTAAAAATATCTTCCCCTTTCCCCTCCACAGATTGACTCCCTAATGGAAAAAAACAATAGGTATAATTGCTAATAGTTTCCAAGATACAGTTTCCAAAGTACAGAGTCGACGATGTTACTGAGTACAAATAACAAGTTAGAGTCATGACCAGATATCTCATCGTCTCATAAGCCATTGCTACAACACTCAGTACCATAATGATCTGAAACCAGGGCCCGGACAGGATAAACAACACGACAGAGAGCACATACGGAAAATAATGTACTATAATACTCAATTTGGAAAACAGGCACAGCAGACTTGAGATTAAAGCAATCAGCATTATGACAAGTGACTATTAAGCAGGTCTAATACTTACACCAATTTTAGTTTAACACACTCTGGTCAGATCTGTCGTTATCTCAACCGTTCGTGCCCCACGTTGGGCGCCAAAAAGACTGTCGTGGTTTAACCCGGCTGGCAGCTAAACTCCACACAGCCGTTCGCTCACCCTCTCCCCTCGCTCTCTGGGATGGGGAGAGAAACGGGGAAACGGGAAAGCAAAGCCCGTGAGTTGAGATAAAGACTGATAAATAATAATAACAATAACAATAACGACAATCGTTATGATAATAGTATTACTAATAATAACGTGTATGAAACAAGTGATGCACAATGCAATTGCTCACCACCCGCTGTCCGATGCCCAGCCTAACCCCGAGCAGTCCAGCCCTCCTCCCAGCTCTTACTGCACCCCCAGCCTGCTCGCTGGCAGGACAGAGTGAGAAGCTGAAACGCCCTTGGCTTGGCGTAAGAACTGCTCTGCATCAATTAAAACATCAGCATGTTATCAGCACTCTTCTCATCCCAAGCCAAAACACAGCATTCCACTAGTTACTAGGAAGAAAATTCTGTTCTAACTGAAACCAGGACATCAGCAAAAGAAGAAACCTTGGTATACACAAGTCGTAGATGTATAAAATAGGTCATCAGATTCCCAATTCAAGTACGCTACTGTTGAATGATATCATGCAGACTGAAGTACACACTTCCATGAAACTCATTAATGCTCAGGAATGTTTTTGTATTTCCAACCAAAGAGTATAGACATGAGAAAACAAGTAGTTGTTGACGACTACACATTGAATTCTGTAACTGATATTAATGCTACCACAGTACATCTGTGGGCCAAATTAGTTAAGGAGATTGATCAGGTGACTAATCAAGATAAATCACCTTTAATGGATTTCTTCCAGGTAGAGCATTGTACCCATCACAATTAAAATTATCTGAACATGCACTAAGTCCATGAGAAACTACCATTGCAGTAACTCCTAAGTACTTCAAGATGCATTAAGGTGGGGTTAACTTAAGGTGGGGTCCTGTTTGCAGGACACCTGCCATTGCAATCGCAAATAAAAGAGCTTCACAGAAGACCCTGTTTGAAAAAGACTATTGAGATTTTTCTCACAATTTGGGGGTTCGTCCGGGATCTTGTCACCTGATTAAGATTTCTTGCCACCACAGACAGGAAGGTGCACACCGGTGATTTCAGCGGTCCTGTTGGGGGTGGTGGGTCATCTCAGGATGGCCGACAAAGGACTGAGACTGTTAATCTGAAAACAGGCTCTGCGATGCACTGGGGAGAAGGGAGGCCAGCACAGACACAGCACAGACACAGGGATAACTGCTGATAACCCAGACCATGAATTCCGTGCGTGGACCGAGGTAAGGGAAACTTTACCGTACATTGCCTCGGGTTGCGTTTGGGGAGACTCTTGTGTTGAGTGTGAATGGGACGTACTTTTAGTGCGAAGTGAGTGTGGAGTCCTGATCCGCGGTTCCATAGTCCTGCGAGGGGCACGGCTGGAGATGGATGAAGCAAAAGATAGATGAGTGAAAGAGTCCTGGGGGTTTGGGCCCTTAGGTGTACAGTACCCCGAGCACGGTGAAGTGAGGTGCTTGGCAGTACACCCCACCTCCGTCCTAATCCTAGGTGAAGGCGTGTGGTACCGTGTGGGTGGTAAAGTCCACAGCAGCAGATCAGGAAGAACTGGGGATTAAGGGTTCCAAGAGTCAGCAGGGTGGGGTTGGAGAACCCAGGACTGTGCCTAAAGATAGTCCTTTGGGGAGAATTACAAGGATTTGGAAAAACAACCCAAAAACTAGGGAAAAGGATTTTAAAAAAATAATGGTTAGATATTGTGTAATTGTCTGGCCTACAAAGCCAATAAAAGGAACTTCAGTATTTTGGCCAAAATATGGGTTTGATGAAAATTCAGGCATTACATTTATATGTAAACAACAAGACTCGTTTTTTGGAAGAGGAATCAAGTTATGTTCCCTATAATCCTAATATTGCACTGGAGGCAGAAGCAGGTGCTCCAGGAGGGAAGACAGGGACTGCAATTGATGATGTCCCTGGAGAAGGAGCATACTCCAGGCTCTGGCAAGAATTAGAACAATGTAGAAGAGATATTGAGAAATTCGCCTTCCCTGATACTAACAGTACTAACACTAACTGTGTATCCTCTTAGGGAGGTTCCAGTGAGACAAGGACAAATAGGTTATGTGAACTCCCCACCTTACCAGCAGAGAGGTTAGGAGTTTTAAGAAGTTGTTTTTTTTAAGAAACAAAGTCTTTAATTGAGGACCCTATAGGACTAGCAGAACAGTCAAATCCATTTCTAAGGCCTAATTCGTATTCCTTGGGGGAAAATGTCAATCTTGAGTATGTTATTCACTGGAGAAGAATGTTTAGAAGGGGAATGATTTGTCAGGCAGCTATGCAAGAATGGGAAAGAACTAACACCCGCCCCCCGGACTGAGAGTAATTCCGATAGAGCAGAAATATCCGCTTACCCAACTGAAGCAATAACAACCCACAACATAGAAAACATATGAGAGACTCGGGGTCAGAATTAGAAAGTACTCGGGGATGAATCCTGAGGACCCGGTAGCCCAAGGGCTCTTGAAAATTCATTTTGTGATTAAAGCCTGGCAAGATATACAGAAAAAGCTCCAGAAGGTGGGAGGACGGAGTGAACAGTGTAGGTAGTATGAAGGTGTATGCCAGGAGGGGAGATGAGAAGGAAAAGCAGAGAGCAAAACTAGTGGTATTCACAATGTACCAGGTAGTGAGGCAGAGGGTTGGAGATAGAGGGATTTTCAGGAGGAGTCGGGTCCAGGATGGAAAGGAGAGGAAGAGAGATGAAAGAATGGCAGACAAGGAAAGCTACCTGTGTTGCAGCCTAAACCCTAGCAGGGACAGGCTTTGAGAAGATGTGGCCAGGCCAGCCACTTCAAATAGGAATATCCGGAGTGGAAGAAGGAGGAGAGATTGCTGTTATAAATTCAGAACGGGGGAGTTGGGGCTTCTCAGAAAGCTAGTTCTCTGATAAATGAAAAAGTGTACCTCAGGGGTTGAGATAAGTATATGGGGATCACTCTAAAATTACTGTTATGGGCAAAACAGACTTAGCATAGAAAGATTAATAAAATTTATTACCTATTGCTGACGGGCTGAAGCGGTGAGAAACAAAGAAACAAGCTGGGGGCACCTTCCTTGCCCTGAGTGGCGCGAGGGGGGGTCAGGAGTGGGGGCTGCACTCAGCCCATGGTGCTTTGTTCCCACCACTCCTTCACGGTTGCTCTCTCCCCTGCTCTGTTGTGGGGTCCCTCCCGCGGGGTGCCAACCTTCCTGGGATTGTCCTGTGTTGGTTCTTCCATGGACAGCAGCTCTTTGGGAACTGCTCCAGGTGTGGGTCTGTGCTGTGGGGTCCATCTGTCAGGAGCGGATTGGTCCGGCTTGGTCCCTGCCCCCCCCCCCCCCCCCCCAATCACCTGCTCCTACATGGGCTCCTCTCCACAGGCTGTAGCTTGGAGACCTGCTACACCGTGGTACACCATGGGCTGCGGGGGGGGGGGGGGGGTTCAGCCTGCTCCACCACGGGCCTCTCTGTGGGCCGGGGGGGGGTTTGGCTCCAGCACCTGGTGTGCCTCCTCTGCACTGACCTTGTTGTCTGCAGGGAGGTTTCTCACTCCTCACTCACTGCTGTGCAGCAGCATTTTTTTCCCCCCTTTTCTTGGATGTGCTCTCACAGAGGCACAAGCTGAGTTGCTCATGGTTTAGCTCTGGGCAGCAGTGGGCCCCTTTGGAGTTGGCTGAAAATGGCCCTTATCTAACATGGGGCAGCTGCTGGATTCTTCTCACAGGGGCTACCACTTGTACTGGGTCTAGCTGGGATGTTAACTTGCCCTGCAGCAGCCCATACAGTGCTGTGCTCTGCACCTGTAGCCAGAACAGCAGTGATATCACACCAGTGTTGTGTCTGCTGCTGAGCAGTGCTGGCACAGCATCAGGACTCTCTCTAACCCTCCCAGAGTCAGCAGGCTGGAGGTGGGCAAAAAGTGAGAAAGAAACATCACCAGGGCAGCTGACCTAAACCAACCAAAGGGATATTCCATACCATGTGATGTCACACTCAGCAATAAAAGGTGGAAAAAGGAAGAAGAGGGGAGGGGTGGGCTTTCGTGAAAACATCTGTCCTCCCGAACACTGGCTACATACGTTGAGGCCCTGCTTCAAGGGGCATCAAGCATCAAGTCAAGCATCACTCATTTGTGGGAAGTAGAGAGTACTTTCTTTCCTCTGCACTTCCACATAGCCTTTACTTTTTTTTTTCCCTCCCTTTTCCCCTTTCCCTTTTTTTCCCCTTTAGTTAAATTGTTTAATTAATAATAGTCTTTCCTTAATAATTATTTTTTCCTTTAATTAAATTATCCTTATCTCAACCCATGAGCTGTTCTTTCCTTTACTTCTTCCCCTCCTCTTCTGAGGAGGGGGAGTGAGAGAGCGGTTGTGATGTTCAGTTGCCTAGCTAGGTAAAACCACCACAGTCCTTTTTGGTGCCCGATGTGGGGCACAAAGGGTTGAGATAACAGTAGAATTGATTAAAACTCTTACAACAAACACACTTACTTGCTAGTCACCATGTTCAGTTTCCTGTTAATATTTGCCTGTTTGATCATGTGTCATGTAATCCGTGTCATATTCTCCTTTCTCCTCTGTATCTGATCCAAGAATGTGCTACAAACTGTGTTCTTTTTTTTTTTTTTAATTTTCTGTGCTGTCAAGCACTGGCCTTGTGTTTAATCTGACTTTCAG
This sequence comes from Anas acuta, assembly GCF_963932015.1. Lineage (NCBI taxonomy): Eukaryota > Metazoa > Chordata > Aves > Anseriformes > Anatidae > Anas > Anas acuta. The sequence continues at coordinate 20,149,666 of NC_089016.1, forward strand.
TATCTACATTGTTATCATTTGGGTCTCACGGAAACTATCTTTTAGAGAATATTCGGAATTACAGTGCCTTCCTTTCCTCATCTGGAAGTCAGTTTATGAATAATATCAGGAATGGTACCTCCTCCTTCTTTCACAGTGATCTAATTACAACAGTTTTTGAGTATTTTGAATATCCATGTGTAATCCATATACTGCTATTTCTAATTCTGTATAATGGGTGTCCCCTTCTCTCAATTATTGTATCTACCTGAGGCAGGGACTAACTTGTTGGGAAGGGATTTGATGATGAAATTGGGCATTCAAATAGTAAATTGTTAGAATGGAATAATGGTGTTCTTAATGGAGTGCTCTCAGACCCTGGGAGCAAAGATATATTCACCTCTGACTGGAAAGACCCTGAAATGGGATGAAAGCAACAATACAGATAGACAACTTTACCTCAGGGGTTTACAGGGCCACCTATTTATTTGGGCAAGTTCTAGAACAAATTTTGGAGTAATTCCAACCTCCAAAGGAGGTGTTACTGTTACAATATGTGGACGATCTTTTATTGTCAGGACAGGAGAAAACAGCTGTGAAGGAAGCCACTAACAAGCTATTTGACTTTCTGGGAAAACAGGGCTTGAAATTATTGGAAAATAAGTTAAAATTCGTAGAAAGAGAAGTCAGGTATTTAGGGCATCTAGTGTCTGAGGGGGAATGAAGAATAAATCCAGAGGGGATTCAGGGAATTGTTGGGCTACCCCTACCCAAAACTAAAAAGAACTAAAAAGTTTTAAGAGAAAGAGGTTTTTAAGGAATTAGGAGTCACAAACTCCAAAGGAAAATAGATACTCCCTGAAGGGAGAGAAATGCTGAAGAAAGTGCTAACGAGGCAAATATTAACTGTTTTACATCAAGAGGGTCATTGGGGAATTCAAGCAAAGCATGACAATGTGCTATGGAAATATGCATGTGTAGGAATATATATATTCTCTGGCTGAACGAGTACGCAGGAGTTGTGTAGTATGTCAAAAGGTAAATAGGAAAATTATCTGCAGTCAGCCCAAAGGGGGGCGAGAACCAGGAATTCAACGCTTCCAAAATGTACAGGTAGATTTTACAGAACTCCTTAGAGTAGGTAGATTTAAATGCTTATTAGTCTTGGTCGATCATTTGTCAGGGTGGGTGGAAGCTTTCCCTTCAGTATCTGCTACTGCGAACATAGTAACTAAAGTAATTCTAGAACAAATAACTCCCAGGTATGGAATTGTTGAAAATATTGACTCTGATCGAGGAAATCACTTTATGTCAGAAATATTGCAAGGGCTAATGCAGACTCTAGGAATCAAGTGGAAATTTCACACTCCTTAGCATCCTTTCTCTTCTGGAAGGGTGGAGAGGATCAGACAGTAAGGAAGCAATTGACTAAGTGCTGGAAACTCGGCTTCCCCAAATGAAGTACTTACCTTTGGCACTTCTCTGAATTCAAACTGCACCAAGAAATGATGTGGGAGTTTCACCATATGAAATATTATTTGGATTGCTGTACATGGACAAAGGGAATGAATTACCTCAAATTGAGACAAAAGATGCCTTTCTTAAGAACTGTATACTCAGGCTGTCATCCTCTTTGTCATCTCTCAGGACCCATGGACTGTTAGCTCAAACCCCACCCTTGGAAGCCCTGATCCATCCATTCTGAGAAGGAGATTGAGATCTGATGCGAACATGGAGAGAACTAAAACTGCAACCTGAGTGGGACGGACTGTTCCAAGTGCTCCTGACTACTGAGATGACAGGAAGAATGGCTGAGAAAGGGTGGACTCATACCTGGGTAAAAGCATCAGTTAACCCCGATACCTGAGAGACTGCATTAACAAAGACTTTTAAGGTTAAAACTGATGAAACTATCTATTGTAAACCTTTAACTTCTCCTTAGAAGAATTCTTAATGAATTAATGAGTAAAAGGGATTGAGTTACACAGAATTGGAGTCTTTCCAGGGAACACTCCCTGGAAATGGGAGAAAGGGGGGTATTTAATCCCCACCAGAAGAATCCTTATTAGTTTGTGATTTTTATTGTTTTTCTTAATTATTATAGAGATGTGTATATACATAGAAATGATGTATTTTAAGTTTATCTTAGTCATACCTATTCTCAACGGATTAGTGATAGGATGGAGGGAAAAATCAGCATTTCCAATTAATCTAGAACATCTCTCGAGTTCTGTCTCGAAATAATTGTTGGATTTGCACCCAGATGCCTAGAAAGACTGAAAAACTGAAAAAGGCCTTGTCCCTGATTGCTATTTCCAGCAGCAACTGTGTCTGGATTCCCTAGATTTATAAGAATGACAGATCATACACAGTCCCAGGAAGGAATAGATTTTGAAGTTGAGCTCCCTACACATAATCCTGACTACAATATACTGTGTTATCAAAGGTGCCTTTTAAATAACATTGATAGAAACTCAGGGGGCAATGGTACTGATCCTGGGTGTGGAAATATTATCCATGAAGTAGGGAATAATCCATACTGTACTGAATATGGTAGCTACGGGAATGGTAATATACATAATGTACACCAGGTACCACATAAGAATCCTGTAACCGGATGGCCTGTCCTGAATGGCAAGGGGTGGTACTGGCTATATGGCAATAAAGCCAGTAAGGTATTGCCCCTAGGATGGAATGGAGCTTGCACCCTGGGGGCAATAATTCCAAAAGTAACTATTATTGAAGACCCACAAAGCCAAAGCCCCCTTAAGACCACACACAGAATTAAGCAGACTCCAGATAACCCTCTAGTAAAAAGAATCAGAGCAATTCACAGTTTGCAAGGTTTTTACCTTGGTTAGGAGTGAGTGAATTAGAAAATGCTATTGTAAATATCTCAGCTATAATTGAAGAACTAGAAAACAACACTCTGGATGCAGTCTAGGAACTACAAAAGTAGTTAACAAGTTTGCAAAAATAGTACTCCGGAATCGAATGGTATTAGATTTATTACAAACTCACAAGGAGGAGAGTGCACTGTAATTAATGCTAGTTGCTGTATATATGTAGATCAAATGGCAAGAATTTGACTGATCTCAAAAATATTTTTGGGAAAAAAAAACACACAAGATCCTACATAGAGTAACTCAAGATGACACTTCTGGGGATTTAAAAACATTTGGGAGAAACTAACTTTGTGGTTACCTGAATGGAATGGGCTCAAACAACTATTTGTTGGTATTGTAATAATAATGGCATTGTATATCTGTCATCCCCCATGACAGCCGAAGAAGAATATTGCACCTTAATGTTGGAAAAATTCAAGAGTGGAGTATGTGACGAGGTGCAAAAACAACAATAGGAGTAAGAAAAGAAGAGGGGGGAATTGTGAGAAATAAAGTTGTGGTTTTGCAATAGAAGGTGTTTATGCAGTGGAAAATTCCACAAACCTTGTATATTCAAAAGTGATTGTGCGGCACAGCAGTGGGGAGTATGTTAAGCAGATAAGAGGAAGGTTCCACTGTCCCAAAATAAGGAGGATAGCTAAGGAAAACAGGACGAGCAGTACAAAATCAGTAAAAACAAAAATCACAGGCCCTCTAGTCACAAGAGAAGAAGGAAAAAAAAGGAAAAGGGGAAATTAATGGTTGGTCAAATAAAATTGTACATATATGGTATAGAAGTGCATTGAGTAGGTCATGAACCTTTAGTAATCAGCCAATGAGGAAACAGGGGAGAAATCAGGTGTTGGGTAATAGGTAATATAAGGTTATCATAAACTTTTAGTGTGTGCTCCTGTTTGCAGGATGCCTGCCATTGCAATCGTGAATAAAATAGCTTCACAGAAGACCTTGTCTGAAGAAAATTATTGAGATTTTTCTCCCAGTTCCCCTCCTCACTCCAAACCTACAATTGTTTATTTAGCTACTGGACGACTGCATAATTGGCAACACAATTCTCATCAAGATACTTTAAATACAGGACAGAAACGTACTTGCAGCACACAGGCAACTTGCATGCAATCAGAGGTCAAACCAAGAAGTAATCAGTGTGATGATGTTGGCTGTACGGATTCAGGGTTAAGGAGGTTCATGAGAGGAAAAGAAACAGGCTACAAAGGATGAAAAGCAGGAGAAGGTTAACTGTGAGAAAGGGTAAACTTCTGTTCATGTTGTGTGTAGTTATCACTCCTGTCAAATCACAAGGAAGGAAAGGAGGCGGGGCTTACAATACAGTGCTTACAAAAGTGTGCAGATCTACTGCTGTGCAAGTGACTACAAAAGATGCACAAAATAAGGTAGATAACTGTGGTATCATTATATAATTCCAAATTACCAAGTACAATGATTATCTTATGCCTCAAAATTTCATATGAAAAGTAAAGGTTTTAAAAACCAGGCTCCTACCTATTTTCATCCTAAATAAATGATAGATTATTTCATTAGACTTACTTTAAGAATTATGTAGTATTTAAAAGACATAAAAGTGATTTTTCAATTCTTTCATTCTTTCAGTATGTATTCTGTAAAATCATAAAAGCTTACAAAACTATACAAAAATAAAACAATACAGAAATCACTTCTGGAAGTTTTTCACATCTGCCCATTGCTCAAAACTTGTTTTATTTTATAACAGACAATCTGTGCTGCTGTTTTCAAAATCTCTATTGCGCTCTACACGTGTAGCTGATGCTATAAAAAAAAAAAAAAAGATAACAAAAGGCTTAATTCATAGCCATTATCAATGGACAAATATGCCATTTACTTTACCAATCTCAGTGTATCCAAGTTTCATCTATAGTCCAGCACTGTATGCAGGCAAAGGCAAAGAATATTAACTAACCATGTGCATACAAACAGAAATACCATTCCAATTTTCTAACAGGAAACTGCATTTATTTTTTCCCCTTTCCTAGATGGGTTATTAGAGAGCTCTTTACAAAAGCTCTTTTACCTAAAGCTTTATATGAAAATACTTAATTCACCAGGAGAAATGATAGTACTTCAAGTATTCATGAAAGAAGCAACAAAATAAGTGTGGGGGGGTATGCCAAGGGAGTTGTTAAGAGAATGGTTCAAGAAGGAGCAAAAGGGGTGAAAATGTAGGAAGAGACAAGAACAGACATAGGCAGAAACATTAAGAATTTGCATTAAGAAATGCAAGCCTGATATACAAGAAGTACAAAATCATGTGAGGATATGTTATCAGAGGAGCTGTGGAGGAAGGTAAGGTGGTGACAATTTGGATTGACTTCACAAGTTAAGCAAGTGAAGAGGAAAAAAAACTCTTTGCACTAAGGCAGAAAGATATTCAGGCATGACTACAGTGACTAGAATCAAGATGAATGAAAACGTGGTGCAGGTATCAACAAATACACTGTGAAAACCACTCTACAGTCACAAGCTGAAGTACAAACCACATGTCCTGGTTTCAGTTAGGACAGAGTAAATTTTCTTCCTAGTAGCTGGTAGAATGCTATGTTTTGGCTTAGGATGAGAAGAGTGCTGATAACACCCCGATGTTTTAATTGTTGCAGAGCAGTGCTTATACTAAGCCAAGGACATCTCAGCCTTTTGCTCTGTCCTGACAGCGGGCAGGCTGGGGGTGCAGTAAGAGCTGGGAGGGGACAGACCCAGAACAGGTGACCCAAACTAGCCAAAGGGGTATTCCATACCATCTGACATCATGCTAAACAATATCTAGGGGTGGCTATCCAGGGGAGGGTGGCTGGACTGCTCGGGGTTAGGCTGGGCATCGGTCAGCAGGTGGTGAGCAATTGCATTGTGCATCACTTGTTTGTACACATAATTATTAGTAGTACTATTATCATCATTGTTATTATTATTATTATTGTTATTATTATTATTGTTATTATTATTATTGTTATTATTATTTTCCTGTCTTATTAAACTGTCTTTATCTCAACTCACGGGCTTCACTTTCCATTTCTCTCCCCCGTCCCAGAGAGGGAGGGGGAGGGTGAGCGAACGGCTGCGTGGTGTTTAGCTGCCGGCCGGGTTAAACCACAACAGTCTTTTTGGCGCCCAACATGGGGCCCGAAAGGCTGAGATAACAGCAGATCTGACCAGAGTGTGTTAAACTAAAATTGGTATAAGTATTAGATCTGCTTAATAGTTACTTGTCATAATGCTGATTGCTTTAATCTCAAGTCTGCTGTGCCTGTTTTCCAAATTGAGTATCATAGCACGTTATTTTCTGTATGTGCTCTCTGTCTGTACTGGGTCTGGCTGGAATGTTAACTTTCCCGGCAGCAGCCCATACAGTGCCGTACTCTGCACTTGTAGCTGGAACAGCAGTGTTATCACACCAGTGTTGTGTGTACTGCTGAGCAGCAGTGGCACAGTATTGGGCCTTTCTCTAACCCTCCTAGGGAGTGAGCAAAAAGTGAGGAGAGAAACATCACTAGGGCAGCTGACCTAAACCAATCAAAGGGATATTCCATACCATGTGATGTCACACTCAGCAATAAAAGGTGGAAACAGGAAGAAGAGGGGAGGGGTGGGCTCTCGTTGGGAAAACGTCGGTCCTCCTCTCGAACACCGGCTACGTGCGTTGAGGCCCTGCTTCAAGGACGTGGTCAATCATTGCTCATTTGTGGGAAGTAGAGAGTAATTTCTTTCCTCTGGACTTCCATATAGCCTTCATTTATTTTATTTGTTTGTTTTCCTCCCTTCTTTTTATTTTTCCCTTTCCCCCTCCCTTTTCCCCTTTCCCTTTTTCTTTCCCTTTAGTTAAATTGTTTAGTTCATAATAATCTTTATTTAATTATTATTATTATTTCCCTTTAATTAAATGATCCTTATCTCAACCCGTGAGTTGTTCTTTGCTTTACTTCTCCCCCTCCTCATCTAAAAGAGGGGGAGTGAGAGAGTGGTTGTGGGGTTTAGCTGCCCAGCACGATATGTTGTTTATCCTCTCCGGGTCCTGGTTTCAGATCATTATGGTACTGTGTGTTGTAACAGTGGCTTATGAGACGAGGAAATATCTGTTCATGACTCTAACTTGGTATTTGTACTCAGTAACATCGTCGACTCTATACTTTGGAAACCATATCTCAGAAACTATTAGCAATTATACCTGTTGCCTTTTTTCATCAGGGAGTCAATCTGTGGAGGGGAAAGGGGAAGATATTTTTTCTTACTCGATCACTCTCCCTTTCTCCTTCACCATCCTCTTATCCTCCGAGCTTGTTACAATAGCTCTCCAAGATATTGAATATCCTTGGGATACTCAAACCAGCATGATCTTGTCGTTATTACTCCTGAATGTGCTTCAGATTCTGCTTAAAGTTAAACAACTACTTAGGAAGCTCATCCAGAGATCTGCCCGGAGGCAGGATAGTTGTGGGTGGCAGGGAGTATGGGAGGATATGGGCAGGCATCTAGAGCAGTGGGCACCCCCAGTGTTTTGGAAATTCACCCCTGAACAACTGCAAAATCCTAAAAAACTGGCAGAATGCTTGAAAAAAAGCTGTCATGATTCTGGCAGTTCCAAAGTAACACAGACCATTGTAACGTGCTGGGGCCTGGCTCATGCCTATCGAGCTGCCATTGATACTACTATCAACTTAGTGACAGACCCTGCGGCCACTCCAAGTCCTGTGACAGATCCAACGGCCACTGCGACCCCTACAGTGGACTCTACAGCCGCTCCAGTTCCTGCAGCCGCTCCAGCTCTAGTTCCTGCAGCCGCTCCAGTCCCAACTCCTGCAGCCACTCCAGCTCCTGTGGCTGGGTCAGAGAAACGAGTTGTAGCGGTGCAAGTTGCCCCTGCAGAGGGTATTCCAACCCGTGGCAGACCCTGTAGCTGGGTCAGAGAAACGAGCTGTAGCAGTGCAAGCTGCCCCTGTAGAGAAGGTGAAAAAATGGTATAGAGATTCAGGTCGTTTAGAACGCAGAGAGTCTTCTGCCAAATCTAGGTATAGAGACGACGATGTTGGGCCATCACGGATCCAGGAGGAGGAAGATGAGGATGCCAAAAAATCAACAGTAACTACCCGAAACCTATACGAGCGCGAGCTACGAGATGTGCGAAAAGATTTTGGTCGCTGTATAGGTGAGCAGCTTGTCACCTGGCTGCTCCAGTGCTGGGACACTGGAACCAATTGTGTGGAATTAGATGGCAGGGAAGCCAGATGACTGGGATTCCTTGCTAGAGACGCTGGCATTGACAAAGCAATTGCAGATGGAGCACAATCTCACAGCCTCTGGAGGCGTCTCCTCTCAGCTGTGAGGGAAAGGTATCCCTTCAAGGAAGGACTTTTATGTCTACCAGGCAAGTGGACCACTATGGAGAAGGGAATCCAGTACCTGAGGGAATTAGCCGTATGGGAAGTGATTTATGAGGATCCAGACCTCAGACAAACATCCAGAGATCCAGATGAAGTCAGGTGTACACGACCCATGTGTTGGAAGATTGTACGGAGTGCACAATCATCATATGCCAGCTCGTTGGCAATAATGGCCTGGAAAGATGATGAGGAACCCACAGTGAATGAAGTGGCTAAACAACTTCGGCAGTACAAAGAAAGTCTCTCCTCTTCCTTACAGGCCTGTGTCTCAGCTGTGGATGTTATAAATCGCTCAGTCCCAAAGTAGGATTATAATCAAAGTTTACAATTTATTAAAGGAATAGAGGTAAGCAAACAGCGCTGGGTGCACCGGGAGTCTCCGCTCCACCAGGACGCACCCCAGTTACATCAAGTAGCTGATTTTTATGCTCCTAGGCTAATACATATTCATTACTACTTCTAAAAAAAAAATGGGTTATTATAATTAGCTTCCAGGATCCAAACCCTCCTACTGTAGCATGCGCATCAGTCTCTGGTGGTCCCCCTGGGGGTCTCTGGGGGTCTTTCATGCTGAAGGCTTGTAGTCTTTCTCTCAGGTTTTTTTTCTTGTCCTTCCCCTTTGTACTCCTTGGCAGCATGTCAAAAGCTTACACAGCGTCCCCTGCAAGTTTTGTCTTCTAGCCATCCTTCAGCTTCTTTCTTTCTTCTCCTTAATCTCCTGGCCACCTGGCCAGATATATGCAAGCAAGGGCTTGCATAGTGTCCCATTCAGAAGCCATAACAGTTACTAGTTGTTAGCAGTTGTTCTGAAACCCCCAGACATCAGAGACTTCAAAGAACATACAAATACAAATAGCTCTCTATTGACACTTCACGAATTGTTAAAACATTCACAGGGACACTCCAGTCACATCTATAGCAGTGCTAAATCAACCACAAAGAAGGCAAAAAGGCTGTAACTGTAAGGAATAAGAGTTCGGAATAACAAAAGCAAATAGGCTCATGGATTAGAGGAATATTTCTGAAGATTTGATAATTTGACTATAATGAGGGGGAGACTGGAACACTGGGAGGAAAGGGAAGAAACCACATCTGTGGAATAATTAAATTGCCAGTGCAGGACCCAGAGACACACAGAACCGCTCTCTAGTGACACGAATTACTTTGCAAGGTACAAGAACTATATACATTAACCATTCTGTTTTTCTTAGACTTGTGGTTATACAAGGGTATTGTAGTGGGTTTTCGTGGCAAGGTTTTGGTAGCAGGGGGCCATAGGGGTGGTTTCTGTGAGAAAGATCTAGAAGCTGCCCCATGTTTGGGAAGGGCCCCGTTGTTTTCCAGATCTGAGCCAATAAGCAATGTTGTTTTGCACCTCTGTGAGAGCATATTTAAGACAGGGAAAAAAACGCTGCGCCACACAGCAGCTGGGAGAGTGAGAGGAGTGCGGAACGGCCTTGCAGGCGAAAAGGTCAGTGTAGAAGGAGGGGGAGAGGTGCTCCAGGCGCCGGAGCAGAAGTCCCCTGCGGCCTGTGGTGAGGACCATGGTGAAGCAGGATGTCCCCCTGCAGCCCATGGAGTACCACGGTGGAGCAGGGTTCCACGCTGAAGCCCGTGGAGGAGACCACGGTGGAGCAGGTGGCCCTGCATGGACGGAGGCTGCCGCCTGTGGAAGACCCCTGCCTGAGCAGATTCCAGGCCGGACCTGTAGCCTGTGGAGAGGAGACCACGCAGAAGCAGGTGATCTGGCAGGAGCTGCTGCCCGTAGGGGAGCCAGGTTGGAGCAGTTTTCTCCTGAGGGATGGACCCCGTGGTACGGACCCATATCTGGAGCAGTTCTGGAAGAGCTGCTGCCTGTGGGAGGCCCACGCTGGATCAGTTCATGAAGGACTGCATCCCGTGGGTGGGACCCCACAGCACAGGGGACGAGAGTGACTGAGAAGGAGCGGCAGAGAAGAAGTGCTGTAGACTGACCATAACCCCCATTCCCCCGTTCCCCTGCGCCGCTCGGGGGAGGAGGTGGAAGAGGATGGATGGAGGGGGAAGGTGCTTTTGGTTTCTTTCCTTTGTTTTTCACTTATCTAGCTTGTTAGTAATGAGCAAGAAATCTTACTATCTTCTTATGCTGAGTCTGTTTTGCCCATTACAATAATTATTGCTTGATTTTCTCGTCCTTATCTCAACCCTTGAGCCCTTTTCACATATTTTCTCCCCATTCCTCTTTGAGGAGGGGGAGTGAGAGAGCGGCTGTGGTGGAGCTCGGCTGCCCACTCGAGCGGAACCACGACAGGTATGTAAGACAGAAGGTCACATTCATCATACCATGCGGCCCTAGCACTGTTCCATACTGACACGAATCAGATGAACATATATCACATGGAGAAACTTTCTGAAGAGTTCCACCAACTTAAAAAGAATCTATCTTCCTCCCCACCCGAACAAACCAGTGTCCACCAACTAAAAGAGAACACTGTGGAGAAACTTTCTGAAAAGGTTCACCAACTTGAAGAGAGATTATTTTCCTCCCCACCTGTACAAAGCAGTGTCTCAGCTATCAGGAGTAGGCGTTCATCCACACAAGGAAGACGATATGGTGGGTACACACCCCGTGCCACCCTGTGGTTTTACTTACAAGACCATGGAGAGGACATGAGAAAATGGGATGGAAAATCTACCGTTACCCTAGAGGCACGGGTACGTGAGTTGCAAAAGAAAACAATCGGGAAAAAGGGATTCTCTGAAAAGTTTTGAAAGTCTGAAAAGGAAGTCCAACTTCCAGCAGACAGTCCTTCAAACACAGAAATGAAGAAGATTCTGACCAGGATTAGGGGGGCCCTGCCTCCAGCCAGGGGGAGGAAAGGGACAATCGAGTTTATTGGACTGTGTGGATTCGATGGCCTGGCACATCACGCGCACAGAAGTATAAGGCTTTAGTAGACACCGGTGCACAATGTACTATAATGCCATCGAGCTATAAAGGACCAGAGCCCATCTGTATTTGTGGAGTGACAGGGGGATCTCAGCAGTTGACTGTATTGGAGGCTGAAGTGAGTCTGACTGGGAATGAGTGGGAAAAGCACCGCATTGTGACTGGCCCGGATGCTCCATGTATCCTTGGCATAGACTCTTAGAAGAGGATATTGCAAGGACCCAAAAGAGTTCCGGTGGGCTTTTGGCATAGCTGCCTTAGAGACAGAGGGCATTAAACAATTATCTACCTTACTTGGTCTCTCAGAGGACCCCTCCGTTGTGGGGTTGCTGAGGGTCGAAGAACAGCAAGTGCCAATCGCTACCACAACTGTGCACCGGCGGCAATATCGCACTAACCGAGACTCCCTGATTCCCATCCATAAGCTAATTCGTCAATCGGAGAGCCAAGGAGTGATCAGCAAGACTCATTCACCTTTCAATAGTCCCATATGGCCAGTGCGAAAGTCGAATGGTGAGTGGAGACTAACAGTGGACTATCGTGGCCTGAACGAAGTCACGCCATCACTGAATGCTGCAGTGCCGGACATGCTGGAACTCCAGTACGAACTTGAATCGAAGGCAGCCAAGTGGTACGCCACAATTGATATCGCTAATGCATTTTTCTCCATCCCTTGAGCAGCAGAGTGCAGGCCACAATTTGCTTTCACTTGGAGGGGAGTCCAATATACTTGGAATCGGCTGCCCCAGGGGTGGAAACACAGCCTTACCATTTGCCATGGACTGATCCAGTCTGTGCTAGAGCAGGGGGAAGCTCCTGAACACCTGCAGTACATCGATGACATTATTGTGTGGGGTGACACAGCAGAGGAAGTTTTCGAGAAAGGGAAGAAAATAGTCCAAATCCTTCTGAAAGCCGGTTTTGCCATAAAACAAAATAAAGTCAAAGGACCTGCACGAGAGATCCAGTTTTTAAGAATAAAATGGCAAGATGGACGTCGTCAAATCCCAATGGATGTGATCAACAAAATAACAGCTATGTCTCCACCAACTAGCAAAAAAGAAACACAGACTTTCCTAGGTGTCATGGGGTTTTGGAGAATGCACATCCCAAATTACAGTCTGATTGTAAACCTGCTCTACCAAGTAACCCGTAAGAAGAATGATTTTGAATGGGGCCCTGAGCAACGACAAGCCTTTGAACAAATCAAGCAGGAAATAGTTCATGCAGTAGCCCTTGGGCCAGTTCGAACAGGACCAGATGTAAAGAATGTGCTCTACACTGCAGCCGGGGAGAACGGCCCCACCTGGAGCCTCTGGCAGAAAGAACCTGGGGAAACTCGAGGTCGACCCCTGGAGTTTTGGAGTCGGGGATACAGAGGATCTGAGGCCCGCTATACTCCAACTGAAAAGGAGATATTGGCAGCATACGAAGGAGTTTGATCTGCTTCGGAGGTGGTCGGTACTGAAGCGCATCTCCTCCTAGCACGCCGACTGCCGGTACTAGGCTGGATGTTCAAGGGAAGGGTCTCATCTACACATCATGCAACTGATGCTACATGGAGCAAGTGGGTTGCACTGATTACTCAGCGGGCTCGAATAGGAAACCCCAGTCGCCCAGGAATATTGGAAGTGATTATGGACTGGCCAGAAGGCAAATACTTTGGGATATCATCAGAGGAGGAGGTGGGTCGTGCTGAAGAAGCCCCACTGTACAACGAGTTGCCAGAGAATGAGAAGAAATATGCCCTGTTCACTGATGGGTCCTGTCGTATTGTGGGGAAGCATCGGAGATGGAAGGCTGCTGTATGGAGTCCTACGCGACGAGTTGCAGAAGCTGCTGAGGGAGAAGGTGAATCGAGTCAGTTTTCAGAAGTGAAGGCCATTCAGCTGGCTTTAGACATTTCTGAACGAGAAAAATGGCCAGTTCTCTATCTCTACACCGATTCATGGATGGTAGCAAATGCCCTGTGGGGATGGTTACAGCAATGGAAGCAAAACAACTGGCAGCGAAGGGGCAAACCCATCTGGGCTGCTGCATTGTGGCAAGATATTGCTGCTCGGGTAGAGAACCTAGCTGTAAAGGTACACCATGTAGATGCTCATGTGCCCAAGAATCGGGCTACTGAAGAACATCAAAACAACCAGCAGGTGGATCAGGCTGCTAAGATTGAAGTAGCTCAGGTGGACCTGGATTGGCAACATAAAGGTGAATTATTTATAGCCCGATGGGCCCATGACACCTCAGGCCATCAACGTAGAGACGCAACATACAGATGGGCTCGTGATCGAGGGGTGGACCTGACCATGGATGCCATAGCACAGGTTATTCATGACTGTGAAACGTGTGCTGCAATCAAGCAAGCCAAACGGTCAAAGCCTCTTTGGTATGGAGGACGATGGCTGAAATATCAATATGGAGAGGCCTGGCAGATTGATTACATCACACTCCCTCAAACTCGCAATGGCAAGCAACACGTACTTACCATGGTGGAAACAAACACCGGATGGCTGGAAACATATCCTGTGCTTCATGCCACTGCCCAAAACACTATCCTGGGCCTTGAAAAGCAAGTCCTATGGCGACATGGCACCCCAGAAAGAATAGAATCAGACAATGGGACTCACTTCCGAAACAACCTTATAGACACTTGGGCCAAAGAGCATGGTATTGAGTGGGTATATCACATCCCCTATCATACACCAGCCTCCGGGAAAGTTGAACGATACAATGGACTGTTAAAGACTACATTGAAAGCAATGGGCGCTGAGGTATTCAAAAATTGGGATACGCATTTGGCAAAGGCCACCTGGTTAGTCAATACTAGGGGATCTGCCAACCGAGCTGGACCTGCCCAATCAAACCTGTTACGTACTGTAGATGGGGATAAAGTTCCTGTAGTGCATGTAAGAAATATGCTGGGTAAAACAGTCTGGGCTACTCCTGCCTCAGGAAAAGGCAAACCCATTCGTGGAACTGTTTTCGCTCAGGGACCTGGATACACTTTGTGGGTGATGCAAAAGAACGGGGAGGTCCGGTGTGTACCTCAAGGGGATTGAATACTGGGTGAGAATAGCCCATGAATTGAATTGTACCATGTTAATTACTATATAATACTGTATGTTATCACTACCATGACTACTATATACCCTAGATGAAAATGGTGACTAATTAGAATGCATAGAAAAGAGTGTAACCTGAGCATGACATAAATGGCATGGAATAAGGGGTGGATAGATGTCCTGGTTTCAGTTAGAACAGAATTTTCTTCCTAGTAGCTGGTGGAATGCTGTGTTTTGGCTTGGGATGAGAAGAGTGCTGATAACACCCCGATGTTTTAGTTGTTGCAGAGCAGTGCTTACGCCAAGCCAAGGGCGTTTCAGCTTCTCACTCTGTCCTGCCAGCGAGCAGGCTGGGGGTGCAGTAAGAGCTGGGAGGGGACAGACCCAGGACAGGTGACCCAAACTAGCCAAAGGGGTATTCCATCCCATCTGACGTCATGCTAAACAATATCTAGGGGTGGCTAGCCGGGGGAGGGGGCCGGACTGCTCGGGGTTAGGCTGGGCATCGGTCAGCGGGTGGTGAGCAATTGCATTGTGCATCACTTGTTTGTACACATTATTATTAGTAGTACTATTATCACCATTGTATTATTATTATTATTATTATTATTATTATTATTATTATTATTATTATTATTATTATTATTATTATTATTTATTATTATTATTATCCTGTCTTATTAAACTGTCTTTATCTCAACTCACGGGCTTAGCTTTCCATTTCTCTCCCCCGTACCAGAGAGCGAAGGGGAGGGGGAGCGAACGGCTGCGTGGTGTTTAGCTGCCGGCCGGGTTAAACCATGACACCACATAATGAAATCTGCTTTGGAAAGCATTTTATAAGCCATTTTCTCCAGCAACTGATAAGAAGGAAAAGAACGTACCTGTTGGGACTTAAAAAACAAACCAAAAAAAAACATTGTAAAGAACAATTTAATTACTTTCTCTTCTCTGTCTAAAAAAAACAGCAAACCAAACAACTGTTTTCCGACACATTTACCTTATGGGCATAACCCAAACACTGCAGTGGTCTGCCCCAAGCATATAAACTAGAAACCAGAAAGAAGATGGGTGTTCCAGTGAACACACTGGGCTCTGTGTAACCTCACCTTACACAGAAGCAGGAATGTGTTTAGGATACACTGCACTACATTACAAAGACATGCTTTTTTTACTGCCTCCAGGAGGAGATTCACATGTACTGTCACAGTCAGTCTGCAAAATATTTTCTGGCAGACCACATGCGGCACAAACTTTAATATCCCCTAGGGATGCTTCCAGTGACTGGATTTCACAAAATATCAAAACAAATAGCTGATTAAGGAGGTATTGGGGAGGCATTGGGGAGGCAAGGACAATCCCCAGACATGGACTGTATATCTCGAAACAAGACACTGGAACTCATGATAAGGAAGCGGCAGACGGACAGAGAAACAAATGGAAGGACTATAAATCTCAAAACTGGACATTGGAATTCATTATAAAGATACAACAAATGGAAGAATTAGCAACAACCAGTGCTTGCAATTAAGAAACTTGCCAACTCAGCAGATTCCTGACCAAAGGTGAAAAGTACACTGTGAGGAAGACTCGGGGTCTTCCTCCCAAAGACCCCTGCCCACATCCCAAAGACCCCTCCCCACAATTCTTGGGAGGCTCTACGCAGGCGCAAGGTGCCAAAAGGCTAATTAGCATGAGAAGCGAGGGAAGGCGGGGATAGGTGATGAATATGTATAGGCGCTTGTAGAATAT
Source organism: Anas acuta (assembly GCF_963932015.1). NCBI lineage: Eukaryota > Metazoa > Chordata > Aves > Anseriformes > Anatidae > Anas > Anas acuta. Next base: position 20,165,699 of record NC_089016.1, read on the forward strand.
TGATAGATTGATTGTATAAATTCAAGACTGCTTTCCGCTTTGGGTATGCACGATAGGTGGAGAGATCCCCCGTGCATCCAGAGCTGCAATAAAGAATATACCACTTAAAGGAATTTCGGCTTCGATCTTTGAATCATAGCATATGTTCTAACAACAACTGACTTGCAAAATATTATTTAGATTTATCAAATAAAAGGAAAGCAGTATATACTATTACTGTTAGCAATATATTTTATTTTTATTATAAATAAAACTGTTTAGGAAGAACTTTTACATGCAGTACACAGAAAAAAAAAAAACGCACATCTGCTATGGGGAAGAGAGAAACCACCAATAAAAATGCAGTATATAATATAAAAATATGAAAACCCTTTTTCTTAACAGTGTGTCATTAAGTCCTTTGTATTCTTCAGGCAGCATCTCTGTACCAAACAGACCAACCACAGAAGGTCAAAAGCTATTCACAGCATTCAGGAAAAATATTAGTCAACCTCCTGGGAAACATATACACTACAATATGTTACAAAATGTATTACAAAAATATCTAGACCACTCTCTTATATCACAGAATCCTTGAGTTTGGAAGGAGTCTCTTGAGACCATCTAGTCCAAATTTCCTGCTCAAGCTGGGCCACCTAGAGCAGGATGCCATATCCATATAGTAATGCTAAAGAATAAAATATGCACATTCTCTGAAAATGTGTATAGCTCTTGAACAACAGAGTCTTTAAAGAATATTTATTACAACATTTTAAATAACTTTAAACATGTGATTTGTCAAATGGGGCACTTTAAATTTTTTTTTTTAATGTATCAACAAAAGAAAACAAAAAGGGACAAAATGCTACTATTACCATATACTGTCCTGCAGGGAAGATATCTCTGCAGTGCCTGACAAATGTTTCATTTCTTGAGATGGAACACACATTATTACAATTTATAGTAGGCCCATGGCTATAGCTTTTCTATATTGAGCATGCACATTAGCATCACTTGTTGAAAAAAATGGACTACAGGTGTGTTTGTAAAAGAGGTCACATAGAAGGCAATACTTCCTAAGATTTAACAAATTGTTTATGGAAGATAAAAGACTCACTTGCCACCCCAGATACAATTCCTTACAGCAGTCCTCCTCCATCTGTTTGCTTCTGAAAGTCATGGGTCCCTGGAAGAGGGCTTCTTTCTTGTCTAATGAAGTTATATAGCAAAGTTTTCACAAGTCTGCTGGTATATGGGAGACTGAAGAAAAAGAACAGCCAACTCAGGTTGATTCACAAGTTGCAAAATTTGCCTCAACTACAAAAGTGATGCTATGCACTTTTGTTCACTGGAAGAAGGATATGCTTAGATCTCAATTGTTTTTAAAAGACCAGTTGATCATTTGAGGAGTAACAGATGCTCGTTATCTCACAGACTGCAGTCAAGTCTAATCAACTACATCGCAAAGACCAGGCAGGGTGCAAGACAACTGGAAAAATGCTGATGCAAGGGAAAGAAACACTATATTCATTTAGTTTTCCTTCCATGCTTTGGTTATATAGAATAGGTAACAACAGAGTTCCTACACCCCCCGATATGTGGCTGTGTGTGGCTGGGGTGAATTTGCAAGGATGAATGAAACATATGACCTCATCCCAGTGATTCTGACAAATGCACATAAAATTTGTTGGATTTAAATAAAAGGCTTCAGTATTAAAAAAAAATATTCCTGAAGAAACATACAGGTGGTTCCTATTCCCATATAATTTAGAGGTGAACAGAGCTGTGTTATGATGATCTCCAACTCCCCTTACCCAGTATCCCCTTGTTATAAATGGCTCAAGATTCAAATTAGGATTAAATAAAAAAATAGGATTTATTAAAAGAATATAAAGGAATAGAGGTAAGCAAACAGCGCTGGGTGCACCGGGAGTCTCCGCTCCACCAGGACGCACCCCAGTTACATCAAGCAGCTGATTTTTATGCTCCTAGACTAATACATATTCATTACTACTTCTAAAAAAAATAGATTATTATAATTAGCTTCCGGGGTCCAGTCCCTCCTACTGGAGCATGCGCATCAGTCTCCTCTGGGGGTCTCTAGGGGTCTTTCATGCTGAAGGCTCGTAGTCTTCCTCTCACCTTTGTACTCACTCGGCACCATACCAAGTTTATAGAACATTTTCTGCAAGTCTTGTCTCCCAGCCGTCCTTCAGCTTCTTTTTCCTTCCTCTTAATCTCTTGGCCTCCTAGCCAGATACCAAAGATCCGCATAGTATCCCATAACAGTCACTAGTTGTTATCAGTTGTTCTGAAACTCCCAGACATCAAACACAAACAGCTTTCTTATTTGACGTTTCACGAGTAATTAAAACATTCTTCCCCAGCCATTCACAGACACATCTATAGCAGTGTTAAGTTAATCTCGAAGAAGACAGGAAAAAAGGCTGTAACTGTTAGAACTAGAAGTCAGGAATAACAAAAGCAAACAGGTTCATAAATTTAAGGAGTGTTTTCTGAAGACGTGATAAATTGACTAGAATGAGGGGGAGACTGGGGCACACTGCATCTGTGGTTCAAGAATTAAACTGCCAGTGCAGGGCCCAGAGGCAGACAGGATTCAAACAGAATTGTTCTTTATGGACACGAATTGGAATTGTTAAAACATTCCTCACATGTATCAATTACACGTTAGAATTATTTGTCTATTTCAGAAAACCAGAAGAACTACATGATGTTTGGAGTTTCTGTAGTTCTTTTTTTTTTTTGCTTTCCCAAGTGTTTTACAAAACAAACAAAAAATCCACACACCTCAGATAAAGCTCACATCTAAAGTAAATACACTTCAGAGAAAAACGTACCAAAACACATACAAGTCTATCTTCCTCCCCCCAGACTATTACAAATAGCCATTCTTGGTTTCACATTCCCTGTTGCTTTAAACAGATTGAATAGCTCCTGGTTCTTGCACTTGGCACTAAAGTTAAAATTGACTTCTGGCAACAAATTTTGCTTCAGAGACTAAAGGTAGGTATATATGTACCTGTCATATATATGTAAGACATACCATATGTAGCTGTGATTATCTTAAATTATAAATACTTCAGAAAACTATGACTTGGACTCTAAAATGCAAGAGCCTTAGATGCTAGCACAACATAATTGTATGCGTGCATTTAGCACACATTTTAGTACCTACATTTCAATGAGAAAACAGTGGATGTCAAGGGATGTTAAGTAATTGTGTGCATCGCAGCGGAGCTGGACATCGCAGAGGCGCAGGCACATCGGAGCGCAGGGAGACCAGCGGCGCCGGGACCAGCGGCGCCGGGACATCGGAGCGGCGCCGGGACATCGGAGCGGCGCCGGGAGACCCGAGGCACACGGCAAGTCTACCACCGCACAGAGAGAGAGCACTGACTGACGCGGCAGGGCTACGGACAACTACGAGAGACACGGACAGACCTGGCGGACGCCGGAACACCTGAGAGACGTTGAAACACTCTACGCACCGACCCGGACAAAGGACTCACGGTGAGACACGGGGAAAAGAAACCGCGGGGGTACACGGGAAACGGAGCCGCGGAAACCACGGGAGACTGAAGTGGTCGCGGTGCGATGCGGGACATGCGGGACATCCGAGATCGAGTTGCTGCGGGAGACGAGGGGCGTCGGTGGACAACGGCAGCCGAAGCAGTACGTGATTTAGGGAAAGATCTTATACAGGCACACCAGCAAGCCTTTGCAGCTCTAGCCCCGCTGCGGACTCGCCGTAACTGTCGAGCACGACAGGTGGAGGCAGCGCTGGCTGTGCTGCTTCACTCCAGCATTCTTTCTATAATCTGGTTGTGCTGCGTCACTCTAGCATTTGCATTCCTTTTATTAGAGGTTTAGCTTGCACTGCAAAAAAAAGACTATTCGTCCCCAGATCGGTGTTATAACTATGTCTCTGGATAACATTCTGTGGGGTTGCCACATTCTATGGATTACTAATGACAATTTAGCTCTATTGTGGGGCAGGAGTGCAGAGACGCAGATTACACTGCCAAATGACCACCGGCAGGCTCTTTCACAAACAACTTCTAAGGTTGCATCTGGCACTGCCTGCAGCCGTATAGCAGATGTTACACTCTCTTTCCTAGCAATCATGTGTCTCATTCATTTGTGGTGAATGTTCAGTAGCAAAAAGAAAAGGGGGAGAGTAAGGGGCGACAAAGACAGAAACGGTACCAGGGGGATGCCACTGATTGCAAGGATGGAAGTGATGAAATTAACTGCTTTTCTCAGACCTACAGGCCAGACCAGTTCAGATGTGAAGATGGGAACTGTGTCCATGGGAGTAGGCAGTGCAGTGGTGTGAGAGACTGTCTGGATAGCACTGATGAAGCAAACTGTAACGCTATTCAGTGCTCTGGACCTGGCATCGGGTACAGAAATACAAATAACACCTGTGATTACAATGACATTGCTAAGCAGGGTTTAGGGGTTTATGGCACGGAGACAAGGGGTAACAACTACAGTGTTTGGAACAATTGTACAGCTTTGGCCTTGCCTCCTGATGTTTTTCTGATTTGTGGGGATAGGGCCTGGCAAGGTATCCCTGCAAATGCTATCAGATGTCCATGTTACTTAGATAAACTCATTGTATTTGCTTCTAGCTTGTTACAGTTGCATGAGATCACCAGACATAAATGGGCATTGCTTGCACCGGATTGCAATGATAATGTTGAATTGTGTGGGGTTGCAGCTAGAGCGGCACTGGCAATTTTAGTGCCTGGAGTGGCATCTGCGGCCGCACGTAACAACTGCTCGGCTGCGGGGATCAGCTGAGGCGTGGACGCCCCTAGGTGCACCCTCAGCGTTTTTGCTCGGAGGGGACTCCACTCTCAGCTGCTCACCTAAGGAGCAGACAAAGATCTCCTGAAGCTGCAAACAGTATGTTTTTGGCTGCTGGAGGGATACTAACTGGAGTGTTAATAATTGTATGTGTTATTCTTAAATGTCCAGGTATTTTGTGTTGAAAGTATTTGTGTAAGGGTAAGGTTTTAAAACAAAACTGGAGTGTTAATAATTGTATGTGTTATTCTTAAATGTCCAGGTATTTTGTGTTGAAAGTATTTGTGTAAGGGTAAGGTTTTAAAACAAAGTGTTGCAAGTCACTTCACGAGGAACACAATGAGAGACAATATTTGCTTGTTTGCTTATCATTCTAAATTATGTTCTTGTGGTATGATTGAGACTGTGGTATGATTGAGATTGAGATGTGCCAGAGGCCTCTGTGTGTGCGATTGTGCTGTGTACTGTGTGAGTGAGAGCGCGCCTTTTGCCATAGTGCAGGAAGGAAGGTTGCCATAGTGCAGGTTATTGCCATAGTGCAGGATATTGCCATAGTGCAGGCTGAAATCATACGAAATTAGTGCCGGCAGAAATCATAGGAAAATGGAGGACGAAGTAGCTTTAGATTTATTACAGCACTTTTTAGAAAAACGGGGAGTAGACTGCAAACAACTAGCAGGACTAGTTGCGATCGGTCGAGCAAAATCATGTTTCACAAGTACGGAGTCATTGTTTGAAGTAGCTGCTTGGAGAAATTTAAGGGAATGTATTGTTTAAACCTTTTTGATCATAATGAGTCAATTCACAAATCCATTACTTTCCTGAAAGAGCACATGAGAAAGATTCAATATGGTATCAATCCTTTCAATCAATGGTTCACTGATTTGTTTGAAACAATGCCTAGATGGTTACTGGGATTAGTCAAAGAGGGATTAAGGATTCTGTTTGCTGTGGTGTCAATCATCATTGCACGTGGTATTGTGATAAATGTGGTTAAAGGGTTACTTGCAAAAATGTTATAGGGATTTTGAAGCGGTGCCGGAAACAGATACCCAGTGGATCCCTGCAAAGTGGACTAAAGCAACCATAGACTTGGCACACGCCAAAGACGACCATTAAGAGGTTCCTGATACTCATTCTGACAATGATGTGGGCTGCGACACCTCAGGGACTGCCAAGGACAGCCTTCGATCCTAAGGAGAATGTCGGGGTATCCCTGGCTAGGGAACTGAATACCACCACCTTCTGTGCAAGTCTAGCCAGCCCTAGCACACCTTCTGTTACATACCTTGTCGAGTTACCATTAAGTGATTAGGTTTAAGTTGTGTTACCATTAATTGATTAGGTTTAAGTTGTGTTACCATTAAGTGATTACAGTAATTGTAGTGTTATTAGGTTTAAGTTGTGTTATGTCATTGTAGTTGTGTTATGTTATGTATTCGACGTCTGATGAAAAAACCTTCGGCCAAGTACTGCTCGTACAAAAAGAAAAAGGGGGAATTGTTGGGAATTGGCATACAGGGCCTGGACCATGAGTCCGTGGAACAATTGTTCGATCTGAGCTTGCCTTAAGCAACCAGGAGTAGGCCTTAGAAAATCTCATGGCTTGCTGTAGCTGAGCAAACCAAGCTACCAGAATAACTATGAGAAGCTCCCACGACAATGATTCCCACATCGCCCAACTGAGGAATTCAGAAAAATATTGTTACCAGCAGCTGGCTTCAAGGACAAGGTCTATGTGACTGCTAATCACAAGGGGGTTGTTTTCTTGACTGCTAATCACAAGGGGGGTTGTTTTCTTGCAGGTGGGGTTGTTTTCTTGTAGTTGTTTGTCTGAGTGCTTTTGACCAATAATCTTGTGTGAAACACTGTCCGCCCCTGTTAAGTTCACTATAAAAGTTAGGCTATTCGGGCAATAAAAGGGAGAGTGATCTGACTCTACTGATGTCTGTCGTGCTTTCGGCTGTGCGTCCTCTAACAGAGATCCTACATAGAGTAACTCAAGATGACAATTCCTGGGGATTTAGAAACATTTGGGAGAAACTAGCTTCGTGGTTACCAGAAGAGAATTGTTTCAAACAACTATTTGTTGGTATTGTGATAATAATGGCATTGTATATCTGTCATCCCCCGTGACATCCAAAGAATAAAATTGCATCTTAAAGTTGGAAAAACTCAAGAGTGCAGTATGTGAAGAGGTGCAAAAACAACAATAGAAGAAAAGAAGAGGGGGGAATTGTGAGAAACTAAGTTATGTTTTTGCAGTAGAGAACTAATTTTCTGTATTCCAAGGTAGTTGTGTAGTCATAACAAGGAGAAATGCTAAGTAGATAAGTGGACAGTAGAAGGCCTCACTGTTCCCAAATAAGGTGGAAGCTTGAGAAAAACAGGATGAGCAGTGTGGGAACAGTAAAACAAAGATCACAAGTTCTCAAAACATAAGAAAGGAGAAATTAAAGGGTTGAAAAAAATAAAAATTGTATATATATGGTATAGAGGAGCGTCGAGTAGCTTGTGAACCTGTAGTACTCAGCCAATGAGGAAACAGGGGAGGTGATCAGGTGTTGGGTAATAGGGAATAAAAGGTTATGATTTGTTTACTATAATGCACTCCTAATTGACAGGATGCCCGCCATTGCAATCGCGAATAAAATAGCTTCACAGAAGATCCTGTCTGAAGAAAATTATTTGAGATTTTTCTCACGCTCCCAAGTAGCTTGTCTTTGCTTCCACCTTCTATGTACTTCCTTTCTGTATTTGATCTCTATCAGGAGCTTCATGTTCATCCATTCTGCCATGCTTTCTCAGCTTACTGCACATTGGAATGGACCATTTTTGTGCTCTGAGGAGGATGTCCTTGAAGACTACAGCTCTACTTGGCTCCTCTGCCCTCCAGGGCAGTTTCTCTCATGATCCTCCAAAGTAGGTCCCTGAATAGGCTAAAGTCTTCTCTTCTGAAGTCCAGGGTTGTAATTCTGCTGTTTGTCTTGCTCACTCTTATCAGGTTCTTAGAAACCACAGTCTCATGGTCATTATGGTCAAGGCTGCCCTTGACCTTTACATTTTCCAGCAGTTTTCCCCTGTTTGCGACTAGTAGGTCCAACATAGTATTTCCCTTAGTTGGTTCATTGATCATCTGAATCAATAAATTGTCTTCAATACATTCCAGAAATATCCCGAATTGCTTATGCCCAGTTATATTGCCATTCCAGTAGATACTGGGGTGGTTGAAATCACCTATGAATACCAGGGCCTGTGACTTTGAGGCTTTACCTAGCCGTGTACAGAAGGCTTCATCTGCCTTCTCTTCTTAAGCAGAAGGCCTGTAGAAGACACTACAATAGCTGTGCTGTTCTGGCTTCTAATCCTTATCTACAAGCTCTCAACTCTTTTGTGCCCCAAAGGCACAGCTCTATGCATTGAAGCCTTCCCTTTACAGGAGGGATGAGGAAGGAAGACCCTCATCACATCTTGACCTATCCTTCCTGAAGAACCTGTATCCCTCCATTGCAATGCTCTAGTCATGAGAGCTATCCCACCATGTTGCTGGAATTCCAATGAGCTTATAGCTCTACAACTGTATCTGTCTGTCACAAACACTGTGTCTCTCTCTTATTCTCTGTGATACATGCTCAGCCTTTCTACTGGCCAGACCTGAAAATGGGAACAGCAGTAGCCATATCCATCAGACTGGGACAGACAAATCTGGGTCCATAAGCACACCAGACTGGGCTTCTGCAGCCTGGAAGGAGGAATAACTGGGTCTTGGAGTCTGTTGGATTGGGGGCTTTCATAACATCCTTAACACTTAACAATTATTTGAATGACTATTATCTATCTTATTATTCAGTAAGTCTTTCCCTCCCCAATGTAAATGAAAAACTAAACCCAAGGGGGAGTATAGGGGGAGTATAGAGATCCTGTCCAGGAGACTATTGTACATCAAGGAGTTAATGATACACATCACAGTTAAACTGAGTAGGCCTAAGTCTGTACTCTTGATACAGATAGATCTCTTGGCTTGAATAATATTGATATCATGGAAGGAACCTTGTACTATATGTCCTGCCTAGTAAGGGATTTTTGTACTATATGTTCTGCTTATTTAAGCACTAATAAGCTAAAACAGAGGGAGCAGTGGAAGGATTGCAAGATGTGGTCAACTGACCTTGGAGATAAGAAGGAAAGTGAAGATAAGAAGAAAATGAAACAGCCTGTGTAACTCAACTGAAGTTGGCACATCAGTGAAACACCATTTAAGGAAGAGAGCAAAAACCAAGCTCAGGGCTAATCAACAGGCAAAGGTAAAGAGTCCACAACAACCACCCCACCGGGACCATTGACTCAATTCATTGAGTCTGCACAGATGGGAGGAACATCTGTAAATAATTCCAGGAATGTAATGAATATGTAAACCCTGTGATTATAAGTTTGTTTGGTCTGTGCTGATAAGGCAGACACACTTTGGCAGAGCAATCCCCGTGTGTCTCCAATGCTGCAGATTTGATAATAAAGAATGCCCACTTTCTAAGTTTTCAAAATAAGTCTTAGAGAGTTTTATTTGCCACTTTTACAGTAACACTCTGCTGCACTGTGCTGCAGCATGGCCTTCAGGCCTGTGTTATGCTGCACATATCCCTTGGTCACAGGATAAACGTAGCCAGTTCATTGTAACAGAAGAACTTGCAGGCAGCTCCCACATGCTACTGGTGATTACACCACATGTGTGGCCTTGCCCTTATCTAAAGTGCAGCAAGACGTTCACATGTGAACATCCTTTATGAATAAAGTTGTTTTCTTGTAAGAAAATTAAATAATAGCTCAGTCAAAGAGGAGAAGGTTCCTTCCATAGACAGAATCTGCACGGCCTGCCGTGGGAAAGCTATCTAGGCTCTGTCTGATACTGCACGAATATGGAATTCCCAGCATCTGAAGGGGCATAAGATTTACTCACTATTTATGTTCCTTTTCTTATTCTCTATTATTAAAACAGCCACTTTATTAAGCCATTTGTTGTCAGGCCTTTCTCATTGAGATCTAGAAATATCCCTGTACCATCTCTCTCTCACCTCAACCCCCCACCCCCCAGTGTAGAACAGAGGGTGATTGTCTTTCTGGTGGCAATTGCACCCCATGAGAAAGCTCTGGCAACATGTCAGAAGGAAGAAAGTGGGACATTCAGAGTTATGGCATTTGCCTCTCCAAGAAAATGTTGTTTGATGGAGTCCCGTTTTCCTTGAAATGGCTGAACATCTGCCTGCTGATGGGAAATAGTTAATAAATTCCTTATTGTGTACGTAACTTTTACTTTACTTATTAAACTGTTTTTATCTCAGCATGAGTTTTCTTACTTTTACCTTTGCAATTCTCTCCCCATTCCCATTAGGAGTTAAGTGGTTGCATTAGCTGTCTAACAGGGTTAAACCACAACGTGGGGTTTTTATGTTCGATTTTTTTCTTCTCTTCTCATTAAACTGCCTTTACCTTAACACACAAGGTTGTCCATCTTATTTTTTCCCCGTCCTACTGAGGAGGGGGAGTAAGAGTGACCAGGGATAAGGGGTGAGTATCCGGCAGTCAACCAGGGTAAACCCACCACAGAAGGGCAGGTTTAAGCAGCACTGCCGATACTGGGTAAGGTCCCCCTTTTTATGCAAGACTGACCTGTTCTGGCTGTTGACATGCTCCCTTTGACTCTGAAGACACAGCCCACCCTAAGTTCCTTACACCTACATTAGTAGTTGCTGCCTTGCTCAAAGACTTCTAATGTAATAAGATACAGCTAAAACAAAAAGAGAAAATTACAAACTTTCTTCCCATAATGAAAAATTAAAGAAAAATACGCAGCTAATTTATAAACCTCCAGCAGCCCCAATAGTGTACCAGTAATGATGTTACTGATTGGCTGATCCCGTGTGTAAGGTGCCACGAGGCAGTGAATGGAGGTATGATTGGCTGGTGGTTTCCTATTCCTGCAGATGTGGACGCTTTCTTTTATTTGCTCCACCCCTTCAGTACTGAGTGGATCATGGTATGATGATACTATTTCCGGGTGTTGGTGAGGCTGCGGATGTCTGTATCTGGAAGTGGTCAGAATCAGAATGAATTGGAGGCGGAATTGTTGGTGTTGAAAATAATAGCTATTTTTGGCCTTTTTCTTTCTCTGGAGCTTCTTCCGTCTGGATATAAAGAGAAACGGTTTGGGGACTACAGGTGAGGTAGACGGGCGGTGATTAGTATTAGCTGGCAGAGGCGGTTGATTGTTTTATACTGACAGGGAAGTGTCTGGCTCACGTATGTGCGCCGGAGCGTGAATTAGTGAATGTGAAGAGGGTGGGTGTATCGGTGGACTGAGGTGGATTATCGATTTGATTAGCTGGCGGTATGGGGAGTGGGCCGTGTTTTTTACCCGTGATCCAGACGTGTTTTGGGAAGTAACATAGAGGTGTCTCGGGTAGGAAGTAGGGTTGTATCTCCCTCTCTGGTATTCTCCCCTTGCACCTTGTATCCCTTCAAGTAGCCGTGAGGTCCTTTTTACTGAGTCTGCCTTGTTGTTGTTTTTTTTTTTTTTTTTTTTTTTTTTTTTCTTTTCTCTCTCAGTTTTCCGTAGTACTTTATTCCTTCTATTTGGTGTTTCCAGGGGTTTTTACCATCCTCTCGCTTGCAGTTCTGCTGGGCCCAAATGAAACTTCAGCCTGAGTAGTTGCATGGGAAGGGAGTGATGCTCTGCAGGCGGTCTTTCATAAGCACGTGTGTGTTTCTTGGGGGAAAAGGTAAAAGGACAAGTCAGTGGGGACAGTACTCTGAGGTTTCTCTAACGTGCTTGTAGTGTCTGACTTGCATGGGGAATGAACGCACCTTTTATAGGCAGTTTTTGGGCATGAGCAACACCTAAATTTCACCATGTTAGTATGGCTTTGTAGGTAGTATAACATGCATAATGACATAGCAATACATACGCTGAAAAATATCTGGGTGCCATGGAGTGAGAAGTTTGAATGATTTCATTTTGACAGCATCATATGAATGAGAGGCTTGCAACACTGAGATCTCTCTATTCAGCCAATGATGCTGAAGTGATAGAAATTAAGTAGGAATATTTCTTTAGATAATGGAGGATGTGATTTCTGTAAAAAGTAACTGAAGGTTAGCACGTAATTCCTAGAAAGCAGCAGATACTTTATTTATACTCTTTGACTGTATGCTTGAGTTATTGTTTAGGCTTCCTCTTGGTAGATTCAAAGTTCTTGTTGCAATATGCAGTTGTCATGTTCAAACCATTAGTTGTCTTGCAAATCCAAAGCCAAAAGGGAGTATTCAATACCATTTAACACAAACAAAAGGTCGGAGGGGGAGAACACACTAGTGAAATGAAACTGGTATTTCATCTCTGATTTAGAACTTCTTGAGCAAGTCATGCTTATAAAAAGTAATTGAGATAACGTATGCACAAAATACCCCAAACCTGTAGTATTTGCTTGCTTTACAGATGATGATAGCTATATGAAATATAGTGCTGAATATGTTACAGTTCCATTTAGTAATTCTGCAAGGATAAACCATAGACACAACCCTGAATTTCTACTAGAGATATATGTGAAATTTGAACATTCAAGTTGATCTAAAACAGCTATGACTTGAATATGCTGAGGTATACTGAATATTCAAAAACAGGTGGAGAAATGAGTAGTCTTTCTCCCTCCAAAAATTAGTTTCACTTTTTGGAATTTTTAATGAAAAAGATCTTTAGGTGACGCTTAAGGAAGAACTATTTTTTTTTTTTTTTTTAATAGTCGTTATTCAGTTGCTCATAATAGTTCATGTTGTGGAGGATAACATTTACTCACATGGAAAAGTGTTTATATATGCTATCCGCATAGAAGTCTTGTACAAATTATAGATGTTTCTTATAAATATGTACCATCTGTCATGTTGACATGACTAGCTATTAGTTTTTCTTCATTGATGCTAATGAGGTCAAGCTGGTAATCATGTTGATGATGATGTATTTTGTAAACTTATAAATAACAAAGCAAAGGTCATGTAGACTTTTTTTTTTAAAAATTAAAACATTTGAACTGAGGAAAAAACACTTAACACTTTTGTGTAACTGCTAAAAACATGGTTTTAAAAAATGTTTGACCTCTCTATTCTTTGGTACACGTTAAAATGTCTGGAATTGTATTGGTATAATGATTTATAACAAGCTTTTAATGCTTTGAGCCACATGATCAGAAGATAAATTTTTGAAATTAACTCAAATTTAAATGAGTTTGTGTCCTGGTTTTGCCTGGGAGGGAGTTACTTTTTTCATTACACAGAGTTGAAGATTTTTTTAGCTTTTTGTGCTACCCCGCCAGCAAAGATGCTGGGGATGTACAAGAAGCTGGGAGGGGACACAACCAGGACGGCTGACCCAAACTGGCTAAAGGGGTATTCTATATCATATGATGTCATGCTGAACAATAAAACTGGGGTAGCTGGCTGGGATGGGGTGAGTGGGGGCTGCTGCTTTGGCATGGAATGGGCATCGGTCAGCAGGTGGTGAGCAATTGCACAGTGCATTACTTGCTTTGTATAATTTTTTATCATCATTATTATTATTTCTCTTCCTTTTCTGCCCTATTATATTGTCTTTATATCAATCCACACATTTTTTTAAAAAAACTTTTTTTCCCCTCTCTTTCTCTCCCTCATCCCATTGTGTGTGGGTGGTGGTGGTGGTGAAGTGAATGGCTGTGTGGTGCTTAGCTGCCTATCAGGTTAAACTGCAACACTTTCTGAGAAGTTCAAAAGCAAATACGCATGGTAAGTCTCAAATGTAATGCAGTCTTACTTGTTTGAATCCATTATGTGGATGCAGCTTGGAAGTTAAAACTCATGTTGAAAACTGATGTAGTTTCTGTGCAGGTGGCACAAGTGATATTTGTTATTTAAGAAGTCCTGAATTCAAGAATGTAATCTAAGAACTTCACTTCCAATTTTCTACTAATGCCTAGCAAATATTGTGCTTTCATATAACAGACTAGAAAAACACGTTGGATCTTGCTAAAGACTAACTCATATAAAGGCTATAATACTGATTTTTGAAGCTCAAGTAATAAAGGTAGTGGCCAAAAATGTGCCCATGTGCCTGGCAACAGGATGAGGGGGAACGGGCTAAAGTTGTGCCAGGGGTGTTTTAGGTTGGATGTTAGGAAGAACTTCTTTACCAAAAGGGTTGTTAGGCATTGGAATGGGATGCCCAGGGAAGTGGTGGAGTCACCATCCCTGGAGGTCTTTAGAAGACATTTAGATGTTGAACTTAGTGACATGGTTTAGTGGAGGACTTGTTAGTGTTAGGTCAGAGGTTGGACTTAATGATCTTGAGGTCTCTTCCAACCCAGACAATTCTGTGATTCTGTGAAAATTAGCAAGTACCAGTGTTCAGTGTCTGTCTTATGTTCTATTTGAAGTTACAACAGGAAACACTTTAATTGTCAAGGCCTATCAGAATGCAGGAGTTAAATGTTTTAGGCTCTTAATGTATGTCATGCTTTCAAGTGTGATACCGTGACTGAGAGATGGTGCACAACAGGGTTGGAGATAAGTGATCTAGAAGACAAAAATCATAAGTGGATGGGCATGCACCCTGATATCAGATAGCTTTGGTTGCTTCAGACAGCAGTGTTCTTTTAATAAAAAAAAAAAAATCACAAAATTTTTTTTTTTTCCCTTAAACGTGCTCTTTGTGGCTAGCAGACTGTGCTGCTGTTTTTTACTAGCAAGTTCGTCTCACAGAGACTATTTGCAGTACTTACCAGATGGTGATAAAACATTGGAAGCTTCCTGAGCCAGATAGAAATCTCTTGCTCTTCATTGGACAGTTTGTGCTATCAGGAGCAAATTGAGCAGAGCAGAGTTTCCTCTGATTGGCAAATGGTAACTAACTCTCTCTGACACGGAGGAGAAAAGTTGTGCATGTTAAACTATGCATAAAACCACATTAAGCAGATATTGCAAATGTACTGTTGCAAGCTTGAGCGTCAGGTGCTGAAAGTCACTAGCTGTTGGTTTGCTTTATTTCTCAGATGTGAAATAAAAGTCCCAAGAGTGCCTCTTGCTTAGTACTGTAAGTAACATGAAGATGGCACACGTATTCAGTTTTTGGATGGATGGAGCAAGTGAGTTAAATGGTGGTTAAAATTTGTGGAAGTTGTAGTTTATGCTGAGTCTGTATAAACCCTTTAGAGCTGTTGATATATCTAACTTTGTTTTGAGGCACACACATACCCCAGTTCTCTCAGCCTCTCCTCATACAAGAGAGATTCCAGTCCCTTAGTCATTTTCATGGCCCTGCACTGGACTCTATCCAGTATGTCCATGTCTCTCTTGTACTGGGGAGCCCAGAACTGGACACAGGATGCCAGGTGTGGCCTCACTAGAGCCCAGTAGAGGGGAAGGATCACCTCCCTTGACCTGTTGGTAATACTTTGCCTAATGCAGCCCAGGATAGAATTAGCCTTCTTTGCTGCAAGGCTACATTGCTAGCTTGTGTTCAACGTGGTGTCTGAGGATCCCTAGGGCCTTTTCTAAAAAGCTGTTTTTCAGCTGGGTGGCCCCCAGCATGTACAACAACTGGAGTTGTTCCTTCCCAGGTGCAGGACTCTGCACTTCCCCTTGTTGAACTTGATGAGGTTCCTGTTAGACCATTTCTCCAGCCTGTGCAGGCCATTCTGGATGACAGCATGACCCTCTGTTGAATCAGCCACTCCTTCCAGTTTTCTGTCATGTGCAGACTTGCTGTGGGTATACTCTACCTCATCATCAAGATAATTAATGAAGATGTTGAACAGGATTTGGACCCAGTATTGACCCCTGGAGTACACCACTAGATACTAGACTTTGTGCCACTGATCACCACCCTTTGGCTTCAGCCCTTCAGCCAGTCTTCAGTCCACCTCACTACTGCTCATCTTGCTCATGCATCCACAGCTTGTCCATGTGGATCTTATGGGTCCAGTTTCCAATACCTTCCTGAAGTCTGGGTAGAGAATATCTGCTATTCTCCCCTCATCCATCAGGCTGGTAATTTCATTGTACAAGCTTATCAGGTTGGTCAGGCATGCTGACTGGTGAATCCATGCTGACTGCTCCTGATGATTTTCTTGTCCTTCATGTGTCTTTCTGAGATTAGCTGCTCCATCAATGGAGTGTACGGAAGGCAGCTTCCTGAGTCAGCTGGTTAGTGAGCCTACCAGAGGAGGTGCCCTGCTAGACCTGCTCTTCATGAACAGAGAAGGACTGGTGGGAGATGTGGTGGGTTGGGAGCTGTCTTGGGCAGAGTGACCATGAAATGGTAGAGTTCTCTATTCTTGGTGGAGTCAGGAGGGGGGTAAAAGTAAAATTGCTACCTTGGATTTCCTGAAGGCAGACTTCTTTTTTTTTTTTTTTTTTTTTTTTTAAAAAAAAAAAAAGACTGTCAAAATTATTTTTTCATCATTATTTTTTTTCCACCCAAAATTATTTTTTCATTAATCTGGGTAATACTTGTTGTAATACTGTTGATATGGTATTGTTATGGTCTTCCGTTGTTTCCCCTAGCAGAATGGGTCTCTGCAGCATACAGAATTCATTCAAAGTGTTGATTCTTATTTAAAGCAGCAAGAATTTAATGGTACCCATATATGAGCTCAAGCTGGGTGCCTGGAAGGTGGGAACGTGATCATAACTTTCCTTGGGTTCTTGTAACCATGCAATCTTCATTTCATCAGCTATAGTCCACTCAGTTCTTGAAATATGTGTTATTTTCTTTCAGATTGGCAGTTGCTTGTTGCAGGGCAGGATGGCTACTGTTGTTTCCTGGGACAGGCTCTCATCTGGTGCCTTCCTTGGCCAGCACATGCCACCCAGACCCCAACACAATGCCACTAAAAGGTGCTCAATCACCACTACATACCAGGTTTGGGTTGCGCAGAGCTCATACTGTGGCCTAAGGCTTCCCTAAATTTACTTTTCTAATGTCAAACAGTAGCTACTCAAGTTCCTTACATACCAGTAGCTTGTTTCCCTTTCAGCATATAGTAGCCATAGCAGTGATAACAGATAATATTATATAGCAATTAACATCATACAATTCAACTCATGGGCTATTCTCACCCAAAATTAAATCCCCTTGATTATTTTTTTTTTTTTGATCCCCTGTTTAAACAGTATATACCCCGATCTGACGAGTGCAATTGCCATGGGCCTCCTTCCTCTTTCCAAAATTGTGTCCCATTATGAACTTCACTCAAATTACTAACCCACCACTTGGGTTCAACCAGGCCAGCTACCCAGGGCCAACTTTCAGTTCCCCCCGGTCCTCCACAAACCCAGCAGTTACTAAGGTTAAAGGCCTTGGCCACTTCCTCCCACAGAGTGAAAAAGTTATTCCTCCATTCTTGCCCATGGCTCAATTGCCCCTGTAAAAACAATACCAGGAAGTATAGCATTTCTTATCCTTTTACGCCATCCAATCCTGAGGGTGTGGGAAACGCCTTCAATCAAGGGGTTGGGCCCGATTTCAGAGTTGATTTGGGCTTGTGTTACCATTCAGTCTGTCGGGGTGATCCAGCTCCTAGAAAACTAAACACAATTGTGTGTGTGTGTGTATATATGTGTGTGTATGTATATATATATATATATATATATATATATATATATAAAAGGTGGTTCTTATGTTACTTTTCTCAGGACGACCTGACCTTACTGCAGGAGAAGTCTGGTCGAAGCCCTCTGTGTTGGGTCTGTCTGAGCTGGAGTCACCTTTTCCCTGCAGCAGCCCACACAGTGCTGTGCTCTGCTCTCGTAGCTGGAACAGCACTGGTATCACTCCAGTGTTGTGTCTATTGCTGCAGAGTGTTGGCACAGCATCAGGACTCCCTCCAAGCCCCCAAGAGCCAGCAGGCTGGGGGTGGGCAAGTGATGGGGAGGAGACATCGCCAGGGCAGCTGACCTAAACCAACCAAAGGGATACTCCATAACACCTGATGTCACACTCAGCAATAAAAGGGGGGGCTCTCATGGGGGAGGGGGCTGTTCTTCCTGAACAACCACTACGCGTTTGAGGCCCTGCTTCCCAGGATGTGGCCGAACATCGCTCGTTGATGGGAAGTAGAGAATAACTTTTTCCTTTCTCTCTGTACTTCCGCGCGGCCTTATTGTTTCTTTTGTTTCTTTTTCCTCCCCATTCCCTTTCCCTTTAATTAAATCATTCTCATCTCAAACCTCGAGTTCTCTGTGTTGTATTTTCTCCCCCTTCCTTTTTGAGGAGAGGGGGAGTGAGAGAGTGGTTGTGGTGGAGCTCGGCTGCCCACCTGAGTAAAACCACCACACCCTCTCACTCAGCGGTCAATACCCATAGGGGTTGGCTCCCTCGGTAGACCATACACACCGCAGTGGAAGGTCCTGCCCCAGTCTTGCCTTCTCCCTTTCCTCCCTTCAGACTTGTCCTCTTTATCTGGTGCCCTTAATTTGTGCAGAGCCTCGTTGCCAGAATATTAGTCGTTCTTTAGCCTTAGTTTCAGTTCCCCAGGAGCGGACTCCACCCTCCAAGCTTCGGTAGTTACTGGTCCCTTTACTCTGGATGCGTGGGTCCAACCCCTTTCTGCTGTTCTCACAGCTGTTTCAGTAGTAAAACAAGGTACAGTCCCTCCCATTGGGGGTTCAATGGTTCTTCCCTCCAGGTTTTTATTAAGACCTTGTCTCCTGGTTGTATCTTATGAATTGCAAACCCCAGTGGGGTGTTTTGTGCTAAAATTTCCTTTTCCCTTAATTGTTGTAGTTGTTTCCCTGTCATGATCACATATTTCTGGCGTTCATAATTCTCTATCAAAGAATAGTCCAATGGCATTCCTTGGGAATACAGCATTCCATATAACATCTCATAAGGCAAGATACCCGTTTTACTATGGGGCATAGTCCTAATATTCAATAATGCCAATGGCAAACATTTTATCCAAGACAGTTGGGTTTCAATCATTAATTTAGCCAATTGTTGTTTAATCATTTGATTCATTCTCTTAGCTCATCCTGACCTTTGTGGATGCCATTCAGTATGGTATTACCATTTAATGCCTAGGGCAGTGGTTAAGTCCCATAACACCTTAGATGTGAAGTGCGTCCCCTGGTCAGAGTACCAGTGGACCTGCTAGGGTAGAAGTCGCAGGTCCCTGTCATTCCTGCCTGCAGCCCTAGACAATTTCTTTCTGATATCAGGGGCCAATTGCCCTAGAAAGAGGCTAGCCAATTGCCTCTGTTTGTATTCCGAAGCCAGGTCCAAATTCGTTTTGTTTTCTTTTCCATTGCATTTCAAAGTTGGTCCAGAAATTCCATAGAGGTTTTTTTTGGACCTTGTTGGATCAGATTCTCAATTTAACCAGATTTTGGTGTTTACCGTTCATTATTTCCGGGGTGATTATGGTCTCAGTGGGGGGTCGGTCGGGGGAATGCAATCGTCAACTGAGCAATCGTCAACCCTGAGCGGTCCCATTGGCAATCTGAGCTCACTCATAAACTCAGGCTGTTTTAAGAGTTAGCTGCTTTTCTGTTTCCATGACAACTCTCTCAGACCTATCATGGTCCCTCTGCCCCAGAGGGCTCACACCCGTGATTTTGAGATCTCAGCCTCTTGTTGAGGCAGAACTATTAACATTCCTACATCCTCTTTCCCTGCTCATTCAACTTCAAGGAGCTCTGTATTGTGGTTTAACCCGGCCGGCAGCTAAACAGCCGTTCGCCCACCCTCCCCCCTCCCTCCCTGGGATGGGGGGAGAGAAACGGAAAGTGAAGCCCGTGAGTTGAGATAAAGACAGTTTAATAAGACAGGAAAATAATAACAATAATGACGATAATAGTACTACTACTAATAATGTGTACAAAATAAGAGATGCACAATGCAATTGCTCACCACCCGCTGACCGATGCCCAGCCTAACCCTGAGCAGTCCGGCCCTTCTCCTCCTCCTCCCTGGCTAGCCACCCCTATATATTGTTTAGCATGACGTCAGATGGTATGGAATACCCCTTTGGCCAGTTTGGGTCAGCTGTCCTGGGTCTGTCCTCTCCCAGCTCTTGCTGCACCCCCAGCCTGCCCGCTGTCAGGACAGAGTGAGAAGCTGAAAAGTCCTTGGCTTGGTGTAAGCACTGCTCTGCAACAATTAAAACATCACCATGTTATCAGCACTCTTGGCACTAAGCCAAAATATAGCATTCTACTAGCTACTAGGAAGAAAATTAACTCTGTCCTAACTGAAACCAGGACACTGTTAAATACTACATGCCACACCTTTAACACCTTCAACAACCCTTTTAACACTTCCTTTATCTTTCTTCAGCCTGTACTTTTCTCATGCCAACACCAAAGGCTCAGTCAGCAGCCAACTTAAGTCCACTCCTTTTCCCTCTAAGATGCTGAAACAACATATCAGTATACTACGTTTCATCCTATTTTCCTTCTCTCCTCAAAAACAACATCAATTGCAAAATAGTGTTATAGTCGATTGACCCATAAAGTGGCCATTTAGTTTATATAGTGGCCATCATTGATTGCAATACTTAATTAAATTAAATGCACGAGTGGCAGGCGATTCCGTTAGTCCCAACCAGGCTGTAGCATACTTGCTCTCTTCTGGATCTATGGGTGTTGTAGGAAGAATGGCCAAAAACACAACAGACACCAGTATGGTCAGACCATGCTCTCCCTTTGTTACCCGAATAGCCTGACCTTTATAGCAAACTTAACAGGGGCGGATAGTGTCTCACACAAGATTATTGGTCAAAAGCACTCAAACAACTGCAAGAAAACAACCCCACCTGCAAGAAAACAACCCCCTTGTGATTAGCAGTCACGTAGATCCCATCCTTGAAGCCAGCTGCTGGCAACAATATTTTTTAAATTCCTCAATTGGGCGATGTGGGAACATTGTCATGGGAACTTCTTGTAGTCGTCCTGGTAGCTTGGTTTGCTCAGCTGCAGCAAGTCATGGGATCTTTGCTGTTTCAAAAATCCCTCAACAGTTTCCCCTTTTTGTTTTTGAGCAAACCAAGACCGATGTAACAGTCAGAGAGACTCATCCTGTCAACTGAACCCAAAAGTCATGATGGTATCATACCACCCTGCCAACAAGGAGGCTGGGGCTGCACAAGAAGTTGGGTATGTTTAGGTATTATAATGAAATTCCACCCTGAAAGCTTCTTCAGTGCTGTATATTTTCTTTAAAATGTGAATATTAGTTTAATTTCCCAAGTCACCTCAGGCAATTATTCCACAGGGGACACAGCCAGGACAGCTGACCCCAACTGACCAAAGGGATACTCCATAACATATGACATCATGCTCAGCAATAAAAGCTGGGGGAAAGAAAAAGGGAGGTTGTTCAGCGTGACGGCATTTGTCTTCCCAAAAAAAAACCATTATGTGTGATGAGCCCTGCTTTCCTGGAAATGGCAGGACATCTGCCTGCCAATGGGAAGTAGCAAATTAATTTTTTGTTTTGCTTTGCTTGTGTGTGCAGCTTTTACTTTGCCTAGTAAACTGTCTTTATCTCAACATGAGTTCTCACACTTTTATCTTTCCAGTTCTCTCCCCCATCCTACTGTTATAAATTCGGAGTCAATTTAGCTTTATAAGATTTATTTATGGGGTCAATAAAAGGCAAGTAAACAGCGCTGGGTGCGCGGGGAGTCTGGGCTCCTCCAACACGCACACAAGTTACATCAGGCAGATGGTTTTTATGCTCCTAGGCTAATACATATTCATTACTACTTCTAGAAAAGGCAGAGTTATTATAATTAGTTCCTGGAATCCGAACCCACCCACTGGCACATGCGTATCAGTCTCCGGTGGTCCCTCTGGGGGTCTCTCGTGCTGAAGGCTCGTAGTCTTCCTCCCAGGCTTTGTCCTTGTCCTTCTCCTTTGTCCATCTTGGCTGGATATCAGGGACTTACGCAGCGTCCCATGCAAGCTTTGTCTTTTAGTCGTCCTTCAGCTTTCCCCTTCTCCTGAATCTCTTGGCCGGATATCAGAGACTTGCATAGTGTCCCATGCAATAGTCACAATAGTTAGCAGTTATTCTGAAACCCCCCCAGATATCAGAGACTCAAGGTTTACCCTTCAAGCCCTCTATTGACACGAATTGCTGGAACATTCCTTTCACTACTTGCTATTAGCTTCTTGTCTAAAGCTTCTGCTTAATAGTTTGATGTAGAGAGGACAGATTTTTTTTCAGCAAAAACATCCTATTGGGAGGAAGACCATTAGACCAGACCAAGAATGGGTCAGTCGGCTGAATATGAGCCAGCAGTGTGCTCAGGTGGCCAAGAAGGCCAACGGCATCCTGGCTTGTATCAGAAACAGTGTGACCAGCAGGGCTAGGGAGGTGATCGTCCCCCTGTACTCGGCTCTGGTGAGGCCGCACCTCGAGTACTGTGTTCAGTTTTGGGCCCCTCGCTACAAGAAGGACATGGAGGTGCTTGAGCGGGTCCAAAGAAGGGCGACGAAGCTGGTGAGGGGCCTGGAGAACAAGTCCTATGAGGAGCGGCTGAGGGAGCTGGGCTTGTTCAGCCTGGAGAAGAGGAGGCTCAGGGGCAACCTTATTGCTCTTTACAGATACCTTAAAGGAGGCTGTAGCGAGGTGGGGGTTGGCCTGTTCTCCCACGTGCCTGGTGACAGGACGAGGGGGAATGGGCTTAAGTTGCGCCAGGGGAGTTTTAGGTTAGATGTTAGGAAGAACTTCTTTACCGAAAGGGTTGTTAGACACTGGAACAGGCTGCCCAGGGAGGTGGTGGAGTCACCATCCCTGGAAGTCTTTAAAAGACGTTTAGATGTAGAGCTTAGGGATAGGGTTTAGTGGGGACTGTTAGCGTTAGGTCAGAGGTTGGACTCGATGATCTTGAGGTCTCTTCCAACCTAGAAATTCTGTGATTCTGTGATTCTGTGGGTACATCTTAATTATGCATTACTTGTGCTAGGTTCAGCTCAGAACAGTCACACTTAACCTTTCATAAAAGGTTGTAGGATCTTTTAAATAAAAAAGGAGAAAGAATTAGTTCAGTGTAGTGAACTATCACAGTTACGGATGTATAAATAATGTAAGACACCCTCAGTCTAGTCGTGTTCCATGAACTAGTATGCCCACATTTAAAGAATTTGGTCATGTGAGTGCAAAATGAGTAGTGCAGTTTATTAAAGTAACAGGTACACAGGTTCTTTGGATTGCCAGTGATAAATTCACTGTCTGCAAAACACGTGCAAATGCTAAGTGTATGAGTAATACCGCCTGGCTATACATGCGTTAAAAGATATAAAGCAACTCTATAGAGATATCTAAGTTTCCCGGGGAGGCACTTAGCATAACCAAGTGTTCAAATCTTACTCAAAGGCATCCCAATGGGGGGCAAGAGACGCTCAGCCCATCAACTGATCCCAGAAGTCAGAAGGTGTCTTCCCTTACGTGATGGTATCTTCCCTAACATCCGCTCTCCCTTAAGACAATTTATATTATTTTTTTATCTTGAGCTTGAGTGAAGTGACTCTAGTCATATATGCCTTTGTTACAATTGGTATGAAATTTTCTAGCTTTGCTTTTAAAGGTATAGAATAGAAAAATTTAAAGCGCAAGCTCAGTGAGGTGTGGTTACACCTTAGAAGCAGATAGCTTTTGGAATGGCGGTGTGTTATGGTATTATGATATTATAATGGGAAAAGTTCACCAAAAGGACAGCATTTTGTCAAAAACACGGCAGACCATTGTCCCAGGGTAGCAAATATGCAGCTTATCAATCTCATTGGAGTAGCTGAGGGAACTGGGGTTGTTTATCCTGGAGAAGAGAAGGCTGAGGAGAGACCTCATTGTTCTCTACAACTACCTGAAAGGAAGTTGTGGGGAGCTGGGGGTTGGCCTCTTCTTGCAGATAACTAGAGATAGGACAAGAGGGAATGCCCTCAAGTTGTGCCAGGGGAAGTTCAGGTTGGAAATCAGGAGAAATTTCTTCTCAGAAAGAGTAGTTAGGAATTGGAATGGGTTGCCCAAGATGGAGTCACCATCCCTGGGAGTGTTTAAGGAAAGGTTGGACATGGTACTTAGGGACATGGTTTAGTGGGTAATATTGGTGGTAGGGGGATGGTTGGACCAGATGATCTTGGAGGTCTTTTCCAACCTTAATGATTCTATGATTCCCATTTTTCCTCATGTGTGTCCTCATGTCTCCTGCCCCTAGCTGCTACCACCTGTTGTCAAAATTTTGTACAGAATTCTCATGTGCTACTCAGGGTGAAGTTTTGTCATGTGGTGAGTTGCTTTCATCAGTTGCTGAGCTGGCTGTTCACGGCCTATGCATGGACAGATCTGTTCTGCACTCTCTGCTACCAAAACCAAACCCTGCCATTTATCCTAAATATAGATGTACAGCCTGCAAGTACTTCTTTGTGAATCTTTGTGATACTTCTTTTGTATCTCTTTTGTACTTTTGGGAATCTTTGTGGCCAGCTGTTGCTGAAATGTGAAGCATCTCTGAGCCAAAAAGGGAAAATCAGATGATGTATTGAACTAAGCATTTAAAAAATATAATCTTGGTATTGACTTAACTGCATTGCATGTATTTAATAACCCAAAGTATTGTACATTTTGATGAATGTTGTGTGTAGCTAGCACATAATATATATTGACCTAAACAAAGCTTTTTACTTCTCAAATGCTCATGTATAAAAATCTCAACTTTAACATTGCTCGGAGTATTAAATTAGAATAGACTAGGATGATTTGTTCCTTAACAAGAGCATTAATGTAGTAGCTTACTATCTATAATTCATATACTTTAGCTTTAAAGAGTTAGATACATACTAACAAAATCAAAGGTAAATCAACTATGTAAGCAAACCCAAATTAAAGACTTATCTACATGTGAGTTTGTCATATGGATTTAATCTCTTGAAACAGGCATTATCTATACTAATATTTATATATTATAATTTCTGTTGTAAGATGAATCATAGAATCATTAAGGTTGGAAAAGACCTTCAAGCTCATCTGGTCCAACCATACCGCTACCACCAATAACACCCACTAGACCATGTCCCTAAGTACCATGTCCAACCTTTCCTTAAAGACCCCCAGGGATGGTGACTCCACCACCTCCCTGGGCAACCTGTTCCAAGGTCTGACTACTCTTTCTGAGAAGAAATTTCTCCTAATTTCCAACTTAAACCTCCCCTGGTGCAACTTGAGGCCATTCCCTCTAGTCTTATCGCTGGTTATCTGTGAGAAGAGGCCAACCCTCAGCTCCCTACAACTTCCTTTCAGGTAATTGTAGAGAGCAATAAGGTCTCCCCTGAGCCTCCTCTTCTCCAGACTAAACAACCCCAGCTCCCTCAGCTGTTCCTCATAAGACTTGTGTTCCAGACCTTTCACCAGCTTTGTAGTCCTTTTCTGGACATTCTCCATGGCCTCGATGTCTTTCTTTTAGCGAGGAGCCCAAAACTGAACACAGTACTCAAGGTGCAGCCTCACCTCGAAGGGGACAGTCACCTCCCTGGTCCTGCTGGCTACACTATTCCTGATACAAGCCAGGATGCCATTGGCCTTCTTGGCCACCTGGACACACTGCTGTCTCATGTTCTGGCGAACATTGACCAACACCCCCAGATCCTTTTCCTCTGCACAGCTTTCCAGCCACTCTCCCCCAAGTCTGTAGCGTTGCATGGGGTTGCTGTGGCCAAAGTGCACGACCCAGCACTTATCCATGTTGAACCTCATCCCATTGGCCTCTGCCCATCGACCCAACCTGTCCAGGTCCCTCTTCAGGGCCTTCCTACCCTCCGGCAGATTGACACTTCCCCCCAACTTGGTGCCGTCTGCAAGCTTACTGAGGGCGCACTCAATTCCCTCGTCCAAATCATCAATAAAGACATGGGCCCCAACACCAACCCCTGGGGAACACCACTCGTGACCGGTGGCCAGCCGGATTTCGCTCCATTCACCACTCTCTGGGCCCAGACACCCAGACAGGTTTTAACCCAGCAAAGAGTGTACCTGTCCAAGCCATGGGCTGCCAGGTTCTCCAGGAGAATACCATGGAAAACCATGTCAAAGGCCTTGCTGAAGTCTAGGTAGACTATATCAACAGCCTTTCCCTCATCCATCAGAAGGGACACCCGGTCATAGAAGGAAATTAGGTTGGTCAGGCAGGACTTGCCTTTCATGAACCCATGCTGACTGAGCCTGATCCCCTGGTTGTCTTGTACATGCTGTGTGACTGCGTTCAAGATGACCTGTTCTATCACCTTTCCTGTCACATTTCAGTCTGAAAGGCTTGTAGTTCCCCAGGTCCTCCTTACGACCCTTCTTATAGATGGGCATCACATTAGCAAGTCTCCAGTCCTCCGGGACATCTCCAGATGACCATGACCACTGATAGATAATAGAAAGCAGCCCAGCAATCACATCTGCCAACTCCCTCAGCACCTTCGAGTGCATCCCATCAGGGCCCATATATTTGTGGGTGTCTAGCTTGCCTAAATAATCTCTAACCCAATCCTCTTCAGCCAGTGGAAAGTCTTCCTCTCTCCAGGTATTCTCTCTTGTTTCTGGGGTTGGTAGTGCGTGGGGGCTAGCCTTAGCAGTGAAGACTGAAACAAAGCAGACATTCAGTAATTCCGCCCTGTCTGTATCCGCCATCACCAAGGCACCTTCCTCATTTAGCAGTGCACCCACATTTTCCTTAGTTTTCCTTTCGCTGCTGATGTATTTGAAGAAGCCCTTCTTGTTATCCTTGATGCCTCTTGCTAAATTTAATTCTAACCGGGCCTTGGCCTTCCTTATTGAATCCCTGCATTCTCTGATAATGTTCCTATATTCCACCCAAATGGTTCGTCCCTTCTTCCACATTATGTATGCTTTCTTCTTCTAAGTTTTCCCAAAAGCTCCTTGCCCATCCGCGCAGATCTCCTGCCCCCCTTGCTTGACTTCTTTCTCTGAGGGATGCACTGATTCTGAGCTTGGGGGAAGTGGTGCTTGAATATTAGGCAACTTTCCTGGGACCCCTTTCCCTCTAGGGACCTGGCCCAGGGGATTCCTCCAATTATATCCCTGAAGAGGTCAAAGTTAGCTCTCTTGAAATCCAGGGTTGTGGTCCTACTTTGCCCTGCTTCCTCCTCGCAAGATCTTGAACTCCAACATCTTGTGGTCATTGCAGCCGAGACTGCCCTCAGCTTCACGTTTCCAACTAGACTATCTCTGTTAGTACCAGGTCCAGCAGTGCCCCTCTCCTTGTTGGCTCACCTACCACCTGTGTCAAGAAGTTATCCTCAGTGTTCTGCAGTAACCTCCTGGACTGTGTTGTCTCCCCAGCAAATAACAGGGTGGTTAAAGTCCCCCATAAGAACCAGGGCCTGCAGACGTGAGGCAACTTGCAGCTGTCTGTAGAAGGCCTCATCCACTTCCTCTTCCTGATCCAGTCATCTGTAGTAAACACCCACCACAATGTCACCCCTGTTGGCCTGCCCTTTAATCCTTACCCATAGGCTCTCAACTTGCACTTTGCTCCCCTCCCCGCCCCTCCCCCCCCCCGCCCCCCCCGCAGAGCTGCATAGATTCCAGTTGCTCACTCATGTAAAGAGCAACTCCACCACCTCACCTTCCTCGTCACTTTTCTTTTTGGCCTGGGATTTCAGCCTTTACTGTGTTTAAAAATTAACTGTCAAGATTTAGGTGTGATTTAGGTGTGCAAATGATGTGATTACTTTTTAGTGATCCTTTGAGAATTCAAATTTCTCAGTCCATTGGTCAAAACAGCAGTTTTCCTGACTGTCTCTGGTTCAAATGCCTATCACTTCCTGGGGAAGAGAACAGCTTAGTCATAACTGGATCATTCCTACAACCCATCTTTTTTGAATTCCACCTTCATCTTTTGACTATTGTGAAATACTGTCTTTGTCTTCATTGGGTACAATGCTGTTGTCTCTCCTTTAATTCAGTCTGGGAAATGACTGTAGCATATTATATCATCTTCAGAAAAATATTTAGTCCCTTAGTTGTTTAGATTAGTTTTATCAGTGCCATGCATTTCCTTTTGGATTTTATGTATTTTACAATGCCTATGTACTATGGTGAGGGGTCTGGAGAACAGGTCTTATGAGGAGTGGATGAGGGAGCTGGGATTGTTTAACCTGGAGAAGAGGAGGCTCAGGCGACCTTATAGCTCTCTATATGTACCTTAAAGGAGGCTGTAGCAAGTTGGGGGTTGGTCTGTTCTCCCATGTGCCTGGTGACAGGACGAGGGGGAATGGGCTTAAGTTGCGCCTGGGGAGGTTTAGGTTGGATATTAGGAAGAACTTCTTTACTGAAAGGGTTGTTAGGCATTGGAACAGGCTGCCCAGGGAGGTGGTGGAGTCACCATCCCTGGAGGTCTTTAGAAGACATTTAAATGTAGAGCTTAGGGATATGGTTTAGTGGAGGACTGGTTAGTGTTAGGTCAGAGGTTGTACTAGGTGATCTTGGAGGTCTCTTCCAACCTAGATGATTCTGTGATTCTGTCTTTCAAAATGATATAAAGTAATGTGCAGGGTCTGGAAGGAGATAGATGCTTATAAGTAGCTTGTTGATGATAAGCCTTGAGGTTGAAATAATTGCTGCTGAACACTGTACTTCTCAGTGTTTTCTGTATACTTGCAGTCAAGATGCATATGGAGCTTAAGGCATAGGGTTGTTTGGTTTTTGTTTGTTTGTTTGTTTTGTGTGTTGTTGTTTTTTTTTACTTTGCTGCAAATATAGTATAGCAAGGCATACATGTCATGGCTGCCTCTATGGGTGGTGGTGTGTGTTTGCTAGTGTTACTGCATTTTGACCAAGTTACTCTAATTAATATCACTGTATCTTGCTGTACTGCTATTCAGGAAAGCGATCCCTTCTCTGTCTTGGTTCAGTTGATACAATACATAAAGTTCCTTTTCTTTTTAGATAGCTGGTGGCTGAGTAGAAGAGGGAGACCTAGTGTCCCCACTGGATGGAAGGTTTTTGCATGTGTTCAACTGCTGTTTGTTTTGGCCAGCTAACAGCTGATCATCAGACCTATCTCAGAATCATATACAGTCGGTGCTTTCTCTAGTTAGCAAGTAAGGGAGAATTGAAGATATTCCAAAAGGGAAGAGGTCTGAGGAAGAAAGAAGATTGGGTTATTGCACAGGGGATGTAGGCACACAAGGCATTAACCTGGTTTTCTAACATGAAACCTGGTCTCCTACAGTTGGCAGAATAACTCATATCAATTCAAAATGTATTATTTCAAAAACAGTATCATGAATATTTTCAGGGTCTCTCCATGTGTGCTAATAAAAAACACAAAATAGTTCAGGTTGGAAGGGACCTCTGGAGGTCATCTAGTACAACCCCCTCTGCTCAAAGCATGGTCATCTAGAGGACCATGCACAGGACCATGTCAAGATGGCTTTTGAATATCCCCAAGAATCTTGTCCAGTCACGTTTTGAATGTTTCCAAAGACAGAGACTCCACAACCTCTCTGGGCATTCTGGTCCAGTGTTTGACTACCCTTGCAGTAAAAAAAGTTTTTTTTTATGTGCAGATGAAATTTCCTATGTTTCGATTTGTACCTGTTTCTTCTCATCCTGGATACTTCACTGGATGCCACTGAGAAAAGTCTAGCTCCATCTTTACTCCCTCCCATCAGGTATTTATATACATAGATAAGATCCTCCTGAGCCAGGCTAAACAATCCTAGTTCTCTCACTTTCTCTTGATATGTCAGATGCTCCAGTCCCTTCATCATCTCTGTGACCCTTTGCTGGACTCTCTCCCGTATGTCCATGTCTTTCTTGTACTGGGGAGCCTTGAACTGGACACAGCACTCTGGATGTGGTCTCACCAGTGCTGAGCAGAGGAGAATAACCACCTTCCTTGACCTGTTGATAATGTTCTGCCTAATGCAACTTGGGACGCAGTTGACCTTCTTCATTGCAAGGGCATATTGCTGGCTTGTGTTCAACTTTGTGTCTGCCAAGATCCTCGGGTCCTTTTCTGCAAAACTGCTTTCCAGCTGGGTGGCCCCTAGCATATGCTAGTGCCTGGGGTTGTTCCTCCCTAGGTTCAAGACGTAGCATTTCCCCTTGTTTGGACTATATGAGGATATATAATCATCTGAACAATTTATCAAAGACTGTATTGTCTTTTTAAGTAGAAATTTTTACATCGGGGATTGGATGGTTTACTAAAAAATAGTGTTTTACTAAAAGAGTGCAAAAGTTTTTTACTAAAGAGTGTTTTAGTTTGGACAGGAATTAACGGAACCATGTTGCATTATTCAGCTCACAATTGAGCATCCTGTGACACATTTGATGTACTGTTGGCTATTATACCATGTTAACTCTATAACAGATTCCTGCTTTGCTTTTTTGTCTTGATTCTGATTTTGTGTTCCTTCACAGGGTTTCCAGACAGAGTATAATATCAATATGGTATTGGAAAAGTAAGGTATGTTTTTGGTCATCTGTCTCTTAGCTATCACTTTTTTTTAACTGTTCTCACTGTGATCTAAATTGAACTCCATCTATTTTTATCATTATAGCTGCTTCTGCTTTATTTTATAGGATCATGGATTTTCCAGGACACTTCAAGCAAATCTTTCAGCAGCTAAACTACCAGAGGCTTCATGGCCAACTCTGTGACTGTGCCATTGTGGTGGGAAACAGACATTTCAAAGCCCATCGCTCTGTTCTGTCAGCATGTAGCACGCATTTCCGAGCAATCTTTACTGTAGCAGAGGGTGATCAAACTATGAACATGATTCAACTGGACACTGAAGTGGTGACAGCAGAAGCCTTTTCTGCCCTGATTGATATGATGTACACTTCTACACTAATGCTTGGAGAGAGCAATGTAATGGATATCTTGCTTGCTGCTTCTCACCTGCATTTGAACTCTGTTGTTAAAGCGTGTAAACACTACCTTACTACCAGGATGCTACCAATGTCTTCACTTAGTGATAGAGTTCAGGAGCAAAATGCACGCATCCAAAGATCTTTTATGTTTCAACAGCTCGGGCTCAACATTGTGAGCTCTGCACTGAATTCCACTCAAAGCACAGAGGAGCAATCAAATACCATGAGCTCATCAATGAGAAGTAACGTAGAGCAATGTACTCTCCACAAGTGTAAACAGTCTTCTGATGATCGGGCCAGACAGCGAATCAGACCTACGGTAGATGAGTCCATTTCAGATGTTACTCCAGAGAGCAGGCAGTCAGTAGTTCATTCACGAGAAGATTTTCTTTCACCAGATTCACTGAAGATTGTGGAAAATTCTAAGGCCGATGCTGTTACTGATAAGCAAGAGGATAATACTATTATGTTTGATCAGTCTTCTGGTGCTCAAGAAGATGCTCAAGTACCCAGCCAGTCAGACAACAGTAGAGGAGACATTTCACAGATATCTATCTCATCTCAGGTAATACAAGTGGAAACCTGTTTTGATCGGGAAGCTACTTCTGAGAAAAACAACTTCCCATGCAAAAATCCAGATGTTGGTCTAACTGAAAAAGAACACATGGGGGTGGTGGTTAAATCTGAACCTTTGAGTTCCCCAGAGCCTCAAGATGAAGTGAGTGATGTCACTTCTCAAGCAGAAGGCAGTGAGTCTGTTGAAGTGGAAGGAGGAGTGGTGACTGCAGAGAAGTTAGAACTGAGTCCTGAAAGCAGCGATCGTAGCTTTTTTGATCCACAGTCTAGTACTGATAGGGTTGGAGACATCCATATTATGGAAGTGTCAAATAACCTGGAACATAATTCCACTTTCAGTATCTCAAATTTTCTGAATAAAAGCAGAGGTGGCAACTTGGGTGCAAGTCAAAATACCAATGACAACATTCCAAATACAATAAGTGACTGCAGAATGGATAGTGATGCCTCTTACCTATTGAGTCCAGAGTCCAGGACTGCTAATGGTCATTTCTCTGCTGTGGTTTCTCATGCAAAGAATCCATTCAGTGAGCCTTCAGACTCTCATTTTGTTAGACCAATGCAGGATATGATGGGTCTTCCATGTGTACAGACTTCTGGGTACCGGGCTGCAGAACAATTTGGTCTTGATTTCCCAAAGTCAGGCTTGGGCTTGCACTCTTTGTCAAGGACAATGATGGGTTCCATAAGAAGTGGAGCTAGTGGTTTTCCTGGCTATCGTCGCATAGCCCCCAAAATGCCTGTTGTGACCTCTGTTGGGAGTTCCCAACTACAAGATAACCCTTCCAGTTCCCAGCTGTTAATCAATGGAACCACTTCTTTTGAGAATGGACTTCCTTCACAACCTGGTCCACCACAGTTGACAAGGGCATCTGCCGATGTTCTTTCAAAATGTAAGAAAGCCTTATCTGAACACAATGTGTTGGTTGTAGAAGGTGCTCGTAAATATGCCTGTAAGATCTGCTGCAAGACTTTTTTGACTCTAACAGACTGCAAGAAGCACATTCGTGTGCATACAGGAGAAAAGCCTTATGCCTGTTTGAAGTGTGGCAAACGGTTCAGCCAGTCCAGCCACCTATATAAACATTCCAAAACAACCTGTCTGAGGTGGCAGAGCAGCAATCTACCTAGCACTTTGCTTTAATCTCCTCCACTCCATAGCTTTATGGGAATGCTAGTACAAAATTATAAGACTGGAGTATTTCAGGAATATTAATGCTATTTTGTTCAAGGCTGAAGTCTGAGAAGCTGTCCTTATAGATTAGTGAATTCTTGTGTGTGAAATTGTTACAAATACAGAAGTCTTGATTTTGTAAATTGGCGATAATGCCATAT
Organism: Anas acuta; assembly: GCF_963932015.1. Taxonomy (NCBI): domain Eukaryota; kingdom Metazoa; phylum Chordata; class Aves; order Anseriformes; family Anatidae; genus Anas; species Anas acuta. Next base: position 20,198,334 of record NC_089016.1, read on the forward strand.
TTACTTCACTTGCGGTGGTTTCACACTGAAGGACATCTAAACACCACAATCGCTCTCTCACTCCCCCTCCTCAAAGGGGGGGGGGGGAGGAGGAAAGTATGATGGGAAAGAAAAAGGCTCACGGGTTGAGATAAGGATAATTTAATTAAAGGGAAAAGAAAGAGAAAAAAATAAGCAAAGACTGTCCAGAGGAAAAGAAAGAGAAAAAGCAATTATTCTCTACTTCCCATCAACAAACGATGTTTGGCCATATACTGGAAAGCAGGGCCTCAGCATGTGCAGCGGTTGATCGGGAGGACAGACATTTTCATAACGAGAGCCCCCCCCAAGTGCACCTGTCTGTCACAAAATGCTTTAGAATATGTTAATTATGAAAATAGTTTTAGAGTTCCAAATACAATTATGGCTCTTTTGCAGTAAAGGACAATATGTAATGAAGATACTTAAAATAAGTCAATGACAAGTAACTTCTGGACTGTTAGATGTGTATATAAATACTTTGAATAATGCAAGACCTTGTTTTTTTACCGTTTTTCTGTAAAAACTTCTATCGAGTAATAAGTGATGTACTACAGACCTCAGTCCTGGGAAAAGTTATGGAGAAGATTGTCCTGGGAGATACTGAAAGGCAGTTAAAGAACAAAGCTATTATCAGGCATATTCAACATGGGTTCATCGAGGGAAAGGCCTGCCTTAGTAATTTGATTACCTTCTATGATAAGGTCAACTGCTTGGTAGATGAAGGGAAGGTAGCAGGCATAATCTCTGAATTTTAGTAAGGCCTTTGATGCTGTCCTCACAGCATCCTACTGTACAAATTATCTAACTGTGAGATAAACAGGTTCATGCTACGCTGGGTGATGAACTGGGCTCAACAGTCACTAGCTGTGTTCTCCAGGGCTCAATTCTTGGGCCAGTCTTGTTGAACATTTTTATCAGTGATCTGGATAAAGGAGTGGAATGCATCCTCAGCATGTTTGCCAATGATAGTAAACTGGAAGGTGCTTCTGACTCCCTAGAGGGACAAGAGTTATTGCAAAAAGATCTAGATTGATTGGAGCACTGGACAATCATCAACAGCAAGTTCAACAAAGGAAAATGCTAGGTTCTGCACCTGGGACAAAATAATGCTGGACACATGTACAGACCGGGAGACAAGTGGCTAGAGAGCAGCTCAGCAGAAAGGGATCTGGGGGTGGTGGTTGACAGCAGGTTCAATATGAATCAGCAGTGTTCCCTGGCAGCCAAGAGAGCAAAACACATTTGGAGGTGCATTAAGCACAGCATAGCCTTCCAGTCAAAAGAGGTGATTCGCCCGCTATATTCAGCATGGGTGCAGCCTCACCTTGAATATCATGTACAGTTCTGGACTCCACAATATAAAAAGGATGTTAAGGTCCTTGAAAGTGTCCAGAGGAGGGCAACAAAGCTCGTAAAAGGGCTGGAAGGCATGTCCTATGAGGAGAGGAGAGGCTGAGGACACTTGGGTTGTCTAGTCTGGAGAAGAGGAGGCTAAGAGTCAACCTCATTGCTTTCTACCACTTCCTGAGGAGGAGAAGTGGAGAGGGAGGTGCCAGTCTCTTCTTCGTGGTAACCAATGGTAGAACGTGCAGGAACAGCAGAAAGCTGCACCAGGGGAGGTTCAGGCATGAGGAAAAATTTCTTTACTGTGAGGGTGGTCAAACACTGGAAGAGGCTTCCTAGAGAGGTGGTTGATGTTCCATGCCTGCGATTGTTCAAGAGGCATTTGGATAATGCCCTCAGTAATATACTTTAACTTTTGGTTACCCCTAAAGTGGACAGGCATTTGGACTAGATGATCTTTGAAGGTCCCGTCCAAGTGAACTATTCAATTCTATATTTTTAATGCTTTTTCTTTAAAAAGCTTGATTTGCTTAGATTAAAATTTCACAATTCTTTGTTTCCCTTTCAGCAGATGCTGACATGCACCAAAAAGAGATCAGGAAGCTGCAGTTTTTAGTCAGTCTTAGCTGTTACTAATGTTGTCAGCTCTTACAGGGCAAGGACTCAGGTCTCAGCAAGCAGGTGAAAGGGGAAAATGTTTTATAAATACCCATAATTGAAACATTTGCAATTTATGCTTGTGTAGTATTAGCACGTTATGTTTAAATCGAACCATTTTTCATTTTCAGAGTAAACATTCTGTTCGTTTGAAGGATCGATCTGTTACAAGCAAAACTTCCTCTGATTGCATACTTCAGTACAATTTTGCTCTCAGATGAGCAATTTATCTTTTCTCAACAGAGCACAGAGGAAATATAAGAAACTTGTTCCAAGGAACTTGTGACTTTCTGTAGCACAAAAGGACCCCCAAATCATATTTTATGCATAATATGTATAAACCTTGATTATGTTGGTCCATTGGACTCTGAGGTGGGCCCATTCTAGAGTGACGAATGGCTTCTTTTTCATACAAGCCATCAGTAAACTGTAAATAAATAAATAAATAAATAAATCTAAAAACCAAAAATCTAAGGGACGTAAAATAAAAATTTACGCTTGTATATGAAGAATATAAACTTTTCATGCTACCTATTATAAGTAAATGCAATGGGACTCTCTATCCCTGGAATCAGATTTTTGGAAAGCAGAGCACAACAGGAGAATGTTTATCCCCCTTCCTGCTGATGACTTTTCTTTTTCTGCTTCCTTATGAGCTGTTTGGACAATGTTAAGTACTACAAACAAGGAAAATTGTCCAAACAGAAACAAATGAACCGTACTGACTTCATATAACAAAGCAGTGCAATGCAGACCAACTTAGAACAGGCCAAATTATTGACTCAACCTTTTCCCTTGTAGTCACACTATACTGGCATGTCCCAATACTGTTTAACTTTTTCCCTGGTTTTGGCTGGGATAGAGCTAATTTTCTTCCTAGTAACTGTTTTGTGTTTTGGATTTAGGGTGAAAATAGTGTTGATAACACATCGATGTTTTAGTTGTTGCTGAGCAGTGCTTACACTCAGTCAAGCACTTTTCTTCTTCTCACGCTGCCCTGCCAGCAAGGAAGCTGGGGGTGCACAAGAAGCTGGGAAGGGACGCAGCCAGGACAGCTGACCAAATGGACCAAAGGGATATCCCCTACCATATGATGTGGTGTTCAACAATAAAAGCTGGGGGGAAAGAAGGAGAAGGAGGAAAAAATCAGAGTAATGGCATTAATATTCCTAAAAAACTTTTACATGTGATGAGCCCTGCTTTCCTGGAATTGGCTGAACATCTGCCTACCAATGGGAAGCAGTGAATGAATTCCTTATTTTGCTTTGCTTGTGTGCGCAGCCTTGGTTTTACCTAGGAAACTGTCTATTGTCAGCTTTATTGAGAGCTTTTTTGAGCTCTCTATCCCCATGTCTAAGAAATCAAGCAGGGAAGGCAGGAAACTGGGATGGCTGAGCAAGGAGCTGCTGGTCAAACTGAGGCATGAGAAGGAAATGCACAGGCAGTGGAAGCAGGGACATGTGGCCTGGGAAGAATATGGGGATATATAAGGTAGTTGTGTAGTCATAACAAGGAGAAATGCTAAGTAGATAAGTGGACAGTAGAAGGCCTCACTGTTCCAAAATAGGGTGGAAGCTTGAGAAAAACAGGATGAGCAGTGTGGGAACAGTAAAACAAAGATCACAATTTCTTAAAATATAAGAAAATGGAAAAAAAAAAAAAAAGGGAAAAAGGAGAAATTAAAGGGTTAAAAAAAAAAGAAAAACTGTACATATATGGTATAGAGGAGCGTCAAGTAGCTTGTGAGCCTGTAGTACTCAGCCAATAAAAGGTTATGATTTGTTTACTAAAATGCACTCCTAATTGACAGGATGCTCGTCATTGCAATCGCGAATAAAATAGCTTCACAGAAGATCCTGTCTGAAGAAAATTATTTGAGATTTTTCCTCACAGGACAGCGAAGCCAATAGTCTGGAATTAGTGGGTAGGGAAACCAGGCAGCTGGGATCCCTTGCTAGAGATGCAGGCATTGACAAAGCAATTGGAAATGGAGCACACATCTTCACCCTCTGGAGGCATGTTCTGTCAGGTGTGAAGGAAAGGTATCCCTTCAAGGAAGATGTTGTATGTCAACCAGGCAAGTGGACCACCATGGAGAGGGGAATACAGTACCTGAGAGAATTAGCTGTGCTGGAGGTGATTTATGATGACCTAGACAAGGAACTGCTATCCACAGATCCAAATGAAGTCAAGTGTACACGACCCATGTGGTGGAAGTTTGTACAGAGTGCACCATCATCATATGTTAGCTCACTGGAGTGAGAAACAAAGTTGTGTTTTTGCTGTGGAAAATTCCATTAACCTTGCATATTCAAAAGTGATTGTGCAGGCATGACAGTGGCATAGCAGTGGGGAGTACGTTAAGCAGATAAGGGGAAGGTCCCACTGTCTCAAAATAAGGAGGATAGCTAAGGAAAGCAGGATGAGCAGTGCAAAATCGGTAAAAACAAAAAATCACAGGCCCTCTAGTCACGAGAGAAGAAGGAAAGGAAGGAAAAGGAGAAATTAATGGTTAGTCAAATCAAATTATACATATATAGTATAGCAATAAGCATTGAGTAATTTGTGAACCTGTAGTACTCGGCCAATGAGGAAATGGGAGGAATCAACCATCGGGTAATAGGGAATATAAGGTTATGATATACTTTTGCTGTGCACTCCTGCTTGCAGGACGGCTGCCATTGCAATCGCAAATAAAAATGCTACTTCACTGAGATCCTCGCCTGAGCCTTTGTTATTGGCTGCAGACTGTTTCTCACAAACTGGGGGCTCGTCCGGGAGCCAGTCACCTTCTGGGGAGCCCCATTTCAAGAATTTACCTCGTAACTCTGTGCACAGACCAAGGTAAGAAATATTAAGTATTACCTTGGGGGTTGGGTAAGAATCTTGTGTGAAGTGTGATTGAGATGTACTTTTGTACGAAGTGAGTATGGGGTCCCGATCCATGGTTCCGTAGCTCTGCGAGGAGTGTGGTTGGATATGGACGTAGCACGAGGTAGAAGAGTCTTGTCAGTCACATTTACTAGGGCAGTAATGACCTGGAAAGACCGAGAAAAACCCATGGTGGATGAATTTACTAGAGAATGTTGGTAGTACTAAGGAATTCTTTTTTCTTCCTTACAGACCTGCCTCTTGTCAATAGAGAAACTTTCTCAAGAGGTCCACCAATTCAAAGAGAATATATCTTTCTCCCAACCTGTACAAGGCAGTGTTTCAGCTATCAGGAGTAAGCGTCCTTCTGTTCAAGAAAGAAGATAAAGTGGGTACACACCCTGTGCCACCCTGTAGTTTTACCTACGTGACCATGGAGAGGACATGAGAAAATGGGATGGAAAATCTACCTTGACCCTAGAGGCATGGGTACGTGACTTGCAAAGAAAAGCAATTGCAAAAGGGGGGTTCTCTGAGAAATTTGCTGCTCCAATTTCCAGTGGGCATTCCCCCTGACACAGTGATGAAGATTCTGACCAGGATTAGAGGGGCCCTGCCTCCAGCCAGGGGGAGGAAAGGGACAGTTGGGTTTATTGGACTATGTGGATTCGATGGCCTGGCACGTCAGATGCACAGAAGTATAAGGCTTTAGTAGACACCGGTGCACAATGTACTGTAATGCCATCGAGCTATAAAGGGCCAGAGCCCATCTGTATTTATGGAGTGATGGGGGGATCTCAGCAGTTAACTGTATTGGAGGCTGAAGTGAGCCTAACTGGGAATGAGTGGCAAAAGCACCACATTGTGACTGGCCTGGATGCTCCGTGCATTCTTGGCACAGACTATCTTAGAAGAGGATATTTCAAGGAACCAAAAGGGTTCCGGTGGGCTTTTGGTATAGCTGCCTTAGAGACAAAGGACATTAAACAATTATCTACCTTGCCTGGTCTCTCAGAGGACCCCTCTGTTGTGGGGTTGCTGAGGGTCAAAGAACAGCAGGTGCCAATCGCTACCACACCTGTGCAATGGCGGCAATATTGCACCAGCTGAGACTCCCTGATTCCCATCCATAAGCTAATTCCTCAACTGGAGAACCAAGGAATAATCAGCAAGACTCACTCACTCTTTAACAGCCCCTTATGGCCAGTGAGAAAGTCTAATGGTGAGTGGAGACTAACAGGGGACTATCGTGGCCTGAATGAAGTCACGCCACCACTGAGTGCTGCAGTGCCGGACATGATAGAAGTCCAATAAAAACTGGAGTCAAAGGCAGCCAAGTGGTATTCCACAATTGATATCGCTAATGCATTTTTCTCCATCCCTTGAGCAGCAGAGTGCAGGCCACAGTTTGCTTTCACTTGGAGGGGAGTCCAATACACCTGGAATCGGCTGCCCCAGGGGTGGAAACACAGCCCTACCATTTGCCATGGACTGATCCAATCTGCGCTGGAACAGGGGGAAGCTCCTGAACACCTGCAGTACATTGATGACATCATCGTGTGGGGTGACACAGCAGAGGAAGTTTTTGAGAAAGGGAAGAAAATAGTCCAAATCCTTCTGAAAGCCGGTTTTGCCATAAAACAAAATAAAGTCAAGGGACCTGCACGAGAGATCCAGTTTTTAGGAATAAAATGGCAAGACGGACGCCATCAAATCCCAATGGATGTGATCAACAAAATAACAGCTATGTCTCCACCAACTAGCAAAAAAGAAGCACAGACTTTCCTAGGTGTCATGGGGTTTTGGAGAATGCACATCCCAAATTACAGTCTGATTGTAAACCCGCTCTACCAAGGAACCCGTAAGAAGAATGATTTTGAATGGGGCCCTGAGCAACGACAAGCCTTTGAACAAATCAAGCAGGAAATAGTTCATGCAGTAGCCCTTGGGACAGTCCGAGCAGGACCAGATGTAAAGAATGTTCTCTACACCGCAGCCGGGGAGAATGGCCCCACCTGGAGCCTCTGGCAGAAAGAGCCTAGGGAAACTCGAGGTCGACCCCTGGGGTTTTGGAGTCGGGGATACAGAGGATCTGAGGCCCAGTATACAAAAAACAAAAAAGAGATATTGGCAGCATATGAGGGAGTTCGATCTGCTTCAGAAGAGGTCGGTACTGAAGCACAGCTTCTCCTGGTACTCTGACTGCTGGTACTGGTTCGGATTTTTAAAGGAAGGACACCCTTTACACATCATGCAACTGATGCTACCTGGAACAAGTAGGTTGCACTGATTACTCAGTGGGCTCGAATAGGAAACCCCAGTCGCCCAGGAATATTGGAAGTGATTATGGACTGGCCAGAAGGCAAATATTTTGGGATATCATCAGAGGAGGAGGTGGTCTGTGCTGAAGAAGCCCCACTGTACAACAAGCTACCAGAAGATGAGAAGAAATATGCCCTGTTCACTGATGGGTCCTGTCGTATTGTGGGAAAGCATCGGAGATGGAAGGCTGCTGTATGGAGTCCTACGCGACGAGTTGCAGAAGCTGCTGAGGGAGAAGGTGAATCGAGTCAGTTTGCAGAAGTGAAGGCCATTCAGCTGGCTTTAGTTATTGCTGAACGAGAAAAACAGCCTGTTCTCTATCTCTCTAGTGATTTATGGATGGTAGCAATTGCCTTGTGGGCATCTGGGGGTAGTTGCAGCAATGGAAGCAAAACAACTGGCAGCGCAAGGACAAACCCATCTGGGCTGCTGCATTGTGGCAAGATATTGCTGATCGAGTGGAGAACCTGGCTGTAAAGGTACGCCACGTAGGTGCTCATGTGCCCAAGAATCGGGCTACTGAAGAACATCAAAACAACCAGCAGGTGGATCAGGCTGCTAACATTGAAGTGGCTCAGGTGGACCTGGACTGGCAACATAAAAGTGAATTATTTATAGCCAGATAGGCCCATGACACCTTGGGCCATCAAGGTAGAGATGCAACATACAGGTGGGCTCGTGATCGAGGGGTGGACCTGACCATGGACGCTATAGCACAGGTGATTCATGACTGTGAGACATGCTGCAATCAATCAAGCCAAACGGTCAAAGCCTCTTCGGTATGGAGGACTATGAAATATAAATATGGAGAGGCCTGGCAGATTGATTACATCACACTCCCTCAAACCCGCAGCGGCAAGCGCCATGTACTCACAATGGTGGAAGCAACCACCGGATGGCTGGAAACATATCCTGTGCCCCATGCCACCGCCTGGAACACTATCCTGGGCCTTGAAAAGCAAGTCCTATGGCGACATGGCACACCAGAAAGAATAGAGTCAGACAATGGGACTCATTTCCAAAACAACCTTATAGACACTTGGGCCAAAGAGCATGGTATTGAGTGGGTGTATCACATCCCCTACCATGCACCAGCCTCTGGGAAAGTTGAACGATACAATGGACTGTTAAAGACTACATTGAAAGCAATGGGTGCTGAAACATTCAGAAATTGGGACACACATTTGGCAAAGACCACCTGGTTAGTCAATACTAGGGGATCTGCCAACCGAGCTGGACCTGCCCAATCAAACCTGTTACGTACTGTAGATGGGGATAAAGTTCCTGTAGTGCATGTAAGAAATATGCTGGGTAAAACAGTCTGGGCTACTCCTGCCTCAGGAAAAGGCAAACCCATTCGTCGAATGGCTTTTGCTCAGGGACCTGGATGCACTTGGTGGGTAATGCAAAAGAACGGGGAGGTCCGGTGTGTACCTCAAGGGGATTTAATACTGGGTGAGAATAGCCCATGAATTGAATTGTACCATGTTAATTACTATATAATACTGGATGTCATCACTACCATGATTACTATATACCCTAGATGAAAATGGTGATTAATTAGAATGTATGGGAAAGAGTGTAACCTGAGCATGACATAAATGGTATGGAATAAGGGGTGGCTAGATGTCCTGGTTTCAGTTCGGACAGAGTTAATTTTATTCCTAATAGCTGGTAGGGTGCTGTGTTTTGGCTTAGGATGAGAAGAGTGCTGATAACACCCCGATGTTTTAATTGTTGCAGAGCAGTGCTTATACCAAGCCAAGGACATCTCAGTTTCTTGCTATGTCCTGCCAACGAGCAGGCTGGGGGTGCAGCAGGAGCTGGGAGGGGACAGACCCGGGACAGCTGACCCAAACTTGCCAAAGGGGTATTCCATACCATCTGATGTTGTGCTGAACAATATATAGGGGTGGCCAGCTGGGGTGGGGGGCCGGACTGCTCAGGGTTAGGCTGGGCATCGGTCAGCGGGTGGTGAGCAATTGTATTGTGCATCTCTTATTTTGTACACATTATTAGTAGTAGTACTATTATCATCATTATTGTTATTATTATTATTGTTATTATTATTTTCCTGTCTTAGTAGGCTGTCTTTATCTCAACTCACAGGCTTCACTTTCCCGTTTCTCTCCCCCATCCCAGAGAGGGAGGGGGGATGGTGAGCAAACAGCTGTGTGGTGTTTAGCTGCCGGCCGGGTTAAACCACAACAGAAGGGACACATTTTCATTTTTGCAGAAGTTTATCCATTGCAATCCTGCTGACTATGCCAATTTCTCTGTCGCGTTAAGGGGGTGTAGCCGATTAACTGTTAGGGCCAGATTCAGGATACTGAACTATCATGGTCACAGATTCATCAATAGCATATTAACTGATATGGATCCAGTTCGATTCAGACTTCTGAACTCTCATGGTCACGGATTCGCCAACAGTGTAACACGCCCTCACTCTAGTCTCGACTGATCCCAGAGGTCAGGAGGTCCTCATGATGGTATGTTCCCTCATGATGATATCTTCCCTAACATCCCCTCTCTCTTAAGCCAATTTATATCATTTTCTATCTTTTAGGTGGAGCTTGAGTGATTCTAGTCATGCATATCTTGGATATGACTGGTGCAAAGTTTTCTCTCTTTCATTTAAAGCTATAGGCTACAAGAAATTCAGAGCACATGCTCAGTGAGGGGTGTTTGCACCTTGGACGCAGGTAGCTTTTGGGATGGAGGTGTGTTTTCGTATTATAATGATATTATAATGAGCAAAAGTTCACCAGAGTACAGCATTTTGTCAAAAACATGACAGGTCTTTGGCTCAGGATAGCAAATGTGCAGCTTATTGGTCTTGGTGTGCACAAGAACAGTCGAGTCTCCATCTTCTCCATCTTGTCACAGAGCCTACCCGTGGTGTCTCTACTCCACTCTACACTGAGATAAAGAACATTTAATAGGACAGAAAAGGAAGGGAAAATAAGAAGACGAATAAGAATGCACAAAACAAGTGATGCACAACTCAATTGCTCACCACCCGCTGACCGATGCCCAGACAGTTCCCAAGCAGCAGCAGCCCCCTGGACAAGTCCCCCCCGTTTTATTTTTCAGCATGACGTTATATGGTATGGAATAACCCTTTGGCCAGTTCTGGTCAGCTGTCCTGATTCTGTCCCCTCCCAGCTTCTTGTGCACCCTCCTCGCTGGCAGGGCAGTGCAAGAAGCTGAAAAGTCCCTGATTTATTGTAAGCACTGCTTAGCAACAACTAAGACACCAGTGTGTTATCAGCATTATTCTCATCCTAAACCCAAAACACAGCACCATACCAGATACTAGGAAGAAAATTAACTCTATCCCAGCTGAAACCAGGACAGTTAATTAATATCAAAACTTATGGGCTTTGTTAGAATCATATTTTGTCAAGCATTTTCTTTAAAATGTCACTCTATTTTGTCATTTAACATATTTTAAATGTGCTATAAATATCTGTAGTGAAAACATTTGCAAGCTTGATAGTTTTTCTCAAAACTTGTACTATGAATCACTACTAATGCTTTGTACTGCAATGAATTTTGATTTTTAATCTCTGTACCCAATTTTGGAGAGAGTTGTTCAATAATAAATATATGATTCATACTTGCACGGTTTTGTCCAGTTCCTTCTTCCTAGAAAGGGATGCAGTCTTTGCCTTGAGAATTCTCCATATTTCTGTATTTCTTTACATAACTCTAGATGGAAGGGTAATATGGTTGGGCATAAGCAATCCAGATTTCTGGAGTGTGTTCATGACGGTTTCTTGATGCAGGTGACTGATGAGCTGACTGGGAAAATGCACGGTGAAAGAACAAGAAGCAACAGGCCAAGCTGCAATGTAGGAAATTCTGATTAGATGTAAGGAAATTTCTTGTTGTTTTGCTTGTTTGTTTGTTTGTTTTCCCATGAATGTGGTCAGATATAGAAACATGGGCTCAAAGTGGGTTTTAAGTATCTCTAAGATGGAGATTCCACACTTGACAAGGTCCTGAGCATCATTATCTAATGGATCAGCTGATCTGCTTTGAACAGGGCGTTGTCTTTCACTTCAGAAAGGATAGACAAGGAAGAAAGGGAGGGGGTGTTGCCCTCTACATTAGGGAAGGGAGTGATTGTGAAGAGGCCTCTGAGAAACAGCCACAGACAGGTTGAGAGCTTGTGGGTGAGAATTAAAGACTGTACCAATAAAGGACAGCTTGTGGTTGGGGTCTACTACAGGCCGCCTGATCACGGGGAGCCTGTGGATGAAGCATTCTTGCTTCAACTACAAGAAGTGTCACACTCGCACACTCTCATCTTGATGAGGGACCTCAACCACTCAGATGTCTGCTGGCAAAACAACACAGCAGGCTGAAAGCAATTCAGGAGATGCCTAGAGTACATTGTGGATAACTTCCTGGTCCAGGTATTAGACAAAACAACCAGAGGAGAAGCATTACTGGACCTGGTGCTCACCAATGAGGAAGAGCTCATTAAAGAGGTCAAGACTGGAGGCAGTCTGGGCTGCAGTGATCACACCTAGTTGAGTTTGTGATCTCGAGGGATACGGGCCTGGCAAAGAGCAAAGTCAGGACCCTGAACTTCCGAAGAGCAAACTTCCAGCTATTTAAAGACCTAGTATATAAGATCCCCTTGAACACCATCCTTAGGGACAAAGGAGCTGAGCAAAGCTGGCAGCTCTTTAAGGATGTTTTCATTAGGGCACAAGAACTGTCCACCCCCCACCCTGCATAAGAAAGTGGGCAGGGAGGGTAGACAACCAGGATGTCTGCTAGTCAAACTGAGGGACAAGAACAAAATGCACAGGCAGTGGAAGCAGGGCCATGTGGCCTGGGAAGAGTACAGACCTCACCTCTGTGCCTGGGAAGATCATGGAAAAGATCATCCTGAAAGCAATATCAAGGCAGATGCAAGCCAAGGAGGTGATCTGAGACAGCCAGCATGGCTTCACCAAGGGCAACCAATGCCTGACCTCCCACAATACTACAGGACCCATCAGTGAACAGGGCATATTTCTTCTCATCTTCTGGTAGCTTGTTGTACAGTGGGGCTTCTTCAGCACAGACCACCTCCTCCTCTGTTATAAATGGCTCAGGATTCAAATTAGGATTAAATAAAAAAATAGGATTTATTAAAAGAATATAAAGGAATAGAGGTAAGCAAACAGCGCTGGGTGCACCGGGAGTCTCTGCTCCACCAGGACGCACACCAGTTACATCAAGCAGCTGATTTTTATGCACCTAGACTAATACATATTCATTACTACTTCTAAAAAAGTAGATTATTATAATTAGCTTCCGGGGTCCAGTTCCTCCTACTGGAACATGCGCATCAGTCTCCTCTGGGGGTCTCTAGGGGTCTTTCATGCTGAAGGCTCGTAGTCTTCCTCTCACCCTTTGTACTTACTCGGCACTATTCCAAGTTTATGGAACACTCTCTGTACACTCTCCACAGGTCTTGTCTCCCAACTGTCCTTCAGCTTCTTTTTTCTTCCTCTTAATCTCTTGGCCCCCCTGGCCAGATACCAAGGATCCACATAGTATCTCATAACAGTCACTAGTTGTTATCAGTTGTTCTGAAACTCCCAAACAGCTTGACAACTCACGAGCAATTAAAACATTCTTTCCCAGCTATTCACAGTCATCTATATAACATCTATAGCAGTGTTAAATCAATCTCGAAGAAGACAGGAAAAAACTGTAACTGTTAGAACTAGAAGTCAGGAATAACAAAAGCAAACAGGTTCACAAATTTAAGGAGTGTTTTCTGAAGACGTGATAAATTGACTAGAATGAGGGGGAGACTGGGACACACTGCATCTGTGGTTCAAGAACTAAATTGCCAGTGCAGGGCCCAGAGGCAGACAGGATTCAAACAGAGGCAGACAGGATTCAAACAGAATTATTCTTTATGGACACGAATTTATGGACACGAATTTATGGACACGAATTGGAATTGTTAAAACATTCCTCACAATCCCTTATCTTCTTTTTAATATCCCCAATTCGTGTCTCTTCTGTTATTAATAATTGGATTTCATCAGTTTGTTCTTGGGGGGTCCAATCCTTAAGCATCATAATTGACATATTCCCTTCTTTTTTTAATGAAGTTATTACCAATGTACTATTTATTACCCGGTGTATTAATAATGTAAGACAAGGTATCATACAAGGTATAAACAATAACATCTTTACACCACATAACAAAAAAAATAACACTCTTCTAACCCATGGTCCACCATGAAAATAAATCCCATTCCATATCCTTCCAGGTTTGTGTTTGCTCGCTCACCTCCCCCCCCTCCTTCTCTGGGATGGGAGAGAGAAATGGGAAAGTGAAGCCTGTGAGTTGAGATAAAAACAAGAAAATAATAATAATAATAATAATAATAATAACAATAATGATTATAATAGTACTACTAGTAATAATGTGTAAGAAACAAGTGATGCACAATGCAATTGCTCACCACCTGCTGTCCAATGCCCAACCTAACCCCGAGCAGTCCGGCCCTCCTCCCAGCCTGCCTGCTGGCAGGACAGTGAGAAGCTGAATTTGGCTTGGTCCTTGGCTTGGTGTAAACACTGCTCTGTAACAATTAAAAACAATTAAAACATCAGCATATTATTAACATTCTTCTCATCCTAAACCAGAACATAACATTCTATCAGCTACTAGGAAGAAACACCCTTTTTATCAATCTTTAAACAGCAATTACTAAAGCTAAATTTTCCACAGACTTCTTCTTCTTGTGCTAGTAAATAATCCAAAGCTAGGCAATTTTGATACAAAGCAGTTCTCATCATTTATAACTATTTCTATTACAGCTAATAACCTAATTATTCTATTAAGTATATATACTGGGGTCCTATAGTCCCAGGATCTGTCTTCTGCCCACGTATCTGGATCATAATAGGCAAACACCTTCAGGGTCGATTCAGGCTTGTGTTACCGTTCAGCCTGTCAGGGTGATCCAGCTCCTGGAAAACGAATCACAATTTTATATAGGTTAGAAAAAAGGTTCTTATGTTATTTTCTCGGGACAACCTGACCTTAGTGTGGGAGTAGTCCGGTCGAGGCCCTCTCACTCGGCAGTCAATACCCATAGGGGTTGCCTCCCTCGGTAGACCATACACACCGCAGTGGAGGGTCCTGCCCTGGTCTTGCCTTCTCCCTTTCATCCCTTCAGGCTCGTCCCCTTTATTTGGCATCCTTAATTCATGCAGAGCCTAATTCATGCAGAGCCTCGTTGCCAGAATATTAGTTCTTCCTTAGCTTGAGTTTCAGTTTCCCAGGAGTGGACTCAGCCCTCCAAGTTTCAGTAGTTACTGGTCCTTTTATTCTGGATGCATGGGTCCCTTCCTGCAGTTCTCACAGCTGTTTCAGTAGTCAGTAAAACAAGGTACAGTCCCTCACATCGAGGGTTCAGTGATTCTTCCCTCCCGTGGCTGCTTGTTGAAACACTTTCTTTTTTATCTTCTGACAAGTTAAATAACAGTTATCTAATTTACTTTGCCGTATGGCCCTTTTCAAGCTCCTGTAGCAGGATTCATCTGATAGCCTTTCAGGTTGATACAGATTTGACTACAGATACCAGGGTTTTGACATTCATCACTATCTCCACAGTTTCCCAGCTGGACAGTCACATTCATTTATGTTGCATTCCTTCAGGGGCATCACCCCAGTCCTTGCAGTCACTCTGCTGGTTACACACTTTATTGATATCTATGCATTCTCCACTTCTGCACTTGAATTTGCCAGGTCCAGAGCACTGAATAACATTGTTACAGTTTGCTTCATCAGTGCCATCCAGACAGTCTCCACATTTTACTCTAGCACCGTTGGCAGCAGTGCACAGTCAGGCGAAGGCGAGCAGCAGGCAGAGCGCCCCGCACCGTCACCTGTGTCACTTATACTACTCCTATTACCCATGCTGTTAGTGTCAGTGGCATCCTCCTTGTACCATTTCTGTCTTTGTCTCCCCCCTTTTCTTTTTGTCACTGGCCATTCACCACAAATGGATGAGACACATGATTACTAGTTAGGAAAGAGAGTGTAACGTCTGCTATACGGCTGCAGGCAGTGCCAGCTGCAACCTTAGGTTTGTGAAAGAGCCTGCCGGTGGTCGTTTGGCAGTGTGATCTGCGTCTCTGCACTCCTGCCCTGCGATAGAGCTAAGTCGTCATTAGTAATAGTTATAACACCGATCTGGGGACGAATAGTCTTTTTTGCATTGCAAGATAAACCTTTTATAAAAAGAATGCCAGAGTGAAGCAGCACAGCCCCTGCCGCTGCCTCCATGGTTATGTCAGACAGGCTGCAGGGTCCTGATGTCCACCCCTCTGCTATGTGCGGACTCGCCACACGCTGAGGGTCAGCTACCGGTGTCCACTGACGCCTCTGGTCTCCCGTAGCAACTCGATCTCGGATGTTCTGCAATTACTTCAATTTCCCCGCGTTTTGCAGCTTTTGTCAGGTCTATTCTGTGTCTCTCAGAGCCGTCCGTGGCTCTGCAGCATCTCTCAGGGCTCTCTCCGTCCAGCGGTAGTTCCCTCCGTAGTGTCTCGGCTCTCCCAGCGCCGCTCCAGTCTCTCGGCGCCGCTCCGGTCTCTCGGCCTGTTCAGGTCTCAGCAAGTCCAGGTCTCGGCCTGTGCGGGCCTCATATGTTGCAGGAAGCATGTCATAGCATGCTCCTGCCTTTTTCTTGTCACAGTCAAAACATTTAAGAGCAAAAATAGGATACATAAGATACACAAGATACACCGGGCCCATATATTAGACACCACCACTCAAAACTTGGATAAAACAGCACTTCTTTTCAGTCTGTCAAGCACTTCGTTCGTCTCTGCCCACTCCCCTTGCGGAGAGTACGGAACAACGGATCGGAACTCTGCACTCGCTTTGCAGCAACGCTGCGTCTCACTCACACAGCACACTCGCACACGGAGGCCTCCAGCACATCTCATTCATACCACAGGAATATAATTTAGAATGATAACCAACCAAATAAGTATTGTCTCTGACTGTCTTCTTCGTGAAGTGACTTGTAACACTTTGTTTCAAACCCTTACATTTACACAAATACTTTCAACACAAAATACATACATAAAAACACATACAATTATTAACACTCCAGTTAGTATCCCTCCAGCAGCTGAAAACATACTGTTTGTCTGCAGTTTCAGGAGATCTTTGCTCCTGCGGTGAGCAGCTGAGAGTGGAGTCCCCTCCGAGCAAAACGCTCAGGGTGCACCTAGGGGCGTCCACGCTGCAGCCGATCCCGCAGCCGAGCAGAGTGTCTCCTGCCTGGCTCACCAAAATGACTCACAGAAAGCTGACTCCACAATCAGTAGGATTGTAAAGTAAGTATGTTTACTCAGTTCCATGCAGCACGGGGCAGGTAGTCCCCCCCAAAGTCGTGCAGGCCTAACGTTGCTTTAGTAAAAAGTTACATATACATAAACATTCCTATACACACACATAACCTGTCCCTTTGTGAACACTCCTCCTTATCTTAGACCCCTTGGTTAAAGTCTGAACCATGAGGTTGTTTTTGATCTGGTTCTCAGGGTCCGAGAGGCTCCTGTTATCTGGTGGTGTAAGTGCAGCACAGGCACAAATGTAGCACATATTCATTCTTAATCAATTGCTCTCTAATTTCTAATTCCAATGTTTCAGCTTGCTCTTTTCCGGATCCATGGGTATTCTACTATTAATGTTCAAAGCCTGACAGACCCCGTCCTCCGTGGATCAAAATACAGGGGGTCTTAAGGGTTCCTTTGGTCATTCTGTCATATAATACTGGATCATTTTCAATTTACTGTTTAATTTTCTGGGGCCCCTATTGTTCCAATTTCTAATCATTATTCATAATGGACTTTTTGGTCATATATCTGGTAATTTGCTCCCTTTCTGGTCCTTGGTCTTCGATTTTATCTGACCCATCCAGGAATTTTACTAGTGGCAATTCCCACAGCCCTTGGTTGCCCCCAGTGAGAGTGTCTTGCAGGGGGTTTAGGACCTATCACCCACCCATGTATCCCTCTTCTCACCAGTCCAGCCCCCCCGACAGGAGATTAGAACCAGTGAGAAAACAAAAAGACCTCCACGCTGACTTTAGAAGTCTCAGTTACACTCACACACACAAAAAATGGCAACCGTACCTTTACCCAACCGGATGGTATCTTACGAATCAGTCGTCTTCGTCCAGACTCCAATCGGACGGTATCCACCAGCGTCTCTGCTGTCTTCGTCTGGGATCGAACCAGACGGTATCCAAACGACTGTCGTCTTCATCCGGTTTGATCCCGGACACCGGAATCCAACCAGACGGTATCCAAACGACCCTGTCGTCTTCGTCCAGATCTTCGCGCGCAGAATTACGGGCAAAAAACAGCCGGCAACAAGGGAGCTCAAAAAAAAATTAAATTCTTTGCTTACCTTTATTCAGGTTCAGGATGGCATTAGTCCCGATCTGACTCAAACAGGAGCCACCAAATGATGGGGCGCCTCTCCTAGATTAAATCAGAATTCAGGAACTATAGCCATCCCGGACGAGCCCCCAAATTGTTATAAATGGCTCAGGATTCAAATTAGGATTAAATAAAAAAATAGGATTTATTAAAAGAATATAAAGGAATAGAGGTAAGCAAACAGCGCTGGGTGCACCGGGAGTCTCTGCTCCACCAGGACGCACACCAGTTACATCAAGCAGCTGATTTTTATGCACCTAGACTAATACATATTCATTACTACTTCTAAAAAAGTAGATTATTATAATTAGCTTCCGGGGTCCAGTTCCTCCTACTGGAACATGCGCATCAGTCTCCTCTGGGGGTCTCTAGGGGTCTTTCATGCTGAAGGCTCGTAGTCTTCCTCTCACCCTTTGTACTTACTCGGCACTATTCCAAGTTTATGGAACACTCTCTGTACACTCTCCACAGGTCTTGTCTCCCAACTGTCCTTCAGCTTCTTTTTTCTTCCTCTTAATCTCTTGGCCCCCCTGGCCAGATACCAAGGATCCACATAGTATCTCATAACAGTCACTAGTTGTTATCAGTTGTTCTGAAACTCCCAAACAGCTTGACAACTCACGAGCAATTAAAACATTCTTTCCCAGCTATTCACAGTCATCTATATAACATCTATAGCAGTGTTAAATCAATCTCGAAGAAGACAGGAAAAAACTGTAACTGTTAGAACTAGAAGTCAGGAATAACAAAAGCAAACAGGTTCACAAATTTAAGGAGTGTTTTCTGAAGACGTGATAAATTGACTAGAATGAGGGGGAGACTGGGACACACTGCATCTGTGGTTCAAGAACTAAATTGCCAGTGCAGGGCCCAGAGGCAGACAGGATTCAAACAGAGGCAGACAGGATTCAAACAGAATTATTCTTTATGGACACGAATTTATGGACACGAATTTATGGACACGAATTGGAATTGTTAAAACATTCCTCACATCCTCTGATGATATCCCAAAATATTTGCCTTCTGGCCAGTCCACAATCACTTCCAAGATTCCTGGGCAACTGGGGTTTCCTATTCGAGCCCACTGAGTAATCAGTGCAACCTACTTGTTCCAGGTAGCATCAGTTGCATGATGTGTAAAGGGTGTCCTTCCTTTAAAAATCCGAACCAGTACCAGCAGTCAGAGTACCAGGAGAAGCTGTGCTTCAGTACCGACCTCTTCTGAAGCAGATCGAACTCCCTCATATGCTGCCAATATCTCTTTTTTGTTTTTTGTATACTGGGCCTCAGATCCTCTGTATCCCCGACTCCAAAACCCCAGGGGTCGACCTCGAGTTTCCCTAGGCTCTTTCTGCCAGAGGCTCCAGGTGGGGCCATTCTCCCCGGCTGCGGTGTAGAGAACATTCTTTACATCTGGTCCTGCTCGGACTGTCCCAAGGGCTACTGCATGAACTATTTCCTGCTTGATTTGTTCAAAGGCTTGTCGTTGCTCAGGGCCCCATTCAAAATCATTCTTCTTACGGGTTCCTTGGTAGAGCGGGTTTACAATCAGACTGTAATTTGGGATGTGCATTCTCCAAAACCCCATGACACCTAGGAAAGTCTGTGCTTCTTTTTTGCTAGTTGGTGGAGACATAGCTGTTATTTTGTTGATCACATCCATTGGGATTTGACGGCGTCCGTCTTGCCATTTTATTCCTAAAAACTGGATCTCTCGTGCAGGTCCCTTGACTTTATTTTGTTTTATGGCAAAACCAGCTTTCAGAAGGATTTGGACTATTTTCTTCCCTTTCTCAAAAACTTCCTCTGCTGTGTCACCCCACACGATGATGTCATCAATGTACTGCAGGTGTTCAGGAGCTTCCCCCTGTTCCAGCGCAGATTGGATCAGTCCATGGCAAATGGTAGGGCTGTGTTTCCACCCCTGGGGCAGCTGATTCCAGGTGTATTGGACTCCCCTCCAAGTGAAAGCTCTCTGGGATGGTGGAGAGAAATGGGAAAGTTAAGCCTGTGAGTTGAGATAAAGACAGTTTATTAAGACAGAAAATGCTGAGGTGATCGGCTCTGGGACAGACGCGTTCTGCAGCGGAGTGGGGATTGGGACTGGCAGGGCTTTTTTTTTGGGCATCGAGGTCACTCGAGGCAGCTGAGGGAGCCGCCAGGGTCTGACAGCCCTCACGAGGGAGGCTGATGAGGTGTAGGTGGAGCCAGCAGCGCCCCCTCTACCCTGAAGTTCAAAAGCAGCCCCTAGGGAGCATGAGAAAACGGAGCACAGTGACCAGGCAAACAGGGCCGTGGCGCGTCAGAAGGGCGGGGCACGGCATTTTGCTTGGCAGTTTGCGAAGCAGTTCGCACAGGGAGGGCCCCTCTCCTATAAGCCTATAAGAACAGATCCTCTAATGGCTGTCTTCCCCTAGCTAGGCCGCAGTGATCTACATTAGGCAGAGAGCTCTCCCTGGTAAGTCTGCATCCACCGAGACTGACTGTTTGCTCAAAAATGCGGCAGTTCAGGTCTCCGGTTGCAGGGAGTGCCTGAGTCTGTTTCTGCCCTCTGAGGGTGGCGGAGACACCGTGTTTGTGAGGTGTGAGCAGGTGGATGACCTGGTCAGCCTGGTGGCAGAGCTCAAGGAGGAGGTGGAGAGGTTGAGGGCCATCAGGGAGTGTGAGTGGGTGATAGAATGGTGGAGCAACTCCCTGCCAGGCGTGAAGGAGCGGTACCTAGGTGAGACACCCCAAATGGGGGTGGACCCCCGGCCCTGTCACAGTCGGGCAGAGGGAGGTGACCTTGGAGTCGAGGAGGAATGGAGACAGGTCCCTGCTTGACCTCACAAGCAGCGCCCCCCACTACCGACCCTACCGGCCCTACCTTCCCAGGTGCCCTTACATAACAGATTTGAGGCCCTGGAGCTTGAGAGACCGGTGGGTGAGGTTGAGGTAAAAAGTGTACCCAGGAGGATGCCTAGGGCGAGGAAGTCGACTCCATGCCTCAAGACTGCCTCCACCAAAACAGAAAGAATGGTGATTGTTGTAGGCAACTCTCTTCTCAGGGGAACAGAAGGTCCTATTTGTCAGCCTCACCCTACCCGTACAGAAGTCTGCTGCCTCCCTGGGGCCAGGGTCAGAGACATTGCCAGAAAGCTTCCCTTTCTGGCACCTACCCTTCCCAGGGTAGTGGATGGAGCAGGAGTACAGGTGGTGTTTTTGTCCATCCCGATTGTGGCAGGGAGGGGTACAGAGAGGACAGAGAGGGTACAGAGGGTACAGAGAGGACACAGAAAGCCCACCTGATAAACACATGGCTGAGGCTGGTGCCAACACAGACATTTTGTTTTTTTTGACCATGGGGCACTTTACTTGGCACCTGGCCTGATGGCTGCAGATGGGTCCCACCTATCTCTAAGGGGAAAACAGATCCTAGCCCAGGAGCTGGCAGGGCTCATTGAGAGGGCTTTAAACTAGGTAAGAAGGGGGATGGGGATGAAATAAGGTTTGTTGGAGGTGTGCCAGGGGGAACAATGGCTAGGCCAGAGGAGAAGGCAGTGGCCCAGCTGAAGTGCATCTACACTAATGCATGCAGCATGGGTAACAAACAGGAGGAGCTGGAAGCCATTGTGCAGCAGGCAAGCTATGACTTGGTTGCCATCACGGAAATGTGGTGGGACCAGTCTCATGACTGGAGTGCTGCAATGTCTGGCTATAGGCTCTTCAGAAGGGACAGGCAGCACAGAAGGGGGGGTGGTGTGGCTCTCTATCTCAGAGAGAGTTTTGATGTCATGGAAGTCGAGGAATGATAAGGTTAAGTCCCTATGGGTTAGGATCAACGGGAAGGCCAACAAGGCAAGCATCCTGGTGGGGGTCTGTTTTAGATCGCCGAACCAGGATGTGGAGACGGATGAGGAATTCTACAGGCAGCTGGCAGAAGTTGCAAAATCATCATCGCTTGTTCTCGTGGGGGACTTCAACTTCCCAGACATATCCTGGAAGCACGAACACAGCCCAGAGAAAGCAGTCTAGGAGGTTTCTGGAGAACATGGAAGATAACTTCCTGACACAGCAGGTTAGTGAGCCTACCAGGGGAAGTGCCCTGCTAGACCTTCTCTTCACAAACAGAGGAGGACTAGTGAGACGTGGTGGTCAGGAGCTGTCTTGGGCAGAGTGACCATGAGATGGGAGAGTTCTCCATTCTTGGCGAAGTCGGGAGGGGGATCAGTAAAACCACAGTCTTGGACGTCCGGAGGGCTGACTGAGCTGATCAGGACACTGGTTGGCAGAGTCCCTTGGGACTGCTACGGCACTTCGATGTACGCAAGTCAATGGGGCCGAATGGGATCCACCTGAGGATACTGAGAGAACTGGCAGAAGAGCTGGCCAAGCCACGTTACATCATTTATCAGCAGTCCTGGCACCTTGAGTACTGTGTTCAGTTTTGGGCCCCTCACTACAAGAAGGACATCGAGGTGCTTGAGCGAGTCCAGAGAAGGGCAATGAAGCTGGTGAGGGGTCTGGAGAACAAGTCTTATGAGGAGCGGCTGAGGGAGCTGGGATTGTTCAGCCTGGAGAAGAGGAGGCTCAGGGGTGACCTTATCACTCTCTACAGGTACCTTATAGGAGACTCTAGCGAGGTGGGGGTTGGTCTATTCTCCCACGTGCCTGGCGACAGGACGAGGGGGAACGGGCTAAAGTTGCGCCAGGGGAGGTTTAGGTTGGATATTAGGAAGAACTTCTTTACCAAAAGGGTTGTTAGGCATTGGAATGGGATGCCCAGGGAAGTGGCTGAGTCACCATCCCTGGGGGTCTTTAGAAGACATTTAGATGTAGACCTTAGTGATATGGTTTAGTGGAGGACTGGTTAGTCTTAGGTCAGAGGTTGGACTAGGTGATCTTGGAGGTCTCTTCCAACCTAGACGATTCTGTGATTCTGTGAAAAATAATAATAACAATAATAATAATAACAATAGTGATGATAATAGTACTAAGAATAATAATGTGTACGAAACAAGTGATGCACAATGCAATTGCTCACCACCCGCTGACCGATGCCCAGCCTAACCCCGAGCAGTCCGGCCCCCCTTCCCCGGCTAGCCACCCCTATCTGTTGTTCAGCATGACGTCAGATGGTATGGAATACCCCTTTGGCCAGTTTGGGTCAGCTGTCCTGGGTCTGTCCCCTCCCAGCTCTTGCTGCACCACCAGCCTGCCTGCTGGCAGGACAGAGTGAGAAGCTGAAACGTCCTTGGCTTGGTGTAAGCACTGCTCTGCAACAATTAAAACATCAGCATGTTATCAGCACTCTTCTCATCCTAAGCCAAAACATAGCACCCTACTAGCTACTAGGAGGAAAATTAACTCTGTCCTAACTGAAACCAGGACACCTTCCCAGGTGGGGAAAGAATGGGCCCAAAAATTTTGGAAAAATCAAGAGAAAGTGATAAAAGGAATTAAGCAGTGTCAAGCTGCTCAGAAGATTGGAGACAGAAAAGATAAAGGTGTAATCTGTGCAGTATCATGTGCCTGTTTGTCTTGTGCTGAGTAGGAAGCTAAGGAAACTCCTGCTCCCAGACTAATTTCTGATGTCAAATATACAGCTTTAAAATTGGAAAATGAGGTGTTGAAGTCATCATTGGTCTTTGAGAGGGAGACAGGAAAAACATTAGAATCAGAGTGGATAAATTTTTTAATGGGAATGATAAACTTGTGAATGAGAACAATCATCTTAAACAATTACTGGAAAGGTTTAATCAACTGTTAAATAGAATCCAGCCTTCTCCAGTTAAGCAGGTTCGTAGATTAATGCATAGTGCAGATCCTGAAAACTAGGATGGTGATATTTGGTTTGACACTGATGATGAGGTCAAAGAGACTGCTGATTCTGAACCTCAATCGATTTCCTTGAGACCTTTGGTTAAGACTGAGACTGCTGTTGAAATCTGCACTACTGTGTGAACAATCCCATGGTCAGCAGCAGAGATGATTTAAATACAGGAGAAGTCCTGAAGGTGGTCAGGGGAATCAGAAGTTGAGTATGTGTGGCAAGTTTCTCTTGAAGGAGGAGATCGAATTATTTTGAGTGAGGAAGAGGCAGGAGGCTTTTGGGGACCTGGAGTATTTTTAACTACCACACCAGGAGACCATATAATTACTCTATAACTGCATGGGCAGCATACTGGGCAGGTGGTATAGATCCCCAGGAGAGAGGAGAACCACTGGAAACTAGAGCTACAATCTGTTCTGACCTGGCGGTGGCAGTACAGAAAGCAGCCCGCATTCAGGCAATATATGAAAGAGATGAATTCAGGAAATCCCCGATGTTAGCTCCTATCAACCCAGCTCGATTAACCCCTCTCATTCGAGGACTCCCTGATTGTCTTAAGATGTTTGTAGCAAATACCCAGGATTGCATACTAGCTGCTTGTAGGGATGGCTATTGTGGCCGTAGGCGAAATCCGAACTCCCCCATTCCCACCTGGAGTGAAATTGTACAAGACATAGATAGGTACGGATGCCAAATGGGCTGGATTAGTTCATCCAGTATTAAGCCCCAAGATCACTCTTGGCGAGTCCGCTAAATCCACACTCAAAATTCCAGATACCCCAACTTCAAAGAGAGGTTCAAACTTAATAAAGAACGGGCTGAGTTGTGGTGTAAGGCTTTAGCTTTGGGTGCACCCTGCCCAATTTTGCATGGTGCCTCTATGGAGGACCTCCGTACATTAGTCTGATCTTTGGGTAAGAAAAATATTCCAGCTGGGGAGAATTGCCTAACCGGAAAACCCCCAACCCATAAGGAAACTGCAACTTCTGCACCGAGCCCAATTGAGGAGGCAGAAGCTCAGCAAAAAAACTCCTATCCCCAGGGAGGACAGTGAGCCACCCTGCTTCGCGGGTATTAGCAAATCAGTGGATCACTAATGAACACTCTGACCCCATTACTGCCATTCCCGTTGGACCCTGAAAAATAGTGGTAAATTTCCTCATTGATACCAGGGCCCAAATGTCAGTAATTACACATGAGACAGGACAAACCCTGAGCATAACACCAATGCAGGGTTAAATTCACAGGAACCGATGGTGTAGAAAAACAATGCCCCATTGCAAAACTTTCACTCTGGCTGCCAGAAGAACAAAAATTAACCAGAGCAGAAGTATTAGTTGGTGCTGCACATACTAATATTTTAGGATTTTACATACTCTGTGGGAGTATGTGGAAACTCCCAGATGGGACTGTGGAGTTCTGCAACACATGAAAGGGATTCGGACACAGTGAAACTAAATCTGTTACAAACATCCATACCCTTACATCCCTCTAAAATTACTAATGTTCGGCAATATCCACTGCCAGCAGCAGCATTTATGGGAATTGACAGGGTGGTAACAGAACTGGAAGAAAGAGGTATTATTAAAAGGACCCATTCACCTTATAATTCGCCAATGTGGCTGGTACAGAAATGTTTTACTGTGGATTACAAGAAGTTAAATGCTAACACTGCACCTTTAACTGCTGCGTTCCCAAACATAGCAGAATTAGTGACATCGATACAAGGTGCTGCCTATCCCTGGATGTCTGCTTTGGATGTTAAAGATATGTTTTTTATGATTCTTCTCCTTGAACGGGACAAAGTATTTCGCGGAAACTGAATCCACAATCAGTAAGATTATTAAGGGTTTTGTTACTTTCTGTACCTCGAAGGCTGCATCGAAGGCTTTTGCTGTTACGTCCCCTGGTGACCTGGACGTGCCTTTTGACCCAGGCCCTATTGGCCTTGAAAAGGAGATGGATAGGCTTTTCTTCGATCTGGGAAGAACGGGATACATAAGGCCTGAAGACCGAGTTGCTTGACAACTTAAAGCGAGACATATTGTTCAAAAGGAATGGAAAATGGAGACTTGTTTGTAGTCAAGAAAAGGAATGGAAAATGGAGACTGTTAAGTCATGCAACTTAAAGGATTGTTTGTTACCTTTCCTGATTGTACATATGTATAGGCATACTCGCGTTTAGTATGTAAAGCGATGTTCTTTATATTTAGAATTTTTGATGTTTGTGTGTTCATGTTGGTGGAGCGTAGACTCCCTGCACACTCAGCACTGTTTACTTGTCTTTTATACCTTTTATAAATATTCCTTTTATAAGTATTACTAAATTCAGATTGAGTTGAGACTTCTTTTATAACATTCCCAATGCCAATAAGGATGATTGTAGGGGCTGTTTTAGTTTTATCAAATCACTTGTTGCTGTGGCTAGCTTATTCATTAATATTTCTGAATCAATTCCATTTAAAACTCCTAATCCTGTTCCTAGCATTCCAGTTAAGTCTCTTCGTGTCTTGCCCCTGATGCGTGCTAGCCTTTGTGACCATCTTGTCCAGTCTTCAAATGATGTCTTTAGGAAAGGAGAGCAGGCTGGTCGAACTGCCAAGATGTTAATTTGTATTAGCAATTCAACACGCCTGAGAGACCATTCTCGATTAAATAACAATTGTTGTTGTCCTGTGTTCCTTACTACATAAATTTTGGGTTCCAGTTTGGTTGAGGGTGGTGCACAGGTTGTAGTTGGTCCCACTGTTGCCGGAAGTACAGCTGTCGTGGTTTAACCCGGCCGGCAGCTAAACACCACGCAGCCGTTCGCTCACCCTCCCCCCTCCCTCTCTGGGACGGGGGAGAGAAATGGAAAGTGAAGCCCGTGAGTTGAGATAAAGACAGTTTAATAAGACAGGAAAATAATAATAAAAATAATAATAACAATAATAATAATGATACAATGGTGATAATAGGAAAGTAATAATAATATGTACAAACAAGTGATGCACAATGCAATTGCTCACCACTCGCTGACCGATGCCCAGCCTAACCCCGAGCAGTCCGGCCCCCTCCCCCCGGCTAGCCACCCCTATATATTGTTTATCATGACGTCAGATGGTATGGAATACCCCTTTGGCTAGTTTGGGTCACCTGTCCTGGGTCTGTCCCCTCCCAGCTCTTACTGCACCCCCAGCCTGCCCGTTGGCAGGACAGAGCAAAAGGCTGAGATGTCCTTGGCTTAGTATAAGCACTGCTCTGCAACAATTAAAGCATCGGGGTGTTATCAGCACTCTTCTCATCCTAAGCCAAAACACAGCATTCCACCAGCTACTACGAAGAAAATTAATTCTAACTGAAACCAGGACATCTATCCACCCCTTATTCCATACCATTTATGTCATGCTCAGGTTACACTCTTTTCCATACATTCTAATTAGTCACCTATAGTAATCATGGTAGTTATAACATACAGTATAATATACTAATTAACATGGTACAATTCAGTTCATGGGCTATTCTCACCCAGTATTAAATCTCCTTGAGGTACACACCAGACCTCTCCGTTCTTTTGCATCACCCACCAAGTGTATCCAGGTCCCTGAGCGAAAACAATTCCACGAATAGGTTTAACTTTTCCTGAGGCAGGAGTAGCCCAGACTGTTTTACCCAGCATATTTCTTACATGCACTACAGGAACTTTATCCCCATCTACAGTACGTAACAGGTTTGATTGGGCAGGTCCAGCTCGGTTGGTAGATCCCCTAGTATTGACTAACCAGGTGGCCTTTGCCAAATGCGTATCCCAATTTTTGAACGTCCCAGCGCCCATTGCTTTCAATGTAGTCTTTAACAGTCCATTGTATCGTTCAACTTTCCCGGAGGCTGGTGCATGATAGGGGATGTGATACACCCATTCAATACCATGTTCTTTGGCCCAAGTGTCTATAAGGTTGTTTCGGAAGTGAGTCCCATTGTCTGACTCTATTCTTTCTGGGGTGCCATGTCGCCATAGGACTTGCTTTTCAAGGCCCAGGATGGTGTTCCGGGCGGTGGCTTGAGGCACAGGATATGTTTCCAGCCATCCGGTGGTTGCTTCCACCATTGTAAGTACGTGGCGCTTGCCATTGCGAGTTTGAGGGAGTGTGATGTAATCAATCTGCCAGGCCTCTCCATATTTATATTTCAGCCATCGTCCTCCATACCAAAGAGGCTTTGACCATTTGGCTTGCTTGATTGCAGCACATGTTTCACAGTCATGAATAACCTGTGCTATAGCGTCCATGGTCAGGTCCACCCCTCGATCACGAGCCCATCTGTATGTTGCATCTCTACCTTGATGGCCTGAGGTGTCATGGGCCCATCGGGCTATAAATAATTCACTTTTATGTTGCCAGTCCAGGTCCACCTGAGCCACTTCAATGTTAGCAGCCTGATCCACCTGCTGGTTGTTTTGATGTTCTTCAGTAGCCCGATTCTTGGGCACATGAGCATCTACGTGGCATACTTTCACAGCCAGGTTCTCTACCCGAGCAGCAATATCTTGCCACAATGCAGCAGCCCAGATGGGTTTGCCCCTACGCTGCCAGTTGATTTGCTTCCATTGCTGTAACCATCCCCACAGGGCATTTGCTACCATCCATGAATCCGTAGAGAGATAGGGAACTGGCCATTTTTCTCGTTCAGCAATGTCTAAAGCCAGCTGAATGGCTTTCACTTCTGCAAACTGACTCGATTCACCTTCTCCCTCAGCAGCTTCTGCAACTCGTCGCGTAGGACTCCATACAGCAGCCTTCCATCTCCGATGCTTCCCCACAATACGACAGGACCCATCAGTGAACAGGGCATATTTCTTTTCATTCTCTGGCAACTGGTTGTACAGTGGGGCTTCTTCAGCACGACCCACCTCCTCCTCTGATGATATCCCAAAATATTTGCCTTCTGGCCAGTCCATGATCACTTCCAATATTCCTGGGCGACTGGGGTTTCCTATTCGAGCCCGCTGAGTAATCAGTGCAACCCACTTGCAACATGTAGCATCAGTTGCATGATGCGTAGAGGGGACCCTTCCCTTGAACATCCAGCCTAGTACCGGCAATCGGGGTGCTAGGAGGAGCTGCGCTTCAGTACCGACCACCTCCGAAGCAGATCGAACTCCTTCATATGCTGCCAATATCTCCTTTTCAGTTGGAGTATAGCGGGCCTCAGATCCTCTGTATCCCCGACTCCAAAACCCCAGGAGCCGACCTCGAGTTTCCCCAGGTTCTTTCTGCCAGAGGCTCCAGGTGGGGCCGTTCTCCCCGGCTGCAGTGTAGAGCACATTCTTTACATCTGGTCCTGTTCGAACTGGCCCAAGGGCTACTGCATGAACTATTTCCTTCTTGATTTGTTCAAAGGCTTGTTGTTGTTCAGGGCCCCATTCAAACTCATTCTTCTTACGGGTTACTTGGTAGAGCGGGTTTACAATCAGACTGTAATTTGGGATGTGCATTCTCCAAAACCCCATGACACCTAGGAAAGTCTGTGTTTCTTTTTTGTTAGTTGGTGGAGACATAGCTGTTATTTTGTTGATCACATCCATTGGGATTTGATGACGTCCATCTTGCCATTTTATTCCTAAAAACTGGATCTCTCGTGCAGGTCCTTTGACTTTATTTTGTTTTATGGCAAAACCGGCTTTCAGAAGGATTTGGACTATTTTCTTTCCTTTCTCGAAAACTTCCTCTGCTGTGTCACCCCACACAATAATGTCATCGATGTACTGCAGGTGTTCAGGAGCTTCCCCCTGCTCTAGCGCAGACTGGATCAGTCCATGGCAAATGGTAGGGCTGTGTTTCCACCCCTGTGGTAGCCGATTCCAAGTATATTGGACTCCCCTCCAAGTGAAGGCAAATTGTGGCCTGCACTCTGCTGCTAGAGGGATGGAGAAAAATGCATTAGCGATATCAATTGTGGCGTACCACTTGGCTGCCTTCGATTCAAGTTCGTACTGAAGTTCCAGCATGTCCGGCACTGCAGCACTCAGTGATGGTGTGACTTCGTTCAGGCCGCGATAGTCCACTGTTAGTCTCCACTCGCCATTAGACTTTCGCACTGGCCATATGGGACTATTGAAAGGTGAATGGGTCTTGCTGATCACTCCTTGGTTCTCCAATTGACGAATTAGCTTATGGATGGGAATCAGGGAGTCTCGGTTGGTGCGATATTGCCGCCGGTGCACAGTTGTGGTAGCGATTGGCACTTGCTGTTCTTCGACCCTCAGCAACCCCACAACAGAGGGGTCCTCTGAGAGACCAGGCAAGGTAGATAATTTTTTAATGCCCTCTGTCTCTAAGGCAGCTATACCAAAAGCCCACCGGAACCCTTTTGGGTCCTTGCAATATCCTCTTCTAAGATAGTCTATGCCAAGGATACATGGAGCATCCGGGCCAGTCACAATGCGGTGCTTTTCCCACTCATTCCCAGTCAGACTCACTTCAGCCTCCAATACAGTCAACTGCTGAGATCCCCCTGTCACTCCACAAATATAGATGGGCTCTGGCCCTTTATAGCTCGATGGCATTATAGTACATTGTGCACCGGTGTCTACTAAAGCCTTATACTTCTGTGCGCGTGATGTGCCAGGCCATCGAATCCACACAGTCCAATAAACTCGATTGTCCCTTTCCTCCCCCTGGCTGGAGGCAGGGCCCCCCTAATCCTGGTCAGAATCTTCTTCGTTTCTGTGTTTGAAGGACTGTCTGCTGGAAGTTGGAGCAGCAAACTTTTCGGAGAATCCCTTTTTCCTGATTGTTTTCTTTTGTGTTACTTTGGAACTGCCAGAATCATGACACCTTTTTTTCAAGC
Organism: Anas acuta; assembly: GCF_963932015.1. Taxonomy (NCBI): domain Eukaryota; kingdom Metazoa; phylum Chordata; class Aves; order Anseriformes; family Anatidae; genus Anas; species Anas acuta. The sequence continues at coordinate 20,228,674 of NC_089016.1, forward strand.
ATTCTGCCAGTTTTTGAGGATTTTGCCATTGTTCAGGGGTGAATTTCCAAAACACTGGGGGTGCCAACTGTTCTAGATGCCTGCCCATATCCACCCATACTCCCTGCCACCCACAACTATACTGCCTCCGGGCAGATCTCTGGATAAGCTTCCTAAGTAGTTGTTTAACTTTAAGCAGAATCTGAAGTGCATTCAGGAGGCAGAACAACAAGACTATGGTGGTCTGAGTATCCCAACAATATTCAATATCTCGGAGAGCTATTGTGACAAGCTCAGGGGATAAGAGGGTGGTGAAGGAGGAAGGCAGAGTGATCCAGGAGGATACAGGGGTGGTGAAGGAGAAAGGGAGAGTAATCAAGTAAGAAAAAATATCTTCCCCTTTCCCCTCCACAGATTGACTCTCTAATGGAAAAAAACAATAGGTATAATTGCTAATAGTTCCCAAGATACTGTTTCCAAAGTACAGAATCCACGATGTTACTGAGTATAAATACCAAGTTAGAGTCATGACCAGATATCTTATCGTCTCATAAGCCATTGCTATAACACTCAGTACCATAATGATCTGAAACCAGGGCCCGGAGAGGATAAACAACATGACAGAGAGCAAATACGGAAAATAATGTACTGTAATACTCAATTTGGAAAACAGGCGCAGCAGAGTTGAGATTAAAGCAATCAGCATTATGACAAGTGACTATTAAGCAGGTCTAATCCTTACACCAATTTTAGTTTAACACACTCTGGTCAGATCTGCCGTTATCTCAACCTTTCGGGCCCCACATTGGGCGCCAAAAAGACTGTCGTGGTTTAACCCGGCCGGCAGCTAAACACCACACAGCCGTTCGCTCACCCTCCCCCCCTCCCTCTCTGGGACGGGGGAGAGAAATGGAAAGTGAAGCCCGTGAGTTGAGATAAAGACAGTTTAAAAACCAGGACAACAGCCAAAACCAGCTAATTACTGCAGTCTATCTTAATATAAAATTATACCAGCAATCTAATTTACCTGGGCGGATACAACCTTCTTGTTGGCCACTTTTGGAAATCGGTTTTACTAAAATCCCCGTTAATTCCTCGTGGGTCGTTCCATTAATCATTCGGCACCCTATTTTAATTTCGTCCCCTACGGTTCTTTGGTGTGTCCACTCTTCCCCTAATTTTTGCCATTCTGATAATGTATATAAATGGTCGCCATTTGTTTACCACATAACCACAATTGCTAACTTTGCATTAATGCTCTTATCCTCTGTTGTTACGGCTTCGGACCAAGGCCACTCACCATTCTCTATTATCACAGAGGCACCTTATTGAATCACAATTACAGCTATAAGCCATAGAAATAAAACAATTCTGTTAACTAAATTTCTGCTAACTATATTACTAATTGCTCCTGTCCGTAATGTCCTCATTCTGTTCGACTGAGTTTTACTTTCAGTTCACCACCACCTGACGTTACTTTCCAGGGGGCTCCTGGAGCTTTCTTCACTTGAGAATGGTGAATCCGGGCATGCTGTTCCTTGATCTTAATTGCAGTGAAGGTAGCAAGGAGCACTTGGTATGGTCCTTCCCACCGTGGTTTCAGAGTTTTCTCTGTTGCAGGAAGAATAGCCGAAGGCTTTTGCTGTTACGCCCCCTGGTGACCTGGACGTGCCTTTTGACCCAGGCCCTATTGGCCTTGAAAAGGAGATGGATAGGCTTTTCTTCGATCTGGGAAGAACGGGATACATAAAGCCTGAAGACTGAGTTGCTTGACAACTTAAAGCGAGACATGTTTTTCAAAAGGAATGAAAAATGGAGACTTGTTTGTAGTCAAGAAAAGGAATGGAAAATGGAGACTGTTAAGTCATGCAACTTAAAGGATTGTTTGTTACCTTTCCTGATTGTACATATGTATAGGCATACTCGCATTTAGTATGTAAAGCGATGTTCTTTATATTTAGAATGTTTGATGTTCGTGTGTGCATGTTGGTGGAGCGTAGACTCCCTGCACACTCAGCACTGTTTACTTGCCTTTTATACCTTTTAGAAATGTTTGTTTTATAAATATTACAAAATTCAGATTGAGTTGAAACCTCATTTATAACAATAAGAAGCAGGAGAAGGGTAGGCAGGCCTCTCACAATTGTGACAAGGTTACCTGAATAATATTTGCAGCTGCTGGAAGGATACTAACTGGAGTAGTAATAATTGCATGTTTTATTTTACATATCTGGGTATTTTGTGTTGAAAGCATTTGTGTGTGTGTGTTTGAGACAAAGTATCATTGTGGAGTGAGTCACTCCACGAAGAACACAATCAGAGACAATACTTGTTTGGTTGGTTATTGTTCTAAATTATATATTCTTGTGGTGTGAATGAGATGTGCTAGAGGCCTCTCTGTGTGATTGCATGATTGTGCTGTGTGAGATGCAGCATCGCTGCAAAGCGAGTGAGGAGTTCTAATCCGCGGTTCCGTATTCTCTGCGAGGGAAATGGCTGGAGACGAACAAAGTGTGTGATAGGTTGAATGAGTATTTTGAGGAAGAGAGAGACTGAGAAACAATTTGTGTGGAAACTTAACAAAAGGGTAACAAAAGCCAAAATAAAAGAGTAATGGAAGTTGTAAAATGGGAAATAATCAAGGAGGTATTTTAAAAAAGAGTCCCTTAGGCTGTGTACTTGCTCATTGGAAAGACATTGTTGGGACTGGAGGTACAGAAAGTAATAAAAAGTAAGAAAACCCTTATCAAATATTGTAATCAGTGGTGGCCACTATATAAGTTAAAGGATGGGGCTAAGGGGCCCCTCAACGGGACAATAGACAATAATACCCTTTTACAATTGATGCTGTTCCTAAGAAGGGAAGGAAAATGGGATGAAGTATCATATGGAGATATGTTTTTCACTCTCCAGAATCATCTGGAATGGCAAAGGGACTGTGGAATGGTACCACCACAGGACCCAATTGTACTTGTGCTTGAACAAGGAAATAATAAAGAATGTAGGGGTACTCTGAGATGCTGTTGTTCAGCATGTAGCATTGGGCAGAGGTGTACTAAAGTAGAAAAAGTTAATCAACCCTCAGAACAGGATCCAATAGATCTGTTTAAACATCCTCCTTGACCCCAGGAACAGGATACAGACTCTGATGGAGTGCCCCCCCCCCCCCAATAGTCGTGTGTCCTCCCGTACTAGAAAGAAATTCACTGCAGACGCCTCTTCGAGAGGCAGTAGGGCCCGAAGGTGGGACAATGTTGATCAAAATACCTTTTTCCACCACTGATTGGGGAGAATGGAAGGTTGCAAAGTGTTGAGGGATTTTTGAAACAGCAAAGATCCCATGACTTGCTGCAGCTGAGCAAACCAAGCTACCAGGATGACTACGAGAAGTTCCCATGACAATGTTCCCACATCGCCTGATTGAGGAATTTAAAAAATATTGTTGCCAGCAGCTGGCTTCAAGGACGAGATCTACGTGACTTCTAATCACAAGGGGGTATGGATGTTTGTCATTAATTTTTCTCATATCATATAACAGTCTCCATTTTCCATTCCTTTTCTTGATTACAAACACCAGAAAATTCCAGGGCTAGTCATGGGAACAATATGTCTCGCTTCGAATTTGGCCAAGACCAATTGAACCACAAGAGAATGCCGTCACAATATTCTCTGCAAGACTTATAAAGAAGTTTTTAGCAACTGTTGGAATTCCATATCTAGAATATTTCACCCAACTCATTTTTCCATAGGATGTATAATAATCTTCACCAGCAGCAACACACACATCAAATTCGATTGATCAAAGCAGATAACCAACCATCTAGGTAAATTTTCCCACCTATTATTTCAATTGCTACAATTAGCATCCAACAGGGGTAGCTATGCCCTGATATACTTCAAGTTCCTGTTATGGGTCCCTTTTCACCTAACCCATCCTGGAACCTTCAAATAAGTTCCGAATCCCTGGAACCCTCAAAGAGGTTCCAAATCCCTGTCTGTGCCTGTGTCAAGAGGTGTCTTGCAAGTGGTAACCCACCCACGAATTCTTAGCTTCGGAACTAAATTCCGTCTAAGTCACACCCTTACACACAGTCACACAACCGAATCCACCCAAACGAACGGTATCTTCGCTCGGGTCTTCATGCGCAGAATTACGGGTCACAAAGGAAGAGCTCTTGGTTCTTTACTTGCCTCTTATGTTCAAAATCTTGTTGGACTCTAGCACTGCTATCGGCAAGGGCCACTGTGTGGGGCACCTCCCTTTACCGGTCACAGATCCAAAGTCCAAGAAGATCACGTCAGGGTCACCAATTTGTTATAAATGAAGTCTCAACTCAATCTGAAATTTGTAATATTTATACTTATAAAAAGTATAAAAGGCAAGTAAACAGTGCTGGGTGTGCAGGGAGTCTACGCTCCACCAACATGCACACACGAACATCAAACATTCTAAATATATAGAACATTGCTTTACCTACTAAACGCGAGTATGCTGATTTAAAGATCAAAGCCAAAATTTCTTTAAGTGGTATATTCTTTATTGCAGCGCTGGATGCACGGGGGATCCTTCCGCCTATCGTGCACGTTCGAAGTGACAAAATATCTCATATTTATACAGCGAAACAATGAATATTCAATTAGCACCCATGCATATTCATTACCTAACCCCGCCTACCCTCGCTTCGTATGCTAATTAGCTTATCAGTCCTTGCGCTTGCGCAAAGCCTTCCAAGAATTGTGGGCCGGGGTCTCCAGGATGTGGGCAGTGGTCTTTGGGAGGAAGGCCGTAGGTCTTCCTTGTAATGCACTTTTCACCTTTGCTTAATCAGTTGTTTTCCAAGCTGTAAAAATGCTGAGTTGGCTTTCAGTTTAACTGAGGGTCGGCAGATAACAGGAAGTCTCAGTTAACAAGACAAGACAATTGACTCAAGTTATCTCAAGTCTCAGCCTGACTAACGGTTAACAGATACTGGGATGTTTTCAAATAACAAGATGCTTAAATATAACAAAAGGTCTACAGATAACAAGATGTCGTTTACTTTGTCCTTGCTAACTTTTAACCACAAGTTTTATTCTATCCTAAAGTGAGTTTATATTATATCATTCCCCCCTTTTCTGGAAAATCTAGTAAATTCTTTTACTTAATACAGAAATTTTCTTCCCAGTCTTTATGATATGTACCCCTCAATACCTGACCATGCACATTTGTCAAGGAGGTTAACATGGACATTCGTTGTAACAATTTCCAATTCCAAACAAGTAATACAAAAGACAATATTAAACTTACACCAACTAATATCAATAAAACAATAATTGGGTGACTCAATGTGTTCAAAATCCCAGTTACAGTTGGCGACCATCCAAAAAGTGTATCCCACCAGTTGTGACTTGCGTCTCGTTTTACTCTTTGCAAAACTCTGCTTATTTCCTTTGTATCATGATGGACAGTAATTAGAGTCTTCTCTCCATTTTCCTGAATGCCTTTTAAAATTCTAATCAGGTCTTGGTGTTTAACTAGTTGCTTCACTAGTGTGAGGTTCATCCCAATAGGTGTAGGTAGTAACTTATGATACATTGTGTTGTTAGACTTGATCAGCTGGTGGGATACCACTGGTGCCAAATATAGAATATCACACCCGACAATTCTAACAAAGTTACAAATACAGAAATTAGAATGATGTTTGCTATGGAGAGTTATGTTCTCCTTATCTACTTCTACAAAATCACAAGCAGTTCTTAAACACACACACCCTTGACCAACATATACAAGCACATTCTTTTGGCCAGTATTTGGATGAATTTCAAAGTGACAGATACCTTGCTCCGTGTCAAAACATACATCCTGAGCCTCAATTGTATTGCTTTCACAAATAAATCCTCGTTGTTCCCTGGTAACACATGATTCTAGATTTACAGACTGCCATTTCCCATTCTCCATCCGTATAGTAAGCACGAAGGCAGTAGCCATGTTAACAATGGGCATAAGTACAATTTACCAGGGTCCACAAGGACTGGAACTTCTCAAAATCATTGGCATTGTCCCAGACTGCCTTTTGGACTTCAGCTGGAAAAATGCCTTCACTTCCTTCCCTAATGATCAAGGCAGCCGTTGCCTGCAACCATAACTGTGCTTGCATACAACTAAGAGCTCAGGATACATTATCTTGTGTCCACTCTTCTCCTAATTTTCACCATTCTGATGGTTTATGTAAATAGTTACCATTTGTTCGCCAGATGACCATAACTGATAACTTTCCATTAAAGTTCTTATCCTCTGTTGTTACGGCTTTAGTTCAAGGCCACCCACCATTCTCTATTATCACAGAGGCACCTTCCTGAATCACAATTACAACTACAAGCCATAAAAACAAAACAATTCTATGAACAAATTTTCTACCAACCATATTACCAAATACTCCCGACCATAATGTCCTCATCTTGATCAACTAAGCTTTAGTTTCAGTTCATTGTCACCTAGTGTTACTTTTCAGGGAGCTCCTGGAGCCTTCTTCGCTCGGGAATAGTGGATCCAAGCGGCTTGTTCTCTAATCTCGATAGCAGTGTGAGTTGTCAGCAACACTTGATACAGTCCATTCCATTTTTCCTGTAGGGGTTGTCCTGAAAAAGTCTTTATACATATATTCCGCAGGCTTAAAGGGGTGGATTGGTTGATCCAACCCTCTAGCCCTAGTCCCTAACACAAATTTATGTACTTTATTTAATTGTTTTTGAAGTTCAGTTATATAAGTATATAAATATTCTGATCCCAGCTGCATTAGATCCTCTCCACTAAATATAAATTGATATGGCCTTCCATATAAAATTTCAAAGGGGCTCAAATTCTTCTTTACTCTAGGTTTAACTCTAATTCTAAGTAATGCTAAAGGGAGGGATTGAGGCCATGACAAATTAGCCTCTTGTCTGATTTTAGCTATTTGTTGTTTAATTAAATGGTTCATTTTTCTACCTGTCCACTTGCCTGCAGTCTATAAAGAGTATGCAGTTGCCAATCTATCTTTAGAATCTTACTTATCTGTTGTACCACTTGCACACAAAAATCTGAACCTCTCTCAGAAGACATTGCTACTGGAATCCCAAAGCATGGTATTATTTCATTTAACAAGACTTTAACCACTTCTCTTGCTTTGTTTGTTCGACAAGGAAAAGCTTCGGGCCATCCTGGAAACATGTCAGTCAGAACCAGTAAATAACAAAACCCCCCTTTTCTAGGGAGTTCTGAAAAAATCAATTTACCACTGTTGTCCCAGATAATTTCCTTTACCAATTATTCCAAATTTTATTCTATTCCTGGTATTGGGGTTATTACGTAAACAGATGCTATATTGTTAAGTTACTTGTTTTATTGTTGTGTATAAATTTCATCCCACTAATGTCTGACTCATGCTCTTATGCAGTGTGTCAGCTCCCCGATGTGTTTTATTGTGTTCTGTAAAAACTATGGGCCATATCAAATTAGAGGGTATTATTACACAGTTATCTTTTAAATATACTCATCTATCTGGTTTCATTTTACCTTTCAAATCTTCAATTAATTTTAAGTCTTCTTTTGTATAATTTGGCTTTTTGGTTCATGTATATAGTTTGGATTTTACCGTCTGGTATTAAAGACAATGCCTTCACCTCAGTTATTTCAGCTGCCTGTTTAGCCTCCTGATCTGCCAATCGATTTCCAATTTCAAAATCAGCGTTTCCCTTTTGGAGTCCTTGACAATGCATGATAGCTACCTTTTCTGATTGTTTTACAGCCTCTAACAATTTTAAAATTTCTTCAGCATGTTTTTTTTTGTTTTCCCTGAGCAGTCAGCAATCCACGTTCTTTCCAAATCGCTCCATGAGCATGTATCATGCCGAATGCATATTTAGAATCTGTCCAAATATTTATTTTCCTTCCTGCTGCCAGTTGCAGTGCTCACGTAAGTGCAATTACCTATGCTTTCTGGGTGGACGTCCCAGGGAGTAATGGTTTGGACTCGATTACCTGTTGAGCAGTTGTAACAGCATATCCTGCCTTACGTTGTCCTTGTTTTACAAAGCTGCTCCCATCAGTATACCAAGATTCATCAGCATCTTCTAAAGGTTCTTCCTTAAGATCGGGTCGACTAGAATACACAGTCTCCATTGTTTCTATACAATCATGAGTTATAGGTTCATCCAGAGTTCCGCTAAGGAAAGAAGCTGGATTTACGACGTTAGTGACCACAATTTCCACATCATCTTGTTCTACTAATATTGCTTGATATTTTAAAATCTTTGTGGTGAAAGCCAATGATTTCCTTTTTGTTCCAAAACTGTTGAGACCGTATGGGAGACTAACACTATCATTTTCTGTCCCATTGTAAACTTCCGAGCTTCTTGTATATTGATAACAACAGCTGCAACAGCTCGAAGGCATACGGGCCATCCTTTACTTACTTCATCTAATTGTTTAGAGAAGTAAGCTACTGCTCGTTTATAGGGACCCAATCTTTGTGCTAGTACTCCCAAAGCTATCCCTTGTCTCTCATGAGAAAACAACCAGAAGGGTTTTGAAAGATCCGGTAATCCCAAAGCTGGAGCTTGCATCAATTCTCGTTTAAGTTGTTTAAAGGCGTTTCGTGCTTCTCCAGTCCAGACTAACTTTGACTGATTACTCTTTATCAATTCATATAGAGGCTTTACCATTAGTCCATAATTATAAATCCAAAGGCAACACCAACCTGTCATTCCTAGAAAGGTTCGTAGCTCCTTTACCGTTTGGGGTTCTGGAGTCCGGCAAATGACTTCCTTACGTTCAGTTCCTAGTTCTCACTGACCTCCTGAAATTCCAAATCCCAAGTAGGTCACGTGTTGTTGAACCAGCTGGACTTTCTGTTGAGAGACTCGATATCCATTTAAACCCAGAAAATTAAGGAGACTTACAGTCCATTGAATACAACTCTCTTTAGTCTCGGTAGCTATTAAGAGATCATCTACGTATTGTAACAAAGCCCCTTCAGTGTCCGGAGGTATCCAAGTTTCAAGTTCCTTTGCTAATTGGTTTCCAAAAATAGTGGGGCTATTCTTGAATCCTTGTGGTAGCACTGTCCACGTTAACTGTGTCTTTCTGCCTGAGTCAGGGTTTTCCCATTCAAAGGCAAATAGGTTTTGGCTTTCTGTGGCTAAAGGTAGGCAGAAGAAGGCATCTTTTAAATCCAGTACGGTAAATCAGACTTGACTATTCCTTAATTTAGTCAGCAAAGTATAAGGGTTTGCCACTACTGTATGTATATCCTCAGTGATCTTATTTATGGCCCTCAGATCCTGAACTAACCTATATCTTTTTCCATCTGCCTTTTTAATAGGCAATATGGGTGTATTGTATTCTGATTCACATTCAATCAATAATCCATACTGTATAAATCTATCAATTATCTCTTTAATTCCTTTCCTATCTTCTATCCTCAAAGGATATTGCTTAACCTTAATGGGTTTCTCTCCTGGCTTTAATTTAATAATTATTGGGGTCACATTTTTAGCTCTTCCAGAGACTTCAGTGGCCCAAACTCCTGGATATACTTGATTTATGATCTCTAAGGGTATTTCACTTTTAGGGTCGGTTTGTATTAGTGCCAGGCTTAACACATTTATTAGTTGTTCTTCTCCTATCCTTAATTCCATTTTCCTTTTTTCAAAGATAATTTCTGCTTCTAATTGTTCTAACAGATCTCAACCTAATAGAGATTTTGGAGATCCAGGTAGATATAAAAACCTATGTATCCTCATTTGTTTCCTGTTATAAATGAGGTCTGAATTTTGTAATATTTATAAAACAAATATTTCGAAAAGGTATATAAAAGGCAAGTAAACAGCGCTGGGTGTGCAGGGAGTCTACGCTCCACCAACACGCACACACAAACATCAAACGTTCTAAATACATGTATACAGAACATTGCTTTACATAATAACCCGAGTATGCCTATACATACATACAGTCAGGATAGGTAACAAACAATCCTTTGAGTTCCATAACTTAACAGTCCCCATTCTGCCAGCCTGTTCCTCTTCACTTCTTTTTCCTGCTTCTGTACCGATGTAACTTCATAGTGTTGCTTTTTTTTTTTTTTTTTAAGAGCAGGCTCCCCTCTAATACCCTTCTCTCCACAGCAGTTCTTTTCAAAACAACTGTTTAATTAGTCAAACAACTTTGAATGTAACAACAACAGCAAACACCCAGAAACATCCATGCCTTAATGGCTGGAGAACAAGAAACCCCAGACTGCATGGAGTCTCCTGAATCACCCTTCTTTGTTAATATCAACCATTTTCTCGACACGAATTACCACTCCAGATATAACATTTCCCCAACTTGTATTTCAAAGGTTCACAAAAATAAGCCTTTTCGGTTACACCCTTTTACGTTAACATAATCATTCCGTAAAGGCATTAATGCTTGATTTAGAACTGAATTCGTTGCCCCATATCAATAAGAAATTTCACTTCTGTTCCTCTCCTAACTTCATTATAATCAGTGGAGGATCTGCTAGGGTAGATGCCCCGGGTCCCCATTAGACCTGTTGAAATCAGGGGCCGATGATTACCCTAGAAAAAGGCTAGTCGATTTGTCCTCTGAAGCCAGGTCCAAACCGTTTTGTTTTTTTTTTTTTTCTTTCTTCCCCATTACATTTCAGAGTTGGTCCAAAAATTCCACAGGGGTTTCTTTTAGACCTTGTTGGAAGCATATTCTCAATTCCCAATTCGTCCAGATTCTAGTATTTACTTAACTGTTCATAATTTTCAGGATGATTAGGGTCTTAGTGGGGGTCGGTCAGGAAAATGCAATTGTCCACAGTTCCCTGAGCGATCCCATCGGCAATCTGAGCTCACACATGAACTCAGGTTGTTTTCAGAGTTAACTGCTTTTCTGTTTCTGTGACAACTCTCTGGGACCCATCATGATCCCTTTGCCCCAGAGGGCTAACACCCAAGATTTTAAGGTCTCAGCCCCAGGCCGAGGCAGAACTGTTAACATTCCTACATCCTCTTTCCCTGCTCATTCAACTTCAAACACCTTTAACACTTGCAATAACCCTTTTAACACTTCCTTTATCTTTCTCCAGCCTGTACTTTTCTAATGCCAGCATCAAAAGCGCAGTCAGGGACCAACTTAATTCCGTACCTTTTCCCTCCAAGATGCTGAAACAACATCAGTATACAACATTCCATCCTATTTTCCTTCTCAAAAACAACATTGACTGTAGCAAAGTATTATAGTTTAAAGCTCCATTAAAAGGCCACTTTTTTCAACATTCCAGCTTATAAAGCAGCCACCATTGATTACAATATTTTGTCAGAGTTTTCTTATTTTCACTTCCACCCGGAGCCCCCCCTATATCCTTCCAATAACTCAAAATACAGCCCAACGAACTTTTCTTAGGAATTTCACTGCTTACTCGTCCCCCCATTTTCCAGTTCACACTTTCAGAATACATGTATCACTTACAAAACTGTGGGCACACAGGTATCTTTCAATAGCGATGTCACAAAACTACTATTATTACCAGGAGATATTGCCAAAATCACAATAACAATAATCAGAGTCAAATTCCACATGCGATAGGTCAGAAAACCAAAATATGTAACACTGTAACGATATCTTTCTTATAACAACGCCACGAAACTACTATTATCACCAAGAAAATAGCCAAAATCGCAGTAACAATAACCAGAGTTAAATATCACACTCCATGAGTCAGAAAACCAAAGTAGGCAACACAGTTCCAGATGGACCTTAAAGCGAGCTCTTTCCTTAAGGTCCCCAAATATACTTATGGTGCTTACCACAAAGTATATACCAAATACTGCCTTGCAGAAGATCACCTTCGGACTTACAGACAGTTCCAGATACAGATGGACCTCAAGGTCCCCAAATATACTTGTGGTACTAACCACAAAGTATATACCAAATACTGTCCTGCAGAAGATCACCTTCCGACTTAACGGACAGTTCCAAATGACCGGTCTACCAGAAAACCAAACCAGAATAAAGAATATACTCACTTACAATGATGGGTGGGGTCCTTGTCTGCCTCCGCAGTGATCCGGTGAGTCGAGGAGTCCCTCCAGGAAATCCGGGGGTACCCTAGGGAGTCCTGTCCCCAGCGGGTCCTGCGGACCGATAGAGAGGTTGTCCCATCTGGGGTGCCAAATTGATTTAAAGATCAAAGCCAAAATTTCTTTAAGTGGCATATTCTTTATTGCAGCGCTGGATGCACGGGGGATCCTTCCGCCTATCGTGCACGTTCGAAGTGACAAAATATCTCATATTTATACAGCGAAACAATGAATATTCAATTAGCACCCATGCATATTCATTACCTAACCCCGCCTACCCTCGCTTCGTATGCTAATTAGCTTATCAGTCCTTGCGCTTGCGCAAAGCCTTACAAGAATTGTGGGCCGGGGTTTCCAGGATGTGGGCAGTGGTCTTTGGGAGGAAGGCCGTAGGTCTTCCTCGTAATGCACTTTTCACCTTTGCTTAATCAGTTGTTTTCCAAGCTGTAAAAATGCTGAGTTGGCTTTCAGTTTAACTGAGGGTCGGCAGATAACAGGAAGTCTCAGTTAACAAGACAAGACAATTGACTCAAGTTATCTCAAGTCTCAGCCTGACTAACGGTTAACAGATACTGGGATGTTTTCAAATAACAAGATGCTTAAATATAACAAAAGGTCTACAGATAACAAGATGTCGTTTACTTTGTCCTTGCTAACTTTTAACCACAAGTTTTATTCTATCCTAAAGTGAGTTTATACTATATCAATGCCTATACATACGTACAATCAGAAAAGGTAACAAACAATCCTTTAAGTTGCATTACTAACAAGTCTCCATTTTCCATTACTTTTGAACAATATGTCTTGCTTTAAGTTGTCAAGCAACTCGGTCTTCAGGCTTTATGTTTCCCGTTCTTCCCAGATCGAAGAAAAGCCTATCCATCTCCTTTTCAAGGCCAATAGGGCCTGGGTCAAAAGGCACGTCCAGGTCAACAAGGGAAGTAACAGCAAAAGCCTTCGATGGCTGTAGCAGCAGAGGGGCCCATGGCATAGCAATCGGATCAGTAAAGGAGCCTGCAGCTCCCTCACTGTCTGGTAAACCACACGTTTCTGATTGTGGCCCTACATGGCTCTTTAAGGCCTCAGAGACTGCTCGCCAGGTGCCGAGCAATCCCACTGCAACCTTGTCGTTTTTAGTTGCAGAGTCCCACACCTTGACCTCAGTTTGGTCCCATATTTCAGGCTCATAAACTGTCCAATTTTAATAAGGAGAATAAGCTGTAAGGTTACCAGGACAGTCTTTGTTCCTAAGGACAGATTCCCCATAATGCACAACTGCTTACCAGCAAGAGGCAGTTGTGTGCACAGGTCCTCTTCTCTCAGCTCGAGCTTCTCTCCAGCTCCAGTGTGCCTGTTTCCAGCGACTTTCTGTACAAGCTTCTCTGAGCAGTTTGCTGAGTCTGGCCGAACCTATCTTCATGAGGCAATCAATGTGCTTGCTCCCATCCTGGTCTCCATTCTGCCAGCCTGTTCCTCTTCACTCCTTTTTCCTGCTTCTTTATTGATGTAACTTCATCGTGCTGCCTTTTTTTTTTTTTTTCTTCTTCTCCTTTCTTGAGGGCAGGCTCCCCTCTTATACCCTTCTCTCCACAGCAGTTCTTTTCAAAACAACTTTTCATTGGTCAAACAACTTTGAATGTAACAACAACAGCAAACACCCAGAAACATCCATGCCTTAATGGCTGGAGAACAAGAAACCAGCTGGAGAACAAGAAACCAGAGAGTCTCCTGAATCACCCTTCTTTGTTCCCTCTAAACTCTTTTATATTCCTGATGGCCTCATCGTTAAGAGTCTAATGTTATCTCAACCATGGGGCTTTCCAACCCCCATGGCCACATTCCCAAATCTCCCCCTTTTTTATTAATATCAACCATTTTCTTGACACTAATTACCACTCCATATATAACACAGTTTACCAGACTTAAAGGATATACCACTAGAAGATGTGGAGGACTGGTATACAGATGGCAACAGATTCATTTGCCACAGATTTCGCCTCACAGGATATGCGGTAACAAACATCAGCCAAAAAGGTGGATATCATCGCCTTGGCAAGAGCTCTTGAGCTGGCAAACTTTTGGACAGATACAAAATATGCCTTTGGTGTGGTGCATGCACACAGGGCAATTTGGAAGGAGAGAGGACTTTTATTTTCCTCAGTTAAACATGCAGAAGAGGCTGATAGCAGTTATTAGGGAAGAAGGAAAAAGGAGGCCTACACATGAACAGCCCCGGCTAGGCAAGGAGCAATGTGCCCTGTGATATATGTTCATCTGATTCATGTCAATATGGAACAATGCTAGGGCCGCATGATGAAATGTGACCTTCTGTCTTATATACACTTGTATAACCACAAGTCTAAGAGAAACAGTGGTTAATGTATATGGTTCTTGTATCTTGCAAAAGAAAGGTCTAGCAATTAGTGTCAATAGAGGGTTTGAAGGGTAAACCTTGAGACTCGGGTCTAGGGGATAAGAGAACAAAGGAGCTTTCAAAAACTGCTGACTTTTGCATGGGACAAGTCTCTGATATCCGGCTAAGAGATTACCAAATAAGGAGAGGAAGGAAGCTGAAGAACGACTGAAGGACAAAGCCTGGGAGGAAGACTACGAGCCTTCAGTATGAGCGACCCTGCAGAGGGACCACCGGAGACCGATACGCATGCACCAGTGGGAGGGTTCGGATCCCAGGAAACTAAATATAATACCCCTGACTTTTTCAAAAGTGGTGATGAATATGTATTAGCCTAGGAGCATAAAAACCAGCCGCCTGATGCAACGGGTGTGCATCTTGGTGGAGTGGAGACTCCCGGTGGAACCAGCGCTGTTTGCTTGCCTCTATTCGTTTAATAAATTGTAAACTTTAATTGCAATCCTATTTGGGACTCAGTCATTTATTACAACTGGGGGCTTGTCCGGGAGGGCTTTGGTTCCTGAATTCTGATTTGATCTAGGAGATGCGCCCCACCATTTGGTGGCTCCTGTGTGAGTCAGGTCGGGACTAACGCCATCTTGAACCTGAATAAAGGCAAGCAAAGATTTTGATTTTTTATGAGCTCCCTTGCCGGCTGCAGCACTATATTTTGCCCGTAATTCTGCACGCTGTGGGAATATAAATGTTGTTTTTGGAGAGTTACATTGTTTAGAAGGAAGGAATATGGCAGACGACCTTGTAAAATGCAGACAACCAGACTCCTTAGAACAATTAGGTGGAAATCACGGTGTCAAGTCAAGTCAGATAAGTGAAGAAACATTACCACTTCAAGCAGTAAAAATGGCAAAAGGAAATTGAAATTTAACAGGCCGGCAACTGAAGGCCATGCATTGTTTGTGAAGCATCAGATAGATTGTGAACCTGGATTACCCGCTCAGTGGGGAAACAGGGGAGGGTCCTGTCATCAAAAAGTATATAAACTGTGTTTTGGAACTAGTAGAGGCGCTCTCTCCTGCTTGTGGGGCGCCCACCATTGCAATCGCGAATAAATTACTACTTCACTGAGATCCTCGCCTGAGCCTAAGTTATTGGCTACGGAGTGTTTCTCACAACGCCAAGATCCGAATGAAGATGACGGAGTCGTAAGTGTTTAAGGAGTATACCGTTCGGTTGGGTAGGATTCAGTTGCCTGTGTGTGTAAGAGTGTATCTGAGACGGAACTTAGTTCCGCAGTGAGTGTGGAGGTCATCTAATTGCGGTTCCAATCTTCCACAAGGGACTTGGCTGGTGAAGGACCGAAGTGATTCCTATAGGATTCGTGGGTGGGTGATAGGTCCTAAACCCCCTGCAAGACACTCTTACTAAGGTAACCAAGGGCTGTGGGAATTGCCATAGTAAAATTCCTAGATGGGTCAGACAGAATTGAAGACCAAGGACCAGAAGAAAGGGAGCAAATTACCAGAAAGTCCATTAGGAATACTGATTAGAAATTGGAGCAATAGGGGCCCCAGAAAATGAAAGAGTAAATTAAAAATGGTCCATGTTATAAATGAGGTATCAACTCAGTCTGAATTTTGTAATATTTATAAACAAATATTTCTAAAAGGTATAAAAGCTAAAAAAAAGTATAAAAGACAAGTAAACAGCGCTGGGTGTGCGGGGAGTCTACACTCCACCAACAAGCACACACGAACATCAAACATTCTAAATATACAGAACATTGCTTTACATACTAAATGCAAGCATGCCTATACGTACGTACAATCAGAAAAGGTAACAAACAGTCCTTTAAGTTGCATGACTTAACAGTCTCCATTTTCCATTCCTTTTCTTGACTACAAACAAGTCTCCATTTTCCATTCCTTTTGAACAATATGTCTTGCTTTAAGTTGTCAAGCAACTCGGTCTTCGGGCCTTATGTATCCTATTCTTCCCAGATCGAAGAAAAGCATATCCATCTCCTTTTCAAGCTGTCCTGGTTTCAGTTAGAACAAAATTAATTTTCTTCCTAGTAGCTGGTGGAATGCTTTGTTTTGGCTTAGGATGAGAAGAGTGCTGATAACACCCCGATGTTTTAATTGTTGCAGAGCAGTGCTTATACCAAGCCAAGGACATCTCAGCCTTTTGCTCTGTCCTGCCAACAGGCAGGCTGGGGGTGCAGTAAGAGCTGGGAGGGGACAGACCCGGGACAGGTGACCCAAACTAGCCAAAGGGGTATTCCATCCCATCTGACGTCATGCTAAACAATATATAGGGGTGGCTAGCCGGGGGAAGGGGCCAGACTGCTCGGGGTTAGGCTGGGCATCGGTCAGCGAGTGGTGAGCAATTGCATTGTGCATCACTTGTTTGTACATATTATTCTTACTTTCCTATTATCACCATTGTATTGTTATTGTTATTGTTATTGTTATTGTTATTGTTATTATTATTTTGTTATTATTATTTTCCTGTCTTATTAAACTGTCTTTATCTCAACTCACGGGCTTCACTTTCCATTTCTCTCCCCCGTCCCAGAGGGGGAGGGGGGAGGGTGAGCGAACGGCTGCGTGGTGTTTAGCTGCCGGCCTGGTTAAACCACGACAGTCTTTTTGGCGCCCAATGTGGGGCCCGAAAGGTTGAGATAACGGCAGATCTGACCAGAGTGTGTTAAACTAAAATTGGTATAAGTATTAGACCTGCTTAATAGTCACTTGTCATAATGCTGATTGCTTTAATCTCAACTCTGCTGCGCCTGTTTTCCAAATTGAGTATTACAGTACATTATTTTCCGTATTTTCTCTCTGTCGTGTTGTTTATCCTCTCCGGGCCCTGGTTTCAGATCATTATGGTACTGTGTGTTGTAGCAATGGCTTATGAGACGATGAGATATCTGGTCATGACTCTAACTTGTTATTTGTACTCAGTAACATCGTCGACTCTGTACTTTGGAAACTGTATCTTGGAAACTATTAGCAATTATACCTATTGTTTTTGTCCATTAGGGAGTCAATCTGTGGAGGGGAAAGGGGAAGATATTTTTTCTTACTTGATTACTCTCCCTTTCTCCTTCACCACCCTCTTATCCCCTGAGCTTGTCACAATAGCTCTCCAAGATATTGATTATTCTTGGGATACTCAGACCAGCATAGTCTTGTTGTTCTGCCTCCTGAATGCATTTCAGATTCTGCTTAAAGTTAAACAACTACTTAGGAAGCTCATTCGGAGATCTGCCCGGAGGCAGTATAGTTGTGGGTGGCAGGGAGTATGGGAGGATATGGGCAGGCATCTAGAGCAGTGGGCACCCCCAGTGTTTTGGAAATTCACCCCTGAACAATGGCAAAATCCTAAAAAACTGGCAGAATGCTTGAGAAAAAGCTGTCATGATTCTGGCAGTTCCAAAGTAACACAGATCATTGTAACGTGCTGGGGCCTGGCTCATGCCTATCGAGCTGCCATTGATACTGCTATCAACTTAGTGACAGACCCTGCGGCCACTCCAAGCCCTGTGACAGATCCAACGGCCACTGTGACCCCTACGGTGGACTCTGCAGCTGCTCGAGTCCCAGCTCCTGCAGCCGCTCCAGCTCCGGTCCCTGCAGCCCCTCCAGTTCCGGTTCCTGCAGCCGCTCCAGTCCCAGCTCCTGCAGCCGCTCCAGCTCCGGTTCCTGCAGCCGCTCCAGTCCCAGCTCCTGCAACTGCTCCAGTCCCAGCTCCTGCCGCTACTCCAGTCTCAGCTCCTGCAGTCGCTCCAGTCCCAGCTCCTGAAGCCGCTCCATCTCCAGCTCCTGCCGCTACTCCAGTCCCTGCTCCTGCAACTGCTCCAGCTCCAGTTCCTGCAGCCGCTCCAGCTCCGGTTCCTGCAACTGCTCCAGCTCCTGCAGCCGCTCCAGCTCCTGTGCCTGGGTCAGAGAAACGAGCTGTAGCAGTGCAAGTTGACCCTGCAGAGGGTATTCCAACCTCTGTGGCAGACCCTGTAACAAGGTCAGAGAAACGAGCTGTAGCAGTGCAAGTTGATCCTGCAGAGGGTATTCCAACCCCTGTAACGGGGTCAGAGAAACGATCTGTAGCAGTGCAAGTTGACCCTGCAGGGGGTATTCCAACCCCTGTGGCAGACCCTGTAACAAGGTCAGAGAAACGAGCAGTAGCAGTGCAAGCTGCCCCTGTAGAGAAGGTGAAAAAATGCTATAGAGATTCAGGTCGTTTAGAACGCAGAGTCTTCTGCCAAATCTAGGTATAGAGACGACAGAGACGACGACGACGCTGGGCCATCAAGGATTCAGGAGGAGGAAGATGAGGATGCCGAAAAATCAACAGTAACTACCCGAAGCCTAAACGAGCGCGAGCTACGAGATGTGCGAAAAGATTTTGGTCGCTGTATAGGTGAGCAGCTTATCACCTGGCTGCTCCGATGCTGGGACACTGGAGCCAATTGTGTGGAATTAGACGGCAGGGAAGCCAGGCAGCTGGCATCCCTTGCTAGAGACGCCGGCATTGACAAAGCAATTGCAGATGGAGCACAATCCACCAGCCTCTGGAGGCGTCTCCTCTCAGCTGTGAGGGAAAGGTATCCCTTCAAGGAAGAACTTTTATGTCTACCAGGCAAGTGGACCACTATGGAGAAGGGAATCCAGTACCTGAGGGAATTAGCCGTACGGGAAGTGATTTATGAGGATCCAGACCTCAGACAAACATCCAAAGACCCAGATGATGTCAGGTGTACACGACCCATGTGTCAGAAGTTTGTACGGAGTGCACCATCATCATATGCCAGCTCATTGGCAATAATGGCCTGGAAAGAGGATGAGGAACCCACAGTGGATGAAGTGGCTAAACAACTCCGGCAGTACGAAGAAAGTCTCTCCTCTTCCTCTTCCGAGACTCCCTGATTCCCATCCATAAGCTAATTCGTCAATTGGAGAGCCAAGGAGTGATCAGCAAGACTCATTCACCTTTCAATAGTCCCATATGGCCAGTGCGAAAGTCGAATGGCGAGTGGAGACTAACATTGGACTATCGTGGCCTGAACGAAGTCACGCCACCACTGAGTGCTGCAGTGCCGGACATGCTGGAACTTCAGTACGAACTTGAATCGAAGGCAGCCAAGTGGTACGCCACAATTGATATCGCTAATGCATTTTTCTCCATCCCTCTAGCAGCAGAGTGCAGGCCACAATTTGCCTTCACTTGGAGGGGAGTCCAATATACTTTGAATCGGCTGCCCCAGGGGTGGAAACACAGCCCTACCATTTGCCATGGGCTGATCCAGTCTGCGCTAGAGCAGGGGGAAGCTCCTGAACACCTGCAGTACATCGATGACATTATTGTGTGGGGTGACACAGCAGAGGAAGTTTTTGAGAAAGGGAAGAAAATAGTCCAAATCCTTCTGAAAGCCGGTTTTGCCATAAAACAAAATAAAGTCAAAGGACCTGCACGAGAGATCCAGTTTTTAGGAATAAAATGGCAAGATGGACGTCGTCAAATCCCAATGGATGTGATCAACAAAATAACAGCTATGTCTCCACCAACTAACAAAAAAGAAACACAGACTTTCCTAGGTGTTGTGGGGTTTTGGAGAATGCACATCCCAAATTACAGTCTGATTGTAAACCCGCTCTACCAAGTAACCCGTAAGAAGAATGAGTTTGAATGGGGCCCTGAACAACGACAAGCCTTTGAACAAATCAAGCAGGAAATAGTCCATGCAGTAGCCCTTGGGCCAGTTCGAACAGGACCAGATGTAAAGAATGTGCTCTACACTGCAGCCGGGGAGAACGGCCCCACCTGGAGCCTCTGGCAGAAAGAACCTGGGGAAACTCGAGGTCGGCCCCACATGCGTGGTGTTTAGCTGCCGGCCAGGTTAAACCACGACACAAGCCCAATAGGCCTGAGTCAAAAGGCACGTCCAGGTCAACAGTGGGTGTAACAGCAAAACCCTTCGATGGCTGTAGCAGCAGAGGGGCCGATGGCATAGCAGTCGGATCACTAAAGGAGCCCGCAGCTCCCTCACTATCTGGCAAGTCACGTTTGTGATTGTGGCTCCACATGGCTCTTTAAGGCCTCAGAGACTGCTCGCCAGGTGCCGAGCAATCCCACTGCAATGTTGTCATTTTTAGTTGCAGAGTCCCACACCTTGACCTCAGTTTGGTCCCATATTTCAGGATCATAAACTGTCCAATCGTTAATAAGGATAATAAGCTCTAATGTTACCAGGACAGTCTTTATTCCTGAGGACCTATGATTCCACATAATGCGCAACTTCTTACCAGCGAGAGGCAGTTGTGTGCACAGGTCCGCTTCTCTCAGCTTGAGCTTCTCTTCAGCTCCAGTGCCCCTATTCCCAGCAACTTTCTGTACGAGTTTTTCTGAGCAGTTTGCTGAGTTTGGCCGAACCTATCTTCATGAGGCAATCAAAATGCCTGTTCCCGTCCTGGTCTCCATTCTGCCAGCCTGTTCCTCTTCACTTTTTTTTTCCTGCTTCTTTATTGATGTAACTTCATCATGTTGCCTTTTTTTATCTTGAGGGCAGGCTCCCCTCTTATACCCTTCTGTCGTGGTTTAGCCCGGCCGGCAGCTAAACACCACGCAGCCGTTCGCTCACCCTCCCCCCTCCCTCTCTGGGACGGGGGAGAGAAATGGAAAGTGAAGCCCGTGAGTTGAGATAAAGACAGTTTATTAAGACAGGAAAATAATAATAACAATAATAATAAAATATAATAATAATAATAATAATAATAATAATAATAATAATAATAATAATAATACAATGGTGATAATAATAGTACTAATAATAGTATGTACAAACAAGTGATGCACAATGCAATTGCTCACCACTCGCTGACCGATGCCCAGCCTAACCCCGAGCAGTCCGGCCCCCTCCCCCCGGCTAGCCACCCCTATATATTGTTTAGCATGACGTCAGATGGGATGGAATACCCCTTTGGCTAGTTTGGGTCACCTGTCCCGGGTCTGTCCCCTCCCAGCTCTTGCTGCACCCCCAGCCTGCCCGTTGGCAGGACAGAGCAAGAAACTGAGATGTCCTTGGCTTAGTATGAGCACTGCTCTGCAACAATTAAAGCATCGGGGTGTTATCAGCACTCTTCTCATCCTAAGCCAAAACACAGCATTCCACCAGCTACTAGGAAGAAAATTAATTCTGTTCTAACTGAAACCAGGACACCTTCTCTCCACAGCAGTTCTTTTCAAAACAACTTTTCATTGGTCAAACAACTTTGAATATAACAACAACAGCAAACACCCAGAAACTTCCATGCCTTAATGGCTGGAGAACAAGAGACTATCTGGAGAACAAGAAACCCTGAGACTGCATGGAGTCTCCTGAATCACCCTTCTTTGTTCCCTCTAAACTCTTTTATATTCCTGATGGCCTCATCGTTAAGAGTCTAATGTTATCTCAACCATGGGGCTTTCCAACCCCCATGGCCACACTCCCACATCTCTCCCTTCTTTATTAATATCAACCATTTTCTCGACACGAATTACCACTCCATACATAACAGTCCATTATTATATGATAGAATGAGCAAAAGAACCCTTAAGACCCCATGTATTTTGGTCAATATTTGAGTCCACGGAGGACTGGGTCTTTCAGGCTTTGAACATTAATGTTAATAGTAGAATACCCGTTGATCCGGAGGAGAGCAAGTATGCTGCAGCTGAAACACTGGAATTAGAAATTAGAGAGCGATTGATTAAGAATGAACATGTGCTACATTTGCAATGTACTGTGCCTGTGCTGTGCTTAGACCTCCAGGTAACAGGAGCCCCTTGGACCCCGAGAACCAGATCAAAACAACCTCATGGTTCGGACTTTATCGAAGGGGTCTGAGATAAGGAGGACTGTTCACAAAGGGACAGGTTATGCATATGTATGTAGTGTTATAAATGTGGCCCTTCTGTGGCCCTTATCTTACTTCTAGTCCTTTGTGCAGGAGGAGAGGGATAGAGAACAGGGGCCGTGGGCAATCGACTTTCAAAATGTGGCGGTTCTGGTTGCCATGAATAGGGAGGGGGTATATTATCCAGAGGTTCCCATTCTTCCTTTCCCCTGTCAGTTCTTGTATTTAAAGCGAATATTTGTTTTGGGGGAAATGCGTTTGAGGCTCCTACCCATAGAGCCTCATAATCGCTTTCTTCTTGGTTAAAAGGCTCCTTAGAGTTAACATAGCGGTTTAATGCCTGACATACCCAATCCTCAAAGGATCCAAAAGCTGGCCAAAAAACATGTAGTCTTAAAGGTTCCTTTGGCCATTTTATCATACAAAATTGAGCCATTTTCTCTTTATTTTTTCCTTTCCTCGATTCCCAAACATCCCAATATTTTAACATTATCCCTAATGGGCTTTCTGGTGGAATGTCTGGGCACTCTGAGTCTCCCAGGTCAGAGAATCTACTTTCCCCCAGACCCATCCTGGAACCTTCAAATAAGTTCTGAATCCCTGGAACCCTTAAAGAAGTTCCGAATCCCTGGAATCCTCTAAGAGATTCTGAATCCCTGGCCGAATCCCTGGAAGCTTAAAATAAGTTCCGAATCCCTGGAAACCTTAAAGAGGTTCCGAATCCCTGGCTGTGTTTGTGTAGAGGTGTCTTGCAAGTGGTTAACCCACCCATGAATTCCTAGACCAATCGCTTCGGTCCTTTGCCGGCCGAGTCCCTCGCGGGAGATCAGAACCGCGGTTAGAAGACCTCTGCACTCGCTTCAGAACTAAGTTCCGTCTCAGTCACACCCTTATACACAGTCACACAGCCGAATCCCACCCAACCGAATGGTATACTCACAAATATACTCACAAATCCTCTTCGTTCGGGTCTTTGCGCGCAAGATTACGGGTCACTGACGGAGAGCTCTTTTTGTTTTTGTTTTTTTTTTTTACTCGCCTCTTATGTTTGAAATCTTGTTGAACTCTAGCGCCGCTATCGGCAACGGCCACTAGGTGGGGCGCCTCACTTTACCGGTCGCAGATCCAAAGTCCGAGAAGATCACGTCGGGGTCACCAATTTGTTATAAATGAAGTCTCAACTCTGAATTTAGTAACATAAAAGAATATTTATAAAAGGCAAGTAAACAGCGCTGGTTGCGTGGGGAGTCTATGCTCTACCAACACGCACATCCAACCGTAGAACTTTCCAAATATATATAGGACATTGCTGTTACATATTTACAAGAAACCCGAGTACGCCTATACATATGGATGTCCTATCCCCGCTTCATATTATAATTCTCTTTGTGGTGGTCGTTGTGGGTGAAAGGCTCACGGTTTCCCCATCACCATTAGCAACCTTTTGTTCCAGACTGCAGGAGCGGCTTCGACTGTCTCCCTCTTCTTCTGCACGTGCTCTGCCCACCACAAGGTTCCCGAAAGCAACAAAACGTGATTGCTTTTTCCGCGTTTCGTGTTTCGTTAACACTTGAAACCACACTAAACAATAAATGTTAACAGTTCTAACCAGCAACCCCCCCCCCCCTTCCCCCGTAACTTCCATGCCTTAACAGAGGGGAAAACAAGCAACCCCGGATGGCAGGGCATCGCCTCAATCACCCTTCTTTATTTCCTCTAAACTCTTTACATTCCTGATGACCTCATCGTTAAGAGTCTGATGTTATCACCAACCATGAGGCTTTCCGACCCCCATTGCCACATTCCCAGATCTCCCCCTTCTTTATTAATATCAACCATTTTTCTGACATGAATTACCACTGCATATATAACACGCGGTAACAACAAGGATTTATAGAATCACAGAATCATAGAATATCCTGAGTTGGAAGGGACCAATAAGTATCATCAAGTCCAACTCCTGGCACTGCACAGGTCTACCCAAAAGTTTAGACCATGTGACTAAGTGCACAGTCCAATCGCTTCTTAAATTCAGACAGGCTTGGTGCAGTGACTACTTCACCGGAGAGCCTGTTCCAGTGTGCAACCACCCTCTCTGTGAAGAACCTCTTCCTGATGCCCAGCCTAAACTTCCCCTGCCTCAGCTTAACACCGTTCCCACGGGTCCTATCACTGGCGATTACAGAGAATAGCTCAGCACCTGCCTCTCTACTCCCCCTTACGAGGAAGTTGTAGACTGCAATGAGGTCTCCCCTCAGCCTCCTCTTCTCCAGGCTGAACAGGCCCAGTGACCTCAGCCGTTCCTCGTACGTCTTCCCCTCTAGGCCCTTCACCATCTTCGTAGCCCTCCTCTGGACACTCTCCAACAGTTTAATGTCCTTTTTGTACTGTGGTGCCCAGAACTGCACACAGTACTCGAGGTGAGGCCGCACCAGCGCAGAGTAGAGCGGGACAATCACCTCCCTTGACCGACTAGCAATGCCGTGTTTGATGCACCCCAGGATACGGTTGGCCCTTCTGGCTGCCAGGGCACACTGCTGGCTCATATTCAACTTGCTGTCAACCACAACCCCCAGATCCCTCTCTGCGGGGCTGCTCTCTAGCATCTCGTTGCCCAGTCTGTATGTATAGCCAGGGTTGCCCTGTCCCAGGTGCAGGACCCGGCACTTGCTCTTGTTAAACTTCATGCGGTTGGTGATCGCCCAGCTCTCCAATGTGTCCAGATCTCTCTGCAAGGCCTTTCCACTCTCAACAGAGTCTACAATTGCTCCAAGTTTGGTGCTGTCAGCAAATTTGCTCAGAACACCTTCTAGTCCTACATCCAAATCGTTTATAAAAACATTGCAGAGGACTGGCCCTAAAATGGAGCCTTGGGGGACCCCACTAGAGACCATCTGTCAGCCTGATGCGTCCCCATTTACCACAAGCCTCTGAGCCCTGCCCAGTAGGCAATTGCTCACCCATCATATGATGTTTTTGTTTAGCTGTATGCTGGACATTTTGCCCAGTAGGATCCTGTGGGAAACCGTTTCAAATCCTTGCTGAAGTCCAAAAAGATCACATCAGCTGGTTTCCCTTGTTCGACTAGACGGGTGATCTTATCATAAAAGGAAATCAAATTTGTTAAACAGGACCTACCCCTCATGAACCCATGTTGGCTGGGACCAATGACTGCATTGTCCCCCAGGTGCGCTTCAATAACTTCAAGGATAATCTTCTCCTTAATTTTACCAGGCACTGACGTGAGACTGACAGGCCTGTAATCGCCAGGGTCTTCTTTCTTGCCCTTCTTGAAAGTTGGTACAACACTTGCCAGCTTCCAGTCTACTGGGACCTCTCCAGATTCCCAAAACCGTTGAAAAATAATTGAGAGAGGTACCGCGATGATGTCAGCCAGCTCTCTAAGCATCCTGGGATGAATCCCATCCAGACCCATGGACTTCTATGGATCCAGGTGGAGCAGCCAATCCTGCAGACGTTCAAGATCGGTTGGGAGTTTATTATTCCCACCATCACGGTCGTCCAGCTCAGGATACCCTGGGTCTCAAAGCCCATCATCAGTGTTGAAGACAGAGGTGAAGAAGGCATTAAGTGTCTCTGCTTTGTCTATTGTACTGGGTCTGGCTGGGATGTTAACTTTCCCTGTAGCAGCCCATACAGTGCTGTGCTCTGCACTTGTAGCTGGAACAGCAGTGGTATCACACCAGTGCTGTGTCTGCTGCTGAGCAGTGCTGGCACAGCATCAGGACTCTCTCTAACCCTCCTAGGGGGTGGGCAAAAAAAAGTGAGAAAAGAAACATCACCAGGGCAGCTGACCTAAACCGACCAAAGGGATATTCCATACCATGTGATGTCACACTCAGCAATAAAAGGTGGAAAAAGGAAGAAGAGAGGAGGGGTGGGCTCTCATTGTGAAAATGTCAGTCCTCCTCCCGAACACTGGCTACGTGCGTATTGAGTCGTATGTCCTGACCCTGATAATGCCAGAGAACGACAGCTTGCAGCATTGTGCTGGGTCCTGGCTTACTCCTATAAAACACTGTTTAACATCATCCATCACCTTGAAGAGCGGGACGAAGTCTCTGAATCTGATGACCAGATAACACATGCTGTGGCTGACCCAGAGGACCAACCGACTATGGTATCAGTCGCCCCCATAGTCAAGTCAAAACAGTGGAAACGGAAGTCAGCTCGTTTAGTAAGGGAAGAAGCCTCTCCTAAGGAGGAGGGAGAAGGGGAAATGACAGGCACCTCTAAAGCAGAGCCATCACAAAAACAGCAGGAAGAATAGATGGAAATCATAAAGGAATCAGAAACCACTTGATCCCTATCCCTGAGTGAGTTTCGAGAAATACAAAAGGATTATGGTCGACACCCAGGTGAACACATCCTCACCTGGCTGCTTCGATGCTGGGATGCTGGGGCGAATAGCCTACAATTAGAAGGCAATGAAGCCAAGCAGCTGGGATCCCTCTCTAGAGAAAGGCCCATTGACAGAGTAATTGGGAGAGAGGCACAGGTTCTCAGCCTCTGGAGGTGACTCCTGGCAGCTGTGAAAGAAAGTTATCCCCACAAGGAAGATATTGTATATCAAGTAGGCAAGTGGGCCACTATGGAGAAAGGTCTCCAGCACCTGCAGGAATTAGCTGTGCTGGAGATGATTTATAGTGATTTGGACAATGCCCAGACACTTCAAGATCCCAATGAAGTCCAGTGCACAACATCCATGTGGCGTACATTTGTGTGGAGTGCACCATCATCACATGCCAGTATGCTGGCAGTAATTAACTGGGATGAAGGGATGGGACCAACAGTGTATAATCTGTCCTGCCAGCTTCAAAAATATGAAGACAATTTCTCTGCTCCGCTACGGGCCTGTGTCTCAGCTGTGGAGAAACTGTCTGAAAGACTTGACCACCTCATAGAACGAGCATATCCCTCCTCATCCAGACAGAGTGATATTTCAGCCACTAAGAATCAGTATTTTCCTGCTCAAGAGAGAGAGTACACAAGACGCACACCACGTGGCACCTTGTGGTTTTATCTGTGTGACCACGGGGAAGATATGAGGAAATGGGATGGTGTACCTACTTCAACCCTAGCTGCTCGGGTCCATGAACTGAAAGGAAATACAGTAGCAAGAAGAGGGGCTTCTAAGAAAACCGCTACTCTAATTTCTGTTGGGCAGCTCCCCAGAGGCAGTAGAAGAGCTGATGTTATTGTTGACCCTGATGAAGGGACCTCTACTTCTCATTTGCAAGAATTAAGTGGCAGACACTCCAACCAGGACTAGAGGGGCCCTGCCTCTGGCCAGGTAGAGGAGAGGGACAACCAGATTTACTGGACTGTGTGGATCCGATGCCCTGGCACATCGGAACCACAAGAATACAAAGTGGACACTGGCGCACAATGTACCTTAATGCCATCAGGCTACCAAGGGACAGAACTCACCTGTATCTCTGGAGTGACAGGGGGATCCCAACAGTTAACTGTACTGGAAACTGAAGTGAGGTGGGAATGAATGGCAAAAGCATCCCATTGTGACGGGCCCAGAGGCTCCATGCATCCTTGGCATAGACTACCTCAAGAGAGGGTACTTCAAGGATCCAAAAGGGTACCGGTGGGCTTTTGGTATAGCTGCTTTGAGCACAGAGAAGATTAGGCAGCTGTCTACCCTGCCTGGCCTTTCAGAAGACCCTTCCGTTGCAGGATTGCTGAAGGTTGAAGAACAGCAAGTACCAATCGCTACCACAATGGTGCACTGACGGCAATATCGCACCAACCGAGGCTCCCTGATCCCCATCCATGAGTTGGTTCACTGGCTGGAGAATGAAGGAGTGATCAGCAAGACTCGCTCACCCTTTAATAGTTTTAATATTTTTTTTCCTTTAATTAAATTATCCTTATCTCAACCCGTGAGTAGTTCTTTCCTTTACTTCTTCCCCTCCTCGTCTAAGGAGGGGGAGTGAGAGAGCGGTTGTGGTGTTTAGCTGCCTAGCACGCTAAAACCACCACACCTATGTCCTTGTCTGTGAGGTGACCGTCCCCATCAAGTAGCTGACCTATGTTTTCTTTGGTTCTACTTTTTCTGTTCACATATCTAAAAAAAAACTTTTTTATTGCCTCCCACAAACTTGGCCAGCTTCAACTCTAATTGGGCTTTGGCCACACGAATTTTCTCCCTGCAAATTCGAAGAGTGTCCCTGTATTCCTTCCACGCCACCTGACCAGCAGCCATACATTTTCTTTTTTCACCTATGCTCCAGTAGAAGATCCCTGGTCAGCCAGACCCGCCTTCTGCCCTGCCTGCTTGACTTCCGATAGTTTGGAGTTGCCTGATCTTGTGCTTTTAGGAGGCAGTGCTTAAAGACTGACCAGCACTGATGAACGCCAATGCCTTCAAAAGCAGCTTCCCAGGGGACCTTGCTGACTAGTTCCCTGAGCAGCCTGAAGTCTGCTTTGCCCATATCCAGGTCTGATGTTTTGGTGGCAGTTTTCCTTCCGTCACCAAAAATTTTAAACTCAACCACTTCATGGTCACTATGACCGAGACGGCCGCCAATTGCCATGTCCCCCACAAGACCCTCTCTGTTTCTCCAGCAACAGATCTAGTTGGCTCCTTTAGCACCTGCACCAAGAAGTTATCATCTATGTGCTTTAGGAACCTCCTGGACTTGCTCGTGTTGGCCGTGTGGTGATCCCAGTTGACGTCTGGCAAGTTGAAGTCCCCCATAAGGACAAGGGGAGTTGATCTTGAGGCATCTCTTAGTTCTGCAAAGAATAATTAATCGGCATTGTTGTCCTGGCCAGGTGGTCTGTAATAGACTCCCACAACAACATCCCCTTTATTTTTTCATCCCTTAATCCTTACCTAGAGGCTCTCAACTTTGCCATCGCCAACTTGAAGTTCCACACAGTCCAGCCCCTTCTTCACATACATCGTCATCCCGCCACCTCACCTACCCTGCCTGTCTCTCCTGAAGAGCTTGTAACCAACTATTGCGACACACCAGCCACAGGACTCATCCCACCAGGTTTCGCCTATGCCTATGATGTCGTAGCTGTAGGACTGGGCCAAGACTTCTAGCTTGTCCATTTTATTCTTCATACTGCGTGTTTGTGTAGAAGCACTTCAAATGCGCCTCTCTACACGCAGCACCTTGTGGAGCAGACCAAAAGACTTTACTAGCACACAGTCCCTCTGATTCTAGCACACCATCCCTTAGCTTATCACTGGCGTGCCTGTTTTTTTTCCCTTTCCCCCTTCGACTCTAGTTTAAAGCCCTATCTATCAGCCCTGCCAACTCCTGAGCAAAAATCCTTATCCCTCTTTGAGAGAGGCATGTCCCATCTGGTGACAGCAGGCCCGGTGTCGCGTAGACCTTCCCATGATCGAAAAACCCAAAGTTCTGCCTGTTGCACCAGTCCCGAAGCCACGTATTAATGTGATGAGTCTGCTTGTCAACATTGATCCCCCCTATCGGAAGGACAGAGGCAAACACGACCTGTGCCCCTGAACCTTTAACTAGTTTCCCTAAAGCCCTAAAGTCCCTTTTGATCGCTCTCGGACTTCTCGTTGCTACCTTGTCATTACCAGCCTGAAAGACCAGTAGCGGGTAGTAGTCGGTCGGCCGTACCAGGTGCATGACTTTCTTAGCTAAGTCTCTCATCCAAGCCCCAGGGATGCAACAGACTTCCCTGTGGGTTGGGTCCAGTCAGCATTCTGGGCCCTCTGTCCCTTTCAAAAGGGAGGTCCCCATGACAATAACCCTTCTTTCTTTCTTGACAGAAGATGTAGCAATGCAGGGAGTAGGTTGCCTTGCCTTAGGCACCCTCTCCAGCTGGGACAGGCTTTTGTCTACATCGTTGTTCTGACAGTCGTGTTCTAGAGCCTTTATCTGTGAAAGCAACATAAATGACGCTCATGACGTATGTCTTGACACTGAGAGAGGTGTTTGGCACTTTGAAATTCATCCAAATACTAGTCAAAAGACTGTGCTTATATATTGGTCAAGGCTGTCCATGTTTAAGAACTGCTTGTGCTTTTGTAGAAGTAGATAAGGAGAATATAACTCTCCCTAGCAAAAACCATTCTAACTTTTGAATTTGTAACTTTGTTAGAATTGTCAGGTGTTATTTTTATATTTGGCACCAGTGGTATCCCACCAGTTGATCAAGTCTAACAATACAATGTAAACAAGATGCTAGTCATCACTGGTGGGATACACTTTTCGGGTGGTCGCCAACGGCAAATGGCATTCTCAATACATTGTGTCACTCGATCATAGTCATATTGATCTTAGTAGGTATATCTCTTGTATTGTCTGTAATTATACTAATCTGGAACTGGAGAATGTTATACCAGATAGCCATGCTGACTTCTTTGTCGCAAGTCCATGGTATGGCATTAAGTTATCAGTACCAAGTTGGGAATCTTTGCTGTGAGTAAAAGAATTTACTAATCTTCTAGAAAAGGGGGGAAGCCAGGGATAGAAGAATGGGGGCTTGCTTAATCACTTTAAAATAGATATAGTTGAGCGTCTTTGCTTACTACTGTGCAAATTAACCAAAACAAGGAGTCTCCGAGCCCCTCACAGAAGATGTTTCCTGACAAAAATGGGGAACCTGTCTCAAAAAACAGCTGAGACTGACCTTGTGGTTTGGACAAGAGCCAAGGAACAGCTGAGCCTGTACAAAGGCAGGGGGTCAACTAGTGGTGATGAAGAGGAGTTATCGGACTTCATCCCCACGACCCCCTGACAACCACCACTAGAAGGCACTGCGCAGGCACAGATCAGAGGAGTTTATGGAAATGACTTCTTGGAGCTAATTTTAATACAAAGCGGGGATAGTTTATGAATATGTACAGGCGTATTGGGAAACTTCATGCATATGTAACTTTTTATTGCATATAACCAAAGCAAGTTGCCGCATTAAGGTGAACATGCCTTTGGGAGCTATCCCGCATGCGCCTGGTGCCGAAATAAACCACATACCTACTTTATAACTTATTTGCTTTGAGTTACAGAGTTCTTCCACGAATCGAATGGAGCTTCTTCTATTCCTCAGGACATGCTGGAAAAAAATAGAACGTGGACAAAGGCCTTCTAGCATAAAGGAATTACAACCAGGATTGGGAGCTTTAAGTTATTGGTGCAAACACATCCCAGGTTTTGCTATTATTGTGCGCCCTTTGTGTAATCATGGGAATGGACTGAACAACACACCAGTGCATTAGAATTGTTAATCAAGGAATTGAGGTTGTTCCAGCAGCTTGGTCCCATACACCTGACTGACCCTATTTACATGGAATGGGGGTTCAGTGAACATGCCTCTCATTGTAACCTATGGCAAAGGGTGCCAGAAGTACCAGAAAGATCACTAGAGTTTACCTCCCACTCTTTTAGTGATACTGAAAGGAGATACTCAGATCTTGAGAAGGGTTTATTGCCCCTAGTGCAAGCAGTAAAATGGGCAGAACAGATAAGGAGAAAGCAAAATGTGATCGTCCGGGGACCTTTCCTTCTCCTGGACATAGTCTGTAAAGGAACAACACCACCTGCTGGCATTGCTCAGAAACCAACGATTCGTAAATGGTATGCCTATCTGGAAGGTATTAATGAAATTATGCCATTCACCGAGGGTAGTACTAAAATATCTAAACTACAGAAGGACATAGATAGTACCCTCTTGTTCCAGTCTCTACGAACTAAACCATCCCCAATTCAGGAAGCACCTCCAGGAGTGTGGTTTACAGATGCCTTGTCCCATAGGGAGAACAATAAGTGGAAATACAAAGCTGTGGCACTGGAAGTAGCAACAGGAGAAAAACTGATTGAAACAGGTGAAGGCAGTGCACAGGTTGGGGAACTTAGAGCAGTTCTATTAGCTGCACAACACGGTGCTACCCATATCTATACTGACTCATATGCTGTTTTTAAAGGAGCCACCAAGTGTATAGGCCACTGGACAGTTAGTGATTGGCAGGTGAACAGTGTTCCAGTCAGGCAAACTGAAACTTGGAAACAACTGTTAGAGATAGGAAAACAGCGAACACTACATCTAGGATGAGTGAAAGGACACGATCAGTCAAACTCCATAGCTGCTCAATTTAATCAGCACGTGGACAGCCTCACATGGTTGCGAAAAATTGATGTTACCAATGATAACCAAGAATGGGAACGTTTACTCGAATGGTTACATGTTAAGTGTGGCCACACCGAACGGGCTGATTTGTACCAGGAAGGTATAGCCCGAGGATAGCCTATATCAGTTAAATTGTGTGAACAGGTGGTGACTGACTGTTCCCAATGTCATTTATGGCTTAACAAAGACCATCCGGAAAAGGCGCTCCCCCCCTTGCACATTTGGGACAGGAAAATGTTGTGGCACTCCTGGCAGATTGATTATATTGGCCCATTGCGACCACTGGATGGAAAAAAGTATATTCTAGTAGGAGTGGAGGTTATATCTGGTCTCACTATGGTGTCCTGGTTTCAGTTAGAACAGAATTAATTTTCTTCCTAGTAGCTGGTGGAATGCTATGTTTTGGCTTAGGATGAGAAGAGTGCTGATAACACCCCGATGCTTTAATTGTTGCAGAGCAGTGCTTATACTAAGCCAAGGACATCTCAGCCTTTTGCTCTGTCCTGCCAACGGGCAGGCTGGGGGTGCAGTAAGAGCTGGGAGGGGACAGACCCAGGACAGGTGACCCAAACTAGCCAAAGGGGTATTCCATACCATCTGACGTCATGCTAAACAATATATAGGGGTGGCTAGCCGGGGGGAGGGGGCCGGACTGCTCGGGGTTAGGCTGGGCATCGGTCAGCAAGTGGTGAGCAATTGCATTGTGCATCACTTGTTTGTACATATTATTATTACTTTCCTATTATCACCATTGTATTATTATTATTATTATTATTGTTATTGTAATTATTTTTTTTGGTATTATTATTTTCCTGTCTTATTAAACTGTCTTTATCTCAACTCACGGGCTTCACTTTCCATTTCTCTCCCCCGTCCCAGAGAGGGAGGGGGGGAGGGTGAGCGAACGGCTGTGTGGTGTTTAGCTGCCGGCCGGGTTAAACCACGACAGTCTTTTTGGCGCCCAATGTGGGGCCCGAAAGGTTGAGATAACGGCAGATCTGACCAGAGTGTGTTAAACTAAAATTGGTGTAAGGATTAGACCTGCTTAATAGTCACTTGTCATAATGCTAATTGCTTTAATCTCAACTCTGCTGCGCCTGTTTTCCACTTGAGTATTATAGTACATTATTTTCCGTATTTGCTCTCTGTCGTGTTGTTTATCCTGTCCGGGCCCTGGTTTCAGATCATTATGGTACTGAGTGTTATAGCAATGGCTTATGAGACGATAAGATATCTGGTCATGACTCTAACTTGGTATTTATACTCAGTAACATCGTGGACTCTGTACTTTGGAAACAGTATCTTGGGAACTATTAGCAATTATACCTATTGTTTTTCTCCGTTAGAGAGTCAATCTGTGGAGGGGAAAGGGGAAGATATTTTTTCTTACTTGATTACTCTCCCTTTCTCCTTCACCACCCCTGTATCCTCCTGGATCACTCTGCCTTCCTCCTTCACCACCCTCTTATCCCCTGAGCTTGTCACAATAGCTCTCCGAGATATTGAATATTCTTGGGATACTCAGACCACCATAGTCTTGTTGTTCTGCCTCCTGAATGCACTTCAGATCCTGCTTAAAGTTAAACAACTACTTAGGAAGCTCATCCAGAGATCTGCCCGGAGGCAGTATAGTTGTGGGTGGCAGGGAGTATGGGTGGATATGGGCAGGCATCTAGAGCAGTTGGCACCCCCAGTGTTTTGGAAATTCACCCCTGAACAATGGCAAAATCCTCAAAAACTGGCAGAATGCTTGAAAAAAAGGTGTCATGATTCTGGCAGTTCCAAAGTAACACAGATCATTGTAACGTGCTGGGGCCTGGCTCATGCCTATCGAGCTGCCATTGATACTGCTATCAACTTAGTGACAGACCCTGCGGCCACTCCAAGTCCTGTGACAGATCCAACGGCCACTGTGACCCCTACGGTGGATTCTGCAGCCGCTCCAGCCCCAGCTCCTGCAGTCGCTCCAGTCCCAGCTCCTGCAGCCGCTCCAGTCCCATCTCCTGCAAGTGCTCCAGTCCCAGCTCCTGCAAGTGCTCCAGTCCCAGCTCCTGCAAGTGCTCCAGTCCCAGCTCCTGCAGCCGCTCCAGTCCCAGCTCCTGCCGCTACTCCAGTCCCAGCTCCTGCAACTGCTCCAGCTCCAGCTCCTGCAGCCGCTCCAGCTCCGGTTCCTGCAACTGCTCCAGCTCCTGCAGCCGCTCCAGCTCCTGTGGCTGGGTCAGAGAAACGAGCTGTAGCAGTGCAAGTTGACCCTGCAGAGGGTATTCCAACCTCTGTGGCAGACCCTGTAACAAGGTCAGAGAAACAAGCAGTAGCAGTGCAAGCTGCCCCTGTAGAGAAGGTGAAAAAATGCTATAGAGATTCAGGTCGTTTAGAACGCACAGAGTCTTCTGCCAATCCAGGTAAGGCTTCTGCCAAATCTAGGTATAGAGATGACGAAGATGACGATGACGCTGGGCCATCAAGGATTCAGGAGGAGGAAGATGAGGATGCCGAAAAATCAACAGTAACTACCCGAAGCCTAAACGAGCGCGAGCTACGAGATGTGCGAAAAGATTTTGGTCGCTGTATAGGTGAGCAGCTTGTCACCTGGCTGCTCCGGTGCTGGGACTCTGGAGCCAATTGTGTGGAATTAGACGGCAGGGAAGCCAAGCGGCTGGTATCCCTTGCTCGAGACGCCGGCATTGACAAAGCAATTGCAGATGGAGCACAATCCACCAGCCTCTGGAGGCGTCTCCTCTCAGCTGTGAGGGAAAGGTATCCCTTCAAGGAAGAACTTTTATGTCTACCAGGCAAGTGGACCACTATGGAGAAGGGAATCCAGTACCTGAGGGAATTAGCCGTACGGGAAGTGATTTATGAGGATCCAGACCTCAGACAAACATCCAAAGACCCAGATGAAGTCAAGTGTACACGACCCATGTGTCAGAAGTTTGTACGGAGTGCACCATCATCATATGCCAGCTCATTGGCAATAATGGCCTGGAAAGAGGATGAGGAACCCACAGTGGATGAAGCGGCTAAACAACTCCGGCAGTACAAAGAAAGTCTCTCCTCTTCCTTACAGGCCTGCATCTCAGCTGTGGAGAAACTTTCTGAAGAGGTCCACCAACTTAAAGAGAATCTATCTTCCCCCCAACCTGAACCAACCAGTGTCCAACGACCAAAAGAGAACACTTGGGAGAAACTTTCTGAAAAGTTTCACCAACTTGAAGAGAGATTATTCTCCTCCGTACCTGTACAAAGCAGTGTCTCAGCTATCAGGGGTAGGCGTTCACCCACACAAGGAAGACGATATGGTGGGTACTCACCCCGTGCCACCCTGTGGTTTTACTTACGAGACCATGTAGAGGACATGAGAAAGTGGGATGGAAAATCTACCGCGACCCTAGAGGCACGGGTACGTGAGTTGCAAAAGAAAACAATCAGGAAAAAGGGATTCTCTGAAAAGTTTGCTGCTCCAACTTCCAGCAGACAGTCCTTCAAACACAGAAACGAAGAAGATTCTGACCAGGATTAGGGGGGCCCTGCCTCCAGCCAGGGGGAGGAAAGGGACAATCGAGTTTATTGGACTGTGTGGATTCGATGGCCTGGCACGTCAGACGCACAGAAGTATAAGGCTTTAGTAGACACCGGTGCACAATGTACTATAATGCCATCGAGCTATAAAGGACCAGAGCCCATCTATATTTGTGGAGTGACAGGGGGATCTCAGCAGTTGACTGTATTGGAGGCTGAAGTGAGTCTGACTGGGAATGAGTGGGAAAAGCACCGCATTGTGACTGGCCTGGATGCTCCATGTATCCTTGGCATAGACTATCTTAGAAGAGGATATTGCAAGGACCCAAAAGGGTTCCGGTGGGCTTTTGGTATAGCTGCCTTAGAGACAGAGAGCATTAAACAATTATCTACCTTGCCTGGTCTCTCAGAGGACCCCTCTGTTGTGGGGTTGCTGAGGGTCGAAGAACAGCAAGTGCCAATCGCTACCACAACTGTGCACCGGCGGCAATATCGCACCAACCGAGACTCCCTGATTCCCATCCATAAGCTAATTCGTCAATTGGAGAACCAAGGAGTGATCAGCAAGACCCATTCACCTTTCAATAGTCCCATATGGCCAGTGCGAAAGTCGAATGGCGAGTGGAGACTAACATTGGACTATCGTGGCCTGAACGAAGTCACGCCACCACTGAGTGCTGCAGTGCCAGACATGCTGGAACTTCAGTATGAGCTTGAGTCGAAGGCAGCCAAGTGGTACGCCACAATTGATATCGCTAATGCATTTTTCTCCATCCCTCTAGCAGCAGAGTGCAGGCCACAATTTGCCTTCACTTGGAGGGGAGTCCAATATACTTGGAATCGGCTGCCCCAGGGGTGGAAACACAGCCCTACCATTTGCCATGGACTGATCCAATCTGCTCTGGAGCAGGGGGAAGCTCCTGAACACCTGCAGTACATCGATGACATTATTGTGTGGGGTGACACAGCAGAGGAAGTTTTTGAGAAAGGGAAGAAAATAGTCCAAATCCTTCTGAAAGCCGGTTTTGCCATAAAACAAAATAAAGTCAAAGGACCTGCACGAGAGATCCAGTTTTTAGGAATAAAATGGCAAGATGGACGTCGTCAAATCCCAATGGATGTGATCAACAAAATAACAGCTATGTCTCCACCAACTAACAAAAAAGAAACACAGACTTTCCTAGGTGTTGTGGGGTTTTGGAGAATGCACATCCCAAATTACAGTCTGATTGTAAACCCGCTCTACCAAGTAACCCGTAAGAAGAATGAGTTTGAATGGGGCCCTGAACAACGACAAGCCTTTGAACAAATCAAGCAGGAAATAGTCCATGCAGTAGCCCTTGGGCCAGTTCGAACAGGACCAGATGTAAAGAATGTGCTCTACACTGCAGCCGGGGAGAACGGCCCCACCTGGAGCCTCTGGCAGAAAGAACCTGGGGAAACTCGAGGTCGGCCCCTGGGGTTTTGGAGTCGGGGATACAGAGGATTTGATGCCCGCTATACTACAACTGAAAAGGAGATATTGGCAGCATATGAAGGAGTTCGATCTGCTTCGGAGGTGGTCGGTACTAAAGCGCAGCTCCTCCTAGCACCCCGATTGCCAGTACTAGTCTGGATGTTCAAGGGAAGGGTCCCCTCTACGCATCATGCAACTGATGCTACATGGAGCAAGTGGGTTGCACTGATTACTCAGCGGGCTCGAATAGGAAACCCCAGTCGCCCAGGAATATTGGAAGTGATCATGGACTGGCCAGAAGGCAAATACTTTGGGATATCATCAGAGGAGGAGGTGGGTCGTGCTGAAGAAGTCCCGCTGTACAACCAGTTACCGGAGAATGAAAAGAAATATGCCCTGTTCACTGATGGGTCCTGTCGTATTGTGGGGAAGCATCGGAGATGGAAGGCTGCTGTATGGAGTCCTACGCGATGAGTTGCAGAAGCTGCTGAGGGAGAAGGTGAATCGAGTCAGTTTTCAGAAGTGAAGGCCATTCAGCTGGCTTTAGACATTGCTGAACGAGAAAAATGGCCAGTTCTCTATCTCTCTACGGATTCATGGATGGTAGCAAATGCCCTGTGGGGATGGTTACAGCAATGGAAGCAAAACAACTGGCAGCGCAGGGGCAAACCCATCTGGGCTGCTGCATTGTTGCAAGATATTGCTGCTCGGGTAGAGAACCTGGCTGTAAAGGTATGCCACGTAGATGCTCATGTGCCCAAGAATCGGGCTACTGAAGAACATCAAAACAACCAGCAGGTGGATCAGGCTGCTAAGATTGAAGTAGCTCAGGTGGACCTGGATTGGCAGCATAAAGGTGAATTATTTATAGCCCGATGGGCCCATGACACCTCAGGCCATCAAGGTAGAGATGCAACATACAGATGGGCTCGTGATCGAGGGGTGGACCTGACCATGGACGCTATAGCACAGGTTATTCATGATTGTGAAACATGTGCTGCAATCAAGCAAGCCAAACGGTCAAAGCCTCTTTGGTATGTGAGGAATGTTTTAACAATTCCAATTCGTGTCCATAAATTTGTGTCCATAAAGAATAATTCTGTTTGAATCCTGTCTGCCTCTGGGTCCTGCACTGGCAATTTAATTCTTGAACCACAGATGCAGTGTGCCCCAGTCTCCCCCTCATTCCAGTCAATTTATCACGTGTTCAGAAAACACTCCTTAAATTTATGAACCTGTTTGCTTTTGTTATTCCTGACTTCTAGTTCTAACAGTTACAGTTTTTTTTTTTCTGTCTTCTTCGAGATTGATTTAACACTGCTATAGATGTTATGTAGATGACTGTAAATAGCTGGGAAAGAATGTTTTAATTGCTCGTGAGTCGTCAACCTGTTTGGGAGTTTCAGAACAACTGATAACAACTAGTGACTGCTGGTGACTGTTATGAGATCCTTGGTATCTGGCCAGGGGGGCCAAGAGATTAAGAGGAAGAAAAAAGAAGCTGAAGGACGGTTGGGTGACAAGACCTGTGGAGAGTGTACAGAGAGTGTTCCATAAACTTGGAATAGTGCCGAGTAAGTACAAAGGGTGAGAGGAAGACTACGAGCCCTCAGCATGAAAGACCCCTAGAGACCCCCAGAGGAGACTGATGCGCATGCTCCAGTAGGAGGGACTGGACCCCGGAAGCTAATTATAATAATCTATTTTTTTTAGAAGTAGTAATGAATATGTATTAGTCTAGATGCATAAAAATCAGCTGCTTGATGTAACTGGTGTGCGTCCTGGTGGAGCGGAGACTCCCGGTGCACCCAGCGCTGTTTGCTTACCTCTATTCCTTTATATTCTTTTAATAAATCCTATTTTTTATTTAATCCTAATTTGAATCCTGAGCCATTTATAACAGAGGACGATGGCTGAAATATAAATATGGAGAGGCCTGGCAGATTGATTACATCACACTCCCTCAAACTCGCAATGGCAAGCGCCACGTACTTACAATGGGGGAAGCAACCACCGGATGGCTGGAAACATATCCTGTGCCTCATGCCACCGCCCGGAACACCATCCTGGGCCTTGAAAAGCAAGTCCTATGGCGACATGGCACCCCAGAAAGAATAGAGTCAGACAATGGGACTCACTTCCGAAACAACCTTATAGACACTTGGGACAAAGAACATGGTATTGAATGGGTGTATCACATCCCCTATCATGCACCAGCCTCCGGGAAAGTTGAATGATACAATGGCCTGTTAAAGACTACATTGAAAGCAATGGGCGCTGGGACGTTCAAAAACTGGGATACGCATTTGGCAAAGGCCACCTGGTTAGTCAATACTAGGGGATCTACCAACCGAGCTGGACCTGCCCAATCAAACCTGTTACGTACTGTAGATGGGGATAAAGTTCCTGTAGTGCATGTAAAAAATATGCTAGGTAAAACAGTCTGGGCTACTCCTGCCTCAGGAAAAGGCAAACCTATTCGTGGAATTGTTTTCGCTCAGGGACCTGGATACACTTGGTGGGTGATGCAAAAGAACGGAGAGGTCTGGTGTATACCTCAAGGAGATTTAATACTGGGTGAGAATAGCCCATAAACTGAATTGTACCATGTTAATTAATATATTATACTGTATGTTATCACTACCATGATTACTATAGGTGACTAATTAGAATGCATGGAAAAGAGTGTAACCTGAGCATGACATAAGTGGTATGGAATAAGGGGTGGATAGATGTCCTGGTTTCAGTTAGAACAGAAATAATTTTCTTCCTAGTAGCTGGTGGAATGCTGTGTTTTGGCTTAGGATGAGAAGAGTGCTGATAACACCCCGATGCTTTAATTGTTGCAGAGCAGTGCTTATACTAAGCCAAGGACATCTCAGTTTCTTGCTCTGTCCTGCCAACGAGCAGGCTGGGGGTGCAGCAGGAGCTGGGAGGGGACAGACCCAGGACAGGTGACCCAAACTAGCCAAAGGGGTATTCCATACCATCTGACGTCATGCTAAACAATATATAGGGGTGGCTAGCCGGGGGGAGGGGGCCGGACTGCTCGGGGTTAGGCTGGGCATCGGTCAGCGAGTGGTGAGCAATTGCATTGT
This sequence comes from Anas acuta, assembly GCF_963932015.1. Lineage (NCBI taxonomy): Eukaryota > Metazoa > Chordata > Aves > Anseriformes > Anatidae > Anas > Anas acuta. The sequence goes on from NC_089016.1 coordinate 20,269,231, forward strand.
GCATCACTTGTTTGTACATATTATTATTACTTTCCTATTATCACCATTGTATTATTATTATTATTATTATTGTTATTATTTTTTTGGTATTATTATTTTCCTGTCTTATTAAACTGTCTTTATCTCAACTCACGGGCTTCACTTTCCATTTCTCTCCCCCGTCCCAGAGAGGGAGGGGGGGAGGGTGAGCGAACGGCTGTGTGGTGTTTAGCTGCCGGCCGGGTTAAACCACGACATATGGCTGCTGCTTTTACATCATAATTGTACTTAATTGCATTGTTCCTAGCCGTGATAGTTCTCATTGCATGAGACTGGAGTGAGGGTGTGTTATGTTGTTGGTGAATCCGTCGCCATGATAGTTCAGTATTCTGAATCTGACCGGACCCATATCGGTTAATACGTTATTGATGAATCTGTGACTGTATCAGTTCAGTATCCTGAATCAGACCAGACCCGTAACAGTTAATCGGCTACACTCCCTTAACGCAATACCTTCAAAGAAGGGCAAGCAGCATAGAAAAAATAACATTGTTTGAAAATATAACTGATATTCAAACATAGCAGCATAGAAAAGTATCAGAAATGACAAAAAAACAAAGCTCAGACCAGCAGCAAGTTACAGCAACATTGGTAGTTGTGTCACTTGTGCTGTTATAACCAAGGTATCATTGCTAAATTTAGGAGTAAACATTTTGATGGCAAAAATTGCATCCCTTGATTACCTATGGTATGTTTAGACCCGTTTATTTCACTGAAGCATCTAAGTTCCTAACAGCCTGAGGTGTTAAAAAGTCAACATATTAAACTACACAACTGAAAACATTATTTGTAAAGCAGTCAAAGAAGGTTACCTCCCATTTCACAGTATTATTTGTTCTGGATGGTGTACCAATTTGCTCTTCTACAGTGGAACACTCTGGAGACTTGACAGAAAAGGAAATATGGGAAATTTTTTCATGCCAAGCCTATCAGAAAATACAGAAGGCTAAGAAGCAGCACTTTAAGACAACTGTATTTTAGCAGTAAAGGACCACCAACTCTTTTGATGAACAAAAATAGAAAGTTCTATTTCTCTGAGAAAACTTTAACAATTTTATTTTGTTCATTTTGTTCACAGGAATAAAATCATAACCGCTTACAAGTTATTTTAATTGTATACAAACTCTCTTTAGAGGTACACTTAAAACCCTCCAATAAAGGGGAAGCATAACTTCTCAATAGCAAGTTAAAAGTCATTAAGTACATTGGGGATGAAATATTAAATGTCTATAATTGCAGCACCCTCTTCATTCAGTGTGCAACTCCAAACACGAGGAAAGAAACCAGTGTACAGTACTAATACTGTTTAAATGACATAAGATTATACATTGCAGCATAAATAACAGTACATACATACACTCTTGGTACATGTTGGAATATATGTTTTCAAACAGAAGCACACCCAGTCAGAAGCACACTCCACGCATCCTCTCAAACAAACACACAGACACACACCATTCGTGCCCATTCACAGTATCTGAAAGTAGATTACTATGTTGTTTGGAGCTAGCACTTTTTATAAAAGCATATGCTAAAAGATCACGTCCACTGTACTCTTGCAGCATCACTCAGAATGATCACACACACACAAAAAAAATGGAAAAGTTAGTGCACAAACAAAATTAAGCTAAAAAAAGTCTGGAGTTCCAATCAAATGGTTAGTATAGCAATCCCACAATTGTGAAGACTAACTATAAGCTTTATAATCGATTAAGTTGCACAGTGCAAAGAAAGGTCCATTGACTCTTTTTGTAAAGGGAATTCTGGAAGCTACATGGGTAAGTTCAATGGACAGTTCATACATGCACATGACTAGGAACACCCAAAGTAGATTTGTACTCTTAGATTAGTCATTCTGAATCACGATGCACTTCTGAAGCATCAGCTCTACAAATTGGGCAGGTACGATTTGCCTGTAAAACCAGAAATAAAGTTTAATGTACGGACAAATACACTTGTTAAGGTAACTGCGTCTGAAACACAGAAACAAAATGAAATTGCCACTCTCAGTGATCGAGAGTACCCAAAGGGGACAATAAAAAAAATAAACCCTATGTGTGCCCTTTTTGCATTACTTTAGAATATGTGAAAATGACCTGATAGGTTTATAAACTCAAAGTTATGCTATTGAAAAGAAATATACAGTGGGCAGAGAAACCCACCGCCACCAGAGAAGCAAGACAAAGGTAGAAAAAGGTGTCCTATATTAGGGTACACTAGTCTTACTAGCTCTATTTGTCATGAATTACAGCTTTTTAGGCTCTCACTACCCCATTATCCAAGTAGAAGAGCAGAAGTCTACCATGCAGGCTTGGCCAAAGCTAGAAAGCTAAGCTGAGGGGAGGGGGAAGAGGAGGTTTTTTATTAACACATACAACACAACACATAGCCTGACTAAACAGCTTCAAAGCTCGCCTTGTGTAAAAGGTTTAAGTTTAGACCTTCCGTGAAAAACTTGTTCATAATGCACCAATTCATGAAATAATTCATGTTGGAAAGAACCTCCTGCTCAAAGCAGGGTCAGCTGTAAGGTCAGACCAGGTTACTTAGAGCTTTCTCCACTTAGGTCCTGAAAATATCCAGGATGGAGGCTGCACATAATTTCTGAACCCCTGTTCGACTAATTGCTCTTATTTATTTCATGAAATTAATTCCCCTTTGCATCTTAACATAACTGGTGCAAAGATGATTAAGGTACACATAATAATAATGCATCATATGCTGCAATGTGTATGCTCTCTTAACTTCAGGCAAACTAACTTTCTGTAACATAAGAACACAGAGCTGCACAACAAAATGAAATTATCATAAGAAATATTAAAAAGAAATTTTATAGCTGAACTGAAATGCATTTAGAAGAAAAGGATTTACAGTGTCATTAAAATTTTATCAAAACCTTCTTGGCTATAAAGCCAAGCTTCTTGGCTATAAAGCCATCAAAACTAAGATGTGCACCCTAGATTATAGTTAGTATTTACTTTTTTTCTGAAATGCGCATGATATTTCCTACTCTAAGTACTCTCAATCATTCATGATACATATTAAAACAGTTATTTTTTTACTTGCCCCAAGAACTGAAATTCATAGTGATGGGATGGATTCTGATAGGAGTGCTTTCTACCAGTGAAGATCATTCTCAAATTCCTTTAAAAATGACCCTATTCCAAATATTATTAGAAATATATATCTTTTGTTAATCACAAAAAAATAATATTTCTATAGTGTAGCAAAAAGAAGATAAATCCAGCTTCTGCATTTTTTTTGTTACTTTGGAGCCTAAATATTAAAAATGAGAAACAAGAGGTGAAATGCAGCATAAAATTAAAGAAAAACAGAAACTACAAACTAGGACATTATAAATTGCATCCAACACAGATTTTATTTCATTTACCTTAAGCCATTTATCAACACACTTGGCATGAAACTCGTGGTTACAGGGTAAGACTCTAAGTAGCTGCCTTGACTCAAAGTCACACATACACACTACGCACCTAAAAAAAATAAAGCAAATATCTTTAAACTTTCCAATTTCATAACAATAATTTAAATTCTATAGGCAACTTTGCTAAGCCACTATTGATCATATTTGAGAAGTTGTGGTAGTCCGGTGAAGTTTCCACTGACTGGAAGAGGGGAAACAACCCCCATTTTAAAAAGGGAAAAATAGGAAGACCTGGGAAACTACAGGCCAGTCAGTCTCACATCTGTGCCTGGCAAGATTATGGAGCAGATCCTCCTGGAAACTATGCTAAGGCACATGGAAAGTAAGGAGGTGAATGGTGACAGCCAACATGGCTTAACTAAGGGCAGATCGTGCCTGACAACTCTGATGGCCTTCTATGATGGAGTTACAGCATTGGTGAGTAGGGGAAGAGCAACAGACATCATCTACCTGGATTTGTGCAAAGCATTTGACACTATCCCCCCTGATACCCTTGTTTCTAAATTGGAGAGACATGGATTTGATAAATGGGCCACTTGGTGGATAAGGAATTGTCTGGATGGTCGCACTCAAAGAGTTGCGGTCAATTGTTCAAGGTCTGAGTGGATATCAGTAACGAGATGTGTTCCTCAGGGGTCAGAATTGGGACTAGCACTGTTTAACATCCTTGTTGGTGACATGGACAGTGAGTACATGCATGAAGAGTGCACCTGCAGCGAGTTTGCTGATGACACCAAGCTGTGTCATGCAGCTGACACACTGGAGGGAAGACATGCCATGTAGAGGGACCTTGACAGGATTAAGAGGTGGGACCATGCGAATTTCATGAACTTCTATAAGGCCAAGTGTGAGATCCTGTATCAGGCCCAGGCAATCCTAAGCACAAATACAGACTGGGCAGAGAATGGGTTGAGAGCAGCCCTGAGGAGGACCTGGGAGTACTGGTGGATGAAAAGCTCAACATGAGCTGGCAATGTGCGCTTGCAGCCCAGAAAGCTAACCATGTCCTGGGCTGCATCAAAAGAAGTGTGGCCAGCAGGTCTAGGGAGGTGATTCTCCCTCTCTAGTCTGCCCTCATGAGACCCCATCTGGAGTACTGTGTTCAGCTCTGGGGCCCCCAGCACAAGAAGGACATAGGTGTATTAGAATGAGTCCAGAGGAGGACAATGAAGATGATCAAGGGGTTGGAGCACCTCTCCTATGAGGAGAGGCTGAGGGAATTGGGGTTGTTCAGCCTGGAGAAGAGAAGGCTCCAGGGAGACCTTATAGCAGCCTTCCAGGGGGCCTACAGGAAAGCTGTGAAGGGACTCTGTCAGGAAGTGTAGTGATAGGACAAGGGGGAATGGATTTAATTAAAAAAGTGTTGGATTAGACATTAGGAAGAAATTCTTTACTCTGAGGGTGGTGGGGCACTGGAACAGGTTTCCCAGAGAAGCTGTGGATGCCCCCTTCCTGGAAGTGTTCGAGGCCACGTTGGATGGGGCTTTGAGCAACCTGGTCTAGTGGGAGGTGTCCCTGCCAATGGCAGGGGGGTTAGAACTAGATGATCTTTAAGGTCCCTTCAACCCAAACCATTCTATGTCTCTATGATTCTATAACTTATAAGGTACGTCTGCAAAAGTGTTTTGTTTTTTTTTTCTTTTTTTAACCACTGGAATATCTACAGCAATCAAACTTTTGTGGGTATAGCTCTTGTATACCAGTGTAAAATGAGAATTACTTTTTGATTTGTTCACCATGGGTTCAAATCCCAAAGCAGTCATGGGCTCAAACTCATACCCACAAGAGTTCACTGGCCCTAGTAGTAAATATATTGTATTACCATAATTCAAATATTGGAGTTAATATAATATAATATAATATAATATAATATAATATAATATAAACATCTGTTTCAGTTTTGAGTTTAATTTTAGCTATATTAAAATAACAAAATTACAAAACAACAGAAAACCAGATCTGAGTATTTTTCAAAGCCATAATTGAATAAATCACAGAATCATGGAATCACAGAATCACAGAATTGTAGGGGTTGGAAGGGACCTCAAGAGATCATTCGGTCCAACCCCCCTGCCAAAGCAGCTTCCCTAGAGCAGGCTGCCCAGGTAGGTGTCCAGACGGGCCTTAAATATCTCCAGAGAAGCAGACTTCACAACCTCCCTGGGCAGCCTGTTCCAGTGCTCCGTCACCCTCACCGTGAAGAAGGTCTACGGCATGTTGGTGCGGAACTTCCTGTGATCCATTTTTTGGCCACTGCCCCTTGTCCTGTCCCCACAAACCACTGAGAAGAGATTGGGCAAATCCCTCTGTCTCCCACACTTAAGGTATTTGTAAACATTGATAAGATCCCCTCTCAGTCTTCTTTTCTCCAGGCTGAACAGACCCAGGTCTCTCAGCCTTTCTTCATAGGGAAGATGCTCCAGGCCCTGTACCATCTTTGTGGCCCTCCACTGGACTCTTCCCAGGAGATCCCTGTCTTTTTTGTACCGGGGAGCCCAGAACTGGACACAATACTCCTGGTGAGGCCTGACCAGGTGTTTATGTGGCAAGGTTTTGGTAGCAGGGGGCCATAGGGGTTGCTTCTGTGAGAAGAATCTAGAAGCTGCCCCATGTTAGGTAAGGGCTCCACTGCTGACCAGAGCTGAGCCAGTAAGTGGTGTTGTTTGTGCCTCTGTGAGAGCAGATTTAAGACAGGGAAAAAAACAACACTGTGACACACAGCAGATGGGAGAGTGAGAAGAGTGAGAAACAGCCTTGCAGGTGCCAAGGTCAGTAAAGAAAGAGGGGGAGAGGTGCTCCAGGCGCCGGAGCAGAAGTCCCCTGCGGCCTGTGGTGAGGACCATGGTGAAGCAGGCTGTCCCCCTGCAGCCCATGGGGTACCACAGTGGAGCAGGGTTCCACACTGCATCCCGTGGAGGAGACCACAGTGGAGCAGGTGGACCTGCACTGACGGAGGCTGAGGCCTGTGGAAGACTCCTGCCGGAGCAGATTCCGGTCTGTATCTCTAGCCTGTGAAGAGGAGACCATGCAGGAGCAGGTGACTTCGCAGGAGCTGCTGCCCGTGGGGGATCCAGGCTGGAGCAGTTTGCTCCTGAGGGATGGACTAGTAGACAAGCTAGGTGCGTGTGTTGATCTGCTTGAGGGTAGGAAGGCTCTGCAGGAGGATCTGGAAAGGCTGCACCGATGGGCTGAGGTCAACTGCATGAAGTTTAACAAGGCCAAGTGCCGGGTCCTGCACCTGGGGCGCAATAACCCCAAGCAGAGCTACAGGCTGGGAGATGAGTGGTTGGAAAGCTGCCAGGCGGAGAAGGACCTGGGAGTGATGGTGGACAGTCAGCTGAATATGAGCCAGCAGTGTGCTCAGGTGGCCAAGAAGGCCAACAGCATTCTAGCTTGTATCAGAAACAGTGTGGCCAGCAGGTCTAGGGAAATGATCGTCCCCCTGTACTCCGCTCTGGTGAGGCCGCACCTTGAGTACTGTGTTCAGTTTTGGGCTCCTCGCTACAAGAAGGACATGGAGGTGCTTGAGCGGGTCCAGAGAAGGGCGACGAAGCTGGTGAGGGGCCTGGAGAACAAGTCCTACGAGGAGCGGCTGAGGGAGCTGGGCTTGTTCAGCCTGGAGAAAAGGAGGCTCAGGAGCGACCTTATCGCTCTCTGCAGGTACCTTAAAGGAGGCTGTAGCGAGGTGGGGGTTGGTCTATTCTCCCATGTGCCTGGTGACAGGACGAGGGGGAATGGGCTAAAGTTGCGCCAGGGGAGTTTTAGGTTGGATGTTAGGAAGAACTTCTTTACCGAAAGGGTTGTTAGACATTGGAACGGGCTGCCCAGGGTAGTGGTGGAGTCACCATCCCTGGAAGTCTTTAAAAGACGTTTAGATGTAGAGCTTAGGGATATGGTTTAGTGGGACTGTTAGTGTTAGGTCAGAGGTTGGACTCGATGATCTTGAGGTCTCTTCCAACCTAGAAATTCTGTGATTCTGTGATTCTGTAAAGTCAAGGTAGATGACATCCACTGCTCTCCCCCTGTCTACACAACTAGTGATGCCATCATAGAAGGCTATGAGATTGGTAATCATAGAATCATAGAAAGGCTTGGGTTAGAAAGGACTTTCAAGATAATCCAGTTCCAACCTCCCCCTGCAATGGGCAGGTATGCCACCCACTACATCAGGTTGGCCCAAGGCCTCATCCAACCTGGTCTTTAACACCTTCAGGGATTGGGCATACACAACTTCTCTGGGCAGTCTGTGCCTCACCACCCTCTGAGTGAAGAATTTCTTCCTAAAATCTAATCTAAATCTCCTGTCTTTTAGTTGAAAACCATCCCCCCTTGTCCTTTCATTGTCTGACTGAGCAAAAAGTTGTTCTCCATCTTTTTATAAGCCCCTTTAAGTATTGAAAAGATACAATAAGGTCACCCTAGAGCCTTCTCTTCTTCAGGCTGAACATCCCAAAAATCTCCTTCACATTTTTAGTATGAAAAATGTTTCCCTTAAATTGCATCTATATTCAGTTGTACATGTTTTATTAATACATTTCTTCCCCAGGTACATTATCAACTTAAGTTATCTGTTAACTTGTTTAACAGATAACTTAACAGATTACTTTACTGTTTTACAGATAACTTAACAGATAACTTTAACAGATCTGTTATCTTGTTTAATTTCAAACATTTGACAGCTCTCTATATCACTTTCAATGCCTCACACCTATAGCTCATTTCTCTTTATGTAGATCTTTTAAACAGAATTAATCCTAAAAATAAGAGAATATAGCTGTTAACCTCAAATACTCTCAAAAGCTCTTCCAGAAGAACTTGAAATGTTAGCACTTGGAAAATATTTCAATATAGGTTGAATTCCAAGTTGATGATGCCCTTTTAATACCTAGTATAGAAAATAAAAATTTGGAAGACTTTTAAAAAATACCGATTAACTAAAAGTGAACATCTAATTTAAGTGAAGACGGTACAGAAATTTAAAGCCAAGATAAACAATATCTGATTTGAAAAATGGTTTAAGATAATTTATCATTTTTATTTGTGTGCTTTTGGAGTGCTTGTGTTACAGTATTTATCCAGTTGAGGCTGCAGCCTAAAGGAATGGAAACACAGTCATGTAAAGTATGTAAATTTGAGATAGGTGTACTTACAACGTCTGTTCCGATTGGTGGTTGTTTGGATTGAACCTGTAAGATGGAAGCTGTTCTATGTCCGCCTTTGTCAGTCCTTGAGGTTTGGCTTCTCCTAGACGTTCTGCCAAATTCAGCAGTGCCTAAAACCCAAGAAAATTGGGCTTTTTAACATTCAAACAAGCTCCAGCTCTACCAGGATTGATTTTTTCTGCCTTGTCACTATCCCACCAGGTAGCACAATCCAACTCTCCATCAGGAGATATTTAGTCTTCTCTCTTTGCAACTGCACGCACTATGGAAATATGTCTTTTAAGTTTTGATCATTGATAAATCATTCTGAACTGCATACGATAGTATCTTTGGGATTTTCAAACATCCATTATACAACAGCATCTGCATTCACAGCTTGATACATGTTTTGCTTTGTAAGGGAACCCCACCACCACCCCAACTCCAGTAGTGTGAGTAACCAGAAAAAAAATGTCACCAAACTTGCTTTCTAGGAATACGAAATGAGCCTAGATCTATGTATGAATCCAAGAGTTAAAAGGGACAACTTTTGACTCCCATTACACTTCTTGGGCTAGTTGAACTGAGACATGAAGAATTTATGTCAAACCTTTGGAAACAAGGGCATGACATCAAATGGAAAAGGAGACACTTCCTGATTAAATGTACTAATTTGTACAGGTAGAAAACTGTACCTAAGTGCTCCTCATGTAAATAATTTCTGCTCCCTCATGAGGGACTCCAGAAAAGCATCACTATCAATTTGATAGAGAACTGAAACACATAAGTTAAGATATTTGATGAAAGATGCAAAGAGTACAGATCACAGACAGAACTCAAATAGCCCAAAACCTGGAACCCAACATCTCAGCTACCAGATAATGCTTCTTTTTACTGGCACAAGAATCATTATAGGAGAGCTTGTCATTATATTGTAAATGCTATGCAACTGCATAAATACACAACTTTGAGAAGAAGCAAGGCAAAAGAGATATATGAGGAGGGGTAGGTGGCAGCTGAGGCTTTCTGAACAGAATATGTTGGCAGCCTGAGAAGCAGCAAGAAAAAGAGTTGGGAACAGATCTCAATTTTCTGACACCACTGATATTTTATTTCAAAATATGTCACTTGCTGTACTCTCCTTATTGTCAAAAGAAAATGTGTATTAAGAGATTCTTGTCAACATCACATTTAGCTGAATTCATCCTATAATGTTAACACTAATCTGTAAAGTTAGCAAGGCATGTAAAAAGCACTGTTATAATATATTCAAAAGAATAGGATATTTATGCTCGATATTTAAAAATCAAGTAAAATGCAAAAAGAAGAGTTGCATCTAGAATGGAAAATTGAGGAGTTCTACCTTTGCTAATCTGAAATAATAGATTCTGTGAAAAGTCAATAGATACAAAGTCACAGTATTTCTAACATCTAGTGTTAGAAACTAGTATGAAAAGAATGTTTTGGGTACTGGAACAGGTTCCCCAGGGAAGTTGTCACAGCAGCAAGACTGATGGAGTACAAGAAGTGTTTGGATTATGCTCTCAGACATACAGTTTAATTTTTAGGTAGTCCTGTGTAGAGCCAGGAGTTGGATTCAATGATTCTTGTGGGTCCCTTCCAACTCAGGATATTCTACATGTATGATTCTATGTTTCTAGATTCTGTCTCCATAAATATTACATTTATTTAATCCTGGGTTAGTCTTTGAAAAGCAAAAGGCCACTTAACTTCATGTACTGAGTTAATCTCTGTTTCTCGTGAATTTTTACTTCACACACCAACCTCATAGTTTTCCACTTCTCCATCTTCCACATCCAACTCAAAACTGAAAGCTGGTCCAACTGCAGGTGGCACTGGAAGCACTGATCTGCCAGAAGAACAAACAGTAAGACTCAACTTGCTGAATGAAAGCATGCAGAGGTAGAATTATGTTACTGAACCTTCTTAAATCAACAAATTCTAAGGATCAGTAACAATGTTAAACTTGTGATTAAGAATTAAAATTCAAAGTAAAGGAGTAAAAAGAAAGCTAATTATTCCACTTTTTGATACTTGTATTATATTTTAAATTGCATGTTTATTGCAATGACAACTCATACTTCCAATAAGGCTCAGTGTTATTACAGAAACTAATCTCTTGATAGCCTGCATCACAGAGTTAATATTAATATTGAACAGAGTTTCTTGTTTTATATTTTACTCATTTAAATATATAGAATATAAGAAAGATAACCCAGTTTCACCTAGCTCCCTGATACAAAAGAATTCAAGCACTCTAATACACATAATGAAGATAATTACATTATACTGCTGGGCCTTCTTCCACATTGACAACTTTCCAACTTCCACATTGACAGTAGAATCAAGTATACAATTCCCAAATAACATGGATTTGGTCAGAGAATAACCTCTTCAGATATAAAGGCAAAAGACAACATTTTTTCTGTTTGTTTGTTTGTTTTGTTTTGTTTTGTTAAAAAAAGCATCTTCATCCCGAGACAGTAATATGGGTCAAAGTTTAATGAGCATCCATAGAAATAAAATATCTTCAGCACTATAAATGTCATCTAATTAATCATGAATGATTGTGATACACTGTGCTTGAATAGACAGGCAAGTATCTATAACATCAGAGCAGGCTTTGTCAGAATGCACAATGCAAAGTTTAACAACTTCACTGAATCATAAATCCTGGTGCTATATTGATGCAAGTCAAACTGTGGACTCAGACACTATTGATGTTGTTGCAAAACAACAAATGACAAAGTTGGATTATCTCCCTGTCAATGCCACCTTTAGAATAAATCCTCATTTTCCAAGCATGTTGTATTCATTTCAAAAACCAAACCTACAAAGAACAATAAATCCTATGCCACACATCTAAACTACAGGAGATGGGATCTACTTTAAAAGGTTACTGACAATCCCTTAATGTTACTTCTCCCACCCCTTCTTTTCCAGAAATCATTAATCAGGTGCAGAAGTTCAAAAGCTGTAAAAGATTAGTCACTCAGAAGAAAAAAACAAAACAAAACAAAGCACCCGCACCCAGAAGGTTCCCCTCATTAAGTTTTAGCAATTATTTAAGAGTAAATTTATTTGCTTGGTGTTTTTTATTTGTTTGTTTGTTTTTATTTTGTTTTTCTTTGTAAGCACTGTTAGATCTTTATCCTACATAAGTAGGCTTTAGTATGTAACTATGGGCATAACCCATAGCGATCAGCCAAGAATCAAGTGTAACCATTCTACATTGAACATCTTTAAGGAGATTTCAACAGAAAGAAGAAACATATTAGAACCCAAGAGTATACTATCTTTAAACTCTTCACTTGTACTTGTTTTTAACTTGTTCAGGTGTGTATGCTGTTCAAATAGACTGAAAAATTCAAATATAACTACAGGTTTTCTTCCTCCTTGGGTTTGGCTAAACAGTCTCTACTCTGTGAAAGAGCCCAAACATTAAAAAAAAAAAAAAAGAAAAAAAAAAGAAAAGAAACACATTGAGGGGATCAGCTAGCTTACGGAGTTATTTAGTAGTCTACAAGTATAATGTACATATGTGACTTACAGCACATATGGTAATAGGCTGGAATGGTATGGATGTGGTGGTATTGTTTGCTGTGATTGGTATCTACTGCGTCCTGTGAGTCTTCGAGGCATAAAAGGTGTGTAAGGCTGTAAAAAGGGAGAAAAACTTCAATATTTTATTGTCTTATTTAATAATGAAATTAAATGAAATGTGAATGTTGAAATACTTTTTTAAATAAGGCATAATCCAAAAAAAAATCTAAACAAATCCAAGCCAAAACACATCAGCCTCTCTGAAAAATTGTTTTGACCAGAAAATCTCATCAGTAATATACAATTATGCCATCCTGCAGGAAAAAAAACAAACATAACAATGCTCATCAGAAAATCTTGCAAGCTAACTAATAAGCATTTTATAAGGCTTAGCTTATATGTAGCCTGGTTTGGACAGACAGGACTTGAATTGGTGACCATGTTGCAAATCAAGAGCCCAAGACTTTCGACCTGATGCTATGTACAGACTTGTGTAGAAATGAGTTTTTTTAAACAATGTACATGTATATACAGGTTGTTTTTTTTTTGGTATAAGCCAAATATCCATTGGGGGCGGTATTGAGTTTACCTAGCAACGATTGGGTTTATCTAGCAAGGTCTTAGTAGCTGTAGGGGTGGCCTCTGTGAGAACAGTCCAGAAGAGCCAGTTTCAGCCAGATCCAAAAGGGCCCCACCACTGGCCAATGCTGTTTTCGCCTCCATGATAGCATATTTAAGAAAGGGAAAAAAACTGCTGCACAACAGCAGCTGGGAGAGAAGAGTGAGAAAATGTTGAGAGAAATAATTCTGCAGACACCAAGATCACTGAAGAAGAAGGGGGAGGAAGCAGAAGTTCCCATGCAGCCCGTGGAGAAGACCATGATGGAGCAGGCTGTCTCCCTGCAGTCCATGGTGCCCCACTCTGGAGCTGGGGAAGAGAGTGAGGATGAAGGTGTGGTAGTAACAAAGCCTTATGGAATAACCATAACCCCCATTTCCCTTTATTGCTCAGGGGGAGGAGGTAGAAGAGGGTGGATGGTGGGGAAGGTATTTTTAGTTTGCTTTTAATTCTCACTGCTCCAGTTTCTTGTTAATTGGCAATAAATTACATTAATCTGTAATTAATCTGTTTCCCTGTGATGGTAATTGGTGATGGTAATTACCTGTGATGGTAATTGGTTGAGATAACTGTCCTTATCTCAACTCCTGAGCACTTTTTATCATATTTTTTCACCCTGCCTTACTGAGGAGGGGGAGTAAGAGAGCAGCAAGGTGGTTCTCAGCTACCCATCATTGTTAAACCACAACGGGGGTGCTGCCGGAATGCTCCACAGTAAAACCTTCATGTTAAATAAAGAGAAAGGTATGAAATGAATAAATAAATAAATCATATTCAGAGCTGTGCTCAGTTACTCTCAGGAGAAGGGGTTGTAGCCTTTCAATATTTTAAAGAATACAAGTTGTGTATCTAAATAGCATCTAAATAGACATTCAAGTTTCAACACATTCTTTCCATAAGAGAAAAAGACACCACTTTCCTATGTTTTGATTTTCATGCAAAGCTCTTCAATTTACTTACATAAGATCTCAGCCTGCTAAAATGGAGGCATGTGAAGAATTGTAACACAGATATAAATTGTATTTTTAATACATATTTAATAGTGAAAAAAAAGATAGCTTGATTTTAGAACCAAAATTCATGCACTACTACAATGATATTCAGAGGCCTTGATGCATTTACTTTTACGAAAAAGGATTGATCAAAGATTCATAGAGTCATAGAATGGTTTGGGTTGAAGGGACCTTAAAGATCATCTAGTTCTAACCCCCCTGCCATTGGCAGGGACACCTCCCACTAGACCAGGTTGCTCAAAGCCCCATCCAACGTGGCCTCGAACACTTCCAGGAAGGGGGCATCCACAGCTTCTCTGGGAAACCTGTTCCAGTGCCCCACCACCCTCAGAGTAAAGAATTTCTTCCTAATGTCTAATCCAACACTTTTTTAATTAAATCCATTCCCCCTTGTCCTATCACTACACTTCCTGACAGAGTCCCTTCACAGCTTTCCTGTAGGCCCCCTGGAAGGCTGCTATAAGGTCTCCCTGGAGCCTTCTCTTCTCCAGGCTGAACAACCCCAATTCCCTCAGCCTCTCCTCATAGGAGAGGTGCTCCAACCCCTTGATCATCTTCATTGTCCTCCTCTGGACTCATTCTAATACACCTATGTCCTTCTTGTGCTGGGGGCCCCAGAGCTGAACACAGTACTCCAGATGGGGTCTCATGAGGGCAGACTAGAGAGGGAGAATCACCTCCCTAGACCTGCTGGCCACACTTCTTTTGATGCAGCCCAGGACATGGTTAGCTTTCTGGGCTGCAAGCGCACATTGCCAGCTCATGTTGAGCTTTTCATCCACCAGTACTCCCAGGTCCTCCTCAGGGCTGCTCTCAACCCATTCTCTGCCCAGTCTGTATTTGTGCTTGAGATTGCTCTATTGTGTTTATGTAGCAAGGTAGCAGGAGGGCTGCAGGGGTGGCCTCTGTGAGAAAAATCTTGCAGCTGTCCCATATTAGAGAAGAGACACTTCCAGCCAGATCTAAAAGGGACACATCGCTGGACAGAGCCGAGCCAATAAATGTTGTTTGCACCTCTGTGAGAGCATCCTTAAGAAAGGGGAAAAAACTGCTGCTCCACAACAGCTGGGAGAGAGAGAGGAGTGAGAAACAGACCAGCAGACACCAAGGTCAGTGAAGAAGGAGGGGGAGGAGGTGCTCCAGGTGCCGAAGCAGAATTTCTCCTGTGGCCATTAGAGAGGACTATGGTGGAGTAGGTTGTCCCCCTGCAGCCCATGGTGTACCACAGTGGAGCAGATTTCCACACTGCAGCCTGTGGAGGAGCCCACAGTGGAGTAAGTGGATCTGCCCTGAAGGAGACTCCAGCCTGTAGAGAACCCCTGCTGGATCAGACTCCAGGCTGGACCTGTAGCCTGTGGAAAGGAGACCACGCAGGAGCAGGTGACCTGGCAGGAGCTGCTGCCCGCAGGGGATCCATGTTGGAGCAGTGTGCTTCTGACAGATGGACCCCGTGGTATGGACCCATATTTGAAGCAGTCTTGAAAAGCTGCTGCCTGTGGGCAGCCCACTCAGGATCAGTTTGGGAAGGACTGCATCCCATGGGAGGGACCCCACATGGGAGCAGGGGAAGAGAGTGACCATGAAGGAGCCGTGGAGACGAAGTGTTACGGACTGAACGCAACCCTCATTTCCCGTTCCCTTGTGCCACTCGGGGGGAGGAGGCGGAAGAGGGTGGATGGGGGGAGATGTTTTTGGTTTCTTTCCTTTGTTTCTCACTTCTCTAGCTTGTTAGTAATAGGTAATAAATTTCTTTAATCTCCCTATGCTGAGTCTGTTTAGCCTGTGATGATAATTTTTAAGTGATCTCCCTGTCTTTATCTCAACCCTTGAGCTCTCCTCATTATATTTTCTCTCCCTTTCCCTTTAAGGAAGGGGAGTGAGAAAGAGGTTCTGGTGGAGCTCAGCTGCCCAGCTGGGTAAAACCACCACAACATCACATCAGGTCCCATGTAGTTATGCACCTTCACATTCCTTAGATGGTCTTGAACCTGATCTTCTCCTTCAGTGGACAGTTCATCATTGTAGTACTCCAGTACTATATTTTGTTTTCTTTTAGATTTTGTTAGCATGTTTTCATTCTTCCAAGTTTGAGGCTTCAGGATATGTAAAGTAAGTCTAACTTAAAAATCGACTACCCTG
Organism: Anas acuta; assembly: GCF_963932015.1. Classification (NCBI taxonomy): domain Eukaryota; kingdom Metazoa; phylum Chordata; class Aves; order Anseriformes; family Anatidae; genus Anas; species Anas acuta. The sequence continues at coordinate 20,285,188 of NC_089016.1, forward strand.
ACTTTCCACAGCTGCAGCCAGTACTTAATTACAAAAATACCATTTCTTAATAAAATGGCTATAGCTTAGAGCAAAGATCAGTAACCTGAAATCAGCATGCCTGAAAATGTAGTACAAAAAAGCAATACTTACAACTCCAAATGAAACTTCTTGGTGTAAAGGATCATGGGATAAGAATTGGAAAGGAGCTGAGGAAGTCAGTGTTGGTGGATGAGTTGATGGAGGGTAGGGAAAGCTTCCTATAGGAAGATGGTCTCCAAACAGTTCTACTTCATTGTCTATCCTTTGAAGTGGCTAAAGGAAACACAAGGTTTGTTCTATTTATTTTTTTTTAATACCAAAAAAACCCACAATCTAATTATATGTTATGAGGAGTTGTGGAAATTTTAGTGGAGTTTTATTGGGTATATGTGGCAAGATTTTGCTAGTGGTGGTGGTGGCTGCAGGGATAGTCTCTGTGGGAAGAGGTCATGAACTGCCCTGTGCCAGACACAGCCAGTTCTATCTGGCTTGGCAATTCACCAAAACTGAGCCAATCAGTGAAGCTTCTGTGAAAACCAATTTAAGAAAAGGGAAACAAAATCTGGATGGAGAGTAGGAGGGAACAAAAAAGAGTGAAAATCAGCAGAGGTAACACCAAGGTTAGACAAGGAGGGGGAGGAGGTGCTCCATGAAACCAGGGCAAATATTCCCTACAGCCCATGGAGGACCCATATTGGAACAGATCGATATTTCCTGAAGGAACTGCTGCCTGTGGAGAATCCATGCCAGGGCAGATTTTCCTGGTAGGACTGCAGCCCATGGAAAAACCCACACTGGAGCAGAGGAAAGATGTGAAAAAGGTGCGGCAGAAAGTGACTGTTGTGTGCTGACACATACACACACCAAACCCCTTTTTGCTGTTCCTCCCTTTTTGCTAGTGTCAGAGATTCCTGAGGGCTGGTCTAAGCACTGAAGACTGAGGCAAAGAAGGCATTCAGTAATTCTGCCTTCTCTGTATCCTTTGTCAACAGGGCACCCACCTCATTAAGCAGTGGGCTCACATTCCTTAGTCTTCCTTCTGTTATTGCTATATTTGAAAAAACCCTTCTTGTCCTTGACATTCCTTGCCAGATTTAATTCCAGATGGGCCTTGGCCTTCCTTGTCACATCCCTACATCCTTTGACAACATCCCTATATTCTTTCCAAGTAGCCTGTCCCCTTTTCCACATTCCATATACTTCCTTCTTCCATTTGAGTCTTTCCAGGAGCTCCTTGCTCATCCAAGCAGGTCTCCTGCCCCCTTTGCTTGCCTTCTTACTCATAGGAATACATAGATCTTGAACTTGGAGAAAGTGATGCTTGAATACTGAGCAGCTCTCTTGGACCTCCTTTCCTTCTAGGGCTGTGACCCATGGGATTCCTCCAAGTAGGTCCCTGAAGACGCCAAAGTTTGCTTTCCTGAAGTCCAGGGCTGAAATCCTACTTCTTGCCCTGCTTCCTCCTTGCAAGATCCTGAACTCCACCATCTCACGGTCACTGAAGCCAAGGCTGCTCCCAACCTTCAAATCTCCAACCAGCCCTTCTCTGTTTGTAAGTACAAGGTCCAGCAGTAGCACACCTCTCCTCGTTGTCTCCTTGACTACCTGCATCAAAAAGTTATCATCAGTGCTCTGCAGGAACCCCCTGGACTGTTTGTGCCTAGCTGTATGGTCTTTCCAGCAGATATCAGGGTGGTTGAAATCCCCCATGAGAACCAAGGCCTGTGATTGTGAGGCTATTTCCAACTGTTTGTAGAACCTCATCTACCTCCTCTTCCTGATCAGGCAGCCTGTAGCAAGCTCCCACAACAGTATCAGCCATGATAGCCTGCCCTTTAATCCTTACCCATAAGCTCTCAACTTGCTCTTCATCCACCCCTAGGCAGAGCTCGATGCATTCCAGTTGCTTTCTCACATAAAGTACAACTCCACCACCTCACCTTCCTGTCCTGTCTTTCCAAAAAAGCACAGAGCCCTCCATGACAGCATTCCAATCATGTGAGTTATCCCACCATGTTTCTGTAATTGCGATGAGATCATAGCCTTGCGACCTCACACAGATCCCCAGTTCATCCTGTTTATTTCCCGTGCTACGTACACTGCTATAAAAGCATTTCAGGGAGGTGATCGAGCCTATAGGTTTCCCAGGAGGGGTATGCGAGGATCCTTCATAGGCATGCCCTGCACTCACTTCCCCAGCTGCATGCACCCACTGGAGGCATCCTGACTTCAGCCACTTATTGCTACCTACCCTGTATCTGTAATTCTCCCCTTCCCCCATCTGTCCTAGTTTAAAGCTCTCCTTACCAGGTTGCCCAACCTGTTTGCAAAGACACATGTGCCCCTCCTAGTGAGGTGGATCCCTTCTCTCCCCATCAGTTCTTGATCTTCAGCAGGGTTCTATGGTCGTAGAAGCCAAATCCTTGTTCCCAACACTAGTGGTGCAGCCAGTCGTTAACTTGGAATATCCGTCTCCTCCTCCCATCCTTCCCCCTTGTTGGAAGTATTGAAGAAAAAAATGACCTGGGCTCCCAGGCCCTTGACCACCATGCCCAGAGCTCTAAAGTACTTCTTGATGGTTTCTAATGTACCCTTGGTGCCGTTAGCACCCACACAGAAAAGCAGCAGAGGGTAATAGTTTGACTCATGGACAAGCTTTGGTAGCCTTTCCATGACGTCTCTTATCCGAGCCCCTGGCAGGCAACAAACCTCTCTAGACACGAGGTCAGGGCAGCAGATGGGTGCCTCCATACCTTTCAGCAGAGAGTCACCCACAACAATCATCCGCTGCTTCTTCCAGGTATTCCTGTTAGGCCCAGTTGCTTCCCCTGAAGTCTTGTCCAGCTCATCCTCAGCCTAGAGGGCACTGAACCTGTTCCTTGGTGGCAAGGCTTCAGAAGGAGTAACGACCTTTCTCCTCCTATGAAAAGTGATCAGCTTCCAGCCCTCTTCTATAGTATTATGATGTACCACTTCATGTGGAACGGAGTCCTCCGACAACTCCCCTGCTATATGGGGTTGGGACTCCTGGAGCTGTATGGTCTCCATGAACACCCTGTCTATCTCCTGCTCATCTTCTTAGACACTTCGCAACCTGCTGACTTCCTCTTGTAACTCCCTTACCTGATGACACAGCTTGTGGACAACAGCAAACCTTCTACAGGAGAGCTGACTGTCAGTCCAGGACTCCCGCAGGCAGCCTGAAACCTGAAGAGATGCATCTGCCATCAGAGGGTCTGTCTGGGTCAACACTTCTGCCACAGCTGATGCAGTGACTCCGGCAAGTATCAGGGAATATGCTCTGCAGTGTCATGACCATCTCTGAAGTTGCAGATGCTACTAGGATTGGAAACAAAGGTGCCTTCTTGCACCCTTCTGTGCAGATTGCTGCATCTGTTTGCTGCCTTTGTTAGCTGTGCCCTTGGCCTGTACAGATCCGGATACGGGGGGTCAAGGTGTACCGACACCTCGAAGGGGTGTCGTTACTGCTGCCTGCCCACGCCTCGTCAGACGCTCTCGCATGATGAGCTGCCGGCCCCTGTTGGGTCTCTGTGCTCCTCTGGGGCTTCCTCGGTTCAGGAAAGGCCCCTGTACATCGTGATTCCCCGCTTTGCTGCAGAATGTACCCACCCGGAACTGATCGCTTCGGTGAGAGGCAATCATTTTTCACAGAAAACTAAACTCTGCTATTTCACTTATTTACCTTTTCCTGGTACTGAATTCCACATGCTTTAAAACATTCAGATATAAAAGTAATATGTGGAAGCAAAGGAAAAGGAAAATTGTTTCCCCATTCTGCTGAACAAACTACATAGTCAGCATTATTAAGGGAATAATTCTTCTAGTAAGATTTGACAGCAAAAAATCAAGCTAAAAGTTAAAAAAGGAAGTCTGCTTCTTAAGTTAAATTAGCAATATAAGTTAAGAAAGAAGCTCTGACATTTTCTGGGGAAAGACTTATCCTGATTGCCAGAGACTATGCAGAACCGTTCCCCCAATGACTATAATGAAATTATTACAATAGTACCAGTACATGAAATTTGACATACAGCATTTGTTACTGATCAGTCTGAGGAGTATTGTTAATACTGAAGTTATTTTGTAATTATATATGAATGAAATACTGCTAGAGCTCTGAAGAAACAGGCAGAAGGGTGTAGGTAACCTCTGGCAGAAGATCAGTAAGCAGAAATTACAAAATATATTTTTTTCCCTCATGTCCAAAATAGCATCTACTCGTATGTTTGCATATGCTCTATTATGGAGACTTTAGCTGTTCAGCCAAGTTTCGTTAAGTGAAAAGAGTCAATAACTTCCATAAGTAGGGGAGAAAAAAAGAGGTTCCAGATAGACCATAGAAGGTTTAAGTAATACTTTTCTCACTGGTGTTCAGGGCGGGGGTGGTGGTGGTGGCGGTGGCTTGGGTTGGGTTGGTTGGTGTTATAGTGGTCACTTTAGATCGACTGTGAATAACGTGATAAAAGCATGCAATAGGAATAGTGCCTTGTGTTTCTGGGCTCCCTACAAAGTTTTTTCTCTGATACTACTGCTGTACTACATTTCAGTGATCTCTATATTTTTCTTTAACTTCCTGGAAGAACACCACTTTCAGGAGCAGTACATGAAGCAAACTTACGTCAGACAGGAGTACAGGCCTCTGGGGAAACTGAGTGGACAACAGCTGAGGAAATCTTAAGAGAATCAAAATGAATTTCAAAAGAAGTCTCGCTGTCCTGGTTTCAGTTAGGATAGAGTTAATTTTCCTCCTAGTAGCTGGTAGACTGCTATGTTTTGGATTAGGATGAGAAGAGTGCTGATAACATGCTGATGTTTTAATTGTTGAAGAGCAGTGCTTACACTAAGCCAAGGACTTTTCAGCTCCTCACTCTGTCCTGCCAGTGGGCAGACCAGGGGTGCAGCAGGAGCTGGGAGGGGACAGACCCAAGACAGCTGACCCAAAGTGCCCAAAGGGGTATTCCATTCCATCTGATGTCATGCTGAACAATATATAGGGGTGGCCAGCTGGGGTGGGGAGATCGGCTGCTCGGGGATCGGCTGTGCATCGGTCAGCAGGTGGTGAGCAATTGCATTGTGCATCCCTTGTTTCATACACATTATTATTATTAGTACTATTATTATTATTGTTATTATTATTTTCCTGTCTGAATAAACTGTCTTTATCTCAACTCACAAGCTTCACTTTCCCATTTCTCTCCCCCATCCCAGAGAGGGAGGGGGGAGGGTGAGCAAACGGCTGTGTGGTGTTTAGCTGCCGGCCAGGTTAAACCACAACACTTGCTCAAGTAGCACTATTACAAAACCCTATTATTTTAAGTCAGATCCATTTGCTCTCTCAACCAGAATGCTATTGATTAGAAGGAAAAGAGCATCATTTGCTTATCAAGACCTAATTCTTTTAGGAGAGGATATAAGAAGCATTACTTACCAAAAGTGGCTGCTGTGCTTGGAATGGAACAAATTGCCCTGGAGGTGTCAGATGAGATGGGTGATGCGGAGAGAGGTGAGAAGGATGCAAAAGGAATGGATCATTAGAAATCAGAGGTGGGAATGCTGCATACGATACTGGTAGATGTTGGACTGAGCATGCCTGAAGCATCTGAAAGAAAATTAATGTTTTTACATCTACTGTGAAAATTCCTATAGAACATTCTTTGTTTATTAAGGAGATTATTAAAAGAAAACAGACCACTTACCCCTGGCTTTCAAACACAACCCAAACAATAATTCATTCAAAAACTCAATGAACAGTGACTCTAGTAGAGGACAGGGTCTAAAAGTGTGTTGCTACCAGCTACGTTTTTAAGATACAAAAAGCCTTTTACTTCAGATGAAGTCAATAGGAGTTGGGGGTGTTCACTCTGCATTATCAGGTGTAGACTCCCAAGGGGGAAGTAGGTTTACTTACCATAGTAGCTTCTATTCTTTCCATATATTACTTTTATAGACACATACCAAGAAAACAAGCATGAACTATTTTAAGCACTAGTTGGAACTGAAGGACTCTTAGATGTCAGATTGTGCCCTAAAACATCTCTATTGCCTGAAATGATAACTAGCCTTAAAAATTCTGCTCGATTCCATGCTTTGAGAGGACTATTCTTTCCTCCTACTCATGAAGGCACCACCCAGAGCTGGAGTTTCCAATAAAAGCAGACCCTCTCTCCTTTCTGAAGTTACATATCCAAAAGATATTGTGGATCACTCAAGTTTTAACTCAGGAGTTGAGAGAGGGAGTTCGGAGAATCATCAAGTAGCGATAGAGCGCTGACAGCAGGATGCTACTTAGTGTCTTTGCTAACTATGGTGCATTGTGCAAATTAACTAAAGCAAGAAGCCTTGGGCCCCTTACCAAGGTCAGTCTCCTAATAAGAGTGTGAGCCTATCTTAAGAAGCTGGCAGAAACTGGTCCTGCGGATGGACAAGAGCCAAGGAGCAACTGAGTCTGCGCAAAGACAAGAGGTCAACTAGCAGTGACGAGGAAGAGTCATCTACCTTTATCCCTACGACCCCCGACGACCACCACCAGAATACACTGTGCAAGCGCAGATGAGAGGAGTTTATGGAAATGACTCCTTGGAACTAATTTTAATATGAAGCGGGGACAGGTCATGAATATGTATAGGCATATTGTGAAACTTCATGCATATGTAACTCCTTACTGCATAGAACCAAGGCAAGTTGCACGACTTTGGCGGGACTACCCCCCGTGCTGCCCAGTGCTGAATAAGCATACCTACTTTACAGTCTTACTGATTGTGGAGTCCATTTTCCGCAAGTCAGAGTCAAGGTGGTGGTAGGGGCTTCATGGAAGTACTCAGTTTCACTTCCAGGTCTACACATACAGAAATTAGACCCCAAATTTGCATTCTTTCAACTGCTTTTTAATCAGGCATTCCTTTTATGTTTCTGACCATTAAAAGTACAACTCAAAATGGGCTTTTAAAAAATAAGCGTCAGTTCTCTTATGTAAACAAAGATGTTTATTAGATACAGTTTTCAAACATTAAACTTCACTGCCCAACTTCCAACCTCATTTACTGTGGTGATGACCCCAAATTGATATTTACACCCAGATGATCTAAATACTAATTTACCTCAAATGATCCTCTGAAATAAATAATAAATATGCAGGTACAATGGAACATAGCATTCTATAAAACACGTAGGAGGTACTTTTGGAAATATTAAAAGACAGTTCATCAGTTTATATAAAAACCAAGACTAAATAAAAATCATTATAGCCTCAACTATAAGCTAAGGGTATTGCATAAAGATTATCAAGTGACATTCTATAATGTATGTTATACATGAGGTTAGAGTATATGTTAAAGGTCCTTCAGGCTTTCAAATCTATTGCCTTAATCCATGGTTATTCAACACCGAAGAAACAGAATCTATTCACCAACCAATATTACAATGAGAGGACCTGTCAAACAAGTCTCCATTTTATGTTATATTCTGAAAAAAAAAATCATTATTTTTATGTAAAACTAGAATGTACATTGATATATAGTACAAAAAATAAGCAACAATTATAATTATAGAAAATCTTTTCAGAAGTTTATTGAAAAGTTTTCATTTTACAGGCTGATTTTTCCAGACCATGTCACAAAGGGAGACAGAGGGAGCAATAGAAAACATGAGAAAAAGAGAATGAGAGGAAGAAAACATGAAAAAGAAAAACCAAGATCACTAGGAGGTAGAGGGAGAGGGAGAGGGAGAGGGAGAGGGAGGAGCAAAGAAAGGGGGGAGCAAGAGGGAGATAAGTAAGGGGTGAGGGGGGGAGAGCAGGAGCGGAGGAGGGAGAGCAAGAGACAAGGAGAGAGAGGGCAAGTATGGATGAGAAAGGGAGAAGGGGGTGAGCTCTTGCGAGGAAAAGACAGAGAGGGTTGAGGAAAGGGTGTGGGAGGAGCTGAAAAAGAGCAAGAATGAGAGACTCTCATTCAGTGCAGTCAAAGGAGGGTGATACAGAGGTGGTGTGCGCAAGAGAGGGAGCAGAAGGTGGCTGGCAAGAGAGAGCAAGAAAGGGCCATGCATGACAGAAAGAGCATCAGGGAAGCATGGAGAGGCATAGAATGACGAGCAATGGACAAGAAAGCCATGGGGAGTTGTGGGCACAGAGAGGAAGACAGGCAGTACTGTGTTGGGTCTGTCTGAGCTGGAGTCACCTTTTCCCTGCAGCAGCCCGCACAGTGCTGTACTCTGCACTCGTAGCTGGAACAGCACTGATATCACTCCAGTGTTGTGTCTATTGCTGCGTAGTGCTGGCACAGCATCAGGACTCCTTCCAAGCCCCCAAAAGCCAGCAGGCTGGGGGTGGGCAAGTGATGGGGAGGGGACATTGCCGGGGCAGCTGACCTAAACCAACCAAAGGGATATTCCATAACACCTGATGTCACACTCAGCAATAAAAGGGGGGGCTCTCGTGGGGGAGGGGGCTGTTCCTCCTGAACAACCACTACGCGTTTGAGGCCCTGCTTCCCAGGACGTGGCCGAACACCGCTCGCTGATGGGAAGTAGAGAATAATTTTTTCTCTCTCTGTGCTTCCGCGTGGACTGATTGTTTCTTTTGTTTCTGTTTTTCCTCCCCATTCCCTTTCCCTTTAATTAAACCTTTCTCATCTCAAACCTTGAGTTCTCTGTGTTGTATTTTCTCCCCCTTCCTTTTGAGGAGAGGGGGAGTGAGAGCGTGGTTGTGGTGGAGCTCGGCTGCTCACTCGAGCGGAACCACGGCATCAGTGAAAACTGATACATTTGTAACTCAAGTGAAAAATCTAGACTCTAATAGAAAAAAGTGAGTTAACAATCTGTCAGTGTATGGCTGGCACAGTTCTGAAGGTCTCTGCATCCCACATTTGAAATGTGACACTTCTGTGAGAAACACTTGGGGCCAATCACATAGGTTAAGGTAAGGATCTCAGTGAAGTAGCATTTTTTTATTTTCGCGATTGCAATGGCGGGCATCCTACAAGAAGGAGCACGCCTACTAGTTACATAGCACAGTTTATATACTTTATTTCCTCGACGACCAGGACCCTCCCCTGTTTCCCCATTTCCCCATTGTCCAGGTTCACAACCTATCTGATGCTTTACAGATAATACTTGCAAAAACATTTTTATTCCCACACTTCTGCTTCTGAAGTTAATTCAGTTACAATAATGGTATGGTAATAATGTATTTTCCTTCACTGCATATGAAGTACATTCCTTAAAGTGCTTTCTTTATGTAGTTGTCTGTCGTGGTTTAGCCCGGCCGGCAGCTAAACACACGCAGCCATTCGCTCACCCTCCCCCCTCCCTCTCTGGGACGGGGGAGAGAAATGGAAAGTGAAGCCCGTGAGTTGAGATAAAGACAGTTTAATAAGACAGGAAAACAATAATAACAATAATAATAAAATAATAATAATACAATGGTGATAATAGTACTACTAATAATAATATGTACAAACAAGTGATGCACAATGCAATTGCTCACCACCCGCTGACCGACGCCCAGCCTCACCCCGAGCAGTCCGGCCCCCTCCCCCCGGCTAGCCACCCCTATATATTGTTTAGCATGACGTCAGATGGTATGGAATACCCCTTTGGCTAGTTTGGGTCACCTGTCCTGGGTCTGTCCCCTCCCAGCTCCTGCTGCACCCCCAGCCTGCTCGTTGGCAGGACAGAGCAAGAAGCTGAGATGTCCTTGGCTTAGTATAAGCACTGCTCTGCAACAATTAAAACATCGGGGTGTTATCAGCACTCTTCTCATCCTAAGCCAAAACACAGCATTCCACCAGCTACTAGGAAGAAAATTAATTCTGTTCTAACTGAAACCAGGACACCTATCCACCCTTATTCCATACCATTTATGTCATGCTCAGGTTGCACTCTTTTCCATACATTCTAATTAGTCACCTATAGTAGTCATGGTAGTGGTAACATACAGTATTATATAATAATTAACATGGTACAATTCAGTTCATGGGCTATTCTCACCCAGTATTAAATCTCCTTGAGGTACACACCGGACCTCTCCGTTCTTTTGCATCAC